>NC_051055.1:23865103-24577103 GCF_904848185.1 Acanthopagrus latus
TTTGATTGATGACAAACTTTCACCTTGAGTCTTTTTTTCCTCTTTTACATGAAGTGGGTAAAACAAGCAACTTCCTGTGGAGAAAATGTAGAAAGTGTGAGGACTTATTCTCTCTTTGTCAATATTGAACTTGGTGCTTTTAAGGCACATTAACGTCTGTGAGTCAGGACAGAAAGTCATTTACGGGTCGGGGCAAACAGACCATGGTCATTAACCGTATGTGATGATGCTGACACTGAAGAGATATCCGCATGGACCCATAGATAGATCGTGGTTCAAATAAGTCATAAACGGCTAAAGGAGAAGTGACTTCGAGTTGCGTTTTTGAGCTTCATACGTGTCCTCACTGTGTTTCAGCCATGCGGGTAATACTTTATAGTTACAATGAATAATAAATGGTAAATGTAAAGTTAGTTTAATTAAATTAATGGTTATTTTACTTCTAACAAATGATGAAATATTTTATAACCCATTTATTAGCACTTTAGGGTTTATAAACATCAGTTGCCACTATCTGCAAGACATCTTTTGTAACTGAAGTAATTTGAACTGACCAGAGACCAGAGTATTAATATTTAATTCACATTCCCACTTTCAATTGGGAAGTGATTTTACTGTAAACTGCAGAGATCAACTTACAGCCTGCTGTTGGCCTATTACCATATTAAACAGAACGAAGGCTGCCCCCTTTTGGCATCAGAGAGGACTGTATTTAAACAAAACTGTGAAGTCGGTGGGTGAAGGTCACCGCAGACATGAACAGTCCTGTGTAGAGTGCATTATCTGTATGCAATCAATAGATTAAACTGAGTGTGCGGGGCTGATGAGAAGAGAGGATTTGATTAAAGGGGATAATGATGTGATAAATGGGAGTGGTGGTGACCTGTAATTGCTCGCACCGTTTTTGTTTTTTGCTTTTTGTTTTTTGTTTTTGTTTTTTTAAAGGCAAAAAGATGATCCAAACACGTCAAATAAATCAGTCATCTTTGAGGAAATGGTAAAGAAACTTTTGGTACATTACATTTTAAAAAAAGAAAATTAAAAAAAGAAAGAAAATAACCCCAAATAATGAAAGTAGTCTTTTATGATGCAGTCTGAGTGATTACTGAAGGGAACATTTTCACCCAGTCAGGTCACCATGTCCTTCATTCAGTTTCCCTCCCGCCTTCATCCTGCATCCACCGACCATTATTTCAGTTATTCTTCCCAAATGTGACACGACCTCATGAAAAAAAGCACATTCAAGCAGAAATAGAGGAGGTAAACTGCTTTCCAGAGACCTTGAGCGACAATATTTCTCAATTGGGCCATATGAGTGCATGCTCTGTGGATATTACACCACCTCAGGCGCTTTTCCTTTTTTTTTTTTTTTGCTCCCTCTTAGTGAGAAATCTTGATTGACAGAGTGCTGTGTTTTGACTCCTAAGAGCCAGCCGGTCTCAGAGAAATGATTGCCTCTTCAAGGCAGCATCAGCAGGCGCGTACGTATAAAAACATGCCTCAGTTTTTGTCACATCGGGGGTGACACAGACACTGAAATGTGATGTGCCAATAACCCCTTGAGACACTGTTGCATTGAGCCGCACTGTGGCAACATTTTCACAAGCCGTTCTGTCACAAGTAGCACTAACGAACTTGAAATCTCATCTTTTGAAGCCAATGAAGAAGATCGAAGCTTTATAAAATAGATCAAAAAGTGAAAGCACACCTAATGAAGCTGCTGCTGGACAAGAACAAGCAACATATTTTCTTCTGAAGAACATTTAAACATCACTATAATACCAGTTTAAAAATTTTTAAAAGGACATTGTAAATGTATTTACTGGACTTTGAAACTGCATTTTAAGAGCTTATGTTCCTTACCTTATGTTCTCTCGCACAAGTGGCTTCCTGTTCTCTGTTGATCTGTATTATTTGTCTCAGTACAGTACAGCAGTACAACACCCACAACATTACCACACGACAGACTGACTTGACTGGTGGTAAAGAGCGCGAGTGAGGGGAGAAGATAAGGAGGGTGGCTGTGATGACATGAGGGAGAGAGGGGGAGGGAGACAGACAGATAGATAGAGAGATAGAGAGGGAGATGAACATGATGCTTTTTTGAGGGTTTTAAGCTGGATTCTTTGATGAAAAGCAAAATGCATACATTTTTAGATGTCTGATGGAGATGATGATTAACACACAGATCACACACCTCTGAGTGTCGGTGTCCTTCTTGACTGATGCTTCTCCAGCAGACAGGGTCAGGACGGACTCAGGGGAGGAGAGAGCACTTAAAGCAGGGTGATTGGGTGTTGGGAGCAAAGTGCGAAAAAAAACAAACAAAAAAACATACCAACCGAGAAAACAGGAGGAAAACGTGGGGTGCAGGGTTTTGTATGAAAAATGTAAATAAAGTGACCTTCCACTGTTAGATTATGCTCTGCTGTGAATCCATTACTCGAACCCTGACGCAGTAATAACCTGCTAAGGGGACCCTGAGTTAAGATTATTTTGCAAAAACTCCCATTCTCAAGGTCCAGAACGAGCTGTTACACTCATATTAAAACTTCTCCATTTCACATGTCAAGGCAGCTGATGACACCTTTGAATTAGTCGTGCAGCAGCATGTTTTTCCTACCACCTCTTCTGCTAATTACTTTCCACTCATCTTCATTTTACAGACAGTACTAGCAGCACACGTGAACACACTGACCCCTTCCACTTAAGATCACAGGGTTTAGCCTTTTATTTATTATAACAAATTGCTTGAAGGATTACAAAAACAGCTTATTTGCTCGCCTCTGGTGGACTGGAGGGGCGAGCAAGATGCTAGGAAAAAAAAAGAGTTTGAATTATGTATGCTTTGTTAATTTGCAGGATTGTAAGTGTGCACATTAGAAAAGACAATCTGATGAAACAGTTTTGTTCCTTTGCAAAAACTTTTACCGCCTCAGTCCTTTTCTAGGAGCATGTTTGTCTTGAAATCAGACTCTTTGTATTACCGATACATGCTCATTGATTCCAAAATTTTAAACAGATATCTTTAAATTCTAATACTGAGATGCATAAAACTGCTTTCACTGCACTTTCCCAAGGATTTTCTTTATTTTGTATAACAATACTGACCTGAGGCTTCAGTTAATGGGTGGGTCGGGGTGCAATACTGCTTGCAGCACAACAGGGGGCAATGCTCAGCTAGCATGAAGTGGTGGACACACACAGTGAGTGACCCTGGCAGTGATCATCATAATTATGGCGATGGGTTTAAAGGTCGTTCAGCCGTCTCATCTTTGTGATTCTTCACAAATTGAGCTCAACAAGCAGTCTCCTCATCAATTAAGAGCGTTTAATTTAGCTTATGCCCCTCTGGTAAAAAATGGCGTCCATTAATATTTCAATAACAACTCCATTTAGGTCATGAAATAACATACCTTAGGCATTCTGGAATGAATTAGCATCCTATTTTAGCCCCTCATTTCAGAGGAAAGTATGCTAAATAAAACAGTAACTGGGACTAACAAATATATCAAAGAAAGGGGGTCAGAAAGAGATGTTTCGGGAAAAGTTTACAGCATTAAATGAATGAAAAGGGTCTTGTTTTAAGACGGGGATGTCTGGTGCACTGGCTGTGTCCTCCCCTCCTCTGACCTGATAGATCCAGCAGACCAGAGGGACGGAAATGTGATTAGCGAGCAGACAGCCCAGCTCCAATAAGATTTACTCTCTGTCACTGTCTGACCAGGTGCAGCACGAAGGAACAGACAGACCCCAGGACAGCATCAAGCCGGAAATGTTCGATTATCAGCCGGACTACCTCATCCTGTTACACGATGCCTTTTTAGAAAATCACCCGGGGACACAAGCTATCACAGGGCCCGCTCTGCTGTTTTCAGATGGATTCGAGGTTGAATCTATTACAAAAATATTTCCGCTCATTTTCCAGATTGCCAGACCTTCAGACGGCAGTATCAGATCACTGATGTGAAAAACACAAGAGAAATGAGCAGATCAAACCCAAATCTAATTACTCCGGACTAAATGCTTTAATAGTGCTTAATTATTTACTCTGGTTCTTGGAATAATGTAATGAAATTGTGAAATTAAAAATGAAATGAATTATACATTGCATTACAGATTATAAATGGGGTGATTAGAGTGGAAAACTACAGATGTATGTAAATTAAGACTCAGAATGTAAAGACCTTAAGAAATAATCACATAAAAACAACAAACATGTTTATTTTCTTTTCCCTTTCACATTTGCATGTAACAATGGTCATGTTGCAAACTGTAAAGCCCATGGCCCCTTCTTTAGCATTCACATTTACATTATAAAGACGTATGAAGGACTTGTGCCAACTTGTTCTAACTTGTACTCAGGGCTACACTCCCAAATGATTCAATTATTTGTATGTTTTAAAATCTTAATGTTTTAAGTAAGCTGTTCAGTGTTTCCTGCAACATTTGAATGAATTGGAGCACTTATTTCAAGGAAATTTAAATAAATAAATAAAAACTCTATGTTTGTTTAAGTTAAGGCTCACTAAAATGAAATTAGGACAAGATTATATAGTTACTTCCACAGAATATCCTAGGAAATTATTATGAAAGTTCCTTTTCACCCATTTTATGAAGTGTACCTTTCTTTCTAGTCAACATAAACACTTTCCACTTAGTCAAACATCTAATACTGAAATTGATTGATTGAACTCTGCCTAAATTTAGCAAGGGCTTGACCTCAGTGTAGGCAACACTAACTATGGTCCTGGTCGTGCTGATGTCCAATAACAAATAAAGAGACCATGTTGTCATAGGAACACACCAGCTGTGACACCAGACTGGTGTTAATCACGAAACAGTTGAACGCTACCAGATTTATTCTACATGCCTGACCCTTATCACACGGTCAACTCACATCTCAGTTTCTGAAGGTGGACGGGATTGACTAAAAACTGAGTGACGTGCAGCTTAAAATAAATGTGAAGTGGGCGGGTAAGGGCCCCTTCTATACTTCCTAAGAGGAACCTAAAAAAGAAGGTAGGGTCATTACATCACGGAATCTCGCTTTGGGGCGCGACTGTTGTGACATCACCTATTTAAGTCAAAGTGAGATACATGGAGAAACACATTAAAACCCAACATATCTACATCGTATGACCCCTGATGAAGAAATGCCCCGATAAATTTAGATTACACACTTCAGACAATAGGTTAAGCACTCAGATTTCCCCACAAATGATTGACAGGGCTGATTATATTGTGATCAAATGAGGCAGGTCTGACTGAATTTCACTGAGACTGTACATACACAGTGAACAGCAGCGTGAAAAGGAACCTTTCATACACAAATCTGAGGAAAGGAACATGTTGATAAAAAAACACAAAAAACCCCACAAATCACAAACCCACTCTCTGTAGTGTGGTCATTCATCTTCTGGAGGCATTCCTTCCTCAGAAGTCATATGACGTAGATACGCTGGCATGAAATGTATTTCTACAGCTGTCACAACACTCTGGCACCGAAACGAGATTCAGTGACCCATCCTTATTTTTTTTTTTTTAAGTCACTTGACTTCCTAGATCCTTGCCTGGACCACACCCATCCTCAAACTCAGCCCTCATTTATAAATCTACAACCACGACTACACACCTTCAAAGTTTCATGACTGCATCTTGTGTGGTTGTGACGCTGTTGTGGTGACAAAATCTGTCCACAGACAGACAGGGACACATATAAACACCTGGCAATGTCCTGATAACAACTTCTGTAGTAGTCTCTGCTACATTTTGCCCAGACACACACGCAGACAGACTCACAAGGTGAAAATAGCACCAGGCACGCTGTTGCAGCTGGTGAAGACACCTGCAGGCGACACATCTCAGCACCTGAAAACTGAAATGCGTAGTGAATGTTCCCACAACTCTGTCAGTGTGCTGTGGGCCTGTAAAGACTTGTTTCTTAATTGCTCGATGGCCTATTTGTAGGAGATATGTTATGAAATATTGTGTTAAATTATACGTCCTTTCATGTTTAACACAAAACATAATAATTTGCACCATGTTTATCTCTTTATTTATTCTTTCTTAACAGCAGCCTCAGTGTTTGGGGGAATAAGTGGTAGGCTGGACAGGCACTGGGTCTATATTTGACTTTTGATTCTGCCACAATTTAAGGTTTCCCTTTGACCTTTACATTGTAAAGACAGAGACGTGGATTACGTGCGTGTCTTTGGCGAGATTGTAAACAGAACCCTGATTGTGGGGTGAAGTGCATTCAGGGTTCCTTGGTGTTATGTCACTGTGCTTCCACCGAAAATACACATGAAAAGAAAAAAAAGACTTGGCAACTACAAGAGGACATTTCTCCTTTGAATTTCATTTGAATGTGTTAAATGGTGTAATAAAAGCTCTTGCATATGGGCTCAACTAATTGCTGACTGGTGTGAAACTGTCTGCGCTTCTGTACTTTCCCACTTCACTTTGTGTGGGCGGCGTTTCACAACACATTTCATGCCTTTCACATTCATGTAAAACTCTGTTGATCGCTTACTTTCCACTGTTCATACCCAATAACTACTTTAAATTGCCTGTGAGACAGAGAGAGTATCAGTCTGTCTTGCTGATAAAACAAAGAGTCTTGGCAGCCTTCATGCACAGCTGTTGTTTTTAAAATATTTTCCACTCCACGTTCCAGGATGGTCTGTACTTTTACTATCTCTGTGACAGATTTTTTTGTCTGCAAGCCTCTGCGACCAGTCAGATGTGAGTATTTGTCCACCTCCTATGTCCTGCACGACCAACAGAAGTCTCTGGTGACCTACTTTCCTTACATAGCTGACTCTTGATCGGCACGGCCCCCTTCCAAAGGTTGCTTTGCTTTGGGGAGTGTCCTTCCATGGCCTTCAGCTGTGAGCGCTGGCTGACGCACACCGCCGTTGCGTAACTCCTTTAAAATCCAGACACTTTTAGCAATGTAGGACAGAAAGTAACGTTGACCGTGGACTTAGACATCAGTTAATCTATCTACTAGAGTTGTTTTGTATTCTTTAGACTTGGACCTGCAGACTGCCATAAAGCCAACTGAAGGTGCCGATCATCATCCATGACCTTATAAAGACAAGTAGCCTACGTGGGAACAGCGTTAATGGCAGATGTGGCAATGTCCCAATCACACATAGAAATGTATTCCAATAAAGTGACGGCAGAGGAAAAAAAAAAAACTCATGTAAGCGCTCAGTTATAAGCTTTAAAGAACTATTTTTACAACCCAGGAGATCATTGACAGTGTCAGAAAATGCTTAACATGGTCTTCCTTTTTAAATGTAGTAGGGTGAACAGTCCATATCCTGCATGCCCTGTTATCCTCTTTCTTGCTGAATTACCTGCTATAAATTATACTGATCTTTTATTGTAACCCCCACACACATCTTCTCTCCGTGACACCCATTGCAAACCATTTGGCTCCCGGTTAAATCAACAAAACAGACAGGGAAGGATGTCTCACACTTAGATACCCCCAAATGACTTGTTCACATGTTACTTCAGATTTATGACCGCATTTATGAGGCTTCTTTGAATAGTTGTATGTTAAAGGGGCACTGTGTAGTTTCGGGTAATGAATTTGAATCATAAAAGAATAAACTGAATGAGCAAACTGACCTTAAAGGCCAAAACAATTTCATACTGTTTACTTTGTTTATACCTGGCGGACCCTGCCAAATTTCTCACTTCAAACAGTGCTGTCCTCTGAGAACAGCTTGCTTATTCAGTTATGGAGACATTAAATAAATCTGAGTTTGGATTGTCACCTCATTAATACTGTAAATCTTAAATTCGGAGTTACAATTTCTTCCCCAAAACTACACAGTGCCTCTTTAAAAGGGTAATAACATTAACTGAGAGCAAAAAATAAGGTTACTGAACACAGTTTGAAGCTAGAAACATGGCAGGGATACTCTTTACCTCTACCGTCACTTTATATTTTTAATATCACTTTATATTCTTATACAGTTGTTCAAAACATTTTTTTAACATTTCTTATTCCATATTTTTATTTCTACTGTTTTTTTGATATTGCATGTATGTTCAATGTATGTTCAATGTTTGTTATTGCTACTGGATGCTTGAATTTCCTCCGGGATCAATAAAGTATCTATCTATCTATCTATCTATCTATCTATCTATCTATCTATCTATCTATCTATCTATTGTGTTGTCCTTTAAGGTCAGTTTGTTTAGTTTTTAAGACATGAAAGAGAAGAGAGTTTGTTTATTTAGTCATAAAAAAGCATCTTTTTCTTCCATTAAAAAAATTCCTTCCCAAATACTTCATAATGGACCTTTAACTCTGATATAGCCTGTTGTATTAACTGTAACCTTTGTATTAAAGCTCACTGGATTATAGCACCATGGGTACTAACTTCACACTGTGCCCTGTTTTTTCATCAAATATCAATCGAAAGATGGCAAAAGTATAAATTTCTCTTCCCTGTTTTGATTTCACCACTCTTTAACCAGTTGGAAAATTCTATTAGGGTTGAAAAAAAAAACTTGTTTTAATGAAAGAAACGGTTAATGTTTTGTTTGAGCAAAAGGGCAGATAAGACTTGGGGGGGATGGGCGGCTCGCAGACCAGCCGTTGTGTTATCTTTACAGCCTGTTGCAGCTGTTTCACACAGCACAACAGGTTTAACCTACAGAAACAGGAACTGTGTAACCACAAACCGCTTCCTATGAGAAAAAAAAACAACAAAAACCCAGTATGTTTGATGAGTGCAAACTTGGTGCTTGTTTACCTGATTTCTTCGAAGGGAAGTGACATTACATAACACAAAAATAAACATCAACGTCATCCCAAACCGTCACATGAAGTTGCACATAACCGTGTAGTTATCTCGATTGTGATTTAGCTTTCAAAACAGGGAGTTTTTAGTGTTGGAAAGTGGTCGCTTTCTGTTGTTTTTCTCTCTTCGCTCAGGAAATACCCCGAGCTCCAACAAAGGGAAGGAGAGGAGGAGGGTCGGTGATTGACGTCACCAGTCTGGCAACAGCCGTGACTGCGTCGGGCTGCCTCGTCGGTGATTGGTCGTTCGCTACGTCCTCGGCCCATGATTGGTCAGATCGCGGTAAGCTCGAGCTACATATCTCTGCTGTGGATTCCATTTTGTTGCAATTCAGACGGAGTCGGGAGAGAGTAGTGGCGTCCTCACGGCCACTTTTAACACCACGTAAGCTTCGAGAGGAGACGGATTTGTGGGGAAATATAGCTCGCTGTGCTTCCTACGCAGTCCGCCGACGGATTCCAAAGGCTATTCTCACGCTGTATTTTTTTTCTCTGACGAAGGGCTTCATCTACCAAGCCCGAGGAAGTCGGTAAGAGAAGCTGTTTCTGTGTCTCGTCGCCATATTGAGCTCACTGTTTCTTTGTTTTGGTTCGGTGCCAAGGAAGTGTGACCCCCAAACTGTTAACGCATAATTTACCTAATTCATATTACACGTATGTGTAATTGGAATATACCGGGGTCGAGAATATACATCTTATCTGTATTTTTTGGCACCGAAAACCGAATACACAAAGCCTCTCGGCAGGACAAAGCCACTGCACCGAAGCCAGTCTCACAAACAAAGTGGGGATAACATGTCGCAGTTTTCTTATGTAACGTATTGTTGTTGTGATCGACAGCAGTTGCATATTTTTACATAACTACACTTTTATCAAGAAGGGATGTGTAGTTGCTGTTCAGACTTTTTAAATCGATTATTTTTTTTTTGCAATGACGCAATTTGATATCCACACATCCGCCCTGGAAGAAAACAAGCTTTGTTTACTAAACGATTTTGTTGTTGTTTATGCGTGAATCATGGCTAGCACGAGCATTTTTAACTCCGATCATTTCGCCCTAAAGGTCTTCGACGACTTCTTGGAGCATCGTGTGTCGGGGGTGAGTTGATGTTCAGCTCGGCTCCACGGCAAAACAACGCTCATTGGCACATGAAAACCTTAGATCTTGCTGGACATAGACGTGCAGTGAGAAGTAGACTAAGAACTACTTCGAGGACCTGGGGCCCGATTGGAGGCGAAAGATTGAAGAGAGATCTCTGCTTTCTGACAACAAAGAGGTGAGCCGGAGCTGTTTTGCTCCTCGGATTTGTGTACGTGTGGGGGAGGGGCGGCGGCCTGGCTGTCTGGTGTTTCTGCACGTAACCCTCGGTGCTTGTTTTCAGAGGGGGGCGGTGCGAGAGTCTGTGTTTGTCTGCACCGGATTGGCTTTCCTCCGCTGATCAGTAGAAAATAAAAACAAACGCAGATCGCACGGATTTCTGTGATATTTATTTTTTATTTCTTCATGTAGGTGACACGCATTGCAGCAGCATAATGGGAGGTGGAGAGAGGTACAACATTCCAGTTTCCCACCCTGAGCGCCCTCTGACCAAGAAGAACCACCAACTTGGTCGGGCAAAGCAGAGAAGCCGTGACCAGAACGGAGCAGCAATCTCAGCAGGAGGGGTAGGGGGCCTTCACCACCATGGCCACCGCCGGAGCGACAAAGGCGCTGCCTACCACAGGTCTCCAGAGGCGCGGCAGGCCGTGTCTGCAGAGAAGAGTGCTTCTGTCCGTTTTGCCACCAACTATGATCAGAACTGGGAGGGTGCGGTGTCTCACCTTAACACGCTCCTGGCCACCCAGGGGAGTCCGAGCTATGCAGGGCCTAAATTCAGCGAGCCACCCTCACCTAGCGTGTTGCCTAAACCCCCCAGTCACTGGGTGTCCTTCCCAATGGGCTCCTGTGACAACCGGGAGATGATGGCCTTCCAGCTCAAGAGTCTCCTCAAGGTGCAGGCCTGAGAGTGGTACCCTCACATGATCGTTTAAAAAAAGCCAATGAACTGGGACTCTTAAAGGGCACGCACCCACCAGGAACACCTCAGTGCTGTAACGCTTTTAGCTGTTTTTAGATTGACATTCTTAAGTGTTTGGAAGCATTTGCAGCAATCTTTGCTGTGAATGTTTGGTCAACACATTTTTTTAAAAAATCACTATTTGAAGATATTACAGCATCAGGGCCTTGCTGGTAGGTGATGCTTTTATCAGAGTCAGTTTCTGTGACTAATGACAAACTGGATTATCCTTTTGTACCTCTATTTTGTTTTGTTCTTTTTAATGTTGGCTATCACAGCAGATGAGTGCTTTTTTTGTTCTCAAATAAGGGATATAGTATAGGTCAGGTAAATTCCCAACACTTTTACAGTCCATTTCTGTGGACAGACATGCGTTTTCATTTACAACGTTTTATGATTCTTTAGAGATGCCTCTAAAGCTTCCGGTGCTAAAGCAAACTCACATTTTGTAGCATATTTTTTGACTAGGGCCCACTTTCTTTTCTTATGTAATGTCTTCCTTGTTTGCGACGTAAAATGCACTCAACTGCAGTTTTGCAGGGAAAAAGCCTATCTTACTGGAGGTAATAAGCTGTTGTGAGTAAGTACAGGTCAATAGTATAACCTCAGACTGAAGGGTAATGAGAGACCATGGCACACAGGCCTTGGACTGTCAACTCCTGTACCTTTTTTATTGCGCTGTGCGCAGATGCACTATAGGAGCTGTACGTGTCCGAGGCCCACAACACTCTATCATAGCATTATTTTGTACAAGTCCTTTTATGTTGTGATTGAAAGATGTATGAAGTGCTGTATGTAACCAAAGCAATGTTTTCGCTGTATTTCCTTTAAAATTTTTTGGGACATCCTCTGTGTGGTCGGCATTGTTGCCACTGCCCCTTTAACCTTGCCAGCCCGAGTGGTGAATGGGTTAGAGTCCTTTAGGTCACTTCAAGCTGTTCATCTGTTCAATCAGTACTGTTATTGCTCCTCTGTCTCGGCCTATTCAGGACAGTGCAGCAGCTCCAACATGCGGAAGAGGGCCAGGCTTATGTGGGACTGTTGAGTTTCACTTTCTAAGCCACATGACATGGTCCTGTTGGCTGCATGCATTGTAAGCAAGGTAAGGCCGAGCTGAGGAAGGTTTCTGAAGTGAAGTGGCCCGAGGGACTCAAGATGAGGCATGAGGCTGGTGTTTATGTTTACAAAATAGGTCTTTGTGGTTGACCATCACATAATCAACAGACACCATCTGCCTCTTGCCTCTGCTCCTTGTTGACCCTCTTGCACTGCAATCAGACAAATTTTTGTTTTTTTTCTACTAAGTTACAGACCAGGATGCTATTGAGATGATGGAGGCGTTATCGACTATCCCTATGGATTCTCTATTTTTGTGATTCAATCCTCTATTGAGGCTGTCTTTGCTTTACCCTTGCAGAATTGGAGCTGTTTATGGCCAGCCTAAAGATGACAAAACAAAGTATGTGAGCTTGTTAGTGTGTTCAAGAGCCATGTAAATAATGAAATGTATAAAGTACTTGTAGCATATGTACATTCGCAGGCCAAGTTTGGGGCCTGTCTGACAAAAGTATTTTTAGTAATAACACTGAATGTATAAGACATGCTAAGGACGTGTCTTGACTTCAATACTGAAGAATATTTTTGTTAAAAAAATCTGCCTATAGCATTTGTCAGTACCCCTGCACTGTTATCTTTACAGAGATCTTGCACATGTTTTTTATTGTTTTGTATTATGCAGTGTAGGGTGAAAGATGCTAAATGCAAATAAGTAAAACTAAAACAAAATATCAATTGGATTCTTGAGGAGACTTGCTTATGTATGGATTTGAGTTCTGAATGTGCTTACAGTTTGTAAGCGTGATGCTTTTAATCTTGAGTTGACCTTTTTGTGCCTAAGTTTAAATTCATGCTGAAACTGACTAGTTTCATTAGGTGGCAATGCCACACTGACCAAATGTTTACATCAGAACCATCTTCCTTTGTCAGCTGTTCTTCCGCCAGCTGACAACTGAACATGACCCCATGCTGTTTGAGTACTACCTTTTATATTGGTTGTTCATGTTAACATTTTATTTTCTTGCCCGGATTAAGTCATGCATGGCAGTCTCCTTATTCTAAAATGTGTAGCTTGTAAGAATTGGCTGTTAATTTGTCCCACTGAAATGTCACTGATTATGAAAATGCCCTGTTTTTTGTTTTTACAATTGGTTTAAATTGGTATTTCTAAAAGAGAAAAGAAAATGCACTCTGAATTGATGACAAAATTTTACAACAAAAAGAAAAAATAAATCCCTTTCCCTCCCCCCTATTTTTGTCTCTGCTTGAATGTCTGTCTGGTTCTACAGTTTACAGTATATTCAGTGTATTTCAAGATCTGTATGTAGACTTTTTGTCTTCAGCGTTATCATAGTGAAGTAAGGTTTAATTATGCCATACGATACAAGTCACTGTAGTCTTTAGAGAATAGTACAGATTCTATTTCTTTATTGATAAAGCACATACTAAGTAACACCATTAAAACAAGGGTAACAGTATTAAGGAACACAATATTTAACTGACTTTCACTCACTGAACAAAATGAATGCAGCTAATTTTGAACATACTGTCACATAAAATACTGGACATGGTATTAGGTAGCAAACATCTGCTTTCCATATACATTGCCACAGTAATTACAGCTACAAAGAATACAGTTTGCTTGCTTTATAATAAGAAATGCCACTGAACAAGGCATTAGAGGCCAGCTTGGTAATTATCGGTAAGTCAGGGCCTGTAGTTCAATTTTTATTTAGGTTTATAGAATACACAAACCGAGACAGGCATGTTAACCGTAGTAAATATTGCCAACTCAATAATACAAAAATAGTATCCAAACCGAAGCATTTTCTCTCCAACTTTCAATTACCCTCATCACACAAGTCAAAAAAAAAACCGACAAGCATGACCTGGCCAAGACTTCCAGGGATCAACTGTGCTTTTCATCAATCGCTTAGGAAAAAACATTTTGATAACGCTAAAAAATGTTTAATTTGCTGCCCTCTTCCCTTTGGCAAGTAATTGAATTAAAAACAAATTCAAACAGCGCAACACTTAAGTTATCATAGTCAAAAGCAACAGAAACATCCTCAGATTAACAGGAATAAGACAGTCAGTGGCCCCCAGACTTGCGTCCAGCCCAGGATCTGGAACGGGAGCGCGATCGGGATCTAGAGTAGGATCGTGATGGAGAGCGTCCCACAGATGGTTTCTGGGAGCTGGAGGTTGGCTGGAAGTCTTCAGCTGGGCTGTGGGATCTGGACTGGCTCTTTTTACCTTTGGACTTGGATCTGGGGGGTGAAGGGGAGCGGGAAGCGGAGCGGTTACGTGAGCCTGGTTCACGGTGAGTCCTCTGGTGGTCACGGGGAGGACCTCTATACCTGGAGGGATGGTCATTAATGATTAATAATAAAATATGTGCATTACATCCTTGCATATTTTAAGTACTGGAACATGACAATTCACCCACTTGTCATTTTCATTGCTTCTGCTCCGTCTACGTCGACTGTAGGACCGAGATCTGTGGAGAGAACAAAAACAGAAACATGTCAGGACTAGGTGCATCACCTCATATCCAGGACCAGAGAACAATGCGGTCTTCAAGCAGTTTGTTGCTTCCTGCTTTTTATAGACTTGACTTGTTTGAACCAGTTTCAGAGAGGCTCCCTTTAGGTGTCAGTCTTCTTTCATGTCTATCTGGATTTTCTCTTTTTAACAGGGTAATAAAGACAATGATCACTCCTGAACTAAAATATGAAAATTTACCAGACATGACACAATACAGGATATAATCCCTGTAAACAGGCTTCATCTAGTAATTGGTGAACCTGTGTCATTTCCCTCTCATGATTAGGGGTGGGAACCTCTTGGCACCTCGCGATTAGATTCAATTCCAAGGTCAATGATTAGATTCTAAACCGATTATCGATGCATCTTGATGTTACCATTTTTATGTGTACATTTCCATGCATGATTTAAAATAAATAAATAAATAAATCTGAGTTTGCTACTTAGAGTTTGCTAATCACTTCCTACTTTTGTGATGATTACAAAGAAAATCAAGAGATTAATTACCTTCTCTAATATAAATTTAAATAAAAGGCTTTTCTTTGTCACAAACAGATTTGACTTTATGTAAACACAGAATCCTCCTGTTATAGGCAATAAGAATATCCCTGACAGAAAAACAGTATACTGCAGCCTATGAAAAAATGAAAAAAGCTCACTTAAACTGTGTGGGTCTTGTCAATTCTCCCCTCGACTTCATGGAACTCAAAAAGCTGCCATACAGTAGCTTTCAAAGAAGTCGGTGCTAGTCTTATAGGCTTGGTGCTAGCCATAGAAGCCATTTTGTCGCCACTCAAACAAACAACTCGCACATGTGTGTTCGGTGCACATGCGTAGAGAATCAACAGGCACTTTCTGTAGTGCTCTGCTGCAGGCGAACTGAATGTTGCAGCGGGCGAACTGATTTCAGTTTTCAAATTCAGATTATTAACTTATCTGCATCGAGACATAATCATTCTAGAGACAATCGCAATGCATCGAAGAACTGAACATTTTTCCTCACCCGTACTGATGATGCTTGTTTTAATGTGCAAATCATTTTCAGCAAGTTGACAATGCTTCGCAGTTTCATCATAAAAATGTAACAAGTGTTGTTTGTTACAAAACTAACAACACTTGTGAGGATAGAAGCATTTCCTGATTTAGATCTGATTTCTATAATCAGATATTTTCTAAATCTGACCGAGCCCATGCTACCAACATTGCTTGCTGTTATTTGGAAAGTATTTAGGTTTGATACCCAGCCCTCCATTTCAAATCTGTGACCAATTTCATTAACTTAATAAACTAAGTACTTTTATGCAGGAAGATGTCTTAAAACAACTACATATTTATTATATTCTCAGAAATGTTTCTGACAATGTTCAAAACTAGAGAAATCCTAAACTTTATCCAAGTTCATGGCGTCTTTCATTTAGTCGCGTGTCTCCTGAACGTCTGGGAGAGAGTCAGAGATTGACAAAGAAGGTCTGCAAACATGACTAAAAGATGCACATTCAAGTTACTGTAGGTGGAATAAAACAAAGGCGACATCAACTTACTCTCTGGGGCTCTCAGACCTCCGAGGACGGCGCTCATAGGATGGGCTTCGGGACCTCTGTCGATCATAGCTGCGGCTTCGGGACCGTCTTCGGCGGCTATCCCGATCATCGTCATAGCGAGAGAAACTGCGTGGAGAGTGGCGCTCCTTGGTCTTCATCTGGTTCGGGGCTTAAATAGACAAATTATATCAGGACATTAGCCATTTACAAACTCAATACTTGCAAACAACACTGAATGAGACTTGGCACAAGTTGTTCTTACTCTTCCTGTCTCCCTGGGCGAACTGGATCTCGATCTGACGCCCACAAACCCATTTACGGTCCAGGTTGTGAAGAGCGTCCTCTGCGTCACGCACATCTTCAAACGTGCTGAGTTGTTAAGGGCTTTTATTTTGAAATTTGAAATGGTAGGACAAATAATGCTGCACATATTCACAACAACAATCACAAAAAAAAGGCTGCAACACAGATTAACCGCACAAGCCAATGGTACACAGCTACTGGACTTGAATCAGTGCAGTGAAAAAGCAGTTAATTTGAGATAATGATTTCAGTGAAAATCAATGAAATTGGTTTGATTTCAGTCTGTAATTGAACAACATAATACTGAACCAAAAGATCCATTTATGATTTCAAATTGTGAGGACAAAACAAATACTGATGGTGATCAGATTTGGTAGGATACAAAATGTTTGGCTTGTTACCTTTAACATGCTTGACCTTTGACCTTCAGCTTGATCTTTTGTCTTGGCAGAAGAACTTGAGGTTTCCTGCTTGTCTTTGCCCAATAAACACTTTGCTTTTCCTCCCTTTTGGTAGACAAACGGAAGCCTTGGCACTCTCTTTTCTCCTCTTTGTATCTTCATGCTTTTGCTCTCTCTTTATTTTCCCAATTCCACTACTGCTTGTTGCCTGGGTGTCTTTGGCTTGAATCTATTCTACAACCGCCTCTCAACTTTCTTTGGTGTGGAGTCTCCAGAACTGTATCTTTACAATTCTAAGGCAACAACAGAAGAAATATTGGTTAGGAATATGTTCAAATCTATGTACAATGTACTAGATGACAAATAGATTTTAGAAAGTAATATTTCAATTACAAAAAACATTCAATTGTGTGACATAAAAAAACAAAAATATCCGGTTAGGTGTCGTTGAGCCCACTGCAACTAAAAAGTCAGATTAAGTACTTCAAAAACAATCTGTGAAAACACAATTTCCAAGTCAAAACTTAAAGAATAAAGGATATTGAATGTAAGCAAATCCTCTTGTCCGTCGTGTATAGAAGTCAAGTGGAATGTAGACATCTACAATAGGTCCATAACGACCAAACTCACGTCGTAAATCCTCTGGCCTAAAGTGTCATGAAATAAGCACATTTATTCTGCTGGCTGCCATGTGAATGTAGCTGGAGCTCGGTGTGCAATGTAAGACACAAGAGCTGGCGCCAACACAGTATATGACAATAGTTGTGCTATCCCACTCCAGAAGCAAGTATGCTCACCTAAAAGGTGGCAATGTATAAACACAAACCCAGCCAGTCAACTTCACACATCCACAGCAGCCATAAAAGGCATGCATTTATTAACAAAGGTGCCAAAGACACGGGGTTAGTTACCTGAAAACCACCACTTGGCTAATTTTATTAGAGCAACATTTCAAAATGTCTTGGAAATGCACCACTGATTATAAAAAAAAAGTATATACATGTAATAGAACAGTGTTTTGTCCACCATCTGTATACACTATGATGACTTCAGGTTCAGTCCCAAATAACAGCAGGACATTGGTGAGAGCTTCAAAAGCATCACAAGTTAGACAAAGCATTATGCTCTCTATATGTTACATTTCCAATATCTAAATGGACAGTAACTGTAGCTTGAGAATAATGTACTACTTTACTAAACTGCCTGGTATGGAAGCCCATCTCTGCCAGCTAAAGAATGAAAAATAGGATGAAAACATAATATTCCCATGGTATATTGTAATCATGAGATAAAAAGTATTCATTCTGAGATTTATATACAAAAGTCATAACTGTGGGACAGAAATTCTAGAAGCCATAACCCTTTATCCACATTTAATCTCCTTAAAAGCTAAGTTTTCAGCATTATTTTTGTCTTTTAAAAAGTGCACTATGTAGTTTTGGTTGAAGATTTTTATGCCAGAACAAACTCTTTATTTCTAAGACTGAATAATCACACTAACCACAGTTGCGACTTTTATAACCCACAGGTTCGACATTTTATCTCACGATTTTGGCTATTTATCATAAAATTTTGACTTTTTATCTCATAATTTAACCCACTTAAAGCTACGTTTTCAGCATTAGTCTCGTCTTTGAATGCTGTACTCTGTAGTTTTGAGGAAGGTTTTTGGCTCAACAAACTGTCGTTGTTTTCATGAATGAATAAATAAAGTGACCTTAAAGCACAACATAATTCCACATCGTTTACTTTTGCTTATGTGTGTCGGACCCTGCCACCTTTGTAGCTTCAAACAGGGTTCCGCTGAGAACAGCTTGTTTCTACAGTTTTGGACAGAATACGTTTTACCGTATTCATATTATTGCCTTTTTATTATTGTAAATAAAAGAATACGTAAATCAGTTTGAATCTCTTCTCCACAACTACAGAGTGCCGCTTTAACTGGCGGACGTGGGCTTCCACCGCCATTTATGTCGATAGTCTCGAAAGGAGCTTATTTATGAGACAACTAACGTCAATGTAACGACAGCTTCTTGCAAGGTTTTTAACCACCTTTCACCAGACAATGTATCATCTGGGGCAAACTGCGGTTAAATCGTAACTACCGCACATTTTCTGCCTCTTTGACTGTGGTAACTCGCACCGTTGACGTCAGTTGTACATTCTGATGTAGCCTAGCTAACGTTATGCTAGTGAGTTAGCAAACATGTCCGTCTGTTTGCTAACCAACTAGCATTACGTTAGCTACCTTAACACGCGAGCAGGGTTGAAACGACAACGTACCTGGACTCGTCGGCGATGTTTCTGACGAAGAGCGATGAATTAGGAGGCCTCAGGTATCTTGCCATTTTTAACGATCCGCGGCTCAAATTTAAAGGGCCGTGAATTTGTTTTACAGCTATTTTCTTTAAAACCCCCGAGGCTTCCAACTGTGGCTAACACGAGCTACGTGGTCACTGCTCAAATCGCACTGCGCATGCTCACTGACGTAGCTACACAGGCGCGCGCACCCCACCCCCAACATCACTGTGTATTTGATTACTTACAATTCTCCTCCATTACTTACATTTTTCTTCATTTTCATGCATAAAACCTGATCACTGCTTGTCTGTTGCACTTCATACGGATGTTGGGAGTGGGCAGTGATGTAAAAAGTACACTAAAGTTATACTTAATCCTATAAAACCTATACTTTAAGACATATATAAGAATTAAGACATCTGCATTTATGTTTATATACAAGATATATATACAATTTACTTTTACTTTACTTATAAGACTATATCTATCTATATCCCTAACTAACGTGAGTTGTGTATGTACATATATACATGCATAAATATATATATACACACACGGATGTATGTATGTATGTATGTGTGTATGTATGTGTGTGTGTGTATGTATGTATGTGTGTGTGTATATATATATATATATATATATATATATATATATATATATATATATATATATATATATATATATATATATAATGAAATATTCACAAAACACAAAACTTCAACTGTCAATTAAGTGAAACACTAAAATATCCCAATATCCCTAACTCATTTAGATTAGTGTGAAACAGAACTCCAATAATCAGCATTCTTCTGATAATCAGAATCAGAGTCTTCTAATCAGATTGCAGAGAAATATTAAAAGGGAAATTATTTGAATGCAATCTTGGTTCTGATGCAGGGTGCAATCTGCACAGTATCTAGTGACTAAATCTACGCTGACAAAAAAGTGTAGTGAATAAAAAGTGCAAAAGTTGCCTCTATAATGTCGAGTAGAGTAGAAAGTAGCAGAAATTGTAAATTATCAGGTGAAAAAATGTCCTTACAGTATTTGAGTAAATGTACTTGGTTACATTATGGGAGTAGGCCTTTGCAAAGAGAGCGATGCACGGTGCACAATAAAGAAAAGAGCAAATCACTTGTATGAAGCATCACTTTTATTTAAATAGACATTGGTTTTCTTCACTGCCCAGGTTACATCTTCTTGCTCTTCCTGACGAGAGTTGTTGAGCCCATGGTCAAAGTCTGAAAGGGGACAAGGAAGTGTAAATGACCATATCTAAGATCATGATACATTGAGGTAAAACAGTCAGTTCTGGTAATATTGACCGTACCTCAATCATCTCTCCTCCCTTGAGCTCCTGGATGTGGCAGAACTTGCCGGTCTTGCAGACCATTTTGCCACCCTCCATATTGACGATGCACTGGGAACAAGAGAAGGAGACAATATACATTACAGACACCAGCAGAGTAAAACATAATAGAATTCTGCTTACTAAACTCTGATATGACATTAAAAACATGTTGAAGCTTGCAACAGAAAGAGAGGTAAATGAAACCTTGAGCTTCTTGCCGTCCATGGTGGTGATTTCAGCCTCCTTGCCGATGGTAAAGGAGTTGGTCACAGTCTTTCCAGGGGTCTTGGAGGTGATGACAAAGTCGTTTCCGCTCTGCTTGATCTCAGTAATCGGCTTGATGTCCTTGGCCATCTTGATCACATCCGCGGGAAGATCTGCCAGGCAAATCACATGTGTTCATGTTAATTCCTGTTTGTGTTTTAAAAGGTAATAGATTTCTTTACATTCTGATTTGTTTTTCTTACCCATGGCCCTGAGGAACTCCTCGTAATTCTCCTGGGCGTAGACCTGCCATGTTCCGTTGAAGTCCATGTTTTCTAGAATATCTGGATTCTCCTTTACCAAGGTGGGCTGGAGGCTGTGACAGCTGTGTGAAGCTCAACACAATGTGGAGGATGTGACTGTAGTAGTGCACCTTCTTATACAGGAAAGTAAGAAGTGGGGGGGGGGTCCCAGCACTGTGTCTAATGAGTAACAAACCCCTCTGAGGTAATCGCTGCTGTTTGAACAACCTCAAGTTCACTTACTCCTGTTTGCCCTAACCTCAGCTTCCAAAAAAAGGTCCATTTAGATGATTTTTTGGTCACTTCGTGCACTGGAGCTTCAGAAAAATGTCGATTTTTTTCATTTACATTCACAAAAAGAAAGCACAGGAACACAAATAAATCATGACTACTGTTTACTACTAGTTCATTTGGGTGTTTGAGGAGGGAAACCCTCAGAATCAAGATCAGAAAATGATTTAATTAACACACATGCATACAGTGATTGTTGGCCATGTTTAACTTCAGGACTCCTTGGAACATTTAATCCTACATGAACTTGATGCACGTCTGCAACCTGCAGCATGACACTTAACCTCCTAAATGGAGTTTACCTGACCAAGTGGGGCCCAGTAGTAGCTAAGGTTAATGACACCACGGACTGTTTGATTTTCTAAGTGCAAGACAAAATCCCTGCTTGCAAAATCATTCACAAAGAAAGCAGCAGTCAACATTGTCTTTAACAGTTGAATATTAATCGGAACACATTAAGTAGTAGCAGAATATTATGATGAAATGTAATAATTGTAAGTGCCGATAAATAAATACATCTCTGATAATCAGTTTAAATTGCTTTATTTACTACGCACACATATATGATACATCTAATTCAACAGGAGCACTACAGTCCAGTATCTGAGGGTTGTGCAGTTTTGTTATGACTCAGTGCCAAGTGAACATTTAAAGGGAGAAAGTGTGAACTTTACTGGAGTGACAAATATCAAATATGGGTAGGTGATATAACATATAACTATAACGTTACAGTGTTACATGCAGAGGAGAATCAGCCTCAGCAGTGTACCTCTGTAATGTTGTTATAAAGCAACAGCTGTGCTTGCTTATTGATTTGCTTCCTGCTAATGTCTGCTATCATCTAGTTGCTTATGGTTGCTAATGTTAGCTGGAGTTAACATTAGCGACAGGGCTAGTTTTCTGCCTTTGACTCTCCTCTACTTCTGTTACTGTAACATTGTATTTTGGGAGGGTCAAAGTCAGCAGCCTGCCTATGCAATGTCAGTTATAAAGCAATATTAAGGCTCGCTAATTGATTTTGCTCCCTGCTTGAGTTCACCAACTTTAGCCATCAGAAGCAGCTCCTCACTTCTGGTAGCTAATAGTAGCTGGACACGAATTAAATAGCAAGCTTCGATACAGTTTTATAACTCATGTTACAGAGCCAGTTTACTGGCTTTGACCCTCTCCTACTTGTGCTGTGACATTATATTTTGAGAGTCAAAGAAAGGAAGTTAAAAGTCAGCAAATTTCCTCTGTAATGTCAGTTAAAAAGCGAAATCCTAACCTGCTAATTGATTTGCTTCCGCCTAAATGTTAGCTGCATAACCTCCTGAACAAGTCTGTACCGCAAATCCTTCGAGTGTATGGAAATAGGCTTTGGTGTGTTTTATGGCTTATGTATTTGGTTAAAATTTGTGTTATGTCTTTGTCATAAGTTTTCATTTAATGAAGAAACAAATTAAGTCAGCTAAAGGAGTTTGACAAACAGGAATATGCAGTAAGACAGTTTTCAAATGCTAAATAAAGTTCAATATCACGCTCAATACGTATCCTAATACATAAATAAACCACCATCATTCCATCACACTCTCTATAGATCCATCCGCCTCCACTCCTCACTTAATGGTAGAGAGTGGATGTCAACTATCTATCTATTCTTGGTAAAAACCTCACGCCTACAACCCCTTCAGAAAATTCACGTCTGCCTCAGATTACAGGCTTTTTAACTCATCTCCACAGCGTTTGGTGGAGGTTTCTCCCCGTGCCTGTAAACGCTGATGGTCACATCAACGGTTTCAGAGCCAAACTTGTTGCGCACAAAGATGCTGTATTTTCCAGAATCCTCCATGCTGACGTTGTGGACGGTGATGGTGCTGCACTTGGGTTCCTTCGTGATGGTGAACTGGTTCTGGTCAACGATCTCTCTGTCGTTACGCAGCCAGAAGACCTCCGGGGCTGGATCACCATCGATGAAGCAAGTCAGGCACAAAGACTAAAGAGAGGATGAGTCAAGAGAACATAAAATGATGGGTTGTAGAAAGGATCACATCTGTAAAAATTCAACCGTCTGATTCTTGCACACCTCCTTCAAACAGAAGGATGACGGTAATATCACAACGTAGTATGATTGTGTCTCTAAGTAATATGTTTTTCTGTCGTTGTCGCACCTTGCCCTCCCTGATGGCTACAACATCTGGAAGACCCTTTGTTACTTTGGCACGATCTGAAAAAAAAAAACCAAATCGTTATAACTCCCTGCAGATATCCACTGTGGGATCTTTTAATATTTATTGTGTACAGAAATATACAATAACCTGTGACTTACTTTTCTCAGCAATGGCGGCTTGCCTGAGGGATGAAAACAGAGGGTCAAATCAATACGACATCGCTCAGTGTCAGGTAGCAATAATCTTCGCCGAGATGTTCTCTGAGTAGTTTTCAGTAATAGTCTGTTACCTCTGACTGCTCTGTTTGCTGTTAGTGTCACAGCAAGCCATGCTACACGCATCATCATCCATTACACGCAGCGCAGCACTTACTTCAACCTCTGGTACTCCAGCAAGGCATCAGCAAACACTGTTGAAAATGATGACAATCATGATCGAGACCGACATAAATATCCATATAGCCACAGATCCTTCAAATCAACCTGTCGCTTCTCATCTCTACCCACCTTGTCCCGACAGGTCAAGATACCGTTTGTGTGTCTCTTTGCCGTCGAACATCTCCAAAGTGTATTTGCCTTTATCGTTCTCTGTCGGGTTACAGATTTCAATCCAGACTTTCTGCATGCTGCTGCCAGGCTTTGTTCTAGCTTCCTGGTCAATCCTCTTTTCTCTACATGGAAAAGAGCATAGATGAACCTTTTGAGACTGTTACACATGCTTTAGATCTTCCTGACTAAAACAAAAAACAAAAAACATGCACGTCATGGACCTACTCCTTAGTTTGCCGAGTGCTCCTAATGGTTAGGGTCAATTTAATGCAAAGAATAAATACTAACACTGTTTACTTAACGTGCTTACAACACTGGTCACATTCATACACTGATGGCAACCCACTCATCAGTAGCTTGATGTCCAGACCACCCCACGATATTTCTCTGCTCACACATTCACACAACCACTCCAACAAGGAACAGCCTTCCACATCAATTTGGCGTTCAGCATCAAGAATGCATCAGTATGCAGCTGAGGGATCCAGGGAACAAACCACTGACCTTCTGATTTGTGGAAGGTGAGGTTGCTCGTAAAAAAGTTGGGCAAAAAGTTCAGTTACAGTCTGCATTTTCTTCTACTTTCTACACTCTTCAGTCTGGACTTGTTTCTGTTTGGTCTCTTGTCTGATTGTCTTCCTGAGCGTTTGCTTTGTCTATAAAGCCACTGAGTCAACTCTTTTTTTTTAAAGTGCTACATGAATCATGTTATCATCATCACACTGGTCACATCTTCAGTTGTTTGTTAATGCTTGTTTTAAGGCTATACTTAAATCCCCCAGCAGGTGGTGCTAGTAGCCTGGCTAAAAATAACAGTTCCACCCTCAACCATCTCATAATGATGTTTCATTACACATACTGCACTTCTTTTGAATAATGGCAAATTAATCAACTCTAATTCAATGTTTTTTTTTTTTCACATTTCCCATCGTAAATCGCTTTATTTATGCTTTAAAACAGGAAAGATTTATACCCAAGTTCCCATGTTAGTTCCATTTAGTCCAATATATTAGCTATCTTTGAAAACTTTAGGCCTCATCTAGAGTTTTAAACAGCTGCCAGATAAGAACATTTGCATGCAGAGATCAAAATCCATCTCCAGTCTCCAGTCTTGGATGCCTGACTTTTAAAGTTGTTAGTAGCTGAACTTTATTAAGCATTTTAGAGGCTGACCTTTAGTGAGAGATGCTCCAGAATTTGCCACCATGAGGATAAATGTCACAGTAATTTAATACACCTCTTAATACCATTGAGTTTTGTATGTCAGGCCAGTGTGTTGGCTTCTTTAATGAGGTGTATGATTCTTCCTTACTTTGGCAACTGTATTTCTGTTTCTGTGGCTTGCAGTAAACAAAAAAAGTGTCCACACTGTTACATGATTCTGAAGCCATCATCCTTTTTAAGCAACTTTTCATTTGCGTTTCCACGTACGTTCTCCTGCACATCATGATTTTCAACATTTTTAATTCATGACCTACTTGAATTCTCATGCAGAATATAAGTTAAGTCTGGAATACTTCCTCATTGGCAGCATATGCACATAGGTTGTCAGGTCAGAGTGGTGCCCTGCATGCCAACTCACTTGAAGTACCAGCTGGTCTTCATGTAGCTTATATAGTATTTGAGTGAGCAGTAGAGCTTGAAACCTTCAGCAGTGCTCTCAATCTTCAGCGGGCTGGCTGACAGTGCTGCAGAGATGCACAGAGAGAGAAGGATAGGCTTATTATTATTTGCATACATTTAAGCATCCTTGGCAGTTTAAAACACAGTGCTTCTCGTCTGGGGAGCTCAACAGAGTAATATTCTGAAAGACACACTGCAATTAATTAACATGGCTTTCAGTTGTATTATCATATTTCCAACACGACACAGCTGTACACATTTCACAAAGGTTGTTCTGTAAAGAAGAGCTTCCAACTGTGAACAACTCACCACACTGTTTACTCAGCTGCTGGAGAAGCTTGTCATACTCTGCAAATAAAAAAAAAAACAATTAAGGCTTTAAACAACATTTGTATGGCTTTTGGTACTCAATAAATACCGAATGCAAGATTAGAGGTGGGGAGCTGAATGTGGAGGACGCAGAGCAAGATAAGAGCTGAAAAATACGCCTCGTTATATCATGGATGGAAAATTCACAGGTGATGAGGTGATGAGGTCACGTCTCACCGTCATCCAGTAACTGTAAGGTGCTGAAATCCTCTCCTCTCCTGTCTGACACCACCACTCTGTATGAACCTGCCTCTTTCTTCGTAACCTGATGGAAAAAAAAACATCCACCTTATTAAAATTAAACACATTCACAGCTTCTCACATGAAATATTAATAACTACAGAGAAGATACTTTTAAATCAAGTTTCCCTTCCAGGTTAACCTTAAAAGTCATTCCAAGGTGAATCTGGGATTATCTCGAAATAATACATTGTAAAGTCTTGTTGAGAAATCCAAACATCAACTGTCTGTCAAATGCTGATTCACATTTGCTTGAGTCCCCCTCTCCCCTCCTCTGGTAGCTGGTGTGGATACCTGTGTGATGGTGAGTGTGCTGACACCTGAAGACTGGTCGTACACAGCTTGGGTCACCACACTGCCTTCTTTAAACCACTTGAGAGACGTGTCCTTGCTTGTATTTGTCACCTGCATGTGGAGAGATATACCACACCTGAAACAAAAGTGTAAAGGCCATCCTCTAAAATTACAGTATGAACTAGTCAAATGTATCTACAGTAATAAACACAACACAGTGTGCTCATTAAAAGAGTCAGTTTAGCTGTAATCAGTGTTTTAACATTTATTTTGTTGTGGACATTTCGGGGAATGTTTCTATTCGCTTTCCTGACAAGACTAACGCTGCATTCCACTAAACTTTTCCTTATTGAAATTTGTCACCTCTGACTTCTGAGTGTTCCAGGTGCACAATGGTACACAAAATTAAGTTTCTCTGGCAAGTGGACACACAGTTGAAGCCTCAGTAGGTTCAGCCTTCTTGCATGTAATGTAAAAACAAAGCAGAGAAGGATGACAACTCATGTACACAACTCACAGAATAACAGAAGCCATTATACATATCTAAATATTCCATTCACTAGCCTAATACATGTACTAGAATCTACAAATACCTCCTAGTCCCTTTCCCAATAAGTGCTCCCTCAAGTTCAGGGTAGATGGATGTGCCCTGACTTGAGTTCCTGGTTGTCTGGAATGCAGCATTAGATGAGATGATTGAAACTATGCTCACGTTTGTCCACTCTATATAAAGTGAGAGCCAAAAGCCAGCTTTAAGCTTAGCATAAAGACTGGAAACATGCTGAAACAGCTAGCCTGGCTCTGTTTCAACATAAACCAAATCTGCCTACCAGCACCTCTTGAGCTCACCAATCAACAAGTTACATCTTGTGTTTATAATTCATATAAATTCTGGAGAACTGCAAAAACTCCCCCAAAACGTCAGACTATTTCTATCAGCGACGCACAATAATACTGGCACTTCGTCAGGCGATAAAGGCTTGAAAATCAATTATCGGCATCAGCCTGAAATGAACATTTCTGCCGTTGACTACGTAGTTTTAAAACTTGGAAGAGCTTGTAAGTTCACATTTGCCAGTAAGGAATCACAAAAGGAGCAGGCAATTGGCCACAATCAACTGGAAAATATCAGCATATGTTTTTCATTATGGTGCATTCTAAAATGTCTTTACTAAGTATTGATAAATATAGAAAAGCATCTTGTCTCTGAAAATAATCTGTGACTTTAATAACACGTTGAACACAGTTACACTGATAAAAGAAGCAATTTAATGAACAATTATGAAAGATTAAACATTTCTGGCATCATAATACGATGCCAGATATGTTCTGTTATTGTTGCCATTGCCACATGTGTTCTGTGAAATGTAAAATTATACCTTGCACTTAATAATCAGCTCACAATCCTCGTTTACACTCCATGACAAGAAGTCCTGGAAATAGGGTCCTTGGAAAACAGAACACATGATTATTCATCCGTACTGAGAAACACTGACCATCAGGCAATAACTCATTCAGAGCAACCAATGAGACGCTAATGCATCATAATTTGTCAATTTACTGCAATTAGAGCAAGTTATAGCTGTGTGACAAACCAGAGCAGTGACAGTGACAGCTGGCTCAAATAAGCGAGGGAGACGCCTCAGAAGAACACACAAGAAGTAAACATGTTTACCACTTTGGTTTCAATCATATTTCTGAGGGTAATAGACAAAATGTGGACTTTGAGTCTCACATGGACTTAGGACATGGACGAATAGTGAACATGGTGCGAGAAAATCTGTTTGTACAAGCGGCACTGAGACGCTGGCCTCTACACATAATAAAGCTTCTCCTTATCACATCTGAGGGCTCAGGTGATGAAAATGTAGAGTTCAGGTGCAGTTCTCTCTCTCTTTCTGTTGTTCTTTCTTTCTTTCTTTTCACTTTCTTTCATGTTCTTTCTGTGTCACAAAAATCATCAAAAAGCTTTTGCAACTATTGGATGTAATCTTCGACTTTGGAAGATGAAGATGAGATGAAAGCGAGTCATGTCTGTATCTCTCTAAACAATGCGGCATCACTCGCTCACTCTATAATACGCTGAAACAGCACAGGTATTCAGCTGTTGGTTAAACACTCACGGAATATAAACTACGATGAGACTTTGATTTGAGCCCAGCAGGATCAGGCCTCTCATTGTGTTTATGGTGCAGTGTGCTAGTGATGTTTGAAGACTTCTCACCAGACTTTCTCTTATGATCATGTCGCTTGGCATCGGCCAGGGCGAGCGTCTGACGAAACTCTGACGGAGACACAAACGATATGACAGCAGAATCACACATAAAAGTGGACAGTAAAACCAAACAAAAAAGGATCCTAACAGCACAGGTTATTAATGTGCTGTGCAACAACAGAAGTCTTACACAGCAAGTCGAGATAAGAACAGATACGTATCAGATCATTTGTCATCGCCAATGAAATATAAAAAACTTTTCTTTCCTGAAGTCACTGTCGTACAAATTATCCTCTAATTGTTGAGGACGAATGAGGCAATTAAACAGATAAGATATTTGCCATTCAGGAGTAATTGCACCATGAAACACTGTTATTTACAGAGAAACACCATCCTTAATGTGACCTCATGCAGCACATGTTTAAACATTTGCAACTCTATCCCTCTTGCCAAAAAAAAACTTTTTCTCCATCACTGATATCCCCTTCGATTTATATTGAAGAGGAAGCTTGTCCTTGGAGGAGTCGGGTGTTGAGTGATTAAGATGCACACCATGAAATCGCAACAGCCGTGGTTCGATTCTGTCCAACACTGGCGTGCTGAGTCAGGCTAATCATTTTACTGCTTCACCCAAAAAATACACAGAAATACGAGAGCAGGAGGAAATCAGTTTAGAAAACAAGTGTCACCTGGATTTTATGTTCCTCCCTTTACAAAAAGACCGACCACATTAAATAGTGTTCACAGGTCTTGAGGAGCACCATTGCATAGGTGAAAAAACTTTCTTGGCTCCAGAGGAAGCTGCATGTAATCTAATAAACTGCCCCCAGTGATGTCACTCAGTGGCTAAGTTGCATTGTGGGTAATAGAGGTGCCAAGTTTGGAAAAGCAGTCCTCTGGTCTAACATTGTTGAACTTATTGCAGACAGTTTAGAATAAACTGTCGAATTTGACACAGCACAACCACAGATGTCACTTATTTTTATTCCATCCATTCTTATGTCTTTTCAAAACGCAATTTATCATATGAAAAAGGCTTAATACTGCTTTTTTTACACACACATATACACATTTTAATGTGTAAAATTGGTTAAACTTTAAGGTCCCCTTATGATGAAAACAGAACTGAAAACCAGGGGTGAAAATGCACAAGTTGCTCCATCTAAGGTCATTAAAAACCAGTGGTTGTACACTGTGTTTGAGAGGCTGTTTGATCATCAACAAACTGTTTTTTTTCCCAATAATTGATTTAATATTCAAAGTACGCAATGCTAAACACTGACTTCATAACATTTACCTGAATAAAAAAAAAATCAATGAGCCTTAAACGTGTCTCTCTGAGGGCCATTCAATGATTTTTTTTTCTTCTTTCAGCAAACTTTATTTACCGACATGAATACGTAAGTGTTCAAAGGCTTCTCCAGTCTGCAAGGAATGAAAATGTGCTTGAGAAATGATGAACTATTTATTTATTCAAATATACTGACTCTAAATATGACGGAGTTAGTTCATGTTTGTAGGATGGTTGCTAAAGTTACTAAAATTCCCATAAATTTAATATAGAGAACATGATCTAAGTGTCTTTGATGGTATTTACAGATCTTAGCCTCAGCCAGACATCTTGTTTCAAAGGAAACAGCGTCACATTACAGAAGATAACATATAGACCCTGTGACTACTGTAAATTGAGCCAGTGAGATGTCATGACACCTGTTCTGTTCTGTTGTTCCTCTACCTTTGTGCTCGTCTTTCATAATGTTCTGTGACAAAAAACAACATGACACCACAGTGGCGTGTGAGTGTGTGACTTACTTTGATCCACAAAGACCAAAGTGAACTGGTTCTTGGCGCGGCCGTCCCGCAGCTGAGCCGTGTACGAGCCCTCGTCCTCCCGCGAGAGCTGATCAAACAGTATCTCCACCAGACCTTTGGCCTTGTCGAAGTTGATCTTACGGCGCTGCAGCAGAACAAACAAGCATTGCCACACATACAGTACATATTAGCTCGTATGCAGACAGACGATCCCAGATGGCGGGCAGACACAGAAATACCATTTGTAATCTTCTGTACAGATGGTAAGTCATACAGAGAGAGTATAGTGCGAATCAGTGTGAAATGACAAATACATGCTGAAGATGAAATACTCCGTTTTCTACGTGTGCATACAAACACAAACAGAGACACACAGAAAGAGGTTTTTCAGCTCATTTTCATGGCTTTTATGTTCATCAAGATAAGTGCACGCCTTGCATGTTGATCGGCCTCAGTGCTGGATGTGATTTGTGATGTATGGCAAGCCTAAGGGCCCTAATCAGCCAAATGGCTTTTGAATTCGCAAAGCTCAGCTGTGATCATTTAGAAATAACGGGTAATCAGTACTGTTCCGATGGAGCTCTGATACTGGCAAATAATGGAATAAATGAAAATGAAATACGAGCTGCTGTGAATGGAGGCCGCTGAACGCATCTGACAGAGTTGTGAAACCACAATAAATATACTGCCTTGTGTTTGTTTTTCCTTCTGTGGACACATCAGTGCATGGTTCAACGACCTTGACGGCAGGGCTGATTATTTTTAGCCTGGTGTCATAACATATACCAGCACTGAGGAGGACTGCTCACATTCACTTTATGTCCCTTGATGATAATACTGTTGCTTTATTTTACGTCTAACTCAGGCGGTGAAATCACTGCGTCGCTATGTTCTACGTTTGTTCTTGTTGTAGCATTACATTACATTGTCAATAACACGGTCAGAGTGTTTATGAAATTGCTTTTTGTTTGTGTTGCAAACAGTTATGGCTTTCACTGAGCTGAGTATTACGACAGTAAATGAACCTGGAGGTCATTTTAGAGATATGTGATCCACATATTGAATGCAAAGCAATTTCAGCATGAGGGCTCATAGGAAATACACTAAGAGGGTATTTATCCTTAATATGAGTAAAGTCCAGTGTGTAGGATGTAGTGGAAACAACCAACTCGCCTAACCTTCAAGGCGTGTAGGGGAATGTGATGGCTGCTAAAACTTGAGGAAATGCAAAAATGCTCTCTTTAGAGCCAGTGTTTGGGTTGTTCATTATGGGCTACAGTAGAAACATGGGAGTTTATGTAGGAGGTTATGTAAATATAAAAGGCCACCTATATGAAGAAACTTGCCTTGCCTAGAAAGTAACATTTCAATGTGCACTAGACACTTGTTTCACTTGTTTTATCTGCAGTTTTATTTACTTGTATCTATTATAACCAAGTCTCTATTTGTTCCCGTGTGGAACATATCATGCCATGTACAAGAAGCTCAATATTCAGTAAAGACAAAGTGTTGTTTCACTACCCTGAATAGGTTTCCTTGAAGAAAGCTTTTCCAAATTGTCTGTTCATCCCACCTTTGCCTTTCTTTGGGATCTAACCAAATCTGACACATGGGCCAGATGTGGGCTTCTTCTCCACCTTCAGCTCAGTTGATCCGCCTGTCTCCCGTACTTTGTGAAATGAGCTCAGTTCACAGACCTCTCTGCTGTCTTGCACACCTGCTCTTCATCTTCGCTGACAGGCTCAATTTCCTGTCTTCCAGGATGTTTATTAAAACACTAACAGCTGTTTTTTATTCATAGTGGCTTGTCATAAACACAGAAGCATGCAGCCACACACTAATGTTATATGAGACTTGTTGAGTTGCATGGCATCTGTAAGTTTAGTACTTACTGAGCCAGAGAAAACTGGAGAGGCATTTCTTTGATGTTTCAAAAAGGGAACATCATTCTTTTTTTCTCGGAGGCCATACAAAAAAATCTAAATCTAAATCTAACTTGGCAAAATTACCGATGTTGGGTCCCAAGATAAATAAATAAAGATGATTACAGGGATAGATTAAAGTATTTTACAGAATGTTATCATCGCTGTTCTACACAAATCTGGTAGCCATGAAGTCAGCAATTCAAGGAACAGCAGGATGAAAAGGTTAAGGGGCTTTGGCAGGTCTTCATAGAATCCGAGTAACATCGAGTAACCTCTGTAAAACAGAAATGCTTTTCAAGAATTCAGGAACGTACCACATGCCTTTTGGTGGATCCTTTCATCCAAAATAACTTCCAGCATTTTTTTTTTTTTTTTTTTTAGCAACAATGGGAAATAGATTCTCTAACCTGAGCTGCAGTTCTTACCGGAGTGCTGGAGATTTCTCGGTCATTGAAGATCAGACGGAGCTCAGCATTGTTACTCAGGCTCTCTGTTTGAAGCCAGAGACGTACATCACCTTTCTCAGAAACCTCAATCTGCCAGCCTGTCTTCAGAGCTATCACTGCCAAGAAACCAACGCAGAGCAGTTCAGGATATGCTAAATTTGATCAAATATTCATTCAATCGATGCAGAATGCTTAAAGGTCCCATATTATGCTCATTTTCAGATTCATACTTTTCTATTTTGTCTACTAAAAAATGTTTACATGCTCTAATGTCTAAAAAAAAATATTTCAGAATTACTCTGATACTAGCTGATGAGAACTTTTCACCATGACACACTACGATGTCTTTGGTACGTACGTGGATTTCTGACTTGCCAGCTGAGCTCTTTGAGGCGTTCAAGGTCTGCAAAGAAGTAAAACAGTAGCTGAAGGTTAATTAAAGTTTGATCAGGACTCACATTTTGTAATACCTACATATCGTTAAAGTACGAGTAAAGAGAACATTGGCTCTTTTTTAGAACTGAGAGCTGATTGAGAACATATGCCTTGTTAGACTTGTGACCTTGTGGAATTGGCTGTGTGGGGTGTAATTATTTGCATGAGAGAAAAGCTTGATAACCCTTAAAATAAAAAAAAAGTCCTACTGTTCCTGCTGCCGTTGGCTTTTTCAGAAAACAAAAGGCAACTGAGCTGAACTGTGCTCTTGTCATTGACCAGACTCTCAGACACAAGACAGTTTCCTGACCTTCTGCTCTGTTTCACTTTACCTTCAGCAGTGAAGTCGTAGCTGGACGACAGGTTTGGGTTGTCGCTCATCTCCACCGTGTAGAGACCCAGATCCTCCTCAGAGGGGTCTGTGAAGGTGAGGAGCGACCTGTTGGACAAATTGAAAAACAGACAGATGTACCGAGATAGCATCTTCAGCCTCCTGTTTATCAGTCTACCTTGCAGCACAGGGTAGGTGCTGTTTTGTGCTCTCAGCCATCAGACTTCACCCTGTTTTCTGGCCCAAGAGGGTTGTCTCAATGCCTTTAAGCCAGCTGGACTTAAATAAATCCTTTTCTTACATGCTGTCACTGAGTGGAACTGTGCATATCCTGCCTCAAGCTATGAGGAGGAATAATTCAAAGAGGCCGGAGAAATACTCAATAGATGTTGCATTACAAAGCAAATTCAAAAAACCCAGACCACATCTAATGTTAATGTAATCTCTGTGTTTACATCATATTACTATAATGTTGCAGGGTAAACAGCATTTCTTTGGGTCACTGCTGAACCAACAAGAGATGGCACTTGAAGTGTGACAAGCACAGAGACCCTGACTGAGATGCAATTTTCTCACATTTTCATGCAGACCGCCACATATTTCCTGCAGTTCAAACAAGTAAAGACATACAGTCCATTTTGCAAGTGATCATCCGCACCGATTCGTCTTAGTTTCTGCCTGAGCTCTGCCACTGTCGATTGGCTCCGAGTAGTTTTTGCTCCAGAGGAACTTGCTCTCGTCATTTATCTCAGCAGCCTCGTAACCCAGAAATATGAAACCGTCATCGTCCACTCCAATCTCAATGTTTTTAGTGCCTGGGGATGAAAGAGTCAGACGTCACAACTCGTATTTTCAGAATAGCCTGCACTGTGCTGTGACACCATCAGCTAATTCCTGAGATTGTGGGAGGAAACCCTACAGTGTTAGTGCTGCTGCTAATTATATTTAGCCCCTACACATTGTGCATACACTGTATATATTCATGTATTTTCTCATTTATTAATGCAATCTTTAAAAGAGATGCACCGATTGCAACTTTTCTTGGCCAGACTCCAACTTCCAACTAATAAATAATTGAAAAATAAAATGTTGCAAGCTGTTTGAATGACCTGGTATTGAAATGTTTGAGTGACATTTGGCTTCCTCTATATTCACGTATGTAATGTAAATGTGATGCATGCCTGTTTCTCCAGAACTCTTATTGTAAAAGGGGAAAATTCTTTCTTTGGCACAGAATCAGACATGAATCTGACACTGATCCCTAGTCATAGTCATTTATGCTGAAAACTGTCTGATTCAGATTGGTTTATTGATGCATCTCGAGAGTTTAAACTTTTACATTACTTTGAATGTATTTCATATGTTAAATTCTCGCCAATCACTATGTCACGTCTGTTAACTAGGCAGCCCATCCTCCAAGTGGCCCAGCAAACTGTACACAAATCTGATATAGGAGAACATGAAAACTACATATAAATTCTTTATATCCATGTATGTCTCACACACATATATTCATAGATGCGATCGACAACAGTCACCATATATTAACTATTTGTTATTACATTTACCAAAAGCCAAAAACATCCTACATTTCCAGGTCATCTCTCAAAACTATTCCTTTAGAGGCTTGTCATGTTATATTTGTATGTATAAGCTGACTAAAGAAGGTGTCAGATGAAAATATATATCATTAAATAACCATTTCACAGGCTGCAGTGTGTGAATTATTTCCTGTCATTATATATTGTATCTTAGCTATAGGACCTCTCCAGCACCTCCAACAAGCCTCGGAGGTGATTTTTTTATTACAGTATTCGTATCTCTGGAGACATGACGGCTGACCTGGTAGGGTCTGAGCAGTGACTGGCTCGGTGGGCAGGGAAGCACATCCCACTCCGGCCTCATTGACAGCCGACACACGGAGACGGTAAGTCTGACCTGCCTGGAGACCTGACACCTGGATGTCATAAAAAAAACACATCAAATATTTACGGATTACTGTCATAATTTAGAGTGATTATTTAAACATTTGGAACCAAAGCAACACAGGCATGAAATACTGGAGCACTTCAAGTTTCTGCTGGAATAATGATTTACAGGCACTTGGAGCTATTAAATGCACTCATACTTTATACAACAGGAATTGTTTGCCCTGTAAAATTGGGTAATGGAAAAATTCTAATAATAAATCATGAGAAAAATGTGATAAACGAGTGTACTTTATGCCTTTATCTTTCTGTTATCTCGAACCGAAGCTTGTAAACATTTTTACAGCTTCGCTCACCTTGTAATGTGTGTCATTGATTGGCTTTTCATTCAAAGCAGTCCAGCTGTCTGATTCGTCACCCTGGCTAATTTCCAGCAAATAGCCAGTGACGGGGCTCCTTCCTTCGTACAACGGAGCCGCCCACAGCAGCACCAGAGAGTTGTTTCTCACCTCCCGGAGCTCCAGGTCAAATGGACAACCTGAGAGGGAGGAGCAAAGGTCAGAGAAACAAGCTATAGGGACGTCAGGGTCAGCGTTGTTGTGCAGAGGTGCTATAGGTGCAGAGGAACAAAAATCCACTGTAATGACATTTTCTATAAACTGTTAAATGACCTGTAAGAAAGATAAAAAAAACAATGAAAACATACAGCTCTGGATGTATTCCCTCAGTGATCATATAAAAAACAAGCCGACAGGAGTTCTTTGCGACAAAATGTCATAACAAAAACAAGTGAGAAACAGGAGTTAAGTTGAAATTACTTTCTTGAGTCCACCCCGACTGACTTCATGGCGGCACGTAGAAGTTCATTTGCTTAATGATTTTCGGTCACTTTTAAATTATTAACAGCACAGAGGAAAGCCCATTTGCGATGATAAATGAGCTGAGCTTTAAAAGTGGCATTTGTGAGAAAGCCTCGCTCCATTCTCAATATTAATGTCACAAGGAGCTGATATGAGCGCTGCCAGAACTGCCGGGCTGTTGACTGAGCCACCGCACACTGGAATGACTTTGTGGGTGAGTCTGTGTGTGTCTGCGTGCTTGTAAACACTGTGTGTGTTTTGTAATAATACTGCAAGGGCATATTTTCCACAGGGAGTCTCAATCTTCCAAACCTATAAACGCCTCCTCATTGTTATTTCAGGTTAATGTTCTTACTAACATCTCTCTAAACATTATCATACTGTCTGGACCGAATGAGTGAGGAGTTGATAAAAATGTTTATTTCTTTTAGTTATTAATATGCACCCAAAGAAACTAGCTAAACGAGCACTAGTGAGAGGTTGGCAAACTGCTTTGCAGACTTTTTTTGCCCTCAGTTTTGCCTCTTGGGCTACATACAGGAGAGCAGGCAAGTACTATTTTCAGGTATTTGTACTTCTTCGCTTATTTATATTTCTGACAACTTTTGTCACTTTTACTCCCTACAAATTTAATGCAAATATCTGTATTTTCTACTACTTAGATTTTCAAAACAGGCTCGTTGTTTTCAGTTTAATGCATGAGGAGAAGTATTGATTATTTTTATTTTGCGTCATTGCACATCGCCTTCCCCACGTCACAAGACCAATCTGAAACAACAAAAAGATGATACAACAAAAAAGACGTAACAAGATGGAAACCGACAGAGAGGGAGACTCGGAATAAAAGGTCTGTTAGCTTCTTCCTCTGCCTGGATTGTCTAACCTCTCAATGTGTTGCAGTGATTGGACACCATCACAAAATGTCGGTATTTGGCGATAACCTGTTTTCATTCTGGTGCTCCATTTTGACCTGATCTAATTTGCTGTTAGATGAACGTATTTACTTCTAAAGGTGTCATTTTTAATAAAAGTAAAGATTTATTTGTAGTGCTAGTGTGGGTTGGTGTTCCTTCCATTTCAAATCAGGGTCAGATTGGTAATGGTGGAGGCTTGAATTTAAATTATAAAAAAACTGAAATTATTGGATAATTTGGAAATTATAGGAAAATACATTCCCTTCAACTGAAAAATACGTTTTTCTTAGGGAGTGTGACACTAAAAGACTGTTTTCACATTCACCTGCTCCTCTGTGTTATCTTCACCTTAAGTTTAACACTTGTATGAACGAGCAGTGTGATGCGATGTGGAAATCTAAAAAATTCAGTGCACAAAGACTGAAAATTGAATTTTCACTGTATTAGAAAACATTGTGTCGAAGAGTTAAACTTTTTAAATGAAAGATATCTGCATATTCATAGTCTATGGATGTTCTAATGAGGCAGGAGGAGTACTGGTCACTTTGTAACCAGGAAATTAAGCATTTTTTGGGTATTATTCAGTTTGTGCTTCTAAGAACATGTCTGGAGGGGAGATTTAACTAATCATACCAGAGAGTTGTGCTGCTCTGCAATGCTCAGTAGTTTCTGAAACAGTGTCAGGCAAACAAGATACACTTTCTGAATGAAATGATCTGAAAGTGACATCCTCTCTTTACCTGGCTCGGGCATCGTCCACTTCTCACACAGGAAAGCATCACTGGCCTCAGATGGCTTCCCGACGCCCGCAAGATTGGCAGCAAACACACGGAATTGGTAGAAATGTCCAGCGGTTAGGTTGCAAACCTATGGAAATACACCAGACATAAAAAAGATGAGTGACTTAAATCAAATTATGGAAGAATCCACCAGTCAGGCTAAAGTGTTGAAGTTTCTTAATTCAGATTTAAATGTAAAGTTCTTCAGTGTAATACAGCATTTGTTTATGATTTGTGTTAAAGGTCTGACTACTACTACTACTCTACTCTGTATTTTTGGGGCTTTTTGGGGCATTGTTTGATGTCATATAAACTTCACTCCTGCACACTGGCATTCGGGCTGTTTTTAAGAAAAACACAGCTCAGTTGGCACATCATACAGGAGCTAAAGGTCCTTGGTTGCTCACTCCTCCAGACTAAAGCAGGCATTTAACAAGGTATTCGCTCCGCTGCTGCAGCAGCCACAGCATTTTTTGCTGATCCGCCGAGACGCTTTGGCTTTGGGATGAGAGGGGATTCGGCCTTATCGATCTAGTGCATTGATCTTCCCGTTCGCAGCCACTTAGACTTTAAGGCCCTTATCGCCGCCGTGAACAGTTGTGAACTTCTGCTGCTGCACTGAGCTCCCTCCCGGCAACTAATTGACACAACCAGAGGGAACTCATTTCACAGTAATAACAATTGCCATCTAAAAACCAATTTCCCACTACCTACCACCTCCTTCATTATCTATAGATCCCTCTCTAACCACATTTAGGGAGAACGACAACCTTCTTATCAGATCGATATACAGTCTAGCCCGAGAAATGCAAAGGTTGCCTGGCAAAATAAGTGAAAGAAATTACAGCTTTCATCCACTAGATGGCGAACAGGCTGCATTTGATTGATCTGACTCATGTCCATTCTCCAGTGAGCAGCCAAACTCTGTTCTGAGTGTGTGTGTGTTTTCTTCTCCAGGTGTGGCTTTTTGGAGACTGAAATTATGAGCTGTGCTTCATCATGACAAGAAGGCTCATCATGAAGTAATCCCAGTAGCCCATTTTATATTAACTTCTAACAGTGATGAAAGGTAAACTAAGTACTCAAATGCTGTACTTACATTTTAGAGATCTTTTCGATCAATCTTTGACAAAACCTGCACACAAGTACAGGAATAAATAATTAAATTATCGTTTTTCAGCCCTGTATAAACACCTGGATATGGTTTCTGACAATTGAGGCCTTATGATTTTCATTGTGTCAAGCTCAGGGAAAATATTCTGAGAAAAAAACATGCTGTCAAGATCAAGATTGAGACAGTGGTTTCCAACACTTGTTTGTGCAACCTATGAAAATAATCAGCATGTAGTTGGGGCCTGTTGTCATGTCTCAGATCTCTCAGACTTGTTGGCATCTACACCAACAAATCAGTTTCTATTAGTTACTATCTTTTTATATAATAATACATCACTCCAAAAGAAGTATTCATTTTTTCTGCAAAGGAATATTTGAGTGAATTTTAAATGAGAGACTTCTCTTGGTACGCCTACTTCAGTAAATTATTTCTGAAATTACAATTTATGGAGGAATTCCAATCCAAGGGGAGAAATAAACAGGTTCACATCTTTTTCTGTGTGTGATGTGTGTTGCAGTGATGTGTGCTCCAAACAAGTGAAGTTCTGGAAGCTTTCATGGTGAAGTCATTCATATTTTCTGCATAGCTCCACTATGGAACACAAAAAGGGGCCCCGAGCACAAAACCTCAGTACAATCAATATTCTAATTACACTAATTGCATCCAGGAAGCCAGAATCTGATTAAAATAACAGCATTTAACAGCATAAACAGCTCATATGGAAAGTGAAGACTACATGTTTTCAGGATATGGGGCTGCTGAAATTGCTCATTTACCCCTAAAGGGGGAGCTGCATGTTCTCATCAGAGTGTTCCTTCTGGGGAAGAGGTCTCCAGTCCTCCAGACTCTGCACTTCACAACATGTAGGGCTAATCTTGATATAGTGGCACAGTCATTTCTCTCCTAATTAGCTTTGTCTTTGGTTTTTTTTCCGGGAGCTAAAAACAACCATTCATACGTAACACATTTGCACAATGTCTAATTACACAGCACCTGTAATCTCACTGAGACAGGTTTAAGATTGAACTTTCCTCGAGGTCTCCATGGACACTGCTTGTTGCCTAGTGACACAGCCAATATGAATGAGGGAGCTTTAGCCAATATTGCCATTATTTTGAGGCTACCGCTAAATAGAGAGCTCATTTATGTTTGTTTAATTATATTAAAAAGTAAGCCCGTTGTGGTGATACTGACTACCTACAACTTTGTTGTTTTTTTGCTGTGGGAATTTTTTATTGAGTCCTTCTCTCATTGCTGTCATTCCAAGCTAAAAAATAACTTCTTTGTTTCTTATACTGAGTCAGTGAACATGAAAGACACTGTTGTTCATTATGGATACTGCAGGTTAATGTCTGCATTATGTTAAAAAAAAAACTTTCTGGACTTTGTTAAAGTGGAAAAGTGGCTGAACTTTGGCGGTGTATCTGATATAGCTGAGTGGGAGTTGCTCCAAGTACATCATAATTTATGTTCTTCCAGGGCCATTATTGCAACCAATCATGCAGTTGCTTTGCAACTCATGTTGCTACATCACGGTTGATGTTGCTCCTGAAAGATCATTTCAACTTATGAATGACAACAAAAACCACATGCGGAGTAAGCTGTTGTGGCTGACTGGGTCTAGTATAAGTAGTAAGTAAGTATAAGACACTTACTCACGAGGCCACGGATTGCAAACTGCTCAATTTCCCTTATTATTTTCTGTTTCTATTCGTTGGTTTCGTTGTTTGGTTAGGTTTAGGGAACTACAACACCCAAGTTAAGGCAACAAAAATACCTGGTTATGTTTAGGAAAAAAATTGTTTGAGTTAAAATTTACAATGTTAATGATGTGTTTGAAAAGAGAACTTCAACAATCTCAGAAAGAAGAAAAGAAAAGAAATATCATCTTCTGTCATACAAGTCTTTATGACAGTGGTGCTCATTCTGCTTTTGTCCGTAAGGGGCACAGGAATCTGCAAAATATTAAACTTTGAGGAAAGTCAGCAGATGACCAAATTCATTATGAATCATCCTTCAGGCACCATGAACGTTAGTAGAAACTGTAATGGCTAGAATTCGACAATTGTTGAATCACTGACTGAATGACATTTCTATCCTTACAGCCATGCCGCTAGTGAACTACTTCATAAATGCACCATACTGGAGCTGACCTTAGACTGCCGGTCTTTGGCAGGCTTGATGTTGACCTCTCTCCATGTTTCCATGCCCTTTTCCCTCCGGTCCAGGTAGTAGCCACGCACAGGGTCTCCCCCATTACGGGCGGGGGCCCTCCAGCCCAACACCATCTCCGATCCAGTGCACAGCAGCAAGGCGATGGCGGAGGGAGCAGAAGGAACGTCTGGAACAAGCAGAAGTAATGACAGAGTAGAGGTGATGGAGGAGAGAATCTCAGCAGGCACCCATTCTTGCTAAATAGACCGAGAACTGACAATAACTCCCTGGCTGACTGAAGCTCCTGCCTACAGTTGAAAATTCATAACTCTGGGCTTATATTAAGCATTCATAAATGAGACTGAAAGAAAATATTCAACTCAATCTTTTTTTATAAAAATGTATTGCTCACAAAAGAATTGGACTTGAGCTATTTATCCTCAGGTAATGGCTGAGTGGCAGCGTAGATGTGAGAATATTCCGGCAGTGAGTGGCATGCAAAGTGAGTCATCATTTTGCTGAATGCAGGCGAATGCATAAAGCTCTGTAGGAAGAATCATGAGTTTCTCAGCAAGTAAAAGCTTTGCATACCTCAGTTGTGTCCTTAAACAATATTTTTTGTTCAGTGTTTTGGGACTTACGAATGGCTGATTTGACGAGGATGGGCTTGGTCTCATTTGAATAGTTGCTGTTTCCTGCACTGCTCACTGATTTCACCCTGAACACATACTCCTCTCGGGTCTTGAGGCCATGGACTGTGAATCTGAGGAGGAGAGATAAAGTTCAGGGTTATTTTTTTTTTAGGTGTAGCAATTGACTTCAGCGTGTTTTAATGTATGTCCACATTACCTGTTGTTGGCAATAGGCTTGTTGTTGACAGTTTTCCAGTTTTGTTTTCCTGCCTCACTGTAGTACAGGTAGTAGCCCAGGATGTTATCTTTGTCTTTGGGCTCCTGCCATTGTAGCAGCGCCGAGGTGTCTGTGTCTATGATGGCCATGACGGAGTGAGGTGGAGCTGGCACAGCTGATGAGAATCAGATAAAAAAAAAAAAAAAAAAAAAAAAAAAGCCATCCGGCAGAACTTAAGCTTCAACCATCAAATGGTAAATGGATCACCATATCTCCAAACAGCAATGTCACAGCAATGAGGAGAGAACTGCAATTCAGTGTCTTGCACTTCGAAATGCAGACTGGAAAAGCCGGGGATTGAAACCTGCTCTACCTCCTAAACGAGAGCCCACCTGCAAACGGAAATTAACTGGTGGGCTCTCGTTTAGGAGGTAGAGCAGGTCTCTAGAGGTACAATTCGATCAGCTTCTCCTTTAATTTGGGGAAATTCGCATTGATCTTTAGAAAACAAGTTATTTCAGACCAAAAACTGTAACCAATAATGCTGATCTGTTTGCCTGAGCTGTAACGTGAGCTAGCTCAGTGGTGATAAATTAGTTACTACATTAAAACTACTCACAACAAGGTCGGTGAGTTATATTGAGCAACCTGGTTATGATTTCTGGAGAGAGACACTGATGTTGAATTCAAATGTTCCTGTTTCGTATCTAGTTCCATCATATTCAAGAGAAGGAAAACATCTCAACAGCTGATGTCTCCAAAACTTAACGCAACTCACACCAAAACCATCTGGATAGATACCACTACAGATAAGGAGAAAAATGTCTACAGTATTTTTGATTTTAGGTAAAACTGTCTCTTTTAAAATTAAGTTAGAACAAATTGTCATCCTAGCATAGTGTGCAGCAATACGATAGAGGATGACACACACTATAAACAAATCCCCAGAAAATCATGGTGAAAATAACCTGTTGGTCATCCTTCACATTACAAAACTATGTGACCAACAACAGCAGGTACAGCACAGCAAAATCTAATTAGCCTTTATAACAGGCAGAGTAATAAATGGGTGCACTGCAGTGCAGCACATTTTCTCACCTTGTGGCTTTCCCAAGGAGATGGGCTCGCTCGGCTCGGAGGGGTCACTGACACCGTACTTGTTGATGGAGCGCACTCTGAAGCAGTACTGCTTGCCCTTGACCAGGTCAAACACTGGGAACCTGGGAGAGTTTACCGTCATGTCCAAACTGGCCAGCTCCCAGCTGCTTTTACCTGCTAGGGACTGGTCCAAGTACAGCATTAGAAAAAATCAAAAATCATTTCAAAAGCACTATTTATCTCAAGGACATGTCCATTACTCATTGTCCTTCAAATATGATCGAGGACTCAATCTGCACAAGAGTGAAGGACTGCCAAGACGGCGAAATAGTCTTCAAATAGACCCATAATTCATTCCAATTTTACACGATCACTTAGTCCATAGTTAACTGACAATTCCCTAGTTTTAGAGTGAACCACTTAATGTTCAGACAAGGGCAAAAAAGAATACAGATTGGCAGGTTTGTATAGTAGGCAGAGAGACTTTTATGAAGAAAGAGAGGGAAAAAATTACAGGTGTGCATAGATCTAGCTAAAAAAGAAGGATGGACGGGCCGGTAAATCGTGGACAACCATTACACCTTTTCTTCATCCTTGTCAATTACTAGTTTCTGCTAATGATGCTAATCATCTCCATTCTACAATCTGCGTTTACTTTTCTGTTCTTTTCCTCTGTAGTCATTATCTCCTTTAATTCGCTGTTGGAGGAGGAAAATCCAACAATAGAACGTGGCATGTCAAAGAGATTAGCGATTATAAAGAATTTGCTCAAGGGCGAAAGGTATATTTGAAGGCTCCCCTCATTATATAAGCGGACGTGAAGCAGCAGAGTTTAAGCAATTTCAGATGCCTTTGACAGATTTGACAGTTTTATTACCCTGGTAATGTATAAAAATTGAATAAAAATCTATTTCCTGTGGCAGTGTTCCCGATTATTGGAGCTACTGGATTTTGGGGTTGATATTGCAGAGCTGAGGCCATTTATTGTGATATGCTGGGAACCTGTAATATTTTGGGATCCTTTTGAACTTTGAGTCATGTGTCAGGGAGGAAAAAACTAACTAACTTAACTGGATTTTCTTTAATAGACATTTCCTTTAATGTATTATGAAACATTGCTTGACAAGTTAAAACTAGAATTAGTAAAAGTCATTTTAGTTATCAGAACCAGGTAGTTTTGAAGACAAGTTAGAAAATGAAGAAACTTTTAAGTATGCAAGTAAGCAAGTCAAACCCCTAATGCTTAAGTACATGCCATGAAGGAGCAACATCAAGGTCTGTTTGCTTTTAATGAGTCCACAAATGCCCACTTAAACTGACACCACAGTGGTAGATGTGTGTGTGTGTGTGTGTGTGTGCGTGTGTGTGTTTCCTTCTCCTGTCTTTTTGAATAGCACTGTGGTCAGGAGTCTGATGTTAATTTGGGTCACGTTCCAAATTAAAACAATGTTTTCAGAGTCTTTGCAACTGAAAACATTGATCCCAGTGTTCAGTGGATGCAAATGTTTTACTAATTGCAAATGTGGTTTGCGTTTGAATATATCTGATAGTTGTGTATATGGACATATCATAGTGATTACCTGTGAATATCTCTTTGTAGGTGTGTGTATGCAGGTGAGGATGTTTGTTTTCTTGTCTTAAATACTGACGGAGACCAAAAAGCTCCACAGTGAGTTCATTTACTTGCTCATCACTTATAATTAGGGGCAAAAGGTAAAGAAAAAAACAGCCTTTTCATTTTAAAGAAGAAATATAGCATTTATTCAAAATCTGGCAACATGACAAATATAACTACAAACTGCCCTCAAACAGTCTTCTTACATCCTCCACTGAGATTTCAAACCATGATTAGCTGATATTTGTGACTGTTTTTTTTTTTTTTTTTACTATTTATGTAAAGTTTTCTAAAATGAAAACAATGATAAGCTGATAGAAAAAGCTGAGGAGAGCTTGAAATCAGTCAGTTTGTCACTATGAGCGAACACTTTTTACATCACACATACCCATCGAACAAATTGTTTAACACAGAAAAATTTATTACAGGAGCTTAAACTAAAAATAATGTATCTTTTCTGTAATTGCTGCCCATTTTTACCATTAATTCTTTGACTAATCCCCCACTTTCAAAGATGCCATTAGTCACTTCAATACATTATGAAGATGAACTTGCACAGACCTAAAACTTGCTTTATAGATTTAATTTAAGAAGCCTGCTTTTGGTTCCAATTTTGCAGTAAAGCAAGCGTGAGCGATAAGTATTTTAAAACCGTCTCATCTCAATCATTCAGCTAGTATGATGTGAACTCAAATCTCTGCAGTGGAGTTTTGAGGAAAAACTGAATAAAGTTTTTTGGATAAACAACAAAAAGGTCTTCGATCAGCACCGCAGACCATTGATTTAAATTCCCCTCCCTCCAGACATACCGAACCTGTGATGACTGCCATGAACCTTCACCAAGATAATGCTGAAAAATTTGTCAGTCTGAAAGTTGTACAGTGATGTTTAAAGATCTATTTGTTGATGTACCAAGGTCTGAGATTCAGCAGAGATCTTTCTTTATGACAGAATAGCTTAAAGTTAGCAGCCAGAGATGTCAGAGCTTCCTTCAGTGCACCAGCAGGGCTCTGAAACTTTTCATGCTTTCCCAAACTTTCTTACCATCAAACAATAATATAACTTCCCCCCCAAAAATGGATGGATATGGATGTGATGGATTAGCTATTCTGAGCCAGTCTCAAGTCTCTGCAAGCTGATTTCTTGCAGCACTGACATGATCTAAAACCAAAGTCTGCCTTGGAGGCAAGGAATCAATCTATAGACTTACCGCCTATGTTGGAAAGTGTTCTGCAGTAAAGTGATTTGTAGACAATTTAACAAAAACTTGGATGCGGCCTTTTAGGAGGAGGGAGGGTAGATTTAGGTGAGGGGCAAGTGGATAACTGTATTCAGCAGAGATCCCAAGAGTTATTGTAATGAACATTTGTGTCTCTGCAAGAGAGTGTGAGTGTGGGAGTTAAGACTGACCCGCTCCACGTAGAAGGTGAGCGGCTCCCTGCCTCTGGGTTCAGGTTCAGTCCAGCTCAGCACCACGTAGGTGTCGCTCACCTCGCAGGCGTGGACATTAGTGGGAGGGAAAGGAGCTTTGACCTGACCTGCAGAGCAAGAGAGGAGGAGGATGAAAAAGAGGAGGACGAAGAAAGAAGTAAGAACAAGGTCAGCGAGAATTATTCAGGAATCCAAAAAGTGCTGGCTGAGACACTGCGTTTTTGTTAAAAATGTTTGCATCAGGAAATGTAATGCTTTATCTGGTGATTTTGAGTAAAACACACAATGGGAGAGATTTACCTCGCCGCCCCAATTTCACCCCCATTCCTGATGCATAAGTATGCCAGATAACATAGTGAGATGGCCTGAGTCAGCACACTTTCAGTGACACTCCAAGTGATTCAAGGACTATGGAAGTGTTTAGATTGCCTGTCTGTCTCTCTGTAAGTCTTGTCTCACTGTTTGTATCCCTTGAAGAGTCCCAGAGCTGCAGTGTGGATCAGAGAGGCTCTCCAGACCAAAGAGAGCAAAGTGAAACAAGAGACATAGTAAGTCTGTGTGTGGGCGCGAGGGTGCATAGTGTAGTCTGTAAGTTGTGAAACATTTTTCATTGTTGTCACTCTGTACTCAAGCACGGACTTGAATTGAATCCATGACTATGAGGGTAGAGTGCCAAAAGTGTGGTAGTGGTTCTCATCGAAATCGAGTAAAAAGTGGATTTACTGCAGAACAATTATATAATCAAGGGGATATCTACCTGCCTGACCTTAATTCAACTGATCATGCTGATGGAAAAGCATATAAATGAAACCTGACAAAAACACAACAATATCAAATATTTTGTTGACCTAATGATTCTTTCAAATATTTTATATATAAAGGTATATAGTTGGTAGTATGCCTCTGCCTGAGTGAGATGAGAAAATCAATAAGACTCACATGTCTGTGCATTAAGTACGAAGCTGGGGCCAGGAGGTAATTAACCTAGCTTTGCATAAATAAATAAACAGTTCCAGAAGGTAAGTCCCACAACTTGTCGTCTTCACATTCCTGTTTATGTGCTAATTTAACAAGGTAAACAAGGTCTAATGCATACAGATATTCAGGTATCCAATCCAACCCAAACCCTCTGCAGATGTGGAGTCGTACATACCATGAAAAACATCATCATGTTGAGCTTTCATGGCCATGGCTAATATAATAACAACACAAATATGGTTGGATATTAGTCACATTTTATTTCAGTAAGTTCAGTAAATTCAGACTTTCATAACAAGTTCTTTTTTTCTCTTGAGTCTACTTGTGTTTGCAAGAGTGGGCAAGTCTAGATATTTGGCGCCTTTAGCTCAATATCTAACAAACTAACATGAGAATGAAATCTGTCTTATCATGTGAGTTTTGGCAAGAAAGTGCATATAAATATTTTCCTGTTTAGTGTTCATGTTTATGGCACATATATCTATCATCAACCATTTGTCATTGTTTTGGTTTTTGGTTTAGATGTTTCAGTTTCCTGTTTAATTTTGTAGTTTATCAATGTGTCATGCTTTACTTTCCACTTCCTGTGTTTGTCTATTTTCCCGCCATGTACATCCATGTTTCATTTGTTAATCAATTCTTGTGTATTAAAGCCTGTGTTTCCCCCCCCAGTGTTCGTTGGTTCATTTGTTGTCCTTGTGCCTGTTCCCCTGATCATTGTGTGTTCCCGGTGATCCTGATTTTGTTCCCTTTGGTTTTATGATTTGTTCTCTGTTTTTGCTGTTGTTAGTTTTGTTGCCTGTATATTTGTTTTTTTGCTTTCTGGATTTGGAACTGAGTATGTGGGTGAAATTATTCACATTGCAACATCAGTCCAAATGTTAAATGGAAGAGTCATCTCACGAGATTTTCTTGGATGTAAATCATTTGATTAACTTGGAAAATAGCTGCACACAAACAAATACTCATGCATGTCTCTTCTAAACATCCTCTGCTACATTTATTATCTGGGTGCCTCCACCTCTTCTCATTTTATCTCTCTCTGTCTGTGAGTTACATTGCCAAGGTTATCAGCCCTCTTCACAGGCATTCATGCCACCTCGGGCCATTATGTGCATTTACCAGGACACGGCCAGGGACTGTTCATTCTTTTCACTTCTGTAAATGGAACAAATGCTCATTGCCTCAGCCATACAATTACTGCGGCTCGTTGTTCAAAATAATATGAAGATGCATTAAGCCACAAGCCCGGGGCGGACCACAGGCGAGGAGGCAGCGCCCTGTGTGCTAGTAAAACATAGATGCTGTTTGAAACCAGGCATGAAAATGTTCAAATGGAATCTTTTTATGACAAAATCACACTTGGTGAACTAAAAATACAACATTCTCACCTTCAAGATCGTCTTTAGTAATGGTGATCGTCCTTCCTCTGTCTACTTTGACCACTGAGAAGGGGGTAGAAAGCAGAAGGAGAGGGAGGTTGGGGGCATTGAGGGAATAAAGAAGGAAGTCACATCAGGGTAATGAAGTTATATGAGAGCCCATGATAACACTATTAGTGTTAATGTTAGAGGTGCAGCCACTGGTAAGAGCCAGAGAGACACAAAGAGGTGAGAGAGAGCGACATGGAAGGATGGAGAACAGGCTGGAGGCAAGTCAACCTTCTGTCTGTCCTTCATCTGTGTTTAACGATCCACAGCATCTGACCAGAGTCCATCTGTCTCCCCCCTAACACATACACACTCACACACACACACACACACACACACACACACACACACACACACACACACATACACACTCACACACACACACACACACACACACACACACACACACACACACACACACACGCGTGCTCTACTCTATGTTATGTCTCATTCAATTGTTATCGTACCTCCACTATATAGAGTTTTCAACAAAACCTAAACGCCTAACAAGAAATCTTGCAGGAAACAAAGTGTCCCGCTCTAGGATGCCATCAAGAAGCTGTTCAGAGTTGACTGCAGAACATTCAGGCTGCATTAAATGAGATCCACAGCTACACACCTACATCTGTTTTCCCTGGTAGTGCTGATAACTTTGCGGGTGTAACAACCGAGGCAGATGAGGTGAATTAAAAGCAGGAGTGAGTTGCTAACACATAACTGATGCTCTTTGTAGTGGCAGATGCAAACAAATTAAAGAGAAAAAAAAGAATTAACGAGTGAAGAAAGATAATGAATGCAGATGCTTTTTTTCATCAGGAAGCAGGAGGGGTTGCTTTAAATTAAAGCAACGCTGTGTTTTAAATGGTGCAATTGGTGAAAGTAATAGGCTACTTCAGGTCTGCTTCTAGTCTAAATGACATTTCAAAATTAGGAGAAGAAATCACAGTTTGGATTTCTTGGTTGTAATTGTGATAGATTGTGATAGTCCAGGCCAAACACTCAAAAAAACAAAAAAAAACAATGCATGCAGCCGATTAGGGGCAGAGCAGTGCAGGCCTTGCAGACAAAAGCAGATCCATGACGACGTGTTAAATGAATGGTCTGATGAGTAGAAAAAAGGGGGTGAATTAGAAGCTATGACCTTTACAGTCAACAGAAATCAACTGAAATTGATCACCTACACCTTTGGAGTGACGTGTTTGACAGCGTCATCACCATCATCAAAACAACAAATATCTCTTGGAAGAGCGCTCTTGTCCAGTTCCAGAGACTTCAATGAGAATTAATGTCATAGAGAATTAAAGCTGTCCTGGTGGCTCATGGTGGCCCAACAAATTACCAGTAACTTGGATCATTAAGTTCAGACTAAGGGAATCAATAACACTTCCATACATTATTAGCTCTGTTGTTCTAGGAGCACACTGGCGAGTTAGACTGATAATGGACTGTTAAAAGCTGAACCAGAAATACAATCTTTTTTATTTCAAGGCATTTTTCTTCCTCGGCAAAAACCTGGTGCTCCACTCCATATCCAATCATGTGATATAAATCATTCTTCAATGGGCTATTACGGAAGATGCTTTTTATTTATTTATTTATTTATTTTTTTGGCACTTGAATGATCATTTTTGCATCACAACTTTCACTTTCACTGAAAAAAGAAACCTCTGAAAATCATGATGAGGTGACATTTGTTGGGATGTATACCATACAAACATATTTTCTTACATCTGGAGAACAAGATTTGTAGGCCAGGGCATAATGCTTCATTATAATGCTTTTTTGTCACATAGTTTACTTTCATAAAAAAAAATGTTTCTTCAATATGCCTTGTTGATAATTTTTAATTGCACAGCCCTAATTAATAAATTCTTGTAATGTTAAAAGAATACTTCACAGAAATAGGCTCATGAAAAACTGTTAAAAAAAAAAAAAAAAAAGATCTGAAATACTGCTTTTTTTCATTTCCAGGCACAATTCTACCTCTGCAAAAACAATGCCTAGTGGGTTGTCCTGTGATTGGAAGGTTGCTAGTTCGTTGGCTGAGCTGAGCTGCATGTCGGCAGCCTCTGCCATCAATGTGTGAATGGGTGAATGTAGCAAGTGTTGTAAAGCGCTTTGAGTGGTCAGCCAACTGGAAAAGCACTATGTAGGTGCGAGTTCACTTACCATTGCTTTTTACAAATAAAGCAAGTGCGAAGTTATTTATAGGAGAGTTTTTGTGAGTGATGCTGCACCATCGATGCTAAACGGACCTACGCGTGGGAAATCAATTAACAACAGGCCATTAATACACTACTACTACTACAAACAGGATAAAAAGAGGAGTAGCATTACAGGGGGGCTAGTTACTGTGTGGCGGCTTTGTCTGAATTTCAGTCAGTACACCATTAGGACAGTGCTGAGGAGGACATCAGCTCAGCAAACCTGCTTTCAACTGCCTTTAACTTTCTTATTGATTAGGGGAATTCCCTGCACTCACATGCTGACATGCACACATAATGATGATAATGATAATGATAATGATACCACATAAATTCAGAGATTTCTTGAGAGCTCATGGTCAGCATAGGGATTTATAAGTGGCTTCACTCTCTCTCACATGTCTCTCACAAAATCCTGTGGTTGGTCTATTTTAACATTCAAACCACAAAACACAACCAAAGCTTGTTAAAACTGTACATAACAGCTCAGCTGGGGTTTCTTTGAGCTTGTCACCAATTAGTGTTTTCTCTAGCTGTGGTAATATTTTACACATTTTAATGGCAATTTGACTGTGTGTTACCCATGGTCCTGGTGTGTTCCAGCGGGTCTGTAGTGAGGACAGGTTCAGTGGCCTTAGAAGGGCGTCCTGCCCCTGCCTTGTTAACAGCACGAACCCTGAACTGGTACAGAGTTCCTTCCTTCAGCCCAAACACTGGGTAGTGGCACACTTTCTGCATATGCACATTGCAGCGTACCCACGCACCCTCACTAACGTCATATCTGAGAGGGAGAGAAAACAAAGACTTTGAATAAAAGGAAAACAAAGTGCCAAATGCATAAATCTGAACAACATAATGTGCAGTCTTCAGGGTGTAACATTATAAAAACTATTTCAGAGCATATTACCCTGTCAGTAAACACCCCATCAGGACCTATAATTGTGACCAGGGACTACCATGTGAAAATAATGTGCTTCAAAACACAATAAAATATATTTTTAAAGTAGAAGATGAGCTTAGAGAACACAACATTGATAACAAACTGCTATCTCTTACAAACAAAATAAAGGCAGAAAAGAGTGCAGTTTTCTAACCATAAGGACGTTGCTAGGGAACTGCAAAGTATCTTACATTTTCCTCTCCTCACCCGACAGCCAATAACATTCAGGAGCTGTATCTTCCACAGTGAATAAAGACAGTTGTATGCAAAAGCACACAGTCGCACACACACAAACGTGTGTTACGCACTAGCGCACAAATGAACATGCTTTGTCTCTCTACAAACACAGAGACACAAGCACACATACATACACACACATATACAGGTCAATCCTGATTGATCGGTGTTGGTGATAAGTGCGGCACCTGTTCTCCTGCGGGAGTCTTTGACTCTGATGTTAACATAGTGTTGAGGGCTGATAATTACCAAGCACACCATCCATCTCATGTGAACTCTGCCAAATGGATGGAACCTCACTGCTGGCCGCAACCGCCACCATCTTTATCCAATTTCCCCACCAGCAGCACCAGAACAAGATGAGGTTTAGCCGTATAGTCTTATTGCTTCGGCTTCATGGGAACACTTAGTGATGAAGCAATCAAAAGACGTGTATTTTCTGATAATTGGTAATCTGACGATACTACAAATATTAATCAAGTGATGAAATTAACTATAATGAGGTTGAAAACAAGTGATTCTAAATTAAATCAACAGATTTTGATTGCTGGGTAAGTAGATCGACAGACAATTAATCAGCACCTATTTTGTCAATTGATGTAATCTTTTTAGTTGTTCTTACAATCAAAAACGCCAAATTAACTCTGGTACCAGCTTCTCACTTTGGATAATATGCTGCTTTTCTTTGTCTTAAAAGTAAAAAAAGTAAATATCTTTCAGTTATTAGCCAACTTATTGCACACAATTAAGTAGCTTGGGGTCATTTTTCACTATTTTGAATTTGCACACCACACGATTAATCAGTAAATTGGGTGTATAATCGTCAGATTAAGAGATAGTGAACTAATCATTTACTATTTTTATGTCCAATTTCTCTGCTCATCCAAACTTCTGTCAGTCGTTACAGAAGACAGCAATTTCTTAAAAGATGCTTTCTGTTATTGAATGTCTGTATGAACACCTAAATGATAAATGTATAAAATGGGACTTTTGCGATACATATTCTCATGCTTAACGAGCTCAATAATTGGACCCAATTGCTGGGGAAGTGAAGAAGTGAAGCACTTGGAATACTCAGAAGAATTTTAAACAGCTGCTAAATGGACCTTGTGGTAAGGCTGTTTACACCTTTTCAAGTCCTCACTTTTCTACATAATAACCCTCCACAGGTGTGGATCCATCAGCACTGGGTGGCTGCCAGGTCAGGAAGATGTAGTCCCTGTTGACATCAGATACCTGGACGGCCAGAGGAGAGGCGGGGCCTCCCAGCACCACAGCTGATGCATCTGCAGCATGAAGAGGAGAGAGCTGATTAGAGGAAGGAGAAGGAGAGACTGAGGAAGTACTTTGGTTGGAAAATAAGTTAGATGAGGAATCTGACACATAAGATGTGTAGCAGAGGGAAACAAGTAAGAGAGGAGGATGATGAAATAAGAAAACAAGAACGGATGATGTTAGGAAAATGTCATATTGTGCAAGTATTCAAGGTTTTCCAGCTCGTGACATCCACATATTATTGAGGCAGCAAGCAAAAAGTGATGGCTAAGGCTGCAGGATATAACAGATTAACACATGTTACTCAATATACATATACAATCATAACCAACAGATGAGATGAGGAAAGAGAAGGGAGAAGAAGTAATGAGGTAATTATGCAAAGCGGATTGAAATGATTGGATGTGACATGCTCCCAAACCTTTTCTTGAGGCTAGGAATATATATTTTTCAACAAAAGACTCAAGCCAACATCAAGCACATCTCTTTTCTGTTTTAAATGTATAACCTCACCTCCTTTCCTCCCTCTCCGCCTCCTCTCTCTTTGTTTTTGCTCTCCTGTAATGCATATTTGTAATGCAAATATGACTGCTGAATGCGGGAGAAAACCCACATGCAGGGAAGTTTGCTGATTCACTAATTAGTACCTCAAGCTCTGCTCAAGATCAAGCTCCTTACAAAGAGAGAGAGAGAGAGAGAGAGAGAGAGAGAGAGAGAGAGAGAGAGAGAGAGAGAGAGAGAGAGAGAGAGAGACCTGAGCCAAAATCTTAAGGATGCTTTGCAGGAAGATTAATCCTTGTATTAAAGTGTTGGCGTACAAGTGTGTGAATTGTTTTGGTGTATGTGCACACTAAGTTCATGAATGATTCAGCACATGTTATACTGTGACAGCAGTTTAGGTGCAGTTCATGCGTGAGTAAGTACTGGTATTATATTGAAACACACACATGTGCCAAGGCTCCTTACAGAGCTGCCCAGACACATTTCAAATGTCTGATGAGTCAAGTGGGAGTTGTTGTCTGGTTTATTTGCATGCTGCAAACAATGTATGAGAGAAAATAGCAGTCTGGGAAGAATGAATAGTTTTACTGAACAAAGTTAACAAGGCTTTGACTGCAGAACATTTTGATTGATGGTGCAATTTTTCTGTATGAATCAGGGTGGTCTGCTGACAGGAAACAGAAGTTGAATCAAAATCTGGCGAATACAAATAGTGTTTTGAGTGAAGGTTTCAGTCAAAACACCATTTATCGAGCTTGGGACAACAAACGATGATTCCATCCTCAAAAACAATGGTATTTTTGTATACAAGAGACGCAAGGTCACTTGCAAGATCTTGTCAGACTTTTTTAAAAAACTGAATGGATGATTTCATAATGAAGCATCACTTGAAACGCAGCTTGTTTTAGAGACACTGTGGTATTTTTGGAGGAGTTTTCTAAGTTGTGACCTAAGTGTGGCTCTTTAATCTCCATGACAACTGAGCAACCTCCATTATCCGATTAATACAGTGGATTTGTTTATATCTATCATATACAAAGTTTGCATCTGCTTATAGATGAGAGGCTAACAAACTAAGCTAGGTAAAGTTATATAAGATATGGCTGGCAGAAAGAGAATAGTTCTTACACTAAACTGCTCACAAAGAAAGTCTGTGGATAATCGTTTGAAAATTACGAGAAAGAGACATCGCTGTTGAGTTTCAAATGCATTTTTTGGCATTTTGAGTGCCCCAAGCCAAGTGGCATCTAGTTCTATTATATTTGAAAGACAGAAGACAGCTCTGGTATCTCAAAAAATCAGCAACTCACCCAAAATACATCTAGATGTATAAAAAGCTCTACAGGTTGACCTCTCTCTTTACACTCATCTGAAACATTTTTGTTCTAAAAGATATAAGAATACATTTTATCACAAATATAAACAACCTGGTGTTTCATAAATCATTTGATAATTGCACCTTTAAAAGTTCCACATGATTAGTAAAAGGCACAAGTCAGGTACTGTATTAAAATCAAAACCAGATTCATGCTGGCTCTCACCGCTGACATAGACAAAAGCACTGTGCTCCTTGTTCTCATTCCGGGTCCTCAGTCGGATAGTGTAAACTCCTTCATGCTCCTTGTGTGCAGCCCTTAAAGTGATGGAGGCCTTGTTATCGACTGTCTTAATGTCCACAGTGCTCGCCTGATGCAGCTGAATGCCTAGAAAATGAAAAAAACATTCACTAACCTCTACCACAAATATAAATTGGCAAACACCAGGCTCACATGACTCATCTTTAACAGCACTTACCATCTCTGAACCAGCTGACATCCTGCTGAAAAGGCAGCAGAGCTGAGGTGAAGGTACACTGCAGAGTGAGGTCATTACCCTCCTTCACCCATGTTGGAGGGAAGATGGTGTCAAACTGGGCTTCTGGCTCAAGATTTAAGGCTAGAGTACAGATGGAGGAGGACAAAGGTAAGAGAGGAATGATAAAGTGTGGGTCAGGAGAACATGTGGAAGTACATGAAAGTCAAGAGGAGTAAATAAGGGGAAAACTAGCTAGAAGAATAGCAAAAAGAAGGATTTCAAAATAAAAATAGAAACCAGAGAAATACATTTCATCAATATACACATTATGTTTTTTCCTCACTGTTGCTGGGCAAAGATAAAATGTATTTTGTAAAGTAGGTCCACCCCAGACACAGCCTTACTGAAGCAAAAATTACAGATTTGATCAGCTTGGGTTGAAGAAGCACTGTAAAACTGCGCAGACCTCCTTTGGATTGCTACAAAGGAGAGATGCATGAGGATGTGAAGGAGGTAGCTGGCAAGCAGGAAGAAATATGATGAATCCCGATGATAAGAAACAAGAGGTCATCTACACAGCTCTGTTGCCAAACCTGGTCAAAAAAGCTTCTGTCTAACACTGACTACGTTCGTGCTAAGACTTCAGTTTAGAATTTTTTTCTGCAAGGTAGCTCTCACAAGTTCAACCCAGAGGGTCTTAATTTACTAACAAGACCATCTTATGAAGACTTGCATGGCCATTATAGACAAAGACCCTCTGCTTCATCAAAGAGACATTGCTCAGTCAGTTGGCATCCCCTGGAGGAAACAACAACAGAACTTTTTTCTGATAAGTTATTCCATCAGCTACAGTTCTCTTACTTGTCAAACCACTGAAGGAACATACTCTGGAATTGTGAGACATGTGTGCCATGAGGTCTTGACAAATCCCATCCTCCTGGATGAGTCAGAGAGAGACATGTTTCTTATAATGATCCTGTTCCACTAAGACATCCAGGCTACCACAGAAATGTGAGCAGCTTCACCAAACACACGGCTTAGATATTTTTTCCCTATCATTCAAACCTATGCCTCCTTCAGTGCAATGATGATTATTGTAAATTCACCACAGTTGTGCTTTTTGTTATTGAGTGGTTCATTCTGGAAAAATATGATCTTCCCCACATGAGATAATCAAGCATCAGTTACATGAAAATGGCAGAATGCAATTCTTCAGCACATTCGCGCAGCAAGCAGGCCCCTGATGCCATTACATGCTGATAGAGCTTCATTCAAAATGATTGACACTTAATTTGTAAGTGTGTGGGGAATGCATTGTATTGTATTGCAACTACATAATACCTCTGCAGAAGCAGTGGATGCATTTGCAAGGTACTGGTGAAAGTCAGTAGTAGGATACAAAAGAAAACTGTGGAATGGTAATCTGTATATACGTTTGTCCTGAGAAGATGACTTTAGTTTTATCTCTTTAAAACATCTAAAAGGAAAATAAATCAAATGGAACAGATCAGTCTGTTATACTAAAAATCCCTCTCCAGTCAAAAATGTGTTTTTCTTCTTGTTCTAACCATTGAATGTTTGAGCTTCCCTCTGGAGAGTGATGTATGTGCAGAGTTTGACACTGGAAGGCTGTTTTCACAGTCAGTGCTGGAGGTGTAAATTTTCTCTATGCTCATTGAAAATCTGATTTAAAGAAGCAGGCCTACACTTATGATTTATCTCAGGAGGAAACTTGGAGCTTCAAGGGCACATACGCTGAGAATGGATTTTACAGTGAAGTGGTAGACAACTTCTGTCAAACAGTTAAACTCTTGATATGAAAAAAGAAATATTTCCAAGTTCACATCATGTGGAAATTTTAATGAGGAAAGAGGAAAAGCTGCCATTTTAAGGACTTTAATGTTTTAATCATATTTTTTTTCTGCAAAACCAGACACACTTAGTGTACAGCTTTTATGTATGCATTAATGTGTGAAGGTATCTCATTTCTGTCTGCAAGTTCCATAATTCATTTTAATTCATTACAAACAACTTGAGGCCGAATCTTAGATTAAACAGTCACCTTAATTCATTTTTGGACAAACCTGGGAAGTCATAGCTTTGCACAGCTAACCAATATGGCAGGTAACATAAGTGGCATTTTATGTGAGCCACTGCCTGGTGTCCAAATAAGATAATGCACACAAATTGTGCATTCAATACATTCATTTAATTTCTCCAAGAAGAACCAGAATGTGTATCTGCAAGACTAGGATTCAACTTTAAAGGTTCCCCTTCATTTTTATTTCTGGTGGTTTTGATATGTGTCAAAGGTGAACTTATATTGTCTGATTACTTGCGTGTTTTCCCTGTTGTAAAGCAGCCTCTAACAGTCTCTGCTTTCCAACATCTAAAAAATAAATTTGGTGAGTACAATATTTATAATCATCTGACAGGAAGGATAGCTAAAGCTACTGACACAAAACCAAGGTTGCAACACTGAAGATTTAAAAAGATTTGAAAAACAACCCTGAGCTTTTTTTTGCTTGATAAAATCTCCCTGATGTGTTCTGAGATAAAGTGAGAGGGTAGTAAACAACAAGTTATGTCATTTGGAATTACCTCCCAAAGAAACCGTATTTGCATCACTTAATGCAGCTCTATTTGTGACCATCTGTGACAATTTTTTATTGGCCATAAGTGAGCAGATTGGAACTGGATGTGAAAAATGAGACATTCCACGTGTATCTCAGTCGTCTATACAAGCCTGCAGACAATTTGTTTGAAGCTGCTGGACTGTGGATGTTTTTGTGGAGGTTTTGGCTTCCAGTGCAACACAGAAGTTTCATAGTGCCCATTTAATATATTGTGTCCATGGCCAAAAGAAATTAATGCCGACAGTTGGAATGACATGGTGACAGTAGTATCCCCTTTCACAGCTACATTCCTGAGCCATCCATTGACCCTGACCTCTTCCTTAAGACATTTTGCCAGACTGAAACATTGTCATGGTACTTCTGTCTTGTCATGCATTGCCACAAGCGGCTCTTTTTGGAAAAAACTTAGACAGGGTATTTTAGGCATTTGAATAAAGGGACAGTGCTGTTTTTCCTCTCTAGTGATGACAGCTGACATGGTGGAGGCTAATCTAGGCCAAAGAGTGCCAAAGCCAATATGAGATGCTCCACAGCTTGGAGCAAAACAGTATAAATCCCCTGCTGTCCCTGATATGAAATATACATGACTGTCGGTCCTGCTCAATTGGAGGCAAGTCTTTCTGTCCCTACAGCAACTATCCAATAAATACCCTTTCTTACTCCTGGACATCCACGGACATGGATGTCCACACAGACACATAAACCCCCATGACAAACAAACGCTGTTAAACCACTGCTCGCTTTCAGTCCATCCATATCTTTCTTCATGAGGTGCAGCATGCACAGCAGAGCAGAGAGTTGTGTCACTGTCTTCAAAGCCACCCAGCCCTCCCTCGTTTACCGGTGGAGGGAAGAACTTCAAAGGTTGACAGAGAAAATGAAAGGGGACACTTTTCATTAGGCCCTGGCGCGAAACTTACCTGGGGTCTGCGAGTGCTCTGAACCAGCCAGCGCTCCTTGATATGCTGAATTGCAGGGTGGCAGAGCAGGACAGATTGGAGGAATACAGGGAGGGGGAGAATGGAGACAGAAACACAGGAAGATATTGTTAAATATAGAAGTACGACATACAAAGACACATCATAAAAATCAAACCTGGCAAGGCTACATTTACGCAAGTCACATCTAATATTCCCTTTAACCTATTTTTAACAACCCGAGAAAGCCTGTGAAACGTAAGTGGCAAGGAGAAGCCTTGAAGTGGCTCATTAAAGCCCTGACCATATAACTGATCCACAATGTAAGGGAACTTTACCACAAGGTACCGAGAAGAAAGAGTGGGTCACAATGGGAAACATTGTGAATGTTTCTGTCACAGTGCTGTAAGGCAATGATGCTCACTGTAGATGTTTGACTATTACTCAACACTACACCCACTGTCCTCGGTGTAATACATTATGCATGAATGCCGCTCTGAGATCTGTTTTTCTGATGATTTTAGCCTGGTGTTGATGCTTGTCCAAATATGAAATTTAAATAGAAACTGGCATTTTAGGGATGGAAAACTGCACTGTGCATGGGAAAGTAAATGAGAAACTGGAATCCAAAACAGAAATCAGTCCCTTTACATATGACCTGACCAATGGCAAGATTGGAGGCAGTAGGGGGATGGAGGTGTTGATGTGCGATCAAATTTGGTCATGACAGCATCAGCAAACGTGGTACTAATGAATGTGTGTTCCCCACAGAGAGAGAAAAAAAATGGAATTCTTATTTTATGGTTAGACCTGTCATGGATTCTGAATCAAGTGCCAATATTAATATTTGAAATTTCAAAAATCAGACTTGAATAAATCAGCTGATATTCACATTTCAACCATAGGCTCTAAAACATTTTGATTGAGATCCTTTAAATCTGACAGTGAGATTTAAGACCTGTGAGTCCTACATGCAGTGACATTTCATAGTTAAAATAAACTTGTCAGTGCCCTCTGGGAGACAACCAAATGCTGAGAGCAGTTTTATGTGGGAATATTTAATCTCTACTGAACTATACCATATTACAGTAGAGGAGGAAGTGTGCAGGGAGTTAATAATGGACGAAAGGCTAGCTAACTTGACTAGCTAACATTATAGCTCATACAGACCTTTGTGTTTATGGCACATCCCTTGCTGTCATGAGCACCAGTCTTTTGTCCATGTGTAGATGCGCACTTTCTTCAGTGTGGGCCTGCCACAGTTTTCCATAATAACTCGTTTTATTGTAAAATTGTATTAGCTAAGTTATTTTTTTATGCAGTTAGCTTTTCAAGTAAGATTATGGCTTACTTAGCTAACCAATTCAATAGAATAAACCCTTATTGGCTCATACCTACAGGAGCAACTGTATTTCATGGGAACACCTTAAAAATATGAATTTATTTATTTACTAACGTACCCCTTTCTTGTTTCAGTGGAATGTGACTGAAATGCAGCAACTTTAAAATCGTCCACCATTTTCGGAAAGTCATTATTTACTGAGTAAGTTGCTAAGCAACAGCTGTGAACCAAACTAGGGGGCGGGACTTCAGTTAGTTGGTCACGCGCAAGCTTTGCTAGCTCTGTTTCACTTAATGGCTAACTAAACCAAAGTTAGCAAGCTAAATATAGAATTTCAGTTACTTATATCAGTTTTGATTTATTTCTTCTCCTGACACAAAGATGACACCCAGCAGTAAGGAGGTAAGACGACGAAGTAAATTTGGCCGGAGGGGAGTGGCAAAGTTGGGGAGAAGCAGTCGAACGGATGCCCAGCAAGCTAACACTTTAGCGGCTAACGTTAACGGATGTTGGACCCGTCGGACAGGTGCTGCCCGCTAATCTTCCATGAGGAAAAGTATGCTTGTGCCCCCACTTTAGAGACTTTTAAGAGACTGTGTGTATACAAATTAAAAGCGCCCATCTGTGATGATATAACGTTAACTTAGGACAAAGACCGGTTGGAAATACTGTCAAGATTTATGCTACATATTCATGTCCCTACGGAACAACTTAAGATCATTTTCACCAAACAAGGGGGAGCCTCACTTTGTCAAAGAGATGGCCTCCCTGCCAACCACACAGAGCGACCAACTCAACATCAAGAGCATAAATGATGACTGGTGGATATCTAGAGCAGATTCAGCACGGTGAGTACTGACTCTCTCTCTCTATCTTTTTGATTTTTGTCAACATTGCTGCCTTCAGTGGTGTTGAACTGTGTATGACATTAGGACTTGCAGTGTTTTGCTCCCTGTGCTGTGTTGCTCCTGTGCTTGTAGTAGTGTATTCTGTCATTTGATTTTCGGTTTGATCAGTGCCCTTGATCACCTGCCTTATTTAGGTTATTCCTTGACGTTTAACAGTCTATAAGCTTGGCTGGTTTGTTGGTCTTCATGTTTTGCTGAGATTTCACTGACTTCATATCTCGTGTCAAGTTTTGTGCATAAGATTTGAAAAGCCTTCATATCATGAGAATTCTGCAACGCAATTGCTCATTGGATTGGTTTAATTGCTTTTAATCCAACATCTTAGATTTCCTTTACTGATATCCTATTCATTATCTCAGTGCCCCATTGCCATTTTAGAGCCTGAGACTACACTGTTGTATTCCAGTCATTGTATCCCTTATTTGTTTTATCCATAATGGTTCCCAGAAAGGTGGTGGCGATATGAAACAGGAAACTACTCACAATTCACCACAAGAGTTCCAAACGTCATAGCTTCACCCAAGGGACTCTTGACTACCACTTTATACTCGCCAGCATCATCTGGAGAGCACCTGGGGATAAAGAATTTAATGTTTTTGTGAAGTTCATAACTTGACAATTGGACAGAAATAAAAATGAATCCGTAGTTTTACAGATCTGTGCTTTTTATTGCACTTTTGTTGATCAGTAACATCCTTTACTCTGTCGTAACGGCTGTTGAATTAATCTCACATATGACATTAAATTAATCTTAATTTTATCTTCATTCTTTTGAATTTAGGTAATCGAACAGACTTACAAAATGGCACCAGATTGACAGCCACATTTGATCTCATACCCCACAATTTCCTATTCTCACCCACAAGTATTCATAGTTTTCTGTGTTATGAGATTTTCAGCATTAATTAGCCATTAGAGCTTGTGACCTACCTTCTAATCTCCAGTGTGTTAAGACCAAATCTTTGTTGAAGACTGTAATTCCATGGTTGGTCAGAAATTCTCAGCGGCTGACCGTCCTTATACCTGAAGTAGGAAGTTAGAAGAAGTATGTGTAAGAAGTTTTGGCTTTTTGAACATCAAAGCAAAAGTAAGAAACAGGCTTCACTTGGGTGGGTCATGACCCTGCTCACTGATTACTTATGCACGTCCTTCATTAATCAGATGTTGGTTTAGCTGAATCTTCAGCAGTCAGAGGGGGTCTTTGATCTCTGATTCTGTTTTGTGTCAGACACCTTAGAGGGGAGCCCTTTTGCAGCTCATTGGGCTCGATGGTTCCCATGTGTGACGGTGAAACCCACATGCCTCAGGTTATCAGGATCTCAGCTCAGGTTTATGAATACTGAGCACACACAATCTCTTCCTCAGCTCGTCTCTCAGCAGCTCAAGTAACAAGGTCGACAGTTTAGTACATTGCCTGAATTAGCACAGTTAATTTCATATTAATACAGAAGGTGATATTCAACTCAGGCCACAGAACTATAGAGTCATGACTTGTTTTTTTACCAGCAGCTCACAGGGTTTGATTCTATCTTGATATTCAAACATCTGCGTGTACTGGTGTCTAACCTAACCTTCCTCCTTGCCTCTCACACTATACACTTCAAATGACAGATTCAGTAATATTTCACTCCATTACGAATAAATAATGAAATAATGATTTGACGTATGGCTGCTGCCAAGAGATTTACGTTTTCACCAGTATATATTTGATTGATGGTTGGTTTGTCTATAGAATACAAAAAACTGCTGAATGGATTTCCATGAAACTTGGATGGAGGATTGGTCACGGGCCTAGAATAGACCCCCCATTAACTATGGGTGCATATCCGGATAAAGGAATGGGTCCAAGAATATTTTCATACTTTCTTTAACATTGCGAGATACATTAACAGTAATTTAGTATTGAATGCCATTTGATAACAAGAGACTGATATACTGTATCTTGTCTAGTTCAGAAAATGTTGAAATAATGCTAATGACAATCTCCCAACAGAGAAAAGCAAAGATTACAGTCAAGAATTGATGAACTATTTATCTTTTTATGTCTATTTTTTGTTAATTAGACTGTAGTTGGATGACTAATCAGTTGACTCATTTCAGATCTCATATAGGCTAAAATTAAGGCTGCATTAATTAACAATTTAAATGATTAATAACCATAACAAATATTTTCATCAATCATCAATTAATAAGTTTGAAGAATTGTTCACAGCAAGCTCAAATTAACTGATTCCATCTTGAATATAAATATTTTTCAGTTTATTTTCTCCTTCTCATTTAGGACATCGTCTTGGCTTTGGGAAATTCTGATCGAAATTTTTAACCATTTTCTGACATTTAATAGGCCAAACCACTCATTGATTAATTGAGAAAATGATCAACAAATGAATCCTCTGTGAAAATATTTGTTACCTGCTGTCCTGAAAGTAAGATGTATCAGGAGTGAACATTACTGCAAATCTTGTGTAGTTGTTCCCTGAAAGTTAGAACTTTGAGCCATTTTTATTTTTCTGCTCTAACCCGCTTCAGCCAACCCAGAAACTATTAGATTTGGAAGTTTGTAATTTGCTAGAAACTTCTAGAAAAGAATGACTGTAGGCAAGTGGAGGCAAAAAGAATGGGGATCAGACAAATGTTCTTACCATGTAACCTTTGGGGGTGGACAGCCCTGGACGGTACAGGAGAGTTTAACTGTCATACCCTCCCAGACAGTATGAGCCCGCAGAGGGATGGAAAAGTCTGGGGCCTTCTGGCTCAGACGCTCCAGGTACTTCATGTGGGCAGATGCCTTCTTTTCTGCCTGGAGCAAGGCGAGACCCAGGGGAAACAAAGTTTTTGAAATGATAAATAAACAGATTTTGCAGATAAGATGAAAGGTCATGCTCTGATAAATATGTTCTGTATCAGTTAAGCAAGTAAACTTTATTTATTCTCTTCAGCCCCGCAAGTTATTAAAGAAGAAAAAACAAACTGAGAACACAAACATGAAAAATAAACTTTAAATAGTCTGGATTATTGGATGGTGGTTAATCACTGGTGTAACAACACAGTAAACAAGAAGTGAAAAAATGCATATATTCAGCTCCCAATTACTGAAAAACATAGATATTTTTTTATCTCTGATATATCGAAGTTGGTTCAACCGGGTCACAAATGCAGCCTTGTTTTTATTTTAACATCCTCTCTACAGGAAACTGATGTGCGCGCACACTGTCCACTTCACTTGCAATTAGGTTTGATGACAACAACGTTTCGGGACTTAGACCTTCATCAGGTTATCTTACAAGACAATGGGGGAGGCTGTCTTAAGTAGGGTTGTGGACTCTTGTGTTTTTGATGGGATTTTGAGGGATGTGCCTGGATGGGCCACTCAAGTCCACAACCCTACTTAAAACAGCGTCCTCAATTGTCTTGTAAGATAACCTGATGAAGGTGTGCGTACCCAAACATTATTGTCATTAAACTTAATTGCATGTGAAGTGGACAGTGTGCAGGAGTCTATTTCCTGATTTTATTGGCCTTCAGTCTTCTTCTATGCACCTAGCGATCTTAATGTGTGCAAAAGCTGCACTGTGTGAATCATCCTCTCTTCAGCCAATCAAAAATTGCAGTCACTTTGTATTCCTTTCAGTGCATATACATAGTATAATACAAATTATTTTGTAGTTTATTGAAGATATAAAATAACAGCAATGTCAACACTTATCTACAAATAAATGAAATTGTTTTAAATTGGAATTGTTAGCTGAAGATAGTCTACATAATTATATTTACCATATCATAAAATAAGTACCAGTTTGCTGACATATGATAAACTAGCCACAATCAGAACAGAGGCTAATACAATTTTGATTGCAGGGGCATTCTGAGGATTTTGTGGGTAAGGCATGACATAACACCGTCAGAGTTTATGGTTCTCATTTTGAAAGCGCATGCACTAATATGCAAAGCACATGTTGTATCTTATTTTACATGGGTGGTTCTCACTGAGACCTAAGACTTTAGAAAGTTTTATTTGAGTAAATGATCTCCTCTTCTGCTGTGAAAGTTGAATTGTGTTGACAAAGCTAAATACAAGGCAGTCCTTTTTGAAGTTGAAAAGTAAAACAAGGTGTGAAATCTCTTTTTGGTTTCTATAAATAAAAATAAAGTGACTGAAACTAGCTAAGATAAAAATATACAGGATATGTCCTTAGCTTTTTTCTTGAATCGGGTCCAATTTATCAACATAACAACCATAAGGAGGCAGTGATGCATATGCTTTTTGAGACTAGGATGTCATCACAACTGCGAGACATTTTTCAAAGTGTCGTGTTTATATTCCATAAGTGCCTGCTGTTAGCCAAACAGCCAAATACTAATTTAGGTCCAGCAGACATACAAAAAACAACTCTAATTAAGCAGAGAGGTTGTATCCTGCTGAGTAGATAATGGAGAGTCATCAGAGTTTGACAGATATTAGCAATATAATTGATGATGAAACAATGGCTACATATTCTGTATATGCTGCTAACACATTCATGAGCTTAATGAATGAATAAATTAGTCATTTCTCTTTATTTACATTGCGCTTTTTAAAGCAGAGCAATCTTTAAGGTGCATTACAAATGCACAATAAAACAGGCAATATTGTCAAAGTGGCAGACTTGAGTCCTAGATAGATAAAGTGTACCTTATGCCACAGCCTCGCACTGTAATTTTACAGTTTAAAAATGTCCTTGAATTCTTTCCAATTTTGTTGCCATTCACCAGTTGAACATTCCACTGTCAGACACCCTGAATCATAGAAACATTTTTTACAGAATATGTTGATTAAAGTGCACAAGAAGCTTAATTCTTCTTGTTTAAAATACTGTTGGCAAACCTGTAAGAAAAGCTATAATTAATTTCCTTTTATATGATGAAATAAGGACATTAGAATGTGGCAGAGGCCATCAACTTTGGACTTTTAGACTTTGGACCAAGCAAATACTGAAATGAACAAAAACTAAATTAGAAAATAAACATTTTCAAACTGTAAAAGCTGAACTCTCTGGAATTGAAAATGAAATGAATGACAACTAAAAACTAATGAAAAATACAATAACCCTGCTTTTGTTAGGTTATTCCTGAGAGCAAATATTGACCTTTACCTGTTTGCGAAGGGTCATTGTGTCGACACGTGTACGTAACACATGCTGATTCCTGATCACGTCTATCTCCACCTTCTCAAGCTCGTTCCCAAACAGGGTCCATTTGTCTCGGTGATACTCCTCATCAGCAGCCAGAGTGTCCTTCAGGATTTCCCTAGTGGAACACAGTACATTTTTTATACACCCAGGACTGTTGTTTTTTCTGACTTTTTTTGTTATTCTGCCAAGCAGAATGCAGGTGCAGAACACAGACAATCTCACAAAATGCAGTAACATTTGAATTACTTTTTTTATAAATAACACGTTTTGATATGCACATTTCAGCTGCACAACATTTCAAATGCAGACGGCAAGTGATTAGCTTTACTTGAAAACAATTTGAGTAGGATGTCAAAACAATTCAGAGATCCATCAGGGAAGGGGACAGTAGTACAGACAGCAATTCAGACAAAAGTATGAAAACGTTTTTTTTGTAAAAACTCGGGTCGACATGTGACAGAAACAAAACAGCAATTTTACATCGATTTTTTTTGGCACATAAACATTTATTTCTCTCCTAGTCCATTTGCAGACAAATGCTACTTTCATGATGTTTGGCACTTTGTCGTGGAAAAGGGCTCAGTGACGATGTCTGTGGTTTTCTGCTCCATTTATACCTACGTGTCATTTCACATGAGCACCGTTCTGACACACGCTCAAAGGTTTTGAGAAGTTCAGTGGAATATCAAGGCTCACTGCCACTGTTATTCACATCACTGTGAAGGGATGCTGTGCTGCTTGCTACTCTGAGATCTCTCAAATAATGATGTGCGCCTCTCCAGGACTCCTTCAGGTGTGGACAGTTTAAATTGTCACTGTGTTGCTGCTGATGAGACGTCCTTTCATCAAGTTGGTTGTCATGGAGATGGCAGGTGGTTGTGATGGTCTATTTCACTCAGAAGAAACAAACTTTATCTGTCTTTGTCCGGTCAGCAAGGTGGTATGGTAACTAGAGCATGTATCGTCACTCGGCCCTGGGGTTCAAGGCTTGTTTTTGATTTATCTCCTCAGCTTCAGCTTATTAAAGAAGCGGTCACCTGCCACGGCTCAACAATACAAAACTTTCTTTCTTGTTAAACTGCCTTGTGGTTTGTACTCTACTTGACTAATCAGTGACAAGGGGTCATGCATTACAACACTTGAGACCACTTGTGGTGTCCGTTTCACAGAATCTGCTCAGATTTTGTAAAAAATAATTAGAGAGGGATCCTACATAATTAAGAATAATTTTACTTTTATTTTATCTCTGCTAGAAACGTGGCAGGCGTAGTGTTGGGAAGCCCTGGTTCAAAGTGCTGCCAGTGTATGGATAATTCTTTTGCCTCCTATTGCGATACATTGCAGTATATTTGTTCCACCTCTATCTGCAAGTGGAAAAATACCCTTTGTGAAAATCCCCATCAGACTCTATCAGGTGTCGTTGAATCGATCTCATAGTCTATAATATATATATGTGTATGGCAGGTTGTAGGGGTGAATATATTCATATGTAACATGCAGTTCATCCGTATGCATGCCAGTATACGCACTAAAACATGCATGATCATGAATTTTGCCTACCTTTATGAATGTGCTTTAATACTCCTGTCTCATCACCAGAAGGGAGTATATCTTGAACCATCTTTTGATTGACAGTACCCAGGGTTTAATTATTTGAACACATGCATCACATACACACTGCCACAACAAACACTACTCCGAGCTTTGATGGCCACCAGAGCATGAATGGCCCTACAAATGCTTGTGATAATTCAGCGAAATTCACAAACGGCATGAATAAATATGCAAATAACTACGTTGATGCACAGATGCATATGCTGACAAGTGCGTACCTACTTGCACTCACACTCCCAGGCGCCCAGAAACATGGTTTTGACTTTTTCTGCCATAGGCTCGTTTAGTTAAGTTTGTGCCTGTCAGTGTTTTTAATCTCTCTGGGCTCAGAGATTTTAAGCCTAGAGGGAATGAACCACAGGAACACATCAAGTCAGTGGGTATGGGAGGCTTTATAGCTTCATTATTACTCCAAATGGATATTTTATTATTGCTCATTGGTGGGAAGAACAGCAAACCCCTCTTGCCAAGACAAACCAGGCATGTATGAGTCAGCTGCAAAATGTACATGTTACCCTTTGCTATGAGGAGGAGATAACAGAGAGACCATTCTGTGATTCAGATAGTAATGTTGCAACTGGAGCCAAAGTTGCCAAAGAACCATCCCATTTCCATTTCCACACAAATCAAAACAAATGTCATGCTCCCACGTCTTGTAACGCTCAGACCTTCCAGAAATGGTGTGCCAATCCTCGAGAGCTTTCAACTTCATCCTTCCTTCTTCCTTCCCTTATCCCAGGAGGAGTCAGCCACCTCCAGCATTACTAGATTTCCTAAAATATCCATCTACGTCATATTCACCTTACTACTTCTGAGGGGGGTCAGATCTGTCAAGAATTGAGGTTTGATTGGGAGAATTAGCACTTCAGAGAGGAATTGACTTTGCTAATTCAAGAGGTAGAGGGCTTTAACATGTGGGAAAATTTCAAGGCAAGATAAGCTGAACACTTTGGCAGAAAGGATAGAGGAAACTCAGATGTGCTGGAGTTCTGTGGTCGTGGCATGGGAGAGGGCACCTAATGAGATGCCAAGTTGGCAGGGCCAGATCACTGCAGCTGAGGCTCATTACTGTCAGATGTGTTTTGTCTTACAAAAGGGTGTGATTGCACCCTAAATGACTTCCCCCCCTTTTCAGTCTCCCTTCTTGGCAACTCAGTCCTGTAGTATTACTCATCTTCTCCTTGAATACTCATTGTGACCTCTGTCCATCCATTTATTCACTGTGGCCAGCCTGCTGCCAGCCAAAGCTTCAGTTCATGGCTTAAAGAAGAACATCTGTTTTATTTTTAGCATTGATGAAGAATTCCACATACTTAGACTGTCTGTCCTTTTTGAAACAAGAGTGGCATCAATTTCTGGGTGGATGTAAGATCAGCAAACAGGCTGCCACTAAGCCTCTAAAAGTAAAAGTGCAACTGAGTCCCAACACAGATACTATGTGACCCAGACACGGTGAGCTGCCCCTACAGTAGAAAAGGGATTCTGGTAAAGCAAATCTTCACACAAGAGGCAACAATCCCATTGCATCCTGTTCTTGGTGACCTAAGCCCCTCTATTCTAGGACTTATTTTTAGATATACGACATCCTCTCCATGACAGCTGAGCAGTAATCCAGTCCTGGCAACACAATCACAAGACACTTAGAACCCTAAAAGATGGCTCACACAAGTCATCAACAAAATCTTCCCACATTCTGATTCACTAATATAACTCACTATCACTATACAATTTGGTGATTAATTTCCATGAAAGACTAAATGATTGAATGAATGAATGATTGAATACATTTTAGTTTTCTCCTGTGTTGTGATTTGCAACTCTGAAGAAAATGGAAGTGATTAGTTTTCTTTGCAACAGTGCTGCCAACAGTAATCCAAACAAAACATGAGGCGGGAAAAGTTGTCTTCTGCCGAGATCTCATGTTTGATGTGTGTAGTTGGGGTTGATTGTCTTTATTACTTTTTTCGCGGGCTGCAGCTAACACTTGTTTCACAAGTGATTAATATGCCATTTCCTCTTTTCTTAATCAATTATCAATTTAGCCTTAATTATTACTATTATTATTACTCAACACTATATTATTATTAACACTTGTGCCATATAACAATATACAGAAGATAATATATTTTCATATCATAAATAGGAAACAATATAAATGATGTAAAAATGAGTTAACTATCAAAACAGGTGATTTACTGAGTAATCCTCCCAGCTGTACTCTCTTCCAATAGGATGTGAAGCTCCATACTCTTTTCTTTAAGTCCAGAAATAGAAATCTAAAAGTTTCACTGTATGAATCAGTTGAATGGTTATTGCTTATTGGCTTCATGACATCCTTGCAATGATGGGAGATGGTCCCAGCTGGCCTTTAACAGACAGATGAGTGAAGAAAGAGCCCTGATTTCTGTTGTTTATTCAGTCTCTGTTGCCATAAAAGCTCTTATGGCTTCAATAGCTTGTAGGGCAAAGCACCAGTGAAACTTGACCCACTCCACATTCTCAAATAAAGTGGAGAGAGAGACAGAGAGACAGAGAGAGACAGAGAGAGAATTGACTACTGATGGAGAAGCAGAGTTTTATGACAAGCACAGATCATTCAGGAAGGAAGTCGTCTGGAGAAAAGCGGAGGCTTGCTTCCAGTCTTTGATTCAGTATGAAACGAAGAGATGCATCCACAGTGACTGCCATTTTGTACCAACAAAAGACTCCAATCCAAAATAAGAAGCAAACATAATGTGCGCAAGCTGAGAGCTGCAGATGGACAATATTTCAATTTTCCCCATGGTGTTCAATGACTTGTCGTTGTGAGGCTCGGCTGTTAGAAGTAGGGCTGCAACTTATAATGATTTTGTGATTATTAATGAATCTGCACATTATTTTCTTGATCATTCAGTTCTTTTTGCGTCCATAAAAAGAAACTGGGAAAAATACGGTGTGCCAAATTTAGTTGTTTGCTTTTTTTTAGTGAGCCAGATATGTACTCAGTACTGCCAAGAACTTGCACTATTCTTGTTAAGGGTGAGTCATATAACAGTACTGTGGCACAAAGTACATTTGTTGACCGAGAGTTTGCTATATCACCAGGGCCTCACAATTAATGAATGTGTGAAAGAATTCACCATATGGCCAAGTGCAATATCCAAATCAAAGAAGCTGCAATTTTCTGATTTAAGGTATTTAAGGTAGCATTGTAGCTGCTGTTAGCTAATTTAGCCACATTAGCCATGCAGCTAGCGGTCCAATTGTGGAACGGTACAGAGTGTAAGCACAGGTGCTTTGGACCAGGGGGAACCAGCAGGAAATGCTGGTGGTGAGTAAAGGGCAGAAGCACAGGAGCTGGCAATGTTGCAAATAAATGCATTAATTTGAGGAGACATGGGACTCTTTAGAATTCCTCAACTGATTTTCCAGGAAAGTATCTTTATCTGTATGTATCTGGAGGTATATTGATATTGTATTATAAAATGACTTGTATATGATCAATATAAACATCTGGCTAGATCTTATATCTCACCATGTCCTGTGGCGTGGGATGTTGTCCATGTTCAGGATCTCCTTTGCAGACATCAGATCACCAGGGATGATGGGAAAGAAGTCAGAGTACGAAGCTTCCTCATCCCTGTTGTATACAGAGAACGTTGGAAAAATACAACAGCCTGATTAAAACTAGATATCCTGCATATCATCAAATGACACAGGTGAGAGATTACAAAATAGATATTTTCCCTTGTCATCCTTCACAGCTATTTATTCTGTTGATGGAAGGATTAAGTGTTCGTATTAGCATGCCTATTCATTTTGTCATGGTTTATGGCACATTATCCATTTTCAAGTTCATCAGATCATTATTCTCCTCTGCCACTAGAAAGCAGCAGTGGTTCTCCAATGCTCTGTCTGAACAGCAGAGGTGGCCATACGTCAGAGAGAGCTCTGCTAATATAGGCAAACAGTGTATACATTTATTCAAGCACTCCAGGGATTCAGTTAAAACTGGCAACTCTTTTCTTATCTCCAGATTGAAAATGGCTTTAATGGATAGTTTGTGTGTCCTCTTTCTCTTGTTAAGATCTTGCAAGGTAAACAATGACAATCCACAGTCAAACAAAACAACATAAATGCAGAAGTGAGAATCTGTGAAAGACAAACCCTCTTTGAAACACAATGTCAGTGTTGTTTGTCACACTAATACCCCCTGTCAATCAGTGCAGCTCAGGATAGTTTCATTGTGTAGCACAACAGATTTGTCACTGATCAGTATAAACAAACATCACAGTGTTTTTTTTTTTTTTTTAAACAAATATGACAATGGAATTTGCAGATTCAGCTCGTATTAGGATAAAAACACATTTTCTCTGTAAATATATTGCAATGTATTTTATGTCTTCCCTTGACAAACGAGATATGAGAATTAAGAAAAACATAACAGCTTGCGAAACAGCTTCTTGTGCATTCTACAATAGTTTTAAAGGTCCAGTTTATCTTTTAGGGGCAGAAATGGAATATAGGATTGTCTTATTTGTGCTTTTGTAACATTTCATTAGAATAAGAGCTGTCCTGTTTAGAATTTTGTTTGGGGACTTGGACAGAGCATCAAGGTGGTTGTGGGAGGTTGTGGATGATACTATGCTTTCCTTAAATTTGCAGTCATTACATACTTCTGTACTTTGCTTTTAATGTAATTATGGGTCTAATGAAAGCCGCTGCCTTCCATTCCTACCTCAGAAGTCTCAACAATCAAACTGACTAGCAAGTGAGTAGTTGCACATGCGCAGTGAGGGTTGAGCTCACACTTGTCATGGCCCCGTGCTCGCTGGATCGAAATTGTGGACCCTTGCGAGAATGGTTTCGTCTTGGAGATAATACAGTCACTCTTCTCTGCATTTGCGTGAAATGTCCTAGAGGAGCGCCATTCCTCATTCTTTTTCAGCCTTTTTTTGTTAAAGCTTATGAACAATCTCCTTCCTCGTCTTGATCCCAGAAAAACAATCCCAGAAGCGTTCTAATACTGACTTGGATGTCGATAACTATGGCAACAGTAGACGTTTTGAACCAATTAGGGGCTCTAGAGAGGACCTATCGTGTTTTTAGTGAAGTTGAGATGGGAAATGTTCGCTGGATATTTAAGACCAATGTAGCATCTAGCGGTGGAATTGCAGATTGCAACCAACTCAATACATCTCATTTTGCCAAGCTTATAGGAGAAACTATGTAAAAGAATCTAGCCAAAAATGCGAAGGGCCTTCTCTCGAACCAGTGTTCAGTTTATCTGTTCATGGCTACTGCAAAAACATTGCAATACAACATGGCAAACTCTGAGAAGGAGGACCCGTTCCCTCTGTAGATATAAAAGGCTCATGCTAAAGTAACAAAAACACAATGATTCTCAGTTTTAAGTGATTTTACACTATTGAAAGCAGATACAACAATCAAAATTGTATTCCATTTCTGTTGCTTGGTCCCCAGCAGTCCTACACACCTTTTAATTCACTCTCGGTGTACTAAAAACAGTTAACAGATACGATGGTAGAGCAATCAGAGCTGGTCAGTGTTTTGCATTAAACTGCCTCAGGGAAACTGCGGGCTTCTCTCAGGAACACATGGTGCAATGTTTTTAACACTCTTGACTGAACTGTATCCTGCTGTCTTTTGGCTGATTTTTCTACTATGTGCCTCCCATATGGGGTGCAAAGCCTAATCTAGCTACATAATCAGGGCAGTGTGTGACCTGTTATCTCTCATGTGCGAGAGATGTTATGACCATCATCAGCTTCTTCTGCTCTGCGTGTTTCCCCTTTTACTCACTGGTATGCAAACACACATGCCATTGTCTATAGGGAGCTTACATAATCAGGAGGAACGTGGTGCTGCTGATGTGAGTACAGTGTGGTGTTTATGAGCCAAAGGCTTTTTGGAAATGGGCCAGTGGGTTGGTCATGGTGCAATGGCAATTTTAATTGTTCATCATCATGGCATGCAATCATCTGCAATGTTGTTTTGAATCCGCATCCGTGTCAGCTAGTGGTAGACCTGCTTGTGTTCCACTTGATGAACTTAAATACAAACTGAACATGATGAACCAAACAGAGAGCAGTTACTGGACACATACAGTATACAGTGAAGTGATCTTAAATTAGAAGCACTGCCAGTTGCTGCTCTTACTGTATTGGCACTTGAAGTAATCTTCTCATCATGGGTTCATAGTCATGCACTCACACAGACAATAGACACATATATGTAAGCCAACACTAAAGCATGAGATCTCCATTTAAAGCACCAACAATAAACTGGGCTGACCTTCTCTATGTGCACCCCCATAAACAGGAGAGGGGCATTTGTTCTTAGCAACAAGGTCACTTGAGGCAATGGCGCTGAAAGGCATTTTTGCAACAAGAGAAGCATTAATTTTACTCTACTTTTATCCACAGATGATTGTCAGTCTTTTAACAAGAGTAATTACAAACACAGTAGGAGGATATCATATGTTTGAACAAAACACTTGTTTTTCATGTGTTTTTTAGATTAGGGCTGCACATTAATGGAAATATTATGAGATTGCAATATGGCCAAGAGGAATATCAAAATCACAGAAGCTGCTCTTTTTTGATAAATGTAAAATATGTGACCAAACAGCATTTTAATGGAGTACTCTAAAGCTGCAGAGATGCCCTGGCCTACAGATTTTGTTCTCCAGATTTAAGAATAAATGTTTTTGGTACAGACCCCAAAAAATGTCACATCGCCACGATTTTATAGTTTTGACATTTGTAACTATACAATGTGCTCTGTTCACTCAACATAACCAGATGTGAGTTTTTATGCACATACCATACCATTTCACATCCTATTTTTTGCAGCCGATATTGTGTGAGTTCAGCATGACTGTTTGGATGAATTGTTACATGTAAGCATAGAGGAAGCTTGACAGGGGTTATACTCAGAAAACAAAACTTCCAGCACAGAAAACTTACTACACCATGTAATGTAGTAATGTTCTTGGCTCATTCTCCTTGAGATGAGTCCATATACATTTCTCTGATTCGGGGTATCAGAATAAATCTTTCAAAAGGCAGGATGCTGTAGAACTGGGCCCTTCAGAGCTATTGTTGTATTAAAAACTGGAACTACACAAGCAGCCCTATTATAGATCTGTAGATACAGCATTGTTTTGCTGAACCTTTAAGCACATTACCACTGTGATGTACTTTAAAACACTGCTCCTTTTGAAAAGCATAGATAAAAAAAAAATCTTGGAAGATTGTCAGCTAGAACTGTATGTTCAACCAGGTGTGTCTTTTAAAACAATCCCCAACTACCGTTGCTGTTAACATCTAGCCCCAGGCAGTACTTTCAACAAGCCATCTTACAAATGGCAATGCAAATTGACATGACTTCTCGTTTTCTTTTGTTTGCAAGCTGGGAAATTTCCCCATTTCATGGTGCTCAGAGGACAACTTCTGCTTTTGCTGTCTTATTTTTCTCTTTTTCCTTTGTGTAGGTTCCCTTTGAGTGTGTACTGAGAAGCTTGGGCCGTTGAATAATGTAATGCAGAGCCTGCGGCTGGGCAGTATCGCTCAAGTACAGCCCACAGATGTATACACACGGAGGGAGAAACACTCATGGCATGTGAATAGGAACAGGCATGTGCACACACGCAAGCAAACAAAACATAGGACAGAGCTGATACTGCTGCAGTGTGCGGGAGAAAGAAGTTGTGAATTTATGTGTTTATAAACAACAAGCTTCCTCAAAATATTAACTTGTTATGACTAGGAAGAAAAAGGCCTCTGAGAGGCACTGAATGATCTGGCCTTCACTGTTGTATGCATCTCAACAACATTTACTGATAATAGTCCTATGCCTATTGTACAAACAAGAAAAACTAAACTCTGTCGGCAAAACTGTTCTCTTTAGTATTGATATGTTAAAGCTCCCCAGAGGACACTTTGTTCAATCTACATGAAGATAAACTTGAGTGCATTCCCACTGAGGATGTTCTAAGTATACATTTCACAATGCCCTTCATTGCACCTGAAAGAGAGATAAACTCTTATGTTTGACTCAACTAAAGCTTGATAGAATTATTATTTTCATCATCCCTATGGAGAAAATGGGTCCAATTCCCTTTTATTCTACAATGGGGATTGCAGACCGACAGCTTAGCCTAATTTAATAACTCACTACAGCAGCGGGGGGTTGTGAAAATGAAGGCAAATTTGACTTGAGACTATTAGGGCAGGACCAGAAGTGATTTTCTATTAGATTTCATCGGAGTCATCTGGGAACACTGCTTGTTGTTTTATTTTTCTTTTTTTCTTTTCATAGTATAATGGAATAGGCTTGTTTGGATATTTTACTTATGTAACACTTGTATTCTAACCCAGAATATGCGGGTGAATCTGAAATGTACTACAAGGAGTTTTTAACTTGTTCTGAAACAGTCTGATTGGAATTCTGACAGCTCTATATGATCCACATATGCAAACAAGATTTGAAAACAATGACTTTTTTGTTATTTAATCTATAAAATATGAAAGAAAAGATAAATGCTCATCAAAATTTACTAGTGCTCAAAGTGACATCATTGAATCGTTTCTTTTGTCCAACCAACAGTAATAAACCACAAAGACAAATTTTTTGCTGTCATAAAGGACAGAGAAAAGCAGCAGATCCTCACATTTAAGAAGCAGGAACCTGTGTTTTTGTCTGAAAAATGATGGAAACGATCAATTGATTTTCAAAATAGTTGGGGGTTCATTTTCATTTGATCGACTAATCAATCAATCGTTGCAGCTCTACTCATTAATTTTGACAAAACCATTTTATCTCATATTTCCCTCCAGGACAAAATGGAGCCAGTTCATTCATCACGCTGACATTAAAAGCTTATGCTGCTGCCTGTTTCCTTTTTTTAATTGGGTATGTCATTATTCTAGCTTATTAATAGAGCTGTTTGGGTGTTTGCAATATTGCAGCCACATTTGCGACTGTTTATATTTGTCTTTCAAGCCACAGGTTGGCTGGAATACCTCCCATTCATTTGCATGCAGCAGTAACACGGCTAACCACAAAATAATTGAACTGCATTTGCTCACAAAGTTGTCTTCATTTATTTAATTGCCAGCTTCATATAGTTGTGTGTGTATGGCCCAGTGTTCATGTGTAACTTTTGTTCTGAAACATGCTGATAACTCCTGCCATACGACGTTAGATTTAGCTATAGCAGGGAAAACTGCAGTTTATGGTGGCACATGGTGGTCATGTGTAAGCTTGAGGTGTTTTTTGATTTTGTGTGTATGTTGCTGTGTAGGATATCTGGAGTTCATTGGATTTAATGTCTCACTGAACTCAGAGTAACCATCCTGCCATACATTTCTCTTTAAATACTTTATGTCGTCCTGCAACTGAAAAAACAAATCACCTGTGATCAATCAGGACAGCTTAACACACATTGAGCAACATAATACGTTACAAATGAACCCACTATTTATAACAGTTTACATTTAGGGCAGAAACTTTTCTCGGATACGTATAAAAGTTTTTGCTGCAGTGTAGTTTTTGCTTTCGTGCGCTGTAGGTTTAGTTTAAATCAGTCTTAGTTTTAACCAGTAATTTAATCTATTTATCCTATATCGATGGTGAAATAAACTAAACATTTAAGTGCCATACCCTTACACAAGACTGCATAGCAGATTCTTTCCTCAGACTGAGGACCCCTCAATTCATCTGGTTCACCATAAAAATAGTATTCATTTTATGATTTATCCAACCCAGACAAGTTGGAATCCGACTCGCTGAAGGGTATTAAGGATTAACTATAATACCAATTGAGACATTACCAGTTAAAAACCCCTCGTTGGACATTTAAGTAAATGATCTGAAAACTTCCACGCTTCCGTTTATCCTTTTGAACTTGCACTACTGTTGTCAAGAGAACATGTTTGCACCTGGAAGTGAAGGTCTTCTTTTTGATCTGGGAGGACAGCTGCATGCTGTGAGACATCTGGGACGACTGCTCCTCCTGCTCTCGCCGCATCACCGTCCTGGTTTCCATGGTAACCCCCCAACTGGCACCTGTATAGGGAGGGGGAGCTCAGAGTGAGGATACAGAGGTGTGTAGGAGGCAGTGCAATACAGAGTCAATGAGAGTCAGTCAGACACAAAAGACACTGTAGCCTTGGACTGGAACACAACTACATTATATTTATGAGCAGTAAACAGACACTCGTACCTGGAGCAACTATTGTTTCATATTGTTTGACATTGAGTGCAGTTGAATTGCCAAATGAAAGCCACTTTGCACTGTAGACACTTAAGCCTTAGACATAACTGCTTTGTATTCAGAGAGGACCTTACCTTAGTTACATTTCTAGTAGTTTTCTTATATAATTGACCCCAAGGTGTGTGCTGAGTGTATGCAAAATGTTAACTGCACCACTTTGTTCTCTGACAGATGAGTCTCCTGGTATCTAAGACAAGTGTGTTGGGAGGTGGCAACCCAAAGACATGTTGGAGTGCGACCGACGTTAATGTTTTCTGCGTCAATATTTTCTGCAATTACATCCTCGATCAAAAGAATCATGGATCAAACCTGTCAGCCTCATGACTTCCATTTGCCAAGGAGCGCCAAACACATCTACCTTAAGTGGCTTTCGATTCAAAATGTCATTCATTCACTTTGGGGATGAAAATTGGTGTCTGAAATTGAATCGTTTGCACTAAATATGAAGCTATTTCAAAGTATAGGGCTGCAACTTATGATTATTTTCATTTATTGTTCTGTCAATTATCTTTTCAATTAAAGTTTGATCTACAAAAGGTCAGAAAATGATCAAAGATATAATCATATTTTCCTAAAGTCCAAGGTGACATTTTCACGTCTTGTTTTCTGTCATCCCCTGCCCCACACTCAAAGATATTCATTTTGAAACCATCATTTATTTTCATTATTGATTAATATGTCAATTATATTCACAAGTAAGCTATCAGTGTTTGCTTTATACTGTGTAAGAAGATGGAAGGCTATCATTGTTTCCCAAGGCCGCCCTATACGAATGTCTTGTTTTGCCCACAACACAAAGATATTCTGTTTACTTTCATAGAGGAGTTTTGAAACCAGAAAATAGCACATTGAAAAAGCTGGAATCAGAGAATTTTTGCTTTTTTTCACATAAAATTACTCAATTAATTATTAATTGATTATCAAAATTATTGGCAACTAACAATTCAGTTTACTGTCATAGGAGACCACAAACAGCAACAGCTCTCATCAGTTTTATTTTGGCTTGTTTTTTCCAGATTAATCTTGGACAAATCATTTCAGCATTTAAAGTAAAAAGTCAGCAGTCATATCTTATGACAATAAGTCTTCTGTTTTCCTATTTTTGTCTTTTTTTCATTGTCCAGCGTGGTTTTAAAATACATTTGTAGAGGAGGTGTGTTTGAGTCCCATGTTGGACGAATCGCCCCTTTGTGGGTCGCTGAGCCACTAATAATTCATCAGTTGAGGTCCGCCATGCTGCTGCCCACACCCTGCCCATCATTAATCATGCGGCTGCTCTGGGGAAGTGGATGCAGAACGCGCCCAACAAACAGAATCAGGTCGCGCCTGAGTGATAGCTTCATTCTCCCAGTCCCAATAGCAACCACCTGTGTTAACGCAATAAACAAGCGTAATGTGTTATTTCTCCTCATCTCCCTCAATTACACTGTGGGAAACAGCATCGCGCTAGCTGACTGGCTAATCGGCTAGCGGGCCAGCTGATTCCCATGTTGCTCTTTTTGTGGCTCACTGTTGTGAAGGGAAGGGGCTTTGTTTGAACACTGCTAATGAAAGGTCGACCTCTGGCACATTAAAATTGATCAGTCTCCATGGGCAGGCCTGGATCCTAGGCCCCTGGAGGGATGGGAGCAAAATCATGGCAGTGCTCTTTGCTACATGCATTTTTAGCTTTTAGTCTCTGGAGTGAATTGAGAGCTCAGTTTCTATGTCTCTGGTGATAAAAAAAAAAAAACTGTATCATCAGAGGAACAAGGGGACAAGTAATTTACTATTCCACTCGTTGAAGGGGAAGGATTTGTCTAAACGCTACAGGAGCTTGCTCCCTAGAGAATGATTAAAAGCCACATCCACTGAGGCCATCAATAGACGAGACCATTAAGAAGTTCAACTAGCTGAAGAAATGACTCTCAAGAGGAAAGGAACCTTTCTGACAAAACAAAGAATAATAATTAACAGCATTGAAACAGTGTGCATTTTACTCCTGCTTATTGTTGTGATTTTATATATCACTGAGGGTTATCACATAGTCTTATGCATTGGTAACCTGTCACCAAAAAAGTTCTGTGCCATTTGTGCTAGATTTAAATGAGGGCTGAGTAAAGGAAATCCCACTCACGCTTTCTTTAAAGAAACAGGTGAAGTCCTCTGGGTGTCAGAGATCTGTAGGACGGATATATCCCACTTCCTTTTCTGTCTGCCTGTCTGTCTCTCTCCTTGAAGATCTTGTTCAAAATGCTGTCTCACCTCTCGGTATTACCTCTTGCTGTCTGTCCGTGTCTACCTCTCTACTCTATCTTGATGTAGTGGTAAAGGGTGACCCTGAACACAAAGTGTCCTTTGGTGCCAAGAATGTGGACAACACAATGCTGTCTCATTCTTAAGTTGGTAAATATAGACCAATGACACCTCCCCTGCACACACACACACACACACACATACGTGCATTCAACATTACACTCACTCCTAATTGGCCACACACACACACACACACACACACACACACACACACACACACACACACACACACACACAGATCACTTCCATCAGTCAGACTTACAGACAGCTCTGAGGACATGCGGCTAAGAGATGATACAATAGCTCCCCGTGCAATGAGAGAGGCTGGACAAAATGACCCGAGCAGCTGAAAGGAACAGCTGGAACGGCCTCAGGAGAACAACCGGCTGCGGTGGAAATACAACGTCTGCTCAATAACTGTCACTAAAAGAAATATATATTTATTTCGGCCCTCTCAGCACCATCCCACCTGGGTACAAACAATCCAAAATTAAAGGTAGAGAAATGACACTTGGGAAGACTGAGGAGACAGAGGGCTGTGAGGAGGACACAGAGAACGGAAATGGAGGATGGAGGGAGTCTGTCCTGTGATTCTACCTTATTAAATATCTGACCTTGGACTCTGTTTTTTTTTAAAAAGCAAGAGGTTAATAATGGTGGAGGTAACACCTGAGACTGCCTGCCCTACCAACCTTTCATTCTGCTTACAGTTCTTTATCCCCGACTTTTACTGCTCTTCCATTTATAGTGCTTTTCTTGTATTGCTCCTACATAAAAAATACTTTTTTTTTTGGTATTTTCATATAACTCATATTTAATGTCCGGAAGGCAGCATGATTCCAGGGATCAGCCAGTTGCATACTAAAAATAAATCACCAATTTTAAAAGAACATTTGACTTAAATACTTGTCTGTCTCTAAGTTTTATGCCAACCAGACTTTTATGTTCCCCTCAAGAGTAATTGATTTACCTTGTACTTTGTACCTTATATCAGTGGTCCACACTTTATGATCACGCTAATGACATCCCCACAAGCCTTAGCTTTACTTGGTATTTGTGCTGCCTGTGTGACAAGCATACCAAAAGGCTAATATACAATACAACCCAAGGCTAATATATGTACTGTATGCTCTTTAGTTGTTGTAGCATTAGTAGTTGAAGTCATCCTTGATTTGAACTGATCCTTACACTATACGTTTTTTTTGTATTCTTCCTGTTTTTGCTTATCACCTCCTTTTTTTTCTCTCTTACTTCACAGAGCATTTTTCCACATGTTCATTATTATCTCAGGGAGTAATGCATGGATCTTTATGAAAAAAGATCAGGTCTATTTAGGTAGCTTTCATCTTTGATTGAGCACAGTCTGATGTGGCTGAAAGGGACTGTTGAACCTTAGTGGACGTGTTTGCTCTACTGTGTGCCATTCTAGCTTTCTCTGCAAACAAGTTCTTGAATAAAGGCAACTTGGAAAAAAACCCTAAGAAAATTTAAAGTATCTGTATTGTCGGTGTTCTGTTATAATTTTGTTTGTGTACTGAATAGTTTTTTTTCTCTCTCCACAAATAATTTAATAGAATCCCACATTGTATTATGATTATCTGTGTCTGTGTGTTTTTATTAGTGTGTCTAGTGGTGCTGACTGTCAGAGACTAAAAGCACATGGGAGCTTGTGAGGAAAGAAGGCATCACTCAAGGCCACAGCATTGTACTGAAGGATGGGCCAGTTATTTTTAAGCTTTAAGTGGCCACACCTGCCTCTGGAATATAACCACACAATACAAGCTATGGTTGCCAGGCCTTCTGTTCTCATCATACATCAACAGTGACTGTCAGACTACTAAGAATAACTACCGGGAGAAAGCAGCTGAGGGATACCTTTTATTAGTTCCTCTTCTTTCGGAAGACTCCTCAGCTTCTGGGTTTACCAGAAGCATCTCACGTCAGTGTCGTCTTCTATTTCTTAGGGTGAAATTGGGCCCGCTGCTGTTTCCTTGAAAACCTTGAGACAATAGAACATTTTAAGGCCTTTTTCCAAAGTCAGTTTCTGAGGTACTGCCAGGCATAAAACCTCAACTGGCGCAGCTCCTGTCTGTTGAGTGCCACATTTATTTAGATCACTTATGCAAATCAGTCTGTTTGCACTTTCCCAGAGCACCTGGAGCACAAAATATGTAATGAGTTTGTACACATACCAGGTGAAACATGTATGGCAAGCCAACAAGGAATTAATATTTGCCTCACGCACAGAACGACTTCTCGTGTATTATTAATCATTAATGCTTATTCACAATTCATGCCTTCTCTGTGCTTTTACTGGCATAAATTATGAATAAATGCCAGAGTCAGTGTGACTGTGGCAAACATTTATTCCCTGTTGAATGTATTTATTATATCTGAACCTCACAGACACAGAGGACATCATACGCTCAACGTATGGGTCACTTTGAAGACAGCAGACTGTGATATCAGCTGCATGTAATGGTACATTCAGGTCCCTTAGCAGGAAAAAAGTGAAAGAAGACGAGGATGGTAGAATTAACGCAGAGGGGTTGACATGGATAACTTGTTGGACTGCCATCATCTGGAATATTTTATTAGAAAAAAACCCCCCAAAAACCCAAACATAATATAAGCAGCTTTAAATAGAGATTGATTGTATTACTTTTTCTATAACTGCTACTTTAGATTGGATTGGGGTTATGGTTGCAACAAACTGTTTTCAAGTCATATTGTGAGGATTATCATACCATGTACATTTGCATTTCATGCTTTGGTGTCTACTGTATAACTGTTATTTAAAAACAATCTTTGACATATTTTGTGCAATTATGATAACACCTTGTTTTTATCCTAGTAAATGCACAATAATTTAATATGAATATGGAATTTCTGCAGCTAGGGGTCTATATCACAAACAGAAGATACTTACTGAATGTTGTTTGGGGAAGGCCGGGCAGAGCCAGCTACAGTAGCTCTGGAGCAGAGAGTGGACTACAGAGCCAGACCCTCTAGAGGAATAATCACACAAAGTCACATCAAATTCTGCTTAAATCAGACACTGTTTACTGATGGGAGTAGAGCTCAATTTTGATAAATGTTGATCCAACTTGATTTATCTTGAGCTAAATAATGATAAAGGTAATAATGTGTAGTACCTTGAAACTGATTCATTTTGATATGATGAAGAAAATTCTCATATGAAGTGTTTGCAGTGTTTTCAGTCAGAATTGTCAGAAATAAACTCTATGATCTCATAGCACAGAAAATCCCCACACATCCCATTTGGACTTGGAGGCTCGCGTTCGTGTTTTTCCTCCGTCTGCAGCTCATGTTTACAGTAAATGTGGCATGATAAGAGCCAGAGGCCAGGATATGAAGGGATATCAGACATTTTACATTGTAGAAAAGACTTTCTTTGATGTTGGCTTCTTCTTGAAGTTTTGACAAGCTATAATATAATAATATCATATTTTTTTAAATGCATCTGCCATTTCTAATACGCACATCCTTTGACATCTGAATTACTCTCAGCAGCTCTTTATTCTTTTGACAACTTCTTTACCTGTCGTGCCTTTGAGCAAATAGACAGCAGCTATGGAGGTCATGAACTGAGAGACATGCTGCTTTTTTTTCCATTTTACTGTTTATAAAATGTGCAAAAATACAGTCTGAGTCTTCTATCTACACAATATTGACATTCTCAGACTGTCAGCTTGAGGACTGAAGCGATCGTTGTTCCACTGGGAATTATCTTGCAGGAAACTAAATATAATGAAAGTTTCTTTTCATGTTATCACCTACCAATGATTGGGCCCAGAATAGACCTTAATGGACACCAAAGTCTCCTGGATGATCCATCATTTCTCGGCTAGCCTTGACAGCTGTTTTCTTGCCTTTTTCTAATCAAGGACCCATTAAGAGCTCATTAGAATGCAAGAGAGGAAAGGGAGGGGGCGAAGTGATTGCATCCAATTACATGCAGACTTCAATTCATCAAGTGATTTGGTCTGGGAGTGGAGTTGGTGTCTTTTCAATGGGGATGGCAGAGAAAGTGCTGCTTGTTGTGATTCACTTATGCCTCATCAAAGTGGGAAAATACAATGAGGTCTGTCTGTTTGATGCTTCCAAACTTTACATTATCTGTCATCAGTGTTCAAAGAGCCAGAAGAAGATGCCCCCCCTCTCTCTCCATACATGCATACATACATACATACGTCTCAACTTGAGACATGCTAATTGCTGTGTCTTTTGTCACTAGTTGGAGAATCAGTCAGATCTTGGTTATAGAGGTCTAGAATGGGGACATCATCTTACATTGTTGGCTAGCTGCTAATTAGCTCAGTCCAGCCCAGATCAATTCACAGAAAACAAATTCATCAATGCTTCTTAGTTATTCAATGTAAAGAATAAAACTGCATAATATTATATGTATACATTTCTATTTAGTATCACCAGGAGATGACATCAGAGGATGGATACATCTCTCAAGGCAAAACAGAGTGACAGTACTGTCAGAAAAATCAGCTGACATAAAGGTCTTGCTCTGTCTTGTGTGTGCATTGACAGTAAGTCATGCATCCTGCAAATAGCTGGATTTGTGGCTGGTTAATATAAGAAAAGTTAGCCACTTTCCTGAAGCGGCGAGACCCCTGAACACTCCGCCTTGAAAGATACTTTTAATTTAATGACTTATCTGACCTGGATAAGTCAGAACATGGCTGACTTAATAATAACCATAATGAATGTACAGAAATAACAGTACATCTCACTGATGGTCTTGTTTGCTTATGTAAGTCAGAAACATCAATATTAAACTGAGAATATTTAATCACCTGTTAAAAGTTGCAGTACGTTTAAGTTAAGTCAAATTAACATCTTTCTTTTGAGTGTATTCCCTCAGCCTTACATGTTCCAAGTGATTGTTCCCACTCTTGCTTGGAGCATTTCCTAATTATCCTGCAATGGACTCTGAACTTACAACTTATCCCAGCCCTCTACTGTGGAAACATAAAACAGGCCGTTCTTTGGCAGTCCCTCAGTCACCACACTTTTTCTTTCCATTATCTCTTGAGAGTAAACGAGAAATGGTCATGAAGTTACTTCATGGTGGCATATCAGACTTAAAGATCAGAGTGCAGAGTCATTAGCAGTGAAGCCTGCACACATTTCAAGGAACCCGAACAACTCCATGCACCTTATCAGAAAAGGGAAGTTTGGAAATTATAGATAGCTTTATGACTAAGACACCCAAACTCATCCTTGTTAACTTCTCGCTGCATCTTCAAACATTTTCTGAAGGGGTGTAATTTCTTTAAAGGATTTTTTTTTCTTTTCTCCATCTCGCCTGGTTGGAACTTTGCCTTATATAGTGAATATGATGAATTAGGCTATAATAACTGTGTATACGCCAAGAGAAAAGCCTTTGTGAAGACCACTTTGGAGTTTAAACCTCAAAGGAGCCGTTAAACATTAATGTGACTTTGTATATCAAGGAAACTCAAGGGCGTATATCAAGTTTCAGGAACACTTTTTTAATCCGAGTGAAGAAAGAATTAAAGTTTGCTCATCTGGTTTTTACCCAGCATTTAACTTTTCTGGCAGTGATTAAAAAAAAAAGGATTTCCCCACTCAAGAGCCAAAGTTAGTTTCCTCCCATGTGCTCTCAGTGCTAGAAATGACTTAAGTGGCCATCAATATATCCATTGATCCAAGGCAAGTGCACACCCTCGGCTGTGATTGAAATTCTATTTGAGCAGTAGCATTGGGTTCAGCAAACTACAATTCCACTTTCAAAGCTCCATCATGCCTGTGGCACTCAAGAGGGTTTGCCCGGCAATCTCCCATTCGATCTCCTCGGGACTTGGAGAGTTGAAAGAGGAGAAAGACAGACAGAAAAAAAACGTGTCAGTGCTGCCAGCCAAGTAAAAGCTGCTTTTTTAGACACCTGTCCAAAGAAGAACCAGATGGGAAGATAAGGGGGGGAAAAAAACAGGATGAAAAGCTGGACAACATGCCCTGTGCCATGTCTCCACCAGAAATCCCCTCTCACCATGAAAACACCCTCTCCTTCTCCCTGCAGTGTGTTTAGATTTGGAATCCTTATTTGTGTTCCAGGTTTTCTCATCCTCTGTGAGTCACTTGGAGACATCCCAAATGTTTGAGTTTCCCTCACTTGGACTTCACTTGGATAGACCTCCCAGGTACTTTAAATGGCTGCCCAAGTATATTTGATGACCCATTTTAGTATCTTATACTAGTCAAGTCCGTCCATGATAACGATGCCATCCGCAATTGATTCACTAGTTGATGATCTGCCCTCGCCTCCACTGCTCCAGTGTACTGTCAATCACACATGCTCTGTAGAGAGAGGGAGAGAGAATTGCTTTCCTCCTGTAAGTGTGCTGATTTTGATACAACCTCTCTTATATGATGTGGGGCTACTGACGTTATGTACAAACTTGAAAGTGCACTTTGTTGTTGTGATGCTTCCTCAAAATGTGGCTCACCTGCTGTTACGACAAGGAAGTCATGGGTGAAAAAATCCTGAATGCGTGTTGTGGTTTTTCTTACATAGACTGCTGATGGGGCAGATAATGCTGCTGGTAGAGAGAGAGCAGAAAAGGGAGAGAAACAAAAAGCGGCGGCAAGCCAGTGTGCATGCATCAAGGTGGATTAAAGCAACACTATGTAATGTAGGCAAAATCTTAAAGCGATTGTCAAGAAAGATAGTTTTGAGTTTCACCCCCCCCCCCCTTGCCACTGCGGCCGCTGCCACCACAAATGCACTGTTTTTCTTCACTGGCTCTAACCCAATTTCTTTGTCTCTGTGCCTCCCACTCACTCCCACTAACATGAGCCATTTCACATATTCATTTCACCGCAGTTTTTTTTGTGTTAGCCGCAACAGCAAACTTTGCTGGTATGTTGCCAGTTTCAGCTCTCCGCTCTTGTTAAATCATCAATTACAATGCCTACTTTTGCCTCTGCTCCTCTATCAGCCCTGTTTCCACTTCAAGCGCCGAGCCCACTCATGTGTCAATGGCAGCATAGCTGACTGGATCTCACATAGTAGATCTGAGGAATCATGTTCATTGCCATGCTTGAGCTTTGAAGAGAGGGTCACAGAATGCCTAACAGCTATGGAATATAATGTGCAACATTCCTGTACTGGTTTATACCGGTTTGCACGGAACAACATGAGAAAATTTAGCAGCCTTCTGCTGTTTCTGTTTTCTAACATTTGAGCAGAAATGTCCCTGATCCTGTAAAAGTTACAGTGCAGTCACTGAACACAGAAGACCCTCTAAACCATGTTGACCTGCCTTTATTGTTGGCATGGCAGCAGACTGTGAAAGTAAAACTTCTTTTCATTCAAGAAAAAAGCTATGAAGGTGAAGGTTGAATCACAACACTGTATTACTACTTTGCTTTCATGTAGGGGTCTAGCCACTGTTCCTGTGTTACGCAAGTGCAATGGTTTTGGATACACGTAATTTATATAAAGAAGCCTGGCCATAAATCACAAGTGTCTGACATGTTTATAATGTAAAGTTTCTTGTTGATACTGTGCTACAGGATGTATTGATTCAATTCTGCCATCATTTTTCATGCTGTAGCTTGTTAGCATTTAGCTACTATCCTGCAAACTGTGCTCTGTCTCTACTCGGTCGGTACAGTTTGTTCCTTTTGTCACATTTAATTATTTTCTGACCTCTGAAGTTGGATTTTGATCCACATCTTACCTTAAAAACATCCAGTATATATAAACATTGAGCATACAAGTTATGGATGTCGTAATCAAGTCCTTTTTGACTTCGTCCAGAACAGAGTGCTTTTTGCACTGGGATTCTGTAGATTCTGAGTTGAGCCAATATTTCCCCAAATGTTGATTAAATATAATCCTTGTAACTGATTCAAACATCTTTAGTTTTTAAAACTGTAGCTGAAAATTGAATTTGGACGTCTCACTCTGTTGGAGTTTTTGCAACTACAAAACACTCCACTTATGGTGGACAGCATATGATATGACGATGTTCACACTGAAAAGTTGCGGTGGATGATGACATCGCACCACATGTCTGTAACAAAATTAGCTGGCTAACTTTGCTGAGGAAGCTAAGCTAAGAAATTGCATATAATAACGGCCTGCTTAACAGAAACCCACCGACAGCAGCCCACAGAAAAGAAATACCACTGCCGTACCCTTTCTTCACACGTGTCACAATTACCAGTAACTTGTGCATTCTAGCAGCTCTGAGAGGACGCGCTACATTTTTGTGCCTTCTGGTGGGATGACTTTTAAATCACAACATTGTGGAACAGGGCTCAGGAGTTTATGACTGTCAGCACTAGTGAGTTACTTGGTGGTGACCAGTTAGCCCCAACTAAAAAATGAGAAGCTGCTATCAGAATATTTTTTACACTGCTCTTTGCAAATAAGTGTTGGAGCTTTGCAAATCTGTGCATTTTGCAGAGCTTGCTGTTAGTCACTCGCACCAGTGCACCAACATAATTTTTCACATTCACACACTTATTTTTACCTGCACATGCAGCAGATTAAAGAGCTGTAAAGGACAGCAGTGCTGTAAGAGAAGGCTGAAGCGAACAGAATGCAGTAGAGGACATTAAAGAAAAGAACGGATTTTGAGCTGCTTGATTTTAGCTGATACTGTCATTCTATCATAAGACTGGCTCTGATACAGATCCATAGAATGTCTTGGGGCATTTCTAGTAAACAATATAGAAATACAATGATAGCCAAACCTTTTTATAAATAATGCTTATTGATATTTTATGTTCACATTTGACTGTAATTGTGATTGGCTTCTTCAAAGCTAATATTATTTTAAAACAAAATATATCTATTCTTCCCTCTTACCTATATACAGGTCAGGTTTCTACTGTAAAATATTCCATTAGGGTGTCTTGTAGCAGTTGCATAACTGAGCACACAATGGGTATTAACCAGAGATCCACCCAAGGCTTGTATTATCTCTTGGAAAACGTCCCATGGATGCAGATAGCCACTGTTTCCCTCTCAGTGTTGGACAGTTTATTGTGGGAACCACTTCCTCTTCTAGCTGCTCAGAAAGGAATAGAAAGGAAAGGTAAATCCCCCTCAGGTTTCAACACTGCTCTGTGTCTGTGGGATACTTCCTGATTAAAGATTGGGTTATCTTTCCTTGAAATTGTGCAACCATACTCTATAGAGCATAATCTCAAAGGCATGATATCTTCAGGTTGTCCACCCATCTGTTTGACGTTCATTTGTACTTCCCATTCTTGTGAATGCAATATCTCAAGAACACCTAAAGGGAATTTCCTTAAACAGGAGCAAAGTTTCTCTTGGACTCAAGGATAAGCTGATTAGAATTTGGTGGCCAAAGGTTGTTTTGATATCATGGTGCTATATTCTCATGAATACCACATCTCAAATGCCTTGAGGGAATTCGTCAAATTTGCTAGAGGTCCACTATGAGTCAACAATGAGCGGGTTAGATTTGGGTTGCCTACGGTACGAGGTCAGGATCACTGACCTGATGGCTTCCTGCCATATCTCAAGAACGCATTGAGGAGTTTCTTCAAACTTGGTAAAAATGTCCACTATGACTCAAGGTTTAACTGATTAGAATCTGGTGGCCAAAGATCAGAGGTCAGGTAACAGTGACAACACAAAACACACTTTTTGCCATAACTGAAGAATTCATGCAATAATTACCATGCATTTATTGATATTGTACTATATCCATAGTGACAGAAGTCATATACACTGTGACATCATTATATTCTGCAAGAAAATGTTCTGGCCATAACTCACTGCCTCATCTCAGGAAAAGCAACTTCAAGATTTGCGTGCAGAGGCATGCAAATGCGTTATCGTTTTGGCCTACTTCATTGAGTGAACAGCTCTGTTTGGGATGCCGGTGCTCAAGTGTGATATCTTGGACCTTATTCCCTTGGATCCTTATTGTGTGTGGCTGTGCACAGTATGTAAGATCATTGCCTTTTGAATACAGTACAAAATGTATTCATTATGTCAAAAAAAGTTTAAGTTTATTATTCTGGCATAATTTACTTACTTTTGTTGGAAATAAGTGACAGAAGTTTTTGACCAAGCAATGTATTGTAAGTCCCGTTGCTGATGTCAGAGTTCAAAATACTTTACAGCCTTTTGGATTTGGCTGCTGTAGTTCTAGGTCATCAGTTTTGGGAGGAAAGGTTCCATAATATTCATTTTTCAAAATCTAAGTGATATAAGAGAAAGGAGTGACATTGCATTTTACAGAAATGGGTCTTTTTTTTTCAATGTTTAATATCTTATTGATGCAACTCAACCTCCAAACATGAATATTAAGTAAATGCTCACAATATGTAGGGTTAGGGTTAGGGTTAACTAATTTACATTCATTTGGCTGACAGATATCTTTGTCCTCTGTCCATAATGTCTGTTTTGTGACTCACATGTCTCCTGACTCACAGTTTCAACACACCTGACGTTATTACTTTACAGCTGTGTATAAAAGATTGCGTTTAGGTTGTTAAGAACCTCACTGTTATCGGCATGGCTTAAGTTGCGCCATGACCGCACCTTCTAATATAGTTTTACACGCTCATTTTTCTTCCCCTGAAAGAACAGCAAACAATGAGGGGAACAAAGTGAGTTCATGAACTTTGAGTCATATTAATATAAAACAGTACAGTTGCAGCCTTTCTCATGTGTTTTATACAACGTTGATGACACTGAAATATGTTGCTGTATGTAAAAATAATAAACTCAGTCATTTTAGTCCCATTTGAAACATGTTAATGTGTGAAAATAGATGTCAGTATGTGGCTAATGCTTTGTTTAGCAGCAAAGATATCAGGTTTGCTTACACTTCTAATCTTTGAGGCTGACTGTCCACATTGTAATTTTAAAGTGACAGATTGGGTTTGTGTATTTAGAGAGTGTAATAAGTTGCAATAATGTGTCGTCATAGTGACACACAAATGCTCTTGCTGTCTCCTTGTGACTTATTTATAGTAGGGTGCCCATCACTCTTGACACAGATATTTTCAACTAAAAAAGAGCTCAACACTCTCTTTTCTTGTCTCTCACCTGGACTATTGGGATATCTTACAAACACCTCCACATTCCCCGTTTCCATGTTTTCATTCATATTGACATTTTGTGTTTTGCCACCTTATTTTAACTACTCCTCAGTCTGGGCTTCTTTATATTTGGCTTAAATGTTTTTATTTGGTTAAATTCCTCTATACTATTGCAGTTACGATGAATATAATTGTAGTACTATCACATTTCTTCATACAATGTGACAGGGTAACTAGCGCTCATCTAAGGTACTGATAATGATACAGTGAAACTATGATATTTCCCAGGATGGATAACATGATGTAAAAATCTCATGTCACTGCAGCCCATCAGGATGATATAATGTAACTGAACAAGCTGTCTGGAGGATAGCGTCTTGTTACCACTAACACAAATGAAACCTTTTGCCGTGGCATAAATTGAAAATGTTGTGCTGCTCTTTTGTTTCTGTCAAGTGACACTCATTGGAAGTGTCCCTTTCATAAATCAGGATAAAGACTTTTTGTTGATTAGTGTTCAGCCCTTATTAAGAATCAAGCCAGCTGCAGATGTGTAGCTTTGTTAGTTGTCGCTGTTTGTTGCAGAAAAATCAGACTTGAATTTTGAGAATTGAATTCATACCACTTAAAGTACAAAACATGACTGGTTTATTCTTTGTGTTTATGTCATGTGCACATTGAACACAATCTGAAAATATAAAACACTGTTGTTAATGTGGAATATACTGAGATATTCTGAAGGACTATGATTAAGGGACATTTTGAACCTTACCTGGTAGTTGATATCTTCCCTTTGCTTGCCTATGATACATTTGTGCACAGAACAGTCACTCATCTGTGCCATAAACAGATGAAAAGCTGAGGTTATATCAGTTGTGAACATAAAACAATCTAACATCTTTTAAATACAACTTCTGTTTATAAAAATGTGTTTTTTCATCACCAATAACTTCACAAAGTAAACAAGGACTTAGAATGGATACACAGTACATTTTTTCTTCAAATGTAGATTCACAAATTAGAAATATCTAATTATACTTATTTAATAATACTTAACTTTATACATTTCTGGATTTACAAATAAAACCAGTTTTACAACAAAGCACTATATAATGTGTCACATCTTGGAATGAAATGTAGTTGTAAAATATGACTTAGTTCAGGATAGATCTGGATGTTTAAGTGTTTCTGAACAAAGCACCACAGAGCAGACAGTAAAGCCCTTCATCTGCATTGAGTTGTACATTGTCGATTGAACTTCTGATTGTGATTAAGTGATTCAGTGAATTTCCCCGATGTTGGATGAATAAAAAGTCTATTCTTCTTCCATCAACATCCTCCTCTCTTTTTTCTTAAACAAGGTATTTTGCAATTAACAGTCTTTAACATCATTTGAGGTCCCAAATGAACAAACAAAGGACTTTTTTTCTTCTTAAGATTGAACAGGGGAGCATCAGTCTTGAATTTGTAGCACCCAGTTTCCCAGAATAATTTTCCTGGATCCTTCCTCTCCAACCCTGTCTTCCACGTCCTCTGCTTCGTCCTCCTGTTTGTCACCAGTCCAGTTCCAAGGATAGTCAGTCTTTCTGTATTCACTACTGTCTTTGGATGCAGCTTCAAGAATTGAAGGCATCCAGTTGTGTTTGTAACCGGATTCAAATGAGGCATCACTGGATGATGATGTGTTTTGACATCCTGGTTGAAAATCAGGAGCAACTGGTTGAGATGGGCAGTAATGGGTGTTGCAGTACTGCTGGGTTGGTGTGTTTACACTGCTACCACACCCAGAGTCTGACCACTCCGAGCCATCAAAGCTCTGCAAAGACGCTAACGTTGGCCCCTCCTGTTTGGAGTCTATGAGGTCGGATAAAAGGGGTTTTCTCTCGGTGTCACCTGTGCTCCTTGGTAACTGGAAATTGAGCAACGGTAACATAAGTTGTCCATTGGGATCACACACTGTGTGCAACAGCAGCGGCCTAGCTTGATCGCTGTCACAAGAATCTGGAGCGGGTAATGGTGGTACTCCATGTGAAGTCACCTTTGAACTCATTCGGCCTTCATCCCAGCTTCCTCCCGTGGACAATTGTAGGTTGCTGGTTTCCATCTCTTCAGCAGGAACATGGACAGCCACCATGCTGTAGATCTCAGAGGACTGGGCACTCGTGTCCTCTGGATTTGGGGCTGGACTGGCTGCACCTGTGCCCACAGAGGAGCCACTGCGGTCTTGCCAGGCTTGGCAGAGGATGTCCTGGGGAGAATAACCTCCAACGCCAACTGGGGGCACATTTGGCTTCATCTGGATCGTTGCGTAAACTGTTTGGTCAGTTTCAGTGCAGATCACCAGTTTGGAAATGATGAGATTTCCATCTGGAGACTGTAGTATTACAGGCCGGGTGCTGAGAGTGTTTACCTGTGAAGATAAGGAAGACCGACCCATCAAAATTTAATAAGTGCTCTGTCTTTGCAGAAAAAACACAAGCTTTTCATTTTATTCGAAAATATAAACGGATATATACGGAAATTAGAATGTGAACAAATGTGATTGATGGAAATTTTATGTGATCTTAAGGTGCGTCAATATCATTATTATATCAATTGTGATACGAGACTGAGATATTGGACATATTTATATCAAGATATGACATATGTAAGGGTTTTCACTTTTCCTGGTTTTGACGGTTACAGTATGGTGATGTCATTTTCTGGATTTACCCAATTTACAATTTTCTTATACTTGCCTTTACTCACTTAGTCATTATAAAAATATAGATAATATACATATACATAAATACATACATAGATATAAAAATAATTAAACTGTCAGTCAATTTGAGCATTTATGAAGAGCTGAAGATATAGCCTAAAAGTATCACCACATTATTTGTAGGCCATATTACCCAGTCCCATAAGATCTATCGAAACCTTTTGAAGATGAGTCAAAGATTCTTCACTTTGTAAAATGCCAAAACAAGACAAATAGAATTGTTCAGATCACTGAAAGTACAGTGAGTCATCGTAACATTCTTTCACTAAACTGAAAACAACATCCACAAAATCTCTCTTTAATGAGTCTTTAATTACTCTCTGGTTGCTGTGTGACATAAGCACCCTGATGAGGAATACAGTACTCAATGTGCCAAATGTGTCTGACATTCCAGTAAGGCAACGTTTCCTTGTTGTGACCCAGACACACCAAAGGACAATCAAGAAAGAATAGTCTTACCAATCGCTGTGGCATGCTCTTTTCCTTTCCAGCCTTCACATAGTTGCACATACACACACCCACTGCGATGACTATGGCCGCCAGAAGAGTAGCACTGGTGAGAAGCCATGGCAGAGGCCTCAGAGGAGCCGCTGAGGGAGAAGAGACTTGGTGTCATTTATTCTTCCAGGAAAAAACAACACATATGCAACTTCCTATACCCTCAAGTGCTTTAAAACAGAGTGTTGTAAAAATCCCCATTGTGACACACATGCTGAGGCATGCCTGTGGCCAACGACTGTTGAATATGTACCAGTACACATATTTAGCTCTCAGGAATGGTTTCAAGAGCTTATCTAAACAGAAATCTACAGAGGAACCTATAGAAGTGGATTTTCCATCGGAATAGGATAGCTATGGCTGTGAGTCCATTTTGAGTCCATTGCTTTACGCATGTTTGTTCAATACAGGTATATTGTTGCTTGTAGTTGTCTGCATTTGTTGTGGTCATTTTAAGCAGTAGAGATTAAAGATATTGTATGCTGAGGTAAGAAGAATGTCACCTTTGCACACAGACTGTGTAATCTAATCTCCTGTCTCATCAGTATGACGACAGAAGAGCAGAGAGAGGTCACAGCCAAAGCATTTGTCCAGGAAACGCTCATCATGTCATTTTACTGTCATTCAGAAGTTAAGTGGGATTTCAGGAGACATGGATTCACAGTGTAAACAATGCAGATAATATGCCAATGTTTTTCATTTAAATGCAAAACCAGCCTCTGTGTTATTTTGTGACAATGAAGCTTATTGCATATTCGGTCGCAAAAAATATGGGACTGATTTAAAACAAACTGACACAATTTATTTCTAACCACCACATTGTTTTCATGTGGCTGCAATCACTTGAGGAGATGAGCAAAACTACTTAACATAAAAAAATATAAATAAAACACATCTCAAGTTCATTCTTGCATTTTCTCAGCAGCAGGTGGGTCCTTGAAAACTTCCAAGTAGGATGTTGTTGAGTGTTACGCTGTTGCCTCAAGTGAAATAAAAGTTTTGTAAACGATACTGCTTTCTCCAGTGAGGTATTTATTTAACTTCTTCTGGTTAAAACCGGCAAGGAATTTTCACACTATGAAGAAAGACCCTATCGTAATGTATTATACACTTCTGCTTTGTGTAAGAAGAGAAGAGGTTGCATTTATCCTCCTCACCTGGAAGTGTGACACAGAAGGTAGCATTCTCACTCTCTGAGCGACCCAATTCAATAGAAGGCTTGTAGACCACGTAGCCGCAGTACTCTGTTTTGTTGTTCTTCAAATTAACAACAAACTGGCCAGTCTTGGTTTCATATTCCTGTAATTGAAAATATATAGTAGAGCTATGTAAACACAGCAATCATCATTGGAAAACATACATAACTAACGTGGAGCTGATTTTTCTGTTAGTCCTTTTTTAAAAGAATATAAATGTGTGCATGTGTGTGTGTGTGTCAAAGGGGTGTCACTGTTCTCCAAACCCACAATCCCATTCCATTTCACATTTAAACATTTCTATGCCATTGTTACACTTCTGCATTTAGAGTTTTAAAGATCAACAGATGATTAGTTTTATGCCTACTGTCATTCACATTCAAATCCTTTTCAAAAAAGATCATATTTAGGATCGCAAGAGTGTTTGTACAACAACAGTGACTATACTGATGGCTTTGTGCAGATTATGGTTGGGCAAGGTAGAATGATTTTTCATCAGGAACAAAGTTTTTATAGGTCAACAAAAAATGCTCTCCTTCATGGATTCAGCAGTTAACAACAAGAGATAGAAATTCAGTTTCTTAAAACATCCGCTCTGAGTAAACCCACTTCCTAAATAAGTAAATAAATGATCTCTGGCAACCTTATCAGTTCTTTGCAGTTTAGTGTGTCCCCCCTTGTGTAAACCCCATTTCCAAAGCAATGGATAAAGGATCTCTGAAAATTAAATACCTCTGTGCCTTATATTTTTTCCTCGAGCACACACAAGTGGGCAGGAATGGATACAAAAAAACTGGGAGAATCACATTTCCTCATTTTGATTTCAAGAATTAGAATTTTAGGCCTATTTTGATAGATTTTTAATTCATAATGGAATCATTTGGAAAATTGTGACACCCCTTATATGGAATAAATACATGGTTCCAATCCTCGGTGTTAAATTAGGAGATACAAGGATCACCTGTCATATGCTCATCTTTGGTTTTGATTATTGCATTGTATCATACCATGTGTGGTGGCTTGTATAATTCCATGACTAAATACTTTTGTACAGCATGTTCTGTTGTTATAAGGAAGACTCACCTGTGCCGCCCACACTGGGTGTGTGATTTTCAAGGTGTAATCAATCTCAGTTTTGAAGGGCCCATTTTTGCTGTTGGTGATGATGTTGGCAACCGAAACTTCGTTTGGCCCCAAGGGCAGGCTGACATTCAAATGCAAGGATGACACCGTCGTGTATATAGTCAAGATGGGCGGTCCAAAAGTAGCTTTGGACACAAACAACGATGAATGAATGAATGAATGACTCAGTGATGCATTAGATAATATCTGGCTTAGAGGAAACAATAAAAATGTAAGAACAAGAATGGAGATTCTTACTGTCTGCGATAGGTTTAAATTTGTGATTGGTAACGCCCAGACAGCGACTGTTGACCCAGACCTGAGCCCAGTAGTGAACATCCTCAACTGATGGGGTTTCTGCAGTCAGGTCGCAGGACAGAGCAGATATGTTCTGACAGCCCTCTTTTATCTGGTACGACTGGCCTTCAGCATCACTGAAAAAAGTGCAGTACAGTGTGATCAAACTGTGATACTGGAAAGACAAGGACATGGTGATGTATTACTGAAGTTTCAGTGGTACTGAATGAAAACAGAATGTGCTGTCTAACTCCCTGAAAATAGTAATACCATTATCAACATCGAGGCATTGATGCAGCTCTGTGCATCACGTGATCACAGTGATATGACCACGTGAAGATCACCCCGACCATGCCAGAAAACCCATTCATCATTGCCTTTTGAAGGAGACGAATGACCGCTATTGTTTTAATGAGGAACTCATAGTGAGCGGGCTTGGATAAAGATTTTTTTTCTCTGCAGCTGATTTGATGCTGGAAGTCAGTCTTGCGATTCCAGGTGACAGCGTCCTGGAGAAAAGTCAATAGGGTAGGGGAGGCGCTTGACATTTGTCTGGGTGAATGCGTCATGATTAATTAGATGAGATGACATTTCCACTTTGTTGAAGCCATTTGAACAGATGAGTGAAAAGACGAAAAAACAGAATTGTACATGGAAGCCATGAACGCTCCTTCTCCTTTCACTAAGGAGAGCAGAGTGCAGTCCATGCTAATGGCTGTTAACAGCCCCTATAGCCTCCTTACTCTTGCTTTATGGCTGTTGGCAGTTGAATCCAAGCAACAGAGTGGCACAGTTTAATAGCTGCATGGTAGCTTTTGAGCATTTCAGTCATAGAGCAAATTCTAGAAGAGAGAGGGATATGAGGATGCAGAGGAAATGCACCTCTCAATGGCCTCCACACAGCATGGTCTTCATATATCTTAAGAAATAACGCTTCTGTTTTCTGCAGTTTTGTTACTTAAAGCAAATCTCAAAGAGCGGAATACATTCTGTCTTTCCCAACCTACTGAAGACATACACCTAAAGATGCTAAGAAGTGTCCTTCAATAGTAAGGTAGTTTTTAGCAAATATTAGTCAGGTAGGCATTAATCTATTGTCTGTGATTTTGTGTGTTATTGAGTATTTACAGCAGGAGGACAGTTTACATGAGAACGGCTCAAATTAACATCATTGTCCATGTTCATGATAATTGAGAAACATGTCAACTAGTGCGATAATGTGGGTAATTTATGTGTTTTTTTTTTTTTACATAAGAGTGGATATCTATGATACACAGTAAGAAAGATTTTCTAGAATAGGATCAATTAAATATTGGTTTTGTTCTCTTCATATGACCACAACTATGATATTGTAGCTGCAGTAATATTATGTATCCCCCCCCCCCAAAAGTTGAAAGAAGAAATAGTTTTAAGGAATGGAGAGATGACCTAACTATGGTAGGGAAATAACAGGAGGAAGATGATCATAACAATTGTCATTTATGCACTCATATATAATTTTTAACTGTGTATGCTCAGGTAATGAACATGAGCTGTAACATTGTTTTATGCTGATGTATACTGCCAAGACAGTGCATTTTATTCTTACGTATTTATTTATCTATTTTTCCTCTTTTATGTTTGTATTTCAAGGTTTTTTCAATGTTTTTTTTTTTTTTTTTTTCATTGCCTATTTGTTTTGTTTTTGAATGAAAATAAATCATCAGTTGCAGCTCTATATTCAATCACCAGACCTTGAATAAGATAAGAGTCTTTGTCAGCATAATATGTAACTACAATGAAAACACTTCGGGTAAAATACACTGTGCTAGATTTGAGTTGCATCTAAAACAGTACAATGCTGTATATGCACCCCACAGTCAAACGCAGACCATCTGGTGACCAGGGTTGTACTTAATGCACTAATTTGTTACCAGTCCACAAACACTGACGCTATGAGCTAACTGAGTGTTTACCCTTTAAACACATTTATCTGCTTTGACCCACCTCTACATATGGATCTGTAAATAGAGACACAAAGGTGGTTCTTACAAAGGTGTAATAATAACTATTCTGGGTCTTACCTTGTGTATTGGACACTGTAGGTCACATTTTCCCCGGGGAATAAGGCTGGGCTCACTGGGTCCCAATGAAGTGTGTTGTGAAAGTTCCTTGAGCGAAAATATACTTTCCAACTGGCGGTTGAAAGGCAACCTGTTGGGGAAACAGGGCAAAGGAGCAAAGTCTATGTAATCATTTTATGGCAGATGGTAGTTCTGTGTCTTTGTTCTCATTCACCCTGGTTTATTTTCATAGAAACTGCAATTTAATCATGAAGTACTTTTTTTAAAAATATATATACACTGGACCAAGAACCTCATGGAGATTATGAAAGATTGACTTTGTCTCTGCTGGTGGCTGAAACAAAAAAATTCCCCGTCTTCCTTAACCTTGCCGGACACATTTTTGATGCAAGGAAATGATCACCATCTCTCCCACCTCTGCCACCATAAAGGAAAATAGAACACCGTTGTGTTGTACCAGCAGTATGGTCGTATTACTGTTATGTATTACAGCCCATGTAGTTTATTGTGGAAATGAAAGACGCAAGGTTGAAAATCACAGAGCAGTCCATTCAAAATTAGCATTTATATAAGCTGGACAATGATAGTCAATATTACATCAGCCAGACTGTAAAATGAAATGGCATTCTCCATTGATCACTATCATTTAAAATGACCAGAGTCCTCATCGTGTCCTGGGACTCTCTTCATTTTAAATGAGAGGAAATCACTCTCTGTCAAATATATTACTGGCCTTTTTATTGCTTTTGTGTTACTGTTTATTTCTCCCATTAGGATTACCCTGATGGATAAAATGGCCCTTTAAATGTTGAACTACCCCTAATCAGCATCTGGAAATCAAAGCAGAGATCCATGTTAGCTTCCCCGTGTACTTACCGTAGCAGAACAGGAGGAGGGTGATGACCGTCACTGACCACATCTTCATTGGGTTTGTGGCACACAAAAAGTCCTTATGTGAAGTTGCTGCTGCTAAGTTGCGAGTTCTAAACAGGACCAACTTCTAATACACACCCTTAACTGGCAAAAACAAACCAAACCCAAACAAAAGCAACGTGTAAAATCCCTAATCTCCGAAATCCTTCCGAACAAAACAAGAGTCAATTTCGGCAAGTCTGTTAAATATTGATGTCTTTTCAGGTTTCACTGCATTTTCTTCCCTAAACTTCTCAATCATCTCTGTGTCCGGGGAAAGAAGGAGCGGCTGCACTCAGGTGTACAGGTGTACTTTGGTATATGTTATCACTTTGTTCCTGTTTTTCTGCTTACTGTATGTCCCGCCTACTCATGTTTTCTCTCCAGACTCTCAACTTCCCTTTTCCTCCTTCTCCCTTCAACACCTTGAGTCTCTCTCTCTCTCTCTGTCTCTCTCTCTCTGTCGCCTCTCTCCTTTTCTCTCTCTCTCTCTCTCTCTGTCTCTCTCTCTCTCTGTCGCCTCTCTCCTTTTCTCTGTCTCTCTCTCTCTGTCTCTCTCTCTCTGTCTCTCTCTCTCGGTCGCCTCTTTCCGTCTCTCTCTCTCTCAATCGCCTCTCTCCTTTTCTCTCTCTCTCTCTCTCTGTCTCTCTCTCTCTGTCTCTCTCTCTCTCAGTCGCCTCTCTCCGTTTCTCTCTCTCTCTCTCTCTCTCTCTCTCTCTCTCTCTGTCTCTCTCTCTCTCTCTCACTGCTTGTATTTCAGGTTTCTGCAGTTTACGGGAATGATCTTTCAACGCAAGACAGAAAGGGAAAGAATATGACAAGACACACATAATAACACCTGAGATCGGTATCTCGTCTCAGGAACACTGCGTTAAATGGAGGGTGAAACAACCTGTTGTCGGCTTAAGCGTTGTTTTTCACACAATTTAGGTAATGAGCAAATGAGCAGCTGAATGAACAAAAGTATGAATAGGTATGTAATTAATGTCTCTGTTGCAGCGATGATAGTGTGAGAGTAATGATTCAAAATGAGCTGGGACATGTCGTTTTGCCTCCATCTAATTCTCGCACAGAGACGTAACGTGTTTTTCATTAATTACAAATTGGCTTGTGAACAAAATTTTAGGTGTATCTAATTGTTAACAGTTGTTGTATCATCTGGCACAGGGGTTTTCCCTACAGTTACAACTGTTATAGGTTAGGAGTTGCTCCCAGGCTGTAAGTAGAATGAACCTAAAATTAGTGTGGAGAACATCAAAGGTTGCAATTATACCTCAAGTACTCATTCAGCATTAAGGTCTCTGGGCTATTTTTTATTATCTGCTTTTCCAGTGTTTTGTACAAAGATATTAAATAATAAAAAATAATTGAATCATAAAATTAAATGTAGCATGCTACTGTAGCCTACAGTACAGGAACTGGTTGCCTGATACACTGCAAAAGTTTGCTGCTACTTGAAAATACACATGTGGTTGGTTTTCTGTCAGTTTGAAATATTACATGAAATTACAATCACGAATTACAAACATAAGCCAATTGATGTTTTATACACATGTTAATTTTATATATTAAAAAAACGTATTACAGCTCAGTAACATTTCATGTCATATTTTTTATGGTCAGTATGCTTGTACTCTACAGTTAACAGATCATCACACCTATGAAGAAACAACAACAAAGTTAAGGACTGGTAAATGACCAGATACAGTAGCTAGTTTATTGAGAAGTTTTGTAAAATTGAGAAACTGAAAAAAAACAAAGTGAAAGTAGAAGAGATTGTACAATAATGGCTGCACGGGTAGGATACTTAACTGTCTGTTAAACAAGCATGTAACCAAGGCTTGAGATGAATATCTGGCATTTCTAACCAGAGAAATGGACAATTAGCACAGGCACGTACATCAAAGCATGCGTCAGCACTGAGCTTTGAAGAAAGTGTTGTAGATGTTTAACATGGGAGACATTTTGACCTGGCCTTACAGGAAATACTTCTCAGACAGTTAAGCATACATGTTAGAGCTCTCACACTATGATGCCTGCTATTAATGAAAAGCTGCTATCCAACTTCTTTTTACACATATATTGTTGAACTATTGTACCTCTAGATGGGAAATGTGATGTTTTTGCTCTTACCCCACCGTAACTCAAAATACACACAAATGGACAGAAATTACTTTAAAGTACATATTTAACTCATGCTACGCCTTTCAAACTGCAGTTCCTTGTATAAAGAGCCCTGTCTTTATTGAGAGGCCTATACAAACGTTGCATTGTGCACCTATAATCTAATTAGATACATCTGTAACGTGTCCATAACTCTAACAGCTGGGAAAGGTGTATTATGTGAACAGATGCTCTATTTAAAGAGTGGATTTATGTCTCTAATTTATTTATTATGTTTGAACTGGTAATCTACTTTAATACACTACTTAGTCAAATGTGTGAGGACACACACATATTAGACCCCTATTATATTGCAGTACAGTGACATATTGCTTGTTCGGCTGCTCAGAATACCCTAACATATTCTGACAATCAACACCTGTCGAGAAAAAAACAAAAACTTGCTTGTTACATAAATGTAGTTTTCATTTGTTTCACTTGTTGCTCACCATTTTGGATAGAAAAGTGAATCCAAATCCCTTAAATGTAAATGCCTAAATTGAATGTTTGATTGGTTTAATCCTGAACACTGCAACTCTCCCTCAGGTACACAGACTAATGCTATTAAAGCATTTCGTGTTTCCGTAACCTTGAAGTTATACGTCCTAATTTCCCTTATCGCTTACTTATCAGGCAAAGAGCAAATCAAAATCTAACAAAGCAACAAGTTCACATAGTTTTTACTTAGGAGAGTAAGACTAACACACGCTGGGTGTTTAAATGACCATCAGTCTTCTTCTCTTAGATGGACATAGGCTGTTTTTTTATGTCTTTGCAAAAGCAATACTAATATAATTGTAAATTAACCAGTTACCCTCATCATTCACTTGCTTTAATACAATTAACTTTGATTATATTGTGTTCGGCAGCAATTTACTCATTCATTATGCAGTTCTTGGGATCTTCTCATTTGGAAATCAGACTGTTTTGCGCTGCCCTACTCTTAATTGTTCTCATGGAAGGGATTAAAATAGCCTATTCCAAAATTCTCAGTTGGCAATCTGTGCCTGTTGAATTTTGACAGATTCTATTACCTGTCTGAGAAACATGTCCCCAAAAAAATCACTAAATGCATTTACTGTTTCCTGCGAGTTGACTTGGATTTTATTTTTAACATTAGAGTGAAACTGAGCCATGAACGTGTTGTACAAGTTACCTCAAATATATTTTTATATTTTTCATGTTTCTGGGAATGCTCGTGGTAAAACGCTTTCTGTCAATATTCTTTAATTGGGATTGTAGCTTCACTGTCTTATGGGTATAACAGGACAGTTATGTGTACCAATCTTTAACCTAAATTTAATTTACTCCAAAGTGAAGCAACTTAACTGTTCTACTCCTTGTGTCTTAAGTGATTGATAGCTACCTGATTTAAGGAAGGGGGATGTAGTCAACCTCTGGAACTAGTCCCCAAAATGTATTTCCCCCATCCCTCATCCCCTTGTCCCCGACCCAAAGTGTTTTTGGTTCTAGCTTGGGTTTTTAAGAAAATATTTAAAATACTCTCTTCCTACTCTTACAATTCACTAGTTTTGAGGCTCTTGTGGTTCTTACCAACTGCATGTATCATGTATCCATGTTGGATTGTCAATTACCATTCATCAAAAGCAATCTTTCTTAGATTAAGTGATTATGCTTGGTGGTTTTACCATCAAGTCTTTTAATTTTCTACATTTTTTGTGTCAAGGCTATTCACGTGCCGAAGAGACGTGGTTTTAAGCAATTTGCTGTAAGTCATAATTAGAGTTCTGCTATTCTTGTGCCATTATGTTACAGTGTGGCCATAATATTACCCTCTACAGCTAATTTGAACGTCATCGGATTGAAACCATTAGAGCAGGACAAAAAGTTATAGACAGCAGACGATCAGACTTGGATTAGACGAAGTTCTGGCTCAATATTAAAGGTAGCATTTACTGAAACTGCCTTTGCCAAAATGTATCAATCTGTTTAAGCTACAGGTTGATATTTTACACCAAAGCAAATACAATCTGCTTCTACTAACAGCTAATCTTGTTTAAAACCTTACTGATTTCAATCTTGACCTAATGTTGGATGCGCTGATCTTTGTGTACTCAATCATTAGGTGTTGTCTGTTATCAATGGGTTATGGTTAGTAACACCTTATTATAGACTGCAACATCCTGGCAGTGATTTGCTTGGATGGTTGATTTTAATTAGGCTCTTGTTTGTCTACTCTCCTGTAACCAGTGTCATTACAGTATGCCACCTGGCAGCAAAACAATAAAGGCTCTTCATCACTTACAAACCTCAGCGATCACACTGGCTTTACATGGAGGCTGAAGAACTGTTTTGGACAGTTCAGTACGTGACTTAAAGTGGACACCGAAAGAGTTGATACACAATTGCGTATTCATTTAGACTCATTAACACAGTAATCATGGCTCCATTTAGTGGCACCGTCAATCAGGTTGAAATTAAAACAGCACCAAGCACAACTGAGCTGCCAGAACCTGACAAACCATCACATGGGCACCTTATGAGCCAGTCTTCGGTGGTGCATAGCAATCAAGGACATCATCTCTACTTTTGTCTCATCAGATGCAAATTCTCTGCTGTACTAATTTCTTCCAGCTGTTACAAAAATGTCTTTTGACTGTGCATTTATCTTTGCACAGTGAATTTGTGTATTAGGTCCCAGAGCAGAAAAAACAACACTAATTGATGTTTTGTTATTTATGAGATATTAATAAAACATGGTAGACAGCTTGTAACCAAATGTCCTCTCCAGCATGACTCCACAGTCCCCAAACTTTCCCAGTTCCCTTTGAAACTCAAAGTAAGTAAGTAAGTAAGTAAAACTTTATTTATATAGCACCTTTTTGACACAGAGATCCAAAGTGCTTTCCAAACAACAAATAGATAAACATAACAACACACACAAACGCTAACAAAGAGAGCAAGAAGAACAAACGGGGGAAGATAAAACAAAAGGGAGGAATAGATAAAAGAGGCACAACAGATGAGAAAACAAACAAGGAAATCTATAAAAAGGCTTGCCTGTAGAGGTGGGTTTTGAGCAGCTGCTTAAAACTGTCCACAGATTAAGTCAATCTAAGTGAATGGGGAAGACCATCCCACAATGTTGGGGCTAAAACAACAAAGGCATGGTCACCTTTAGGTTTACAGATAAAGCGTGGAATGGATAAAGGGCCAAAATTTGACCGAGGAGTGAAATAAGGTACAAGGAGATCTGAAATAAAGTTGGAGACAGGGTCATGAAGGATCAGTAAGATCTTATAATTGATTCTAAATTTCACAGCTAGTCAATGAAGGGATGCAAGAACAGGAATAATATGGGACTAGCGACTGGTTCTGGTTAAAAGTCTGGCGGCTGCATTTCGGACTGTAATCGATTTAATGAAGCCTGACTGATGCACGTGTAGAGGGAGTTACAGTAATCTAGATGGGAGAAATTGCAGCTGTGAATTAATTGTTCCAGATTGCAGGAGGACAGGAATCTTCTGATTTTTGCTACATTTTGTCCCTGCAGGAAACAGGACTGGACAAGTTTTGTAACATGAAGGTCAAATGTGTCATATGCTGGTCGAAGATGATACCCAGATTCTTTAAAAAAGTATTTTGGCCTTTTCTGATAGTACAGCTTGAAGAGTTGGACAGGAAACAGGGAAAGAGACGGGGAGTGACACGCAGCAAAGGGACCCGGGCCGGGAGTCGAACCCAGGTCCGCTGCAGAGCTTCGGCACATGGGTCGCACGCGCTACCGACTGAGCTATGCGGCGCCCCAGATACCCAGATTCTTAGCAGTGGGTTTGATGTTAGTGTGTAGTGGTCCAATAAACTGATCAACTGCAGTGACAAATTTATCAGGGCCAAATAAGATGATTTCAGTTTTATCTGGATTTAAGATGAGAAAATTACGAGACATCCAGTCTTTGGTGGCAGCTAAGCACTCATGGAGAGAGGACAGTTGATTCAGGTTATTGGGTTTCGCAGAAAAGTAGATTTGTGTATCATCCGCATAACAGTGGTTTGACATGTCATGGAAGCGGCTGAACAAATGACCCAGAGCAAGCATGTACAGGGAGAACAGAACTGGACCAAGAACTGACCCCTGAGGGACACCACACAGCAGGGGAGGGGAAGAGGAAACATGATTATTAATGCAGACATTAAAGACTCTATTAGTCAAATAGGAATTAAACCAATTAATGGCTGTACCAGAAAAATGGCATGATCGATGGTATCAAAGGCTGCAGTCAGATCAAGAAGAATAAGAATGGAGCTTTCACCTTTGTCAGCATGCATGATGTCATTAGACACTCTCAGTAATGCTGTCTCGGTGCTGTGTTTTTGGCGAAAACCAGATTGGAATTGGTCAGAGATTCTGTGACCTTCTACCAGCTTCAGGTGCTGGTCCGCGACAATCTTTTCAAGGATTTTAGATAAAAAGGGAAGTTTGGAGATAGGTCTGTAGTTTTCTAACTGGTTTGGCTTGAGAGAGGATTTTTTAAGAAGTGGCTGAACACTGGCAATTTTAAAGAGGTCAGGTACGGACCCTGATGTGAGTGAGGAATTGATGATAGCGAGCAGGTCAGGACCTAAGACGGGGAGTATGATTTTTAAAAATGTTGTAGGAACTATGTCTCAGGGACTGGAGGAGGGACACATATTATCGACAGTTTCTGAAAGGATTTGTAGAGAGATAGGAGATGACTGAACGTTGCAAGGGGAAGAACGGTTAGAGTAAAATGAAACCTTATACTATCGATCTTGCCAATGAAAAAAGACAGGAATTTTTCACAGTCAGCAGGTGAGGAGGCATGAATAGCAGGAGGAGATGGAGTTACAAGCTGGTTGAACCTTGGGTTGCGTTTATTGCTTACAATCAGATCAGAAAAGTAGGCAGCTTGCACTTCTTTAATAGTCTTGTTCAAGTTGATCAGTAGTTACTTCATGTCGAGGCAGTGTTAAGTTTGTGTTTTTTTCAATTTCACTCGGCCTTCCTTTATTCCCTTCTTTGTTGTCTAATATTGTTATTGATCCAGGAAGTTTTATCGACAACTGGGATAGCCCTGGATGTATATGGAGCGGAAAAATCAAGGGCGGATGTACACAAATTATTAAACCGGCTAATTTGTTCATTAATATTGAGAAAGTGCGGGGGAGAATTAGCCAGACCAATACATTTGTGGGCAAGAGACAGAACCAGAGAGAAAATTAAGTCAAGGGTGTGCCCTCATTTATGTGTAGGGCCAGAGACATGTTGCACAAGGTTAAAAGATTTACAAATGCTTAAAAAGTCTGTGGCAAATGGATTTGAAATTTCAATATGAATGTTAAAGTCACCAATTATAATGGCCTTATCAAATTTGAGCACGAGAGGGGATAATTGGTCAGAGAATTCAGTGAGGAAGCCACTGCTGGAGTTGGAATTTGGGGGACGGCAAATAATTATACAGCAGATGGGGTCTTTGTGGACAATTTTTAAAGCTGAGATTTCAGAACTGTTAAAAGAGCCAAGGCTGAGTGGAATACTGGTGAAATGTTTTTTAAAGACAACTGCAGTACCCCCACCACTGCCTGTCTTGGTGAATTGGGTGGGCAGAGCTCACATGGAACCAGAGTGGATTGCTTGGGCCATGGTGATAGTACTCCAGGATGAGCTTGTCTTTCGCTTTGAGCTAAGTTTCCAGGCAAGTGATGCTCTTCTACACCTTTGAGATGGTAAAGTGGCACGATCTGCACTCAGATCCACACCCTGCCATTACACGTTGGATTGTAAAATGTTCGTAAAAGTTTAAAAGGCTTAAGATCACAAAAAAAAAATCCTTTAGTAACTTTAGTAAGGCAACAGGGCTCGGAGATCGAGGCAGGTCACATGCGGTGGAGTTGCTGAGTGACAGGGAAACATGCAACTGGACGCTGCAACTGTGGGGAGAGGAAGACGAGAAAGTAAATTTAGATGCAAGCAAAAACAAGACAGTCAATGAAATCTTATGTTTTTCTGCACAGTATGACGCTGCTTCCACTCTATATCCATGTTTTCACATCGCGCTCCAGTGAATTTTATTGTGAGAGAACCCTCCGTTCCCCCTTGTCGCTAAATTAATTCACAGTGGAGACATCCCTGAGAGGAGGGAAAGGCTTTGATGTTGTTGGACACAAACTGAGGAGATGTGATGTACCTCTGTGGGCTGTTGCACTTCAAGAACATCATCAATGAATCATCCTTTGCGCTGTCGCTGCAAATCAAATGCATCTTGCATCTCTCACCTTGCCAGCTTGTTTGAGTCACAAAGACTGAGTGAACCCTTTGATCTTGTTCAGTAAACACAAGTTGGACCGGGCAGATTCTGGATATGGATCAGGTCTCCGGCTCCTGATCAGTTTTCAGTGTGAAGAAATACCAGATTTTTATTCGAAACCTGCAGGAGAGACATTTAGCAGATTCAGAGAGAAACCAGCACATCTTTCGAATTTTTGTCAATCTTGTTACATTTTTGAGCAGTTTGACGTTGTGTGTAATATTTCATCCTGGTGTTCTCTATTAAAAACATTCAGATAAAAAACAATGAAGTGACGCTGACACTTCTCCAGCCACACTCATAGCAACAACACCAAGTCTTTTTAAGGAGACCTCGGGACACTTGGAGTTGTGTTTGTAGTCACCAAAACCATGATGTTTTCCTTAACCTGAGCAAAAAGACAGCATTGTGACAAGAGACAATAGATTTTTAACCTTAAAAAACATCAACTTTAACGTATCTGTTGTTATGCAGAAAAATATACTTTACATTTACACTCGCAACTGAGTTGTAACAAAGCCTCTACTGCCTGTCAAGAGTCGTGTCCCTCCACGGAAACCCCTCAATGTCACCTCCACAACCATCACTTTCCCTCAACAGCCCCTCAAGTGAAAATATCAAAAGTTCATGATAACCTGACAGATGAGAAATTCGTTTGAGCAACAAAGAGAGGCTGCGTTTCATGCTGTGTTTAAGGGGAAGTCATCACTTAGAGGCTGACGGGCCGCAAACAGACAAGTAGACAAACAGAGATGGGCAAACATACGAGCTGCTTAGTTTACAGATGGGCAGAATGAGAACAAGATAAAAATACAGTTCTAAAGATAGAAAGAAAACAGACAGGTAAACAGATCACTTCCTTAAAGGCAAATCAGCGTGATAACACCTGACATCACGGATATTGATATGCCTTCATTAAAAGCACACCAGAGATTTATGCTAAACAACACTGAATTGACAGTCATTGTTTTAATGGTTATATAAATACATAAAGCTCCTGCAACATAAATCTCTACATTTAGATATTTTAATTAACTACAGCAGAGGTGAGGAGGTCATTTTAATGAGGTGAGAATGTGAATGTTATTAACTGTTCAAAATAGATTGATTCCTCCGAACAACAAGCTCACTAATGGCAACATAATGGTGTTGTGTGATGTGCCCTTTTCATAAAATTAATGAGGAATGATTTGTTTTTTATGTAAAACTCATCTACAATGTGTCTCGAGGCTAAGACCCTTGTTTTGATCAGTAATGTGATTTGTGTGCTGCACGCCTGGCCTCACGCCATGACATTATCCAGACCCATCAATTAACACCAGATCATTATAATTTCAGCAGGGGATGGAGGTGTTTTTGTGAGGGCAGCGAGTCAAAAGGGGACACTGACTGATGAACTGACATCAGTAACCGGATGAGGAAGGAAATGATTAGGCTCCGACTGCTTTACATTGCAAGCACACTTCTACATTTCACCTTTCGCATTCTTTCTTCCAACATGGGATTGTTCATGTATTTCTAATTCATGATATGAATTATTCCCTCTGTTGAATAATGCATTACGGCGTCACATACCTGATCCGTAGTCAATGAGAACGATCACGCAGACAACACTGGCTCTGATGATAGTCTCTCATAGCGATGGAAAATGTTTTTATTTATTAATTTTTTTTATTGTATGACATGTCAAGAAACATTAAACACACCACTGATTTGCAGTTTAATTGAACACTCTGACCCATTTAAGAGCTGGCTCGCCACTTCCTGACTCGCTTGGGTTCCAATTCACAAGGTCTCAGTTCAATTTGATTCAATTCAGTATCCATTCAGTTAGTTTTTTTCAGTTTCAATACTCATTGTGCTTTGAAATAAAAGAGTGTCTGAGAAAACAGATGTTGTAATTGTACAAGGGACCCTCCTGTTACCTGGTTCATTATTGAAAATAAAAATACATGAAGCTTTTGAATTACTTGTTTCAGAGATTTATGGTTAAATTCTGCCCATGGAGAAATTATGTGATGTGATATTGTTATGATTTTAGCATCTAATGAATAAAAATGATGTAGTCGAAGAGCAAGAAAATAATGACGTGATGTGGCAAAAGTTTTCCTTTCAGCATAGTTTCAGAAAAATAAGTACTTTTTTAATGAAACAGAAAATGCACTTGCATTTGGGCTTGCATCCCCAGCAAAAGGCATATAATTAAAGATCAATCTCTGGATTTTATTGATCAATATTGGGCCATTTAAATGAAGATTGATGTAGAATGGAAAATCAGTCTTTTTTTTATCCAGCCCTAGACTACTTAAAACAAAGGAATGTTGATTTCAGACCTCATCACAATGTGCATGTTGACCAGTTGAGACCAGTTCAACCAAAGATATATTTTCATTATTTTGTTTAATTCAGATCACTTTTGAAAGACATAATATTCCTGAACTCGAGTATTTCACAAAAAAAATGCAGAGAACCACATTTGTAGGCCAAGACATCTCTGCAACACAACTGTTTATTCAATTACAGTTATAATTTTTTGTCAAACAATTGACAAAGAAATTGTGGCTTCTGCAATTTGAATATTGCACTCACATATATTGTTTGATACACATTTCGATAATATCTGAATTCATTGTGCAGCCCCACTCTCCAACAATGGCCAGAGTCAACAAAACTTGTTGGGGTGGCACCACTAAGGTTAAGATTAACAAAACAAACAATTTGTCCATTGTTACATGCATACTTGAAAGTTTGTTTTTCTGTGGCGCTCTTGCAAAATGTTGTTAAACTGGTCTCACAGGAGTGTCACAAGAGGTCAGAGCAGTCATGTTTACTTCCATGTCACAAGCGCATGCTTCTGCCAGAATTAAACAATGTCTTGACAGAACCCTGTCTGGCTTGCCAAGGCGGCTTCATTTTTGTAGCAGCAAAAACACAGAGATGAAAAGGGTAGCTCACCAAAAGTGGAGGAGCACTCTGCCCAGTTGCGTGACTATCAGCGGTGCAGGGTGTGTGACTGCACAGAAGAACTAGGCCTCCAGAGGTACAACTAATACCCTCCTGTCCATTCAATCACAGGGTAGCATTATTGCATCAGTGCTAGAATTCTCTCGGGACAAGCTCAAGTCCTGTGTTTGATTTCTAGCCAATGCGACAACCTTTTCAGCTTCTATCAGATGTGAAGAATAAGACCTGTGTCTGAATCACAGACCACAGATCAGTTCAGTTTTAGAGGTCAAAAGCAGGCAAGGATTAGTCACAAAAGGCAGGTAGAGGGTCATAAAGATGGATACAAGGAGGCCAAAGATAGTGAAAGCTGGCGCACAAAGGCAACAACGAAGTTATCCTCTATACTGGGTGAGCAGATGACCAGAAGCAAAACTCACCACTGATAGCTGGTGGACAGGTGAGGATTAGTAGGTCTCAAACAAGTTCTAGGTGTTTGGACATTCTGAAAAAAGCCTGTTGATTTCTTCAGAAATACCTTCTCAACTATTGTGGATTTCTGTTACACAGTAAATATTTGAGATGCATGATGCCATTTCACCTTTAATGCTTTCACTATAAAGGTTGTTCTTCTTTTTCAGTAGGATGTCACACTGAAGTTTCAGTTCTGTATTGATTACAGACAGTAGTCTCATTATTCAATAATCTAAGTGGTCTCCTCTTGGCTCTGTTCTCAGGCTTGAGAAAACCCAGCTCATGACTGGAAAATTTGGCCAAGTCACATGTCATCTCAGAAAGAGGGTGTTCCTATTAGCTATTCTACAAATGCACATGAGCGAGTACATCTGTTGAGGTGGTGAAAGCCTGAGTCAATGGAGGAAACAGTCCAATAGTATAGCACCCTCCTCCTCACACCCTCTGCTGACTGTCCTCTCACCAATATATGTTTTTTTTTTTTTCTTCAGGGCTGATAAAGATATCGAATATCAGCAAGTAATGCAGCATTATGTAGAAATTGGCAGCTGCGATTTGGTGCCCTCAGTTTTTCAAGTGCAACACCACTGTCATGAATAGAAATCCCAGTCGACCACTAAACAAGACTCATTACGTCAAAACAACATTATGTGTTCAAAAAGTGTATGTTGAAGTAAACATGTATGTAACGCTGTGATCCTACCTTCTCACTGAAGTTACATAGTGCAGAAACAAGTGATAGGGGGGCTGAGACAGAAACACTATTCATCCTATTACAAGACAATGAACCATCAACGTGATTTTGAAGTTGTTACTTTAAGGTAAGAAACGCATGATGTGTTTCATTATCCCGCTGCTTGATAGCCCTACAGCTGCCTCTGAAGCCTGGGGCGCAGCCCTGGGTGTCACGAATGGCTGGAGGGGCATCTTTGAGAAGACAAGTCGTGATGAGGGAGGCCTGGGTCTTGGCCAGGCTCACGCCCTAGAGAGCAGGCCCTATGAGGAATGAGACTTTGTTTGGCAGTAAACTCCCTCTGCCGCCTCTGGAATTTGTGACATTGGTGGAAGGGCCTTTGCGCAGTGCCCATTTGAGGCAGCACAGAGAGTTGGAAGGTTTTGTGTATGTTCAGAGTGACTCCTGCAGCTTTAAGTAGGTGATTTGTTGCGTGTGGCATATGGAAAAATGAGTTCAATAGCCTCACAGTATGTTTCTTATTCTAATGGCCATTTTAAATTGCTCTGGCTTGACTGAATGTAAATGTACCGGATACCTGCGCCTGAGTCCACGTTGAAATCCAACTTTAATGTGTTAATGTCCAAGTAAATCATTGATTATTAGAATTCAGACAGCCAATATCCAGCAAACTTAGCTGTGAGGGTTTTAAAGCCAGCCGTGTCATTTTTAACCCAACATTAGTGAGTGATGTGGATCTGCAGCAGCCACCTTGGAGAGCTAAGGATGATACAGGCTCGTGACAGAGTTTACCGCAGGGCCCATACGTCATCCTGGGTTGACAACCGCTATCCATCATTCCTCCCTGGAAAGCAGGCATATTGGACATTTCATGTGCGGATAAAAGACAAAATACATCACAACAGAATAATGCGGAAATGAATGCAACGTACCCTCCAGGCTTCTCTAAGGATTCACAAATCAAAAACGTGACAATTGAAAGGCACAAAGCAGCCTCTGTTCTGTAGCCTGTGTAATATTTCACTGATCTGTACTTTACTTTGGGGATTGAATTATAAAGGAGTCATAAACGTGCCCTCCAAAAGGGATAAGGTGTCCTCCAAGTCACAAGTCCATTTGTCCATATTATTACATTTTCAAAGAGGACTCTGGTTTCGCATTGCTGTGTTTTCCTCCTCTCGATATTGTCTGTTGTCATATTGGCGGATATTTGTCTGAATTTGCAGGGCATAGGGAATTGTTTCTCAAAACATCTGGCAAGGCTATAAATAATGATATAACCCCTTTTTATGAACTGTGGTCTGAAAGAACAGCCCTTTTAATCACAATCCTTGAGAGCAAACACTGCTCGAGGAAATATGGCAGCTCTCAGACCAGCTAGTGCTGAAGAGAATGCAGTGCAAAATGCAAACAAAACAAGGCTAAAATACATTTTCTTTGTACAAAATTGGCCAGAAAAGTGTTGTAGTGCTTCAAGTTGTTCATTCAATTAATCTACCAGTGTGGAAAAATATATATATACAGTCTTCACATAAAAAATAAGTTTTGAGTTGTATGATTCTAAATCAATTTACCAATTCCAAAAAAGTTTCCTTATCAATGCAGTTCAGTTTTTCAAGTAAAAAAGCTGAATATTACCACACACTTTTTTGATTTGTTTGTATGGACAGTGACCTTCATCACGACCAGTTAGCTTGACTGCCAGTGATGTTTGTTAGTGCAATTCACTGAACTTAGAAAAAAAAAAATAGTAGTAACTTGTTTTCTGTTTTTCTAAATGAATGAGTGGATCAGTGGATTTCAATTTCAGTGGGAAACTAATCAGATCATAATATTCCCACAGATTCCCACCCTGTTCCAAAAGCTGTGTTACCACAATGTGTTAATGCCACACAGAGCTTTCTCTACAGCTCTGATGTTGACTTTTGTCAGTGTCAAACATTGAGCTTGCTTACCCACTGCAAAATCGGTGTGAGTAAGAGCATCGTTTACGTGCCTAAAATATTAACATGTTAGTCTGGCTCTGTGCAGCCTTGAGTAAATCTCTGCTTTTTGAAGACAGGCACACTTTTTTCTCACTGCATTTACCGTCTCCATTTTTAGAAAGAGGAAGGAGTCAGTCGGTACAATGGAAAGTTACTCACTGCTGCACCTCCCTTTTTCGATTTTACGGCTTTAACTTACCACTGTGACCAAAAACAAATTGTACAACTCTAAATTTGAGCCGCGCTACACCAACCTTTTTTTTCACAATGTCAGCTTTGTGATCGTGGGTAGATTGTTAGAATCCACTAACAACTAGCTGTTTTTCACATCACTGACACAGACCAGACAGGCCGCGGTTTGTTTCCTCCGTTTAACAACAGCCTTGCCAGTCCTTATTTCAACTTTCTGTTGTTTCAAAGGGAGCTTGCGTGTCCTTGTTCGCAGAGCATCGTATCCTCAATTAAACTACACTCGCTAAGCCGTTCAGCACCAGGATTATTCTGCATGGCAGTGACATTTTGTGTGTGGCTATACTCCCGTGGGTTTCTCTCACATTTAGAAAGCTGCTTACCCATTCTGACAGCATGGGAGACTTTAAGCCAAAGCACATAACACCACCCTTCAAAATCAGTCAACGTTGAAATGAAATTAAACGAAAGATACAGAATAGAACAAAAGGTTTTGACTGGCTGGCCAGAGAAGATGGTTAAATGAAAGTGTTCTGAACCAGTGGCAGTGGCCTCTTCTTTAAACTGGGTTTATGAAAGAGAGACTTTGAGGCAAAGGCAGGCAGACAGACAGGCAAACAGACTGATGGAATGATGAGAAACAAAGTGACACGAAAGAATTTAAGATGTAATCAGATATGAGCGTTTTGTATAAAGCACCATTAGCACAATAAGAATAAACAAAAACGAACTTGGACAGTTTTGAGTCGGGCACAACCAATATATCAGTTGGCTAATATTATCAGACAATATTGACGGTCGGCACTTTACTTGACTTGAAAAGAAAGTGTTATGGAAATGTAAAACTGTTGGCATTGCCTGATGACTGCCCAGTTACAGCTAAAAGTACCTATCTTTATGAGAAGATGGACCCTATTTATTGACTATCTCCCTTAAATAAGACGCTTATACCTCAAAAGTTAAATTCTATTCAAATAACTACTGTAATTACCACCATTTGACAGATGAGACCCAATCTCAAAATTAACAATGATGTTAATTGGTTGTTAATGTGCATAAAAGGCAATAAAGTTAAACAACACAAAAAGATAGGTGAATTGGGTAAACTTTTTAACTAATACTGTAGATATCTCCGTGTGTCACATGAAAAAAACAACAGGTTTCGGTTTTTACCAGAGCCTGGAAACAAAACTAGAGGAGCAACAGTGTGGTTTGAATCCATGATTAGGTTGCTGTGTGGGGACTTACTTAGTGAAATATATGGCATTTCTTATTTAGAATTATGTGAAAAGTTGCAACTAAGTGAGGATAAACTGCTACAAATCATTTCATTGTTATTTTTATTTTTTTTATCTGTGTGGTTGTAAAATCATTAAGCTGTCACCCTCAGAGTGGTGAATTTTTCTCTCTAACAACTTCTCATATGGTGATACAGTGGTCTATAAATACAGAGTGAGTGTCAGTTTCTAGTGTTGCCCCACTGTTTTCTCACTATGATTAATGTGTTTTATATGCAGTAATGGATTGTGGGCTGACAGTAGACTCTAAATAGTGAAATGAAGTAATGAAACAATTCACATTTTACAAAACCTTAACTGCACACAGTAACAATACATCTATATCAGGCCACTGAGTTTCTGTACAACAGAATACACTGGATTGTTTTTTTTTTTTATACGGACACAACAGTTTTTAAAGACATTAAAAAAGTTTACTGGATTACTATTAAAACATATCTTGTTTCAAAGTGTGATTTCACTGTGGTGGACACTTTAAAAACATCTCTGTTCTAGGGAAAAGTAACCCTTGCTAGTTTCGAAGTTGATGCCACCCAGTAAATCATCTGCTATTTAGTTTGCTTGTGAAATGACTTCACTCAATTCTAGATACTTCCCTGACTGTGTATGTATAAATTTTGCCTATATTCTGTTTTCTGTAAAATGTCCTGTCTTTTACCCACTTAAGTTAAATTACTTCTGCTGCATTTCCCTGTTTCACCATAGATCAATAAAGCTAATTTTATCTTAATGTTACTGGGAGCTGGATCTAACTGTTCCCAGAATGGTCATTTATGCAGTCCTTTTATAGTATGCCGTACAAATTAAATTAAAATGGCTCTAAATTGAATAATGTACTTACTGTAAATCTGTGGATTTATGTCAGTAATTGTGATTAAAACCTGTGGCTTAGTAGAAAAATATTGACGTAATACTAGCCTAAGTGTCTTTTTTTAAATGATCGTACTTTTTGGGCTCACTTGCTCTCTGATCCCTGAGCCACTGTTTTTATTTCATCCTCAGCTTTCCTTCCTCTCTCGTCATTCTTCAAACACACACACACACACACACACACACACACACACACACACACACACACACACACACACACACACACACACACACACACACACACACACACAGATAGAGCAGGTTTCCCCCTTAGTCTTCCTTGGCTCTTTGCCTCCTTCCTTTTTTTCACTAGGGTCTTTCCGATACTGATACCAGTGTAAGAAGTGCCTCCAGTATAGCCTGAAGTGCTGTGTAGTTTATCGGAAAGTATGTGAGTCAATGCACCAATCAAAAAACATGTGATTTACTTCCCAGCAGCGCCCCGTTCACCTGTATGTAACTACAGAGGCCTTTATTAATGCACTGGTCCTCTGTGCCTGCTGAGACTTTAGTATCAGGGATTGGAATTGGAAAGAAAAATGCTTTCGGAATATCTGTTCTGTACACTCCTGTTGTTCCTTACTCTTAAAATTGATTTATTCATGTGTGAGAAGAGACTTGGAGCACACATTAAGCAAAGGAGTCACCAGGAGTTCACTTTGAAGAGAAGAAAGGCAAACATCCATTACCTCCAGCAGTGAATTGTGGATGCTTCAGCTTGACTCAGTCTGTACATTTTTAAATTTTTTTTTGTGGTTTTTATTTTCATTTGTCTGATCTAAATATCTTATGATAAACTAAAAGAACCAAAAAAAACCCACCCCTTTTAAATTTTCATAACAGGAAATCTGTTTCCCTAAGAAATGTAGGGATCAAACTGAACATGCAAAAGACTGCATGAGGTCTCTTACTTTAAAATGCTTTTGAATGAAAGTATTTTGTGCACGCTTAGATCAAACTTCACATGGGGAGCTTTGTGCTAGAGAGGAGGTTCAATAAGTAAGTAAGTAAACTTCATTAATATGGCACTTTTAAGATGACTAGAAAGAAAGTGCTTTAGAAAGAAAAGAAAGGGAAAAAACTACGGTATGATGAAATGTACAAAATGAAATGTATATACTGCAGTATGTACGCAATCAATCAAGAGCTTGTTTGCTTGCATGTTCTCTCATTTTTCCTTTCTGATCAGTGTTAATTCTACACCATGAAGTGCAATAACAACAACATTTAGACAGATATTAGAAAGTACATTTTACAGGGTAATGTGCCTTTTGATAATGTTTATTGAAATAATCTCCCTCACTGGAGGAAAATTTAGTAGAAAGACCTGTATAATCCTCTTCACTCTTTAATTCCCTGTGTTAATTAATCTGGGATAATCAAACTCTTATCACTCACACAGAGGAAACTGGTAAAAGGCAGGGTGGTTGTAAACATTTAATCAGTCTCTTCCTCTTTTCGTTTCAACTCTGACTCAAGGTATTGAGGCCACAGAGAGACTATTTTCTTTATTTGAGCTGTCAAGGGCTCATTAGCTTGTAAACAGTTCTTTTCAGGCTTTCACACAGATGTGATGCGTAGTGTATACTCGATCAATGAAAGCAGAAATACAGGCGGACAGGGGTTGTCCTAGTGGTGTAGTTGTCGGGATGCCCACCATGTAATTGCTATAAACTTCCACAGGCCAGCTGTCCACAACAAAAAATGCCCCCTTCAAAATAAAGAAATTAAGGTTCATTGTGTATGATGATTTTGATACGGATTAGCATATAATTACCCGAACTTGGAATCATTGAGACTTTTATATCTAGGGGGGGAGCTTGTCCGGCATGTTGCACCATCTTGTTTCTACAGTAGCCCAGAACAGACAAATCAATTAGCGGCTCCAGAGAAGGCCATTTGCACTTTTAGCTTTTAGAAAGGGAGGGGTATTCAGATGGTTGCTGTCTGCAAGCTAACAACTACGTTAGGGCTGGGCCAATTAAAATATTTTCGAAGTGGTTTGATATAAGGCCTAACAACGGACTGTCCGGTAATACTGAATCTGACCACTAGGTGTCAGTCGAGACTCAGCCGCTTCCCAGCGGAACATATTGAGAGCCAATGAATAAGTGTAGCAGCACTACAGTCCATCAGAGCAACTGCAACACATCATTTTTTTCTTTTCTCATAACAACAATTGAACTTCACTTATCTTGATTCACAGTAAAAGCTTTGTAATGAAGTGAAGGGTTTCTTTACACTGAAACATTAGAGTGCTTTGAATTTGAAACAGATACAGGAAGTATTGAGTTTTTATTCACAGCATAATTCAATAACAAACAGGAGCAGTGGATCAAAACAAGGCTTCGTACTGCCGGCTACAATAACGGCGTTTATGGGCAATGAGCTGCAGCAAAACCTGCACCATCCCTTTACTGATGAAAGGTTTTTCTTGAGGATTTCATTCTGAGAGGTGTAGTGGTATTGTGTGACATGTTTGATACAAACCAGGATATTCTCAGCAGGATTCAACATCATGTACATCTCAGTTAGGTTTCTAAAAGTTCTCCACAGCTCAGAATAAGCTGCTAAATCAAGACACAACTGCATACAGATGATTAGGAACCAGGATACCGCAAGAACAATCTATACATTAAACATCATATCCAGAGACAAAAACACTGATGAAAGAACCATGTAAGCTGATAAGAGAAGTAAAACCTAAGGAGAAGTTTCTGAGAAAGCATGAATCAATGCTTACGACTACGAAAGGTTTTGGAAATATTAATTAATCTAGAAGTGAAATGAGCTGTGAAAGTTTTACATACTGTCTCTCTTAATCAGCTAATTAAGAGAGGCGGAGATTGAGTTGGAGAATTAAACGAGACCCATGGATATCAAAGATTTACAGTATCTGTTTTGCATTCGCCCCATTTTGGAGTTTTGATTAGAGGGCTCTGAATTTCCCATTAACCTTCCGGACACAGTAAAGGGCAAAACTTTTCAAGCTGTCCCTTGGTTTAAAAAATAGGTTGCTTTTCAGTGCACTCCTTCGTGCCACGGTTTTCCATTTGTTTTTTACCATTACAACACAACTTGGGTGATTTAATCCATTATGCATACGCATTTAGGGATAATAAGTGAATATTAATTTCCATCTCTCTGTCGGGTGCTCCGACCTTGGCACAAATAGGTGTTGAAAATGTTGTCGCTCAGAGGATTTAAAGCTTTTTTCTCTTCAACTTACAATAAGTCACTCAAGAGTACAGTAGGTGTGTCAGCTAAATGCTGAACATTTCTATGTAAATGTGGACATACAAATCTGAAATGACCTGCTCAAGGTTATCTGCCACTTTTCACACAGCCATTCCCTCCCATTCTCTGTTTCTTAAATATCCATCTCGCCTCAGATGTTGGCAAGGACGCAGGTTTCCATTTCTGAATGTCAAAGAAGCTTTCTCGACACAGTATCACTGTAATCTTTGATGCTTTTCCTGCTCCTTTTAAGCCAGAATGTGCTCAATAATCCTACCTAGTGCAAAGCAATCATACTTGAGTGCTAAGTTTGAGGCAGGGCTGTCATGTGTTGAGGGGTTAACAGGATAAAACATGATGAATTGACTGCCACAGATATTTATCTTTCAATTTATTCTGGAAAGCCTCCGATAAAAGTTTTATGAAAAAGAAAGTCTCACAAGCAAAACATCCAGGACAGCACTGAAATAAATGTTTGGCATTTTCTGCAGATTATTCACCAGACAGATGGATAGACAGATTCTACCCGTTTTCAATAATAAATAATCTTATCTTTGCATGATTGTATTAAAAGTAGTACAAGAACTTCAACAACAGGAACTTGTTTCACCATCGTCATTTTACAGTTTTTAATCTTGTAGCAACAAATAGATGTATGACCTCATCAAAATGAATTGGGGCAGCATATCACCAGAGTAAGTGACAACTCTTTGCTTTCTCTGCTGGGCTGGAGCTAGCTACAGTTAATTAATTAATTAATTATCTCATGGCTCGGTCACCCGTGGAGTTTGTGGCCCTAGCGTTTGTTTAGTGTGGGACCGTAGATCACAGGGGGAGTCAGCTCGGCCAACAGGGGCCCAGCTCAACTGGATTTGGCCTCCTGCTGTGCGAGTAAACATGCATGGGTGCCAAACTGAATACAGACTCCAAGACCACTGTAGGTCAGTCTGAAGACAGGGAATACAATATGGACGTGATTAAAGTGACTCTGACCAGGACTATGACTTTGGGGAAAACCAGACACAGCAGGCTGGGATGAGAGAACCAACAGAGAGGTGAAAACGGCATATGCAGCCAGAATATTTTCAGACCATACACTGTGACTTGAGCATTTATGACAACCAATCCAGGGATGATGTGGAAAGACAAGCCAAGACTGTTTTTGTGATTTTTATCATGTTTATGTTGAGTTTGAATTGCATTTGAATTGTGTTTTGTGCTAGCCAGTCAGCATGCTAACTTTATTAGATAGTACATTCGTATTTGTCACATCTGTTGACTAAAATTCTAGCCATATCCTACAAACTGCCTCTTTGAAAAAACTCAAATAGCACTGAGTAGAGTACATACCTCTGCCAACAGTCCCATAATGTATTCACTCATAGGTACCACCCACCTAAATATGTCTTTTTTTTAAAACAAGATCCATCTATTATTATTTCCTGAAATGTTTTATAAAAACTCACAATTTTAAAGAAAGTAAAAAACAAACCTGGATCTGTCCTCTTATCTGGATCCAAACCAAAACACATCCAAGTTTCTGGTGAATCTGTTCTGTCGTTTTTGTGTAATCCTGCTGAAAAAACCTAGCAAACCAACCATCAGACATGGGTGAAAACACAACCTCCTCGGTGGCGGTAATGAAAATCTGAAATCTCAAGAGTTGATTCAACATCCAGCTGTTTAAAATATGCATTTGTGTGTTAAATGATATATAATCATTCTGAAAAATTTACATAGCTACTACATCTGACAAACATCATTCTCCAACAAAATATGCAACATGGAAAAAATAAATCCAAAGGGGATTTTGGTGAGCTCTGTCAGTGTTACCGGCTGCTGTTTTGTAAAACAAACAACTACAACTGGCATTTCATGACATCTTGACTGAATGAGGGCTGCCATCTGAAGAAGAAATTTGTGTTTTCTGTATTCAAACTTCAACTTCCTCTCCTAATGTGACCCAGAAATACTCCACGGCCCTGTGACAAATCTATGGACTCCACCAGGAGCAGAAGCACTCTGAATACTGAACACAGTGGAAACAGGTCGGCAGGAGAACTTGCCAGACTTTTTTTTTTCTATTTTCTATTATTTTTTTATGCTGAGAATCTACAGGGCCATGATTCCACTGGAGCTCTGTCTCCTCTTCCCGGAAAAGAAGGTGAAAACTCAGATAAGATGTGACAGGCTGATAGCTGCTCACTGTGGCTGCTTTGGAAAGCAAGACAGGCCCTGTTTGTCTGATGAGAATTGCTCTGGAGGAAGACAGACGGGGCCGGGAGATAGTGAGGGAGAGAGAGCGAGAAGAGGGCAGGAGGCGGGAGAGACAGAGGGCGGTGCGAAATGAAAATGAAACAGCAAAGTGTTGGGCTGTCCGGTGTGACCTTTTGCAAATAGATTTTTGTAAACTCGCCCCTTTTTTTTTCCCTCCCAGTGAAATGAAGGGTAATGACCGTGGCATTCTGATTACAGTGTTTTTTTTTATTATTTGTGGAGATGGAGCGTGCTCATATGCACACACATAAATATGCCCTGAAACAAGCGCGCACCCACAAACTCTAACGATATATTTGGTGCATGCTGGCCAATTTTCAGAGTAAAAGGTCAGGGCTGACAATGATTTGAAACCCTTTTTGCTGTTGGTCGACCGTGAAAAATTACAGAGGGATGCAGGACGAAAGGAAGCAGGGAAGTAAAATCAAAAGGTTTACGCAACAGGTCAAGGCACAAGTGAACAAGATGAAGACCCCAAATGTGTACACAAGTTTCTGGCTTGTGTCAGTCATACTTTTAGTAAAGGAGTAAATCTCATCTTCTTTATCCTGATCTTGGGAGGAGGGAGTAAGAGCGTTAAGGAATTTGAAGAGAAAGGAAAATGAAAGGAAGGAGTGAGTGCACATGGGAGTGTAAAACAGACGGTAGACGTGGCAGTGAAATAGAGAGAGCACAGGATCTAGCTGACACAAGACAGACAGCTGTTCGCTAAAACCAGCATTGAGGCCGTACAGGGATGCAAATAGAGCTGACACCACGCAGGAGACGGCTGCCAATCCATCCGAAACGTCCTCCAGCCTCCCTCTGTATGACAGGCGATCCATAATTACCGCTTTCTGCATTCTACGGGGGCTATTATGAATTAGTCCATAAGGCTCTACACCACTGATGGCAGTAGGTACCCTCAGGTAGTCACTTGTCAGATGCCACTTCTTGTCAGGTGGTATTACAGAGCTGTCATGCTGTAATGCTCACATACAAGTGCCACACACAGTATGAAGCAGTGTGAAATCACTGACGCAGGTTTTCTACCCACTGGTAATAGTATTTTAGTTCAGTTTTTTGGCTCATGCTTCACAAGTCTGCACCAAAGCCAACTTGTTCATGCCTCTGTTACACTAAATATATTTTAGAAGTCAGTCAGAGCAGCTTTCCAATACTTTCATAGGCGTGATGAATCCCCATCCAGAGCTGCTTATTGTTAAATGTTTGTTCCTGTGTGTCATATTTTTGAATAATGTACCTGGGTATCACTGACCTGAAGCAAGGCTGCATTAATTAATAAAGAAATAATTAATTAGAAAATATTTTAATTCAAAACAGAAAGAATGACTTTGGAAATTGGAAGGTTTTTTGGGGGGAGACGCTCTGCTGCTGCACAGAATCACCAAAGAGAAAGTCACCAGATTCATTGTTTCAGCTCTCTGTAAGTGTTGCCAGAATATAATGTCAGCAGTTTACAATTCTGCAAAGCACGGATATACTCCGTATATTTGTATTTGTCATATGTTGTCAATTCTACAAAACTTGTCATATCAGGCTCACGTTACATGTATGAAAGTGAATGTTCATGTCAGGAGGCACAGAGGATTGCTATGTTCTGACAAGTGGATGAGACAGCTGACAAGCCAGAGACCACTGTTCAAGACAGAGTTTCAACATTTGTTAGCATGGAACTACTGGATATCTTTAACAGGATGTCAGGGTATTTTCCAGCTGTGTTGGTGGCAACAAAACCAGACATTTTTGACAACAACAGGGCGATTTTCAGTTGTGTTGTGTCGACAGAACTGTAACCAAGTTGTTTCTGTTCAGACCAGACCATAAGCACACTGTTGTCACAACGTAGAATTTAAGAAGGAAGAAGGATAGAAATGCAACATAAAGAAATGTACAGTTATGTGCTTTGCCAACATTTATTTTTACAATCGTGTTGAGCAACTTAAACCGTCCCATAATTTCACATGACCTTCATTGGCAGATGGATTTTGACTAGTTGTTAGAGATTATTATTATTATTATTATTATTATTATTATTATTATTATTATTACTGCTAACAACAACAACAACAACAACAATAATAATAATAATAATAATAATAATAATAATAATAATAATAATACATTAATTTGATGGCACCTTTCATGATCACCTTACATCAAATACAAAAACAATCAATAAACAACAAGCATTAATAAAAACAGCAGCATTTGATGAAAACATTTGGCAGGGCAGAGCTAAGTAAAGAGTTAAGGTCAACATTTAAATTGACACACTGCCAGTTGACAGTTGTAAATGTCTTTCTTGTTTGTGGTAGCTTGAAAGCTGAGGTCCATTGTTAATGCTTGAAAACCAGGCAAACTAAATCGGTTTCTCTTTCTACCTATACGCACCCAGCCAGTCATATCCATCAATCAATTGTATCATCGTAATAATTAATTAATGTTTCTGTTAATGAAGTATGTCCTCCCTAGTTCTGCACAGCCCAAGATGATGCCTTCAGATGTCTTGTTTCTTCCAACCAAGAATGTAAAACCCAACAATATTCAATTCATAATGCAAGAAACCAGATAAAAACAGCAAATCTTCTTATTGAAGACTCTTGAACCAGAGACTGTTTGGGACATTTGCTTAATAAATTATTTATGCAATTCTATCATCATGATGCATATCATAATGCCTAATCCAATACTCCCTGCTGACAATTCCATGATAAATCGACTGATGGTCGCTTCTCTCGCGAATTCAAACATGTAGTGAAACCCCGTTTGAGTGAAGTTAATGAGCCTTGTCAACAACAGAGTGTATGTAGAACATGCTGCAACCAAAACAACTCGCCGTGTCAAATTTCAAACAAGTCAGATCTGTTTATGTGAGTCGAAGGCCATCTCAACCCGACATACCGTATGTCAAGTTGTAGACAGTCGAAGTTGTGAACATTAACATCTCACGGCTTGATTGACGTGTTTATTACACAGTATTTCAGACATGGGAGGCTGTGTTGAAGTCATCTTCAAACTGCTGTCTGAGACTTTTAGCGCTCTTTCCTCTGTGAAACAAGATATCAAAGGCTGTGTGAGAGTTGAGACCCCCTGCTGTTCCATATCTGAGAGGCAGTGAATCATTTCGACTCGGTCAAATGTGTTATTTGTTTAATTTTTCAGGGCAGATAGATACTGAAACATCAGATCTTTTTACCTGAGGAAAATGCTAATTAAATGATCGTCTCTGACTGTGACGTAAGCATGTCATTGCTTAAGTTTCTGTTCCACACTGACTATGAACGAGACGACGACTGGGCTCCAACTGCTTACGAATCCATGTCACTAACTTTCTGTTTATCATACTCCAGTTTTGCCTAACTAGTCGCCAGGCTCAGGGAGAATAATTGATCTAAGGGGGCGGTTTCGGGGTGTGTGTGTCCCAGTTAGCATTCGCTTTGCTGACACCTGCTGGTGCATCCATAACAAAAGCAATTAGATGCATGGTCCTCCAAGGAAACCCTGGCACTCCTTCATCCCCAATCAAATACATTTGCTGCGTACTCGCTCCATCTCTTTTCTCCCCTCGCGGGGTTTCAAGACCGTAACTTCCAGCTGACAGATTCCCCATGCTCTGCTGCCTTTTGTTGTTATCTGATTAGCTGGAGCGAGAGACCAACGAGGATTCATTTCACTGCTGTCTCTCCTAATTTCATTCCAGGCTGTTTCCCAAACACTGCCTAGAATCTTAAACTTCTGTGCGTACGTCTCCTACTCTCAACACAGATACATAAGATACAGTATCTGTACCCTCAACATGAGCCCAAGTCAGACATGCAGCTACAACTTGCTGTGCATTTTAAAGTAACTTCATGATACCACTGCTGCCAAGTGGGTCGAAATCTTGTCTTTGATAAAACTGGCTGTCTGGCTTCACTTTAAAGAACAGCTGAGGAACACGTACATTATTAGGATTTTATCAGTTTTTACACCATGTGTGATTTGGTTTGAATTCTGAGTTATTTATGTTGTTTTTTTACCCCAAAATGTGGGACTGTGCAGGACAGCAAAGAAACCCATTGTGGTATAAATCAACATAGTATATATCACAAAATAAATGATGTTTCTATTTCTGTAAAGGTTAAAAATGACCTTTCGCTTGAAATTCACTGAAAATGACCAAGAGCTCTAAACAGAGAATCTATTCAAATAAAATAAGAAAGCAGAAAATTCAATCTACTTTTAGAGCGAGTTCCTATAAATCCTGCAGGGTGAAATGCTTGCAGCCAAGGAGTTTATATCTTCAGTCAGTCATGTTTATTGGTTTAAATCCCTCATTTGTTTGTGGGTATTGACATCATCCCCTTTTCCTCTGCAAAAACCAAAAAAAAATGAGGACTTCTAATGTGTCCACCAACTCAGGAAGAGCTGCTTGTTCCAGTGAAGTGCTTTAATGGTTAGTGTTATTATGCAAATACTCATGTACTTTGATTTAGTTGCTTAGCTTGTTTTTTGTTTTGTTATGTCAGTAGTTGTTGGTACAGATTTTTGGGTTTGACACTATACATCACCAATCTGTTTTTGTGTAACATGTAAGATATGGCTACCTGTCGGAGGTAGCTTCAAAAATATGGGGGGCAACATAATCCCTAAGTACTTTGCTAATGATGGATGGTAGTTTGAAGATAGAAGATACGGTATGGAGGTGATTTACAGCTTCTAAGACCAGGACTATGACCCCGGGGATGAGAAGGCAAGAGACGGAATTTATTTCAATCAGGCTGAAAATGAATGAAGTCTGTTTTACGATGAGTTAACGAGGCAATTTAGCTCATCTTAGTTCTGCAAACTAAAAAAACTTGAATTCAGAGGGTTCATGGTTGTATTTTTCTGTTAAGTAAGAACAACAGGTGTAAGCAGGGCGCCCTCCTCAGACAAACAACCTTATAGGTTGAGAAAGCAAGCTGGTGAAAATGACCCATAGTGATGTTTCGTTTTAGGCTGTGTCCTCTAGCCACTTTATTATGTATTACAACTGTAGTACCATAAAGAGCCGCAAGTCCATCTGGGTAGGGAGACAACAATGCTGCTATAACAAAGAGAGGACTCTCAGGAGGCTGCTGTTTGTGGCCAGTGCAAAGGGGCCGGTGAGTAACCTTAATATAGTAACATAGTGTTTTTAGCGTGTTTGTAACAGAAGGACATGTAATGAATGGAACCCCATACCATGATGTTTATTTCTAAACCTATCCAAGTACTTTGTGTTTCTGTGTGTGCTGCAGCGGCTGTGTTGTTATGGATTTATGTTTAGGGATGAGGATGAGTATGTCAGGGCTATCTGACATACTCATCTTGAAGTACAAGATACAAGGTGACGTACAGGACAGGCCACGGCTAGATGCTTAGTACGCTCATTTTAGTACATCTCTGCAATACAATATGTTGGCCCTTATGACATGACAGCAGCACTGTTGCTTCTTCACGTTCACATTCTGCTGATAAAGTTAGTTTATTTTTTTGAATATTTGAAACAAAAATTCTAACCATATTTCACACATTGCACCATGAAGCCTTTTGTTAATTCTCTAAGTCTCTTTTCTTTGCTGTTGTGTGAAGTTTTCTCAGAGGCATCGCTCGTCTCTCTGGCCTAACTATTGAATTATTGATGCAAGAACAACAGCATGTGCTTTGTTTAGTTAATTTAAACAAACCTGCTGCTGTGCCTATTTTTGGGAAGTGGGTTGTCGGTGCCTAAAATGTTTGGTTTGAAATAACGTTGTTTCTGTGATGTGAATAAGATCATTTTGAATTTGTGCAACTGAATGTTTCTGTTGTAATTAGTAGCCCCATTCACACTGGCTTTTGGGTCTGGCTTTAGTATGCCAATTACCCGCCTCCGTCTCAGTGTGGGTCTCTTGGAGGTGGCGAGGGGTGAAATTTCGCTGCGGTGTTGATCCGCCTCTGGAGGTGATATCAGCACCATATTGTTGGGGAACCGAACCAGTGTGAATGGATAAGTTGGCTTCGCGAATCGAGGGCGTGTTGGTCGGACGGTCAGTTAACTACACGGGTCCTTCACTCAACTTAATACAGAGAAATGTAGTAGTAGTAAATGTAGTAACTGTAACTGTCTTTGGCAACTTAAATGAGGCACAAAATACCACAGATATACGTGAAGAAGCGTCTGTCCTCCTGTCTGTCCTCCCGTCTGTCTTACCGACTCTTCGTCACATTTATGCCCGAAAAATAAAAAGCGTCTGTCACCGGCAAAAAACTTTAACTCACCGAGAGTTTGTGATGAAAATAAATCACTGTGACGGTCAGTCCTCCCAAATGAGACTTAAGAAAACAGCCTCCGTCCCTGCGAGTGAGGGAGTCAGAGTGACAGTGGGGACACCGGAGAAACACCTGAAAACACACTGATGTCATCATCATGACGCGTACCGTTACGCCTCTTTAGGAGCCGCAGCGCCGGCTTTCATGTCTGAATTCACGGCGGTTCTTCTTTAAGGCGGAGATGCTTCACTCTATGTGAATCACCATCAGCAGAGAGTTGGCGAACCGCCGCTCTAGCATTTATGTGTCTTCTCCTGTGTGAATGGGCCTACTAATTCATTGCTTATATCACCCAGCCCGAAGCATTATATCTGTGTCAGCCATTTAAGCCTCAGAGCTTCAGGCCAATTTGTTGAGTTAAATTACTAAAGTCGTTTGAAAGCTTTCTTACTTTCACACGATGGCTGTCCAGTGATGGTGGCAACCCAGCGCTGTGGATGATTTGATATGACATTTCAAATATCAAGATAACATAAAGTTGACATCTCAGACAGTCCTTATGATATCCCATTCCAAAGCAGTGCCCCTCTGAAAGAATTAAGCCAGTGTGACTGTTGTGATAGAAAAAACTGTCAAGATGTGAAACCACTGAGAACCACATCAAGTGCATCTAAACTTGCCAAATCAAACTGATAAGATCAGTGAGCTGTAGTCCCTGCAGGGCAATAAACTCGGCTTATTTACTTTGCATAATTGGCCCAGAAACAATTCTTACAATCCCTGTTTGACCCCAGATAAACCTCACGGCTGGAAATGAGCTCTTGTGGGTGCAAGAATGAGTCGCAAGGCCTTTGAAGAGGTTTTTTTTTTTTATTTTTTTTTTTTAGCTCCAATAATTCGGCCCAATAGAAAGGCATGTGTGTGGATTGAGTGGTATGCCTCACACTTAGCCTGGGCCTATGAGGCTTTAGAGAGATAGCACTGAATTGCTGCTAATAAAGCTGTCCGGATTAAACCGTTGTGTGCATGCATTTGTGTGACTGAGCTCTCGTCTCATCCTCGATGTACTCTTCATTCACCTTCGGTGAAATTTAAATTACATGTGTCGAGATGGAGGCACAATTCATCTGAAAGAGTAACACAGTGTAACTTGAAAGAAAGGAAGACGGAAAACCACACAACCATCATCAACTAAACAGCAGTACGCCTTGTGTTTCACGTTGATTCGTCTGTGGGATTCAAATGAGCGGGAGCACACGTCGAGTGGGCTTGATGGCTCAATCAGTGCAAGTTAATTACAGTCTCAGCTGGGAAGAAGCGCGAGTTCACCTCAGCGCAGATTGCGGAGCACAGTTTTAGGGTCTCCTGAAGGGCACGTTATGTGAGCTGAGCGACGGAGGGAGGAACGAGGCTATGTGGCGGTGGCGGGGTGTTAAAAAAAAAAGCAGTAGGCACAAACAAAGCTCCTCATTAGCTATTTGCGACTGCGGGGTATAGCTGGAAAGTCGTACAAAGTGAAAAACAGAATCAAAGGCATGTAAAATGGAGAACATCAATAAACAAGGCCTCTGTGTGACCAATGAAGAAGTAATTAAATTGCGTCGACAAAAGTCTGCCTGGTCAAAGAGACGACTGTGAAGCCTCCGAAGTTGCTTTTATCTGTGTGGTGTCAGTTAAGAAAAGCACAGAAAATATGGTTAATTAGTTCCTCTTTGGCTGCACCATTGTGGGGCACATTTCTGAAAAGGTCTTTGATTCTCCTCTCATATTTGTGCTCAGTTTCTTCAGAGCCCAAGGGAGCAGGGACCCTCTCATGACAGCAAATGAAAGGTTTTGAAACTATGCAAAGGTTTAGATCAACTATATGCAAATAGTGCCTCAAGAGTGCCCAAAAGACGGGTGCCATTTTAACTACTTTGGAAAATTGCCAGCAAGTTAAGAGATGGCTTTTTATAAACTGCTTTTAACTGGCTGCACTGTTCTAGAGTGTGGCAAGTTCCTCCTGTCACTTTCCACTGAGGACGAGCCCCAGTGTGACGCTTTGGACGGGCTTCAAAAAATCTGGCATTAATATGAGCTTGATGATATCCGATAAAACCAACATTGGCCCGAACGAATGTATCAGCATATAGAAAATTAATAGGAGAGCACCAGATGGTTCCATAATTTGATTAAGAGCCTGTCAAAGCTCCCCTCTGTTTATGATTTAATAGGGATTTTTTTTCAGTTGTGTTGGCACCAACATTTTCTTGTGTATTTTGTTCTAAAAGCATAGTACTTGAAAGCAGAAAATCTGTTCATCTCCTCAAGGTCTCCTCCAAATATGTCAGTGAGCGCACACAAAACTAGAAACTCATGTCACTGAGTTCAGTGTAAGTCATATTTGCTGTGTTGGTGTCGTTCCCAGAAAATCATAGTTAACGTTGTTCCAGGACCGTCGTTTCACCCTTCGAGACAGAAGCAAATGTGTTGTGGCTGAGTGGGTGGTCTAGAAGTCTCTCACTCCAGTTTGGAACATACTGTTATACTGTTCACTTATTATTTTTTACACCAAGTGCACAGAGCCCATAATCTCCTGCTTTTTTACACATTTCTGTTGCTCTTTGGTTAGGTTTAGGCAACAAGATACTTAAGCAAGATACTTAAGGGGTAACTTCCTCCATCTCAGATAACTAGTTACAGGGGCCCCTTGCCACCTTTTAGTCCACATACATCAATAAACAGCCATGATTGGATCCAAAGAGCTGCATTTGTGAAGCAGCATACACAATGTGGCGTTTCCTCTTTTTACAGATCTTACAAAAACATGATTGTTATAATTCAATGATGAGCCCTCCAGCAACATTAAAAATTACGTTCTAGGAACAACACCTAAAAAGTGATGGCGACCTTGCCATTGAGGTCACCAATGGCAAACACGGTCTTTAAAGGATCCCTGCGATTTTACACATTATAGCGTTTTCACTGGTCTTGGAGAATACTGCTGCATAATTAACTACGTTAATTAACTAAGTTGCATTGTGGGTTCTGGTTCTGTTGTTTCGGTCTTGCCTTAAATACACACACTGCAACCTAGCCACTGAGTGTTATCACTGGGGCCATTTATCAGACTATACGCAGCTTCCTCTGGAGCCACTAAATGCTTTACACTACTTTTTTCCGATATTAAACTTTATACTATATACATTTGATGGAGTTACTCTTACAACAGTTTTTCATGCTACGATTATAAGCTCTGCTGTATCACTAATGGATAATGTGTCACTGTGGTACATTTCTGTTACACCCAGATGCTGAAATGATTGACACACATTGCTGTCAGAGCATAAACGCAAAGTATTTGAAAGAAAACAGCATTCAGTCGTGCTTAGGCAATCTACCACCGTCCGTGCTGAAAAGAACCAAACGTATTTAGAAAACATCGCCAGGGTCTGGCCAGACATAAGATCCATACAACAGAGCAGCAGGGCTCCTCTTTAGTGTACTGCACTTTTTTTTCTATATGCATGCAGCTTGAAATCCCTGTTGGCTCTCCAAACCTGAAGAACAGCATCAGAGAGCTTTCGCAGAGCCCCTCTCGGGCCTTGTGGGAGAGCTTCGCCACTTTAAAGTCCTCGATCACAGGGAGGATTTCAGCACCATCAATGCAGTCTGAATCAGCATCTGGGGCTGCTTCTGTGTGGAGATGATGCCACTCAGAGCACTGCAGGGCACAACATGAGCAACATGCAGTATTGATCTTTTCGCCACACACTGCGAGACAAAGTAGTTCAACCAGACTTGGAGCTGTAAAGTGCCTCCAAAGTGCACCCCTCCCCCCCCAATCCCCCCATCGCTCGGAGTCTTATCAGATGTCCTTGTGTAAAAAATCAGTTTTTGAGAAAAACAAACTTTGCTCATTTACGGAGAGAGTTTTTAGAATCGGGTGCTCGAGAACTTTGAGGGGTTAACGAAAAGTCGATTAGTGTTACCCACTAATTAGAGATTTTTGACTAAGATAATGTGACGCTATTCAGCTCTGCTGCTCAGTCGTGTGTGAGAGTTTTCGGTCACGTTGAATTTCCTTCATCACTTTTTAAGCAATTATGGCTCTACGTCTAAAAGTAATGATGTACAGTGTATAAAGACACGGAGAGAGTGTATGTGTAAAGGTGTGTATGTGTCTTGGGAGAGTGACAGGCTCCACTAATATGCACGTCATGCAGTGGCTCACTTGAACTCGCTGTATGGGACGTGCTTCTCTGCTTCCTTGAAGCTACTGACTCATGCTGGGGTTGGACTAACCAGCGGGACTGGGTGCGAGCTCTGCAATTGGTTGGCACCAACGAAGCCGGTCTGGGCTCATTAAATCCCCAGATGGCGAGGGCAGAAGAGCAGCGGAGTGAACAGCATTATTACTCAGCAGGATGAGCCATGGACCAAATGTCGTCCTGGTCTGGCTCGGGACCACCAAACCCCGTCAAACCACCTCTAGCTGTGAGCTCATCTGCTAAATGGTTTCTCTCGCTGGATGAGCTCTTCACTGCCATGTGGAGACAAAAAAAGGACAGTTTTGCTTTGAAGTCCGGAGTGTGCAATGTGTTCGTCTTCACAAACAAGTACATAAGGATGGTTTAACAGTATGTATATGTGGAGACCACAATAAAAAAAAAAACAAGCTTTGTGGTGAAACAGCTACTGCTAGCATGAAAACGCTTAACACAGATTTACATCTACTCCTGCAACTTCAACAGTGTTTGGAAGTCACTTAAGGGGGATTTATTGTGTGCCCTGAAGTGTTAGGGCTTAGCATTAGAGCTACTCATGTAGCCTCACAAATTAAGAACATGTAAGGACTACAATGGCACAGAAAGTTGGAGGAGACCATGAGAGCTATGGATCGGTTTTGTCCTGCTAGATAATTCTCCAGTGCAAATCTTCTGCTTGCTGGCATCGCCACTCTATCACAGTGAACATTAAAGAGTGTAGATAATTGAAAATTCATGGATGTAATTCTAATAGCAGGAACATGGTCCACGCAAGTATGCAAGTGCAACTGACAAAACCTGGCTCAGCTGGCTCAAATGCTAGCACTAGCTGCAAGAAGTAGCCAGATAGCGTCATACACACATTTACGTTTCAACGACGTCATCGCTCACTCATTTACATGAAGCTTAGTGGTTGTGTCGTCACAAAATCAACACTCAAATCGCACAACAGGGACAAAAAGAACATTTGAAGTAAAAGTCTACAAAGAAGACGTGATCCGGAGTGATATAAAAGCAGGTCTCCTTTGTAGAAACAAACTATTAATTAATTTACAAGCTCCATTTTTTGAGCAAGAGCAAATCCAGCAACAAAGTCTCAAGTTGGCATCACTGGATTTAATTGGTCAGTATTGTGTTTGAAAAAGTCACCAGAGAGACACAACTCACATTTCAGATTTTTTTCAACCTGTGTTTCTGTTTTCACATCAGCAGGAGAGCCGTGTGTTGAGGAGACTTGCTGTTAATGACGTAGCCTATTGAAATGAACCAACACGGTCACCAAATGTCATCGGCGACAGGCGGGTGTACTTAGAAGCTCTCGCAAATTTGTCTTGTTCTGTCTTGGATGTTATTGCAGGTTTGATGTCGCCGACAGCAGCTTCCTATTTCATTCTGCGCCGCCTGCCACAACATTGCTGTAAAGAGTTGGATTTGAAATAAATGACAGAGCATTATGTGAAACAATTGGTGTTTTCTGTCACAACCCTATTGGGAAGTATAATTGAAGTGTGGTACAGCCTGTTCTAGTACTATTTATATCTGTCAAGGGCTGACACGATGATATACCTGCAGTATATAGAAATCAGTGATCTGCAGCAGAGAATCATGCAGGTAAAATAACAAGATAAAAATTCCAATCATTAAAAGGATGTAATATAACGTCATTGGGAAACTGAAGTGCTTTAAATGATTGAACGACAAGTAAAATGCCTCAATAATAAGATGAAAAGCCTTTTCAACCATCTGTGGAGGACACCTTTGTGCCTCAGCGAAACACCTCCACAAGCTATTTATTGTAACCTACAGAAAAGGTTATGTGCTGGCCTGTGAAGGTTTACCACAGGCACTTCAGACGGTTCAAGTACTTTGAAATATTGCTCTTGGCAACAAAAGCACATGCAGCTGCTTGATTAATTAAGCAATAAATAAATCCTCACAAATTGGCTCCGCACTTCACGCCTAGCCTAAGCCCTTTTTCCCTTACTAAATCATAAATCTATACATTTAACCATGAATCATAAAATCCCGCTGAGCGCCGGACCATATTGACCTCATACGTCGCACAAGATGTCTTCACCTTGAAAGTGTAGGACTCAAAATGGTCATCGCAAAGACACAGACACACACACACACACACACACACACACACACACACACGTGCACACACAATGTGTCGTGTCAACAGTGTGAGAGAATTCGCAAACAGATGTAGCGACCCATCCGACTGCCTAAAAAGGAGAGCTGTTCCAACAGTGCAGATGGCTCTGGCAGGGACAAAATATCATCCAGAAACCCTGCTGTTTCTCACAGCCTAACTCACCTCCCACTTAACACCACCCTCACACGAAACAAATAATGGAGATGTTCTCGATCAATGAAGCATAGACTCTGAACATGGACAGCGTTCTCTCGGATTTCAGATTTGAAAACTGAAAACATCCACGAAACGTTAACCTCTCCTTGACATTTGTCGTCATCGCCCACAGAGTTTTATCTGCACATCAAAGACTCTCAATACCTTAGAAATGCTTTTGCTTTTTTTTTTTCGTCCTCTACTGTGAGCAAAAGCTCATTAGCAAGGTCCTGTTTATAAGTGTATCCAGCCCATCACAATTCTACACCAAAGACAATTTTAGCGCTTTTCAGGGGGAGAAAATAGGAAGACAGCTGAATAGCAGCACTTTGGATACAGGAGAGGCTCATAAAGCAGAGAGAAAAATGTTTGGCTTCCTTATTATCAGTGGCAAGCAGACAGCTGGGGGAAAGTGAGAGGTTTATGAGTAATAGGATGAAAAATAGAGCTGTGGGCCCCTGCCTCTGTGATTAGTTTATGTTTGCCAGGCTTTGTGCATCCGTTTTTTTTTTTTTTTTTTTTTGCATCTCACTATATCATCATTTCACATGGGCACTATAGCAGTTTTTAATAGACTCAGATACCCAGAAGAAATTTGTTTCTTGCAGGCAAATTTAATCAATCACATGAAAATACAGTGATTTTTCCTTTGTACATCACTAAAGCCTTACTACTCTCCTGCTAGCACAACTATTGCTGCTGCCGGTCGTGCCACTGCACTTGGGTCGCCTATTCTCAAGGGGACATAAACACTCACTGGCCCAATCCCAATGTCCACACCCACAGACTCACAGACTTTGAGGCACTTTTCCAATAAGTCCAGGAGGGTTTAGGGCTATCCTTCTATCAAACGTTTCAGGGCAGGAGGGTTCCCTCACAGACATTTGGAGCCCTTTTATGGCCACTTTCCATTTGTTCTGCATTTCTGCAGACTTTGTCAAATGGAATTACCCACAATTTACAGTGTTGTAATATTAAATACAGGGTTACCATGGGTTACCAGGAGACACCCCAAAACATTTCAAGTAATGCAACTGTGTCATTGTTTATGGAAAGAGAATACAGCATTGATGTTGTAGATGAATGAATGAATCCCTCACAGAAATTAAGGCAATTTGCCATTTTCAGCTTGTAGCTGCTCGCTCGGAAGATGATGTTGTTTCCCGAACAGGGATTTTAAAATGGTAACACGTGGCACAACTTATACCCACAGTCTACATCCAGTGAGTTGGACTTAAGTAAACGGAACTGTTTAAATCTTTAGATAAACAAAAAATAGTCAAGTTCGCTCGGATTTAACACTGCGGTTGAACACATTTGTTACAGGCAGGAGGCACAAAGCCAGTTATTCCCAATTATGACAAATAAGGCTCATTTAGAAGATTAGAAAGCATGTGACACATGGATCAGCATGTGAACATCAGCCTATACAAACACTTATAAGTAGGATTTATCCCTTTGTGAATGAATAATTCATTCATGTAAGCGTGCTCCAAATATCTGTGACTCATTAATTATAGAAACATCCATTACTGCTGCAATGCATGCTAAGTAATTCTTGCATACTTCTCGCATTATTGCGGTTTGATTGCGATCTCATTCCCAATTACATCCAACTGCTGCCTCATATCCATTTTATATACAGTGTGTCATGTGTGGCAGTAACAGAGTGAGTCAGCCACTGCAGAAACTTTTATTTTGGCCATGAGATTTTTGTCTCATGAGTGTCTTTAGATGATTTCTCATATTCCACTTGTATCTCTAAGTTCATCTCATGCTTCTAGTATTTGATCCTTCATGGTTTGTATCCAAGGGAACTCACTGTACTGATTTTAGTGTTGCTTAACCTTGTGTCTTTCATCCACTTCTTATATAACGCTGAATAGAGTGAATACAAAAACAAATGTCTTTTCTACTCTATATATATCCAGTCTAGTTCATTATACAGAAATCTTTAGTCACTGACTTTTTTAAGGCAAGCAGGGAATAATTATGTCAAACATAATTTATATCGCTTCTTTCAAAGATATCAAATTAATGAAGTGCTTCACAAGTGGAAAAAGGATTTAGAGACGAGTGCACACCGAAAAGGTCTGGCAAAGAAACATGTTAAAACATAATAGAAGAATTAAAAATTGACATTTAATGTAATTATTACTTTATTTTGTAAAATGTGTCACGTAATGAAGTGATTACTAAATTATTTGGAAAAAATCGATAAAACAAGAAAATTAATATAAGCAAAAATTGTAAAAACTTAAAAAAACAAACATAAAAGACTACTTTGCCATTTTTCATGCTGTTATCTTCTGTAGAAATGTTCTACCGACGTTCCATCTGACAACATGAATTCATCAGGAGCTCCTCAACTGATGAATCAAATCATCTACATATAGAGAGCAGCCTAAATTTTGGCAGCATGTTATTGCTTTAAGAAATTCAATGATTTGCTTAAAAGGGTGGCTGTATTTAAAGATACTCATTTTAAATATAGAGTGCCATTAACTTCAACTCAGCTCATGGGGTGGCTGTGTGTTTTGGCGTTTTTGTTTGTGGCTTTGCTGGGAAAGCATATTGTTTTTTTTAAAAAAAAAGTTATTTATTGATATCAGGCTCACTCTTGAGTAACAATGGGGTCAGTAATACAACCCTGTCGTTCCACATGAAGAAAAATAACTCAAACAATAGTAGTGGGAACAACATTGGACAGGTAGTGCAGAGAAAGTTTTCCTTTTTTCTTTGTGAGTTCATGCCAAGAGCCTTCAGATGGCCTCTGTTTTTGCCCGTGGAGACTCCATGCAGCAGTGTTGTTGCGTGAGCCTGTATGGGAGACTCTGGGCGGCCTTTGAAGCTGTAGAAAATGGGGAAACCTGCCAGGGAGCTCTGCGGGGCAACACTGGCAACACTCCTTTCCTTTCCATTTCTGATGGGAAAATTAAAAAAAAAAAAATTCTATCCCCAGAGGTGGATTTCTCTCACGTGTGCTTTTGTGCATACACATAGTGTGTATACAGATGTGTGAACCTGTCATGGAAGAGTGAGGAAGATCATTCATGTGAAAGCAGAGAAAACAACATGTTGCTGCATTCCCTGAAACTCCTGCATGAAAAATGAACTCACCTCTGACATGTGCTTCCACGTGGAACTTCAGCGGCACATGGAGACCGAAGGAAAGAAGGGCTGAGATGAGTTATTGCTGTTATAAATCCAATTGTTACACAGGCAGTTTCATAATTCAAAAGCATGTTTCATGAAATGACTGTAAATGAGTAAGACAGAAACACAAATTATGATAAATGTTGTAATGCCTGAAGAATTTTAGCATTATAGTAAACTATAGATCTATAGCATAAGTGGAACCAAATGCGGTTTGTCTCACTGCCATTAATATCTTAATATTGATTTTAGCCATATTTCCCAGCCCTACTTATTGTATCCTCTCCTCTCTGACTTGAATCTCCTCTTTGCTCCTCCGAGCACCACTAAGAGAACTGAAATGACCTCAGTGATGGAAGACCTCAATCGATTTCCAGGTCACATGAGACCGGAGGTGGTGGGAGATATGAAATAAGAGAAATGAGATGCAGCTATGATGTATCCCGCTCTTTGGATCGTGGAAAGTCCTTCTGGGAAGCTCAGTTAATCACAAACTCACAGTGATGCAGCACAGAAGACTGAGGGAAAATGGGTTCACCAAGAAAGTAAATTACAACACTTCATTATGAATGAACTCTTAGAGTTCCATATTGCATTTGAATGTCTTTTCATTTTTTGTTTTAAGCCATGATGTTAGTAGTGCTCATTGTAAGAAGGGTTGTTTCACGCTCATGATGTCAAACTGCTGCTCCTGGATAATGCCAGTCAAACATGCTATTGCCAAATGTTTACATTATGTCAAAGCATTTAATTTGAATATTTAGTCAATTTGTTCTTCACCTGCTGTTTTGCAAGGATTATCTGCTAATTTGAGGGTTTTATAGATCCGATCTTAAGCCTGCTGAACTGCTCACAAACTCATCGTGGCCACTCTGATGATATCAAACATGTTTGATCTTTACAAATTAAAAATCCTAATGATTACATCTGTTCTTTTTGAGCTGGAAGCAGCCAATATTCCTGCCAAGCAACGTTAAACACTATAGCTCTTGAGGCTCATGTTAGCTAGAATATTACTAGTACCAGTGAAACCCATGTTGACTTTGTATCTCCACACATCTAGACTTGTTTAATCTTCTGCCTTTGTTGTCTTTGTTGCGGCAACACGCTACGACAGCCAGTTCTTGTACCATGCTAAACTTTATTTTGTTTACGTCTGCTTCCCCATCGACTTGAAGAAATCCGTACATGCTTCCCTAATGCCTTTGAATTTGAGGTCTCCTTCGACCCTATCAGCATGTTACCTTAGGGACATTTTACACTATTTTTTTATGATTTAATTGACTAAATGATTGTTGGAATTATCTAAGGAAATGAGAGATAAATCAGTGATGAAAATACTCATTAGTTTACCATCCTATACTTCAGAGACCAATAAAAAGATGGATTAAAGTCGTTCCTTATCTTCTGCATACCTCCTAAGATTATTAAGTTCTGTTGACTGAGGTCTGGGCAACCTGTGAGGTACAGGCTGACATAATTTATCGTATTTAATGACAGCGTGAAAAATGGAGCCAATACCTGAGATAAGCACTGAAAAAGATGATTAAGTCCTGTGCAGCGTTGAAAATTGAAGTCGGGACATTACTCACTGAGACTCCGCCAATCAATCATGCATTCTTTATTCACCTCTTAATTGGAAGGAATGCAGTTTTTAATCCGGCAAGCTGTCTTCTGTCGAGATGTCACCACTGAATGTGTACGCTCTAAATTCTAAATGACACCGTGAATGCCTTGTGACGCAGGCTGTGTGATGGAAAATGGCAGCTCGTCTGCTGCTTCCCAATGACCGGCTGCTTAAGTGCAGGTTCTGCACTCCTGTCACAGACCAGATGAAACAGTGGCTACGTTGAGTGGCAGACAAGTTGTACAGATTAGCGAAGACAGATGAGGGAACTTTGTCAGAACTGATGCACTGAAATGCTCACTTGTTTATTGTAATTGATGGAGGTGACAAAATTACAACTGCTGCAAGGCTTTTAAAATACCAGAATCAGTCATGAGCCGAAGAAACAGCTTTAAGAGGATGCTAGTGTTAAAATAGTATGTCATTAAATTGAAAAAAAATCTCAACAATGCCTGAGTCATGGTTCTTCAGTCCCCGTGAGGAAAACGTACTCAGCATTTTCTGTTTAATTGTACTGACCAAACAATTCCAGACTCTAAAGGGTTTTATCTTGGAACTTCATTGACATTTAGGTTTTCTTCCACCCTTTTTTCCAGCTTGATTTCAGGGGAAAGACAAACAGCGTGTAGCTTTTGTGCACAGATATCACTAACAGACTGAGCTTGTGCCGTCCTTGTTCTTATCGTGTGTCTCAAAGCTGCGAGGCTGTTTCCACAAAGCGAACAACCATGAACCATCAGAGGAGCAGATACATTCATCTGCAGACCACCGTCTCTGGCAGGCATTCACAATCCATCTGTTATGACAGCTAATTACACAAGGAGACTGCTGCCTGTTGCATTTAAATGACTGTATGACCATTTTTCTGAGGCCTCGCTGTCAGTCAGAAACGATGTTCTTGCTTCATGCGCAAGAGTTTGACCACTGGACTGTCTCTGTAAGATGTGGTTATTTGCAACAGTCAGTGCACTAACCGCACAGACGGCAGCTGTAGCTGGCTGTCAGCATTGACCTACACTACCACTAGGTCCTCTCTCAGAATAGGCATTCATTTTTTAAGTCTTCACATCAGTTTTTACTCTCTTGTCTAGAAGCACCTCTACTATGAATGCCCACCCTTAAAGGAAAGGCCATGCTCTTTAGGTGCAACCAAGACTGTGGTCAGTAAGCTGCAACAGTTTGTTGATCAATTGACAGAAAAGTCAGAACATTTACTGTGTGATAATTAAGGGATCATTACTGAAGAGATTTATAAAGTGAAATGCCAAACATTTGCTGATTCCAGCTTTTCAAATGTGAGGCAGTTTTATTACTTCCTGTTTTACATCATCCTATTTTGAAAATTTTGGGGTTTTGACCTGTTGAAGACATCACCGAGCGGTGCAGGAATTTGTGATCTGCATAAAAAACCCAATAGATTTATTTTTGATGAATACATCTGATATATCAAGACTAATGTCTATTCAGTATTTGTTGCCTCATAAAATTGAAGAGTTCAGGACAATTCAAGGACAGCACATTTTATAAAAAACAAAACAAAAGCCAGAATGGTGAATAATGTTGGGGAACTGGGCATTCGAATAGAAGAGCAAAATATAGGAGGAGAGGAAAGGGAAGTAGAAGAAATCATGAAATCAAAAAGGAAAATGCACAGTACAGCTGCTCCTGGTGGACTTCTTTCATTTCATTGATGCTGAAGTTGTGGTGTTGGCTCTCTTTCCTCTTTCAGCTTTATTTTTTTTTCCACAGAAGTCAGATGTCCAAAAGAAATCAGAGCTTTGTAACAAGAGTACAGATTACCCATGAGTTGCTCATTATTCTTTGCTTTGATCTGCATCCATTTTTTATAATTGTCAGTTTTCCAGCAAAAATGCCAAATATTTGCATGTTCCAGCTTCTTAAGTGTCCTCCGCTGTTTCTCCTTCATAAATTCAATATCAGATACAAAACTAAAAGCAACGAAGCATTTCCACCCATGTTCTTTCAACCATTTTCAGACATTTTTTATAAAACAATGAACCAATTAATCAAGAATATGATTGGATATCATTTAGTGTGATTTAGTGAAACATCAATCAACAAAACAAACAAACCAACAACGAACAACAGAAACCAAATAACAACCAACCAACAACTCCATTGAGCCTAAAAAAAAAGATCATATACAATAACAAATAACGTCCAACCAACAGCAAATGGCAACCGCCAAACAACCAACCAACAATAGCAATGAGCCAAAAATCACCCAACCAGCCAATCAAACAACAGAAACAATGAGCTGAAAATCAACCAACCAACCAACCAACCAACCAACCAACAACATCCAACTAATAAACATCATTAACCACTAAAAGCCCAACCACACAAAAACAAACAATAACACCCAACCAGCAACAAATAGCAACCACCAAACAGCCAGCCAACAACAGCAACATGCCAAAAACCAAACAGCCAGCAGTAAGATAAATTCAAAACCAAAATTACCAGACAAAAAACAATCAACAACAAAGACCGGCTGAGCAGCATCAACCAACAGCAAACAACAATACCCAATCAACAGCACAACTGTCACCAAACAACTAAAAAACATAAGCAATATGCCAAAAACCAACCAAACAACCCACAACAGCAAGAAGCCAAAACCAAGCTGACTGACTAACAGCAACAAGCCAAACACCAAAAGAAGAACTAAGAAGAAAACTGTTTTGTTTACTAGCATTATTCTTCACACATCAAATCTTTTTCTTCCTGTGATAAGTGTTAGGACTAATTCTCATAAAATCTAGTCATTTACCAATTATCTATGAAAAATATTCAGTTTTAAAAGAGTCACATGGGCGAAAACAAGTGAAATGAGGACAGTGCCGAAAGACAGGAAACAGGAAAAAACAAGTGGAAGGAGATTAATTAAGGAATGCACTGAGGGAGGAAACCCAGTCCACCTTCATCGGACACTAATGTTTTCAAACGACATTATTAATCATCATTTCATCCTTTCACAGACCAGTAGGGATTGAATTATTGATCCTTGTGGTGAAGGTAAACACCCTTTGGGATGATTACAGTGTGTGAGTGTGGACTCAATCCTTCATCCCTGATCCTTTTTTCATCCTGAGTTAGGTCTCTATCATTATTGTGATGAAGGAGTCGTGTTGCCCTCACTCTTTCTTCTGAGCCAATACACTCACACGGCAGCAATCTCCACACTATCACAGGTGATTGATGGCACGTCAAGGTTAAAACTGCCACCAGTCTGCAACAGCCAAGAAGAAAACAATATCAACACGAACATTAACTTTCAACTCGATTGCCCATTTAGAGCTTTTTGTCTTCCAGTTAACCGAACTGCCACGCTGTTCACTCACATGTTCAGAGTATAACAGGTCTGAAACCCCATTGCTTGTGTGTCTGTTTTTGTGCTCCTCAAACACTGTAAACCATCATTTAGCGGACACAGTATATATTGTTGTGTGCCTGCAGGGGCTTGTTGCCTTAAGTGTTCAAGTGCTGTTTCTGCATCTTCATGCAAGTGCATCTCCATCTGTACTTTTTCAAAGCATATTTTATGAAAATGAATACAAATACCCATAAAATCCTGTGTGGAGTAAATGGCAAATTTGAAAAACGCTGGTAAAACTTTAAAGACAAAATGTAACAAAGTGCAATCGAAACAGACTTTGTAAATCATGATGTAAATGATGCATGTGATTTAAACTTTACCTTCTATTTCGCTGAAGAGACCAAAAATGGCAGCAGACAACAACATCAGAACTGTCTCTATCATTTCAGGTTTGACTGGTGCTCTTTAGATCATCTTGTTACCTCCTTTTGACCTACAATGGTTTAATGGCACTCATCTGGTGAATTAGCACCACCAAGTGCTTGTCTTCATGTCCCCAGCTGGACCTGCATAATATGTTGTTTCAGCATCGATAGTGCAATGTGGCCTGTGCAGCAGTGACATCACAGGATGTGTATTGTTAAGTAAATCAAATCAGCTGAAAATTCTTGTTTTTTTTTTCATGACCAAGATATTGCAAAACCAGTTAGTCCAATATCATTCAGCCCTATCACCTCCTAATATTTCCAAAACAGAAGTGGAATGATTGAATGAAATGTGTGACCAATGATGGCAGAAACCAGGCTGAACACTAATCATGCCATTAAGTACACTTAAACTGGTTTGTCTGACAGTTGAGCTTCATTTGGTTGATCAATTGACTGGTAATTATCAGAGATGGGTCATGATTTTTGAATATTCAAAGTCGATAAATGAGAGAAATCGCTCATAGGCTGAAAATATATTTTCAGCCTATGAGCTGATATATAGAGTAGCATTTTTTTGGTTTCTTTTGCTTGAAATGCCTAGCCCTACTAATTATTTTAACAACATGATTTATATCTTTTTTTTTTTGTCAGAACACATGGTTTTATCATTGATTTTTGTTTATCAATATGTTTATAATTCAAACATCTCTGATTCAGTTTAAGTAAACCTTTGGAAACTAAAGAAACTCTTTAGGGTTTTCAGATTTAAAATGGTTGATTTGAGGAGAATCTGCTGATATTCCCATGGTTAAAAAACGCTCCTAGCAGTAAGTAATTAAGCTGAGACAAAATTACTTCCCCCAGCTTTCACATCTCCACACTGCACTTCTGACCCCTGTGATTCATGAGAATCTGAAAAATAATTATCGAACACTTCACTGCAGGTGAAGCCAGCCGTGCCAGAGAGCCACGTTCTATGGAACTAACTATTCAGTCCCACATTCTCATACCTGTTAGCACACCAAAAGTCACTTAAGTAGCTAAATTGCTAAGTGCTTATCATCAGGGAACAGTATTAGAATTTGATTTGTTTATCCACATATAATTAAGTGTCTCTCGGCCCAAGGCGGCCTCTCATCAGAAATGAAACTCCCCACGTCATGCGTCTTAAGCTCAATTAGGCAGCTGACAGCATCATGTCATAGAACCCAAGAGACCCCACCAGCAACCAAATTGTACACACCATACTGTAATGAAATGTTTAAAGTTTTAAGACCACAAACTAGATGACAGTACAGTAGTCGAGGGTGTAATATATGAAAACACAAGCCGGAGATAAATCAATTATCAAGCCATTGAGGCTTAAATCTGTTAGCACAGACACATCCTGTAAATAGATGCATGACTTGAAGAAATGTAGAGTGAGCTTTTGTTGAAATATGAAACTATTAATACCAAAGAAAATGCAATAGCTGTGCACATTGTTTGCAAGCAGCACTACACATTCAAATGTGATTAGAAAAACAATTTAATCCAAGTTTTTGATTATGTTTTCAGTCACTGAGAACACTCATGACTGTTCCTGACATCAGTGCTTTTAAATGGTTTTCCTTAGTGAGAGGGAGTGGGTGCAAATAGTAATGGTCTCTTTGCCCTCACTCCCTCTGACTAACTCAACTCGAAAGTTTACTGAACTCTGCAATAGTGAGAACCGCCATTTGTCGGGACACCGATACTAAATCAAACATCCTATAAAGATTAGAGAGACACAGCAGGCACTGAAGCAGAAAACAGTGGGGTTCATTATGGTCAGCAGTCAAATGGAGCATTTAATTGCCTAATTGACTCTGCTAAATATCATCTCTGAGACGGTCCATATCAAGCCACCCTGGAAATGTTATTTTTGGTACCTCTGTGCTAATGCTAAGTAGTGGTATTAGTAAATCATAGTGTTCAGCTGATATAATGTGCAGTTTTATTCTGCTATAAGTGCTTGCAGTGGACATTGGGAGAGTATTTGCATATTGATCTAAACAATCTGTCTAGCTTTCAAAAAGTGTAAGGATAGCAATGCTTCCTGGACACAAATTGAGTTTGTAAAAAGTGCCTTTTAGACCGAGATACACAAGGACATAAAAATCAAAGGAAAAGTCCAAGGCACCCTTTTAAGAAAATTGAAATGCCTTTATTGTCTTTACGTGGCCATGTGAGACCTTCAAGTACACTTTTATTTGTTTTAACATCAAGGGAGTCAGGGAGTCAAACATTCTGTCTTGCCATTTTAGTCCAGATCTGTGTCTGTGGTTGAAAACTGTGATGTAAGTCATGCTAAATATGCTAGTTCTTATCTCTGTCATACCTGTACATACCTGTTATATCCAACATTTTACCAAACAGAGTAACAGCTACTGTTATTTTTATGTTACTCATGAAGTTAACATTGAACAGTGGAACATCTCTCCTAGTAAAGAGCCTGAAGAAACACTAGCTGCTCCGATCAAGTCAAATCAGTTTATTTGAAAATGTTTAGCATGCACAACATTTAATATTGTCACTATCTTAGTTTAGTGTGTTAGCACATTTCTGATGACCATTAAATCCAAAGTACAGCTGATTCTGATGGGATGCCGTGAATGTGACAGCTATTTTGTCATCAGTTGAAGTATTGGTCAAATTAAACTTTTGATCTGATGATGGCACCGGAGGAGGGATTGAGGGATCACCAAAGTCAGTACATTTCGTCTTGAGAGGTGACAGTCATCCAAAATGATACATCTGTACACACTTTGATCCCACTCCACACACATTCAGTGAATATAAGGATGTTTACAGGACAAGTAAGACAAATTGACTTATTCACACCCAAGAAGAAAATGCAGCAGACCACAGCAGGCTTCATTGTCTGAGGACCATGAATGTCTGTTCAAAATTTCAGGCAATGCATCAAATATTGAATGAAGCATTACAGTCTGGGCCAAAGTGGAGTAGCAGGAAACTCGTATTCTTACTGTCTACCTAAATGTTTGATTAAAGCCTGAGCTGTGGGTAAACTTTACCTCATGAGAGGACAGGAGTGTTATGAGCTGCAGCCTGCACTTTATTTGCTTCTGTGATGTAGTATTCAAATATGAACCCTGTGTGAGTGCCATAACTCAGAGTTGCTGTGCTCATTTGATTACTCCTGTGTGACAGATGGGACCTCTGTAATAAACAGGAGCTATTATTTATGGAAATGACTTCATGGGCAATTAGCAAGATGTGAGTGTGGGCTGATAGACATCAAAATAATTCTGTTTCCTGATTCAGAGTAAACAATCATGTTGTTGCCTTCCTTCAGGAGAGATATGAACTTGGAGTGTCATTGCAGCCTCTCTGCAGACAACATGGATAATGAGACTTGTGTGTATTGTTTGTGCTGCTGCATTGATGCAGTTCCCTGTAGATATTATGTTCTACTGCACATCCGTTTATGACCTTCAGGTATGGAATTTTGTTGTTATTGTTGATAGAAAATCAACAATATGGAGGCTAAAGGGTGGAAAATTCAACAGAAAAGGGAACATTGAAACATAAAAGGGTAAAGTAAAAGTGATTATGTGCTGCTTGTGTGCAGATAATTTGCTTTTCACGTTTGCATATAAAGCTTCTGTGTTTTCTGGATATCCAGTTAAAATTAACATTTCATGGTCAAAAGCAGATTCAGAGAAAACATTGCAGTTTGTAGCTATTATAAAAAAGATTAAACAGAAAATAGTGAATTTGCATTGCTGAAATCCATAACTGAGGAGCCTGGATAGTGAAAGCAGTGATCAGGCTCATGGGGAGTAAGGAAATCACACAAAATAGGCAGGGGCCAGACCGTTCAAGGGCAAGAAAATGAGCAGTAAAATCTTAAAATCAATTCCAAACCTCAGTAGTGACAGGTGACCAGCAGTGGGGATTGGTGTAATTTGGTAACTTCTCTTGGTACGTGTTAAAAAGCCTGGCAGCAGCGTTTTGGAGCAAGTGCAGTCTTTGGATATCATGCCTGCTAATCCCAGAATAAATTGCATTTCAGTAGTCGAGTCTGGAAGAGATAACAGCACGGATGACCTTTTTAGAAGTCTGCAGAGGAAAGGAGTGGCCTGATCTTGGATATCTGTCTCAGTTAAGCATGGCAGGATTGCACAACTTTCGTCATGCGAAGCGTTAAAGGATAATTCTGAAGCAAATATGACAAATTGTTGCCAAGTTTAAAGGCACCATATGTAAGAATGTGGCAAAAAACGGTTACTCCACTTAAATTCAAAATACTGCAGCGAGTCGTATCCGCCTCCCCCTCTACCTTCACTCCAAAGACCTAACGAGGACTCGAATTTGGCTTAGTATCAAATGTAACATTTCGTATTGTCCACTCAATGTCCAGCTGCTGTTGGCGCGTTTGCGAGCAGCGGCTATGATGCTAGCTTAACTTACCTGTCTAGGAGAATAGTAGCCAATTCTGCATCTGCTTTCACATTCCTCTCAGCTGTCAACTGTCTCCCCCGTTCAAATGCATCTCCTATATAGACCCACGCTTTGCCTTGAATTTTATCTTGGCATTTTTGTGATTCATAACGAGGTCTTTTAGATTTTGTTGCCTCCGCCATTGTAGCTCTGTCATAACTGGCAACCTGTGGTTGCTCGGCAGCTGAGACTCTACTGACTGCAATGATTTGTAGATGGCTGTGGGTGGCGCCACATGCCAAAACATGATTTCAAAACATCAAAATGATTTGCGGTCTTGCACCAGGGGGCAATGGAGGTGGTTTGCTTGCGAATCACTGATGTAGACTATGTTTTAGCAATTTTTAAGACATGGTCAGAATTTCAGTTCAAAAACATTCAAAAAACCAAACTCACATTATCAACAGTGTTGAGAAAAAGTTTTGACGCAATGTCAAAGGCCAGCTGAGCTGTGAGCTAATTAGATAATGGCAGCAAAAGAAGGCTAGCAAAGAGCGGCAGGTGTTGGTCACTCTTGTGATATCCTCCATGCCTTTCGAGCGCCCTTCCAATTCTGGCAATATTCCACAAATTGCACCTTTAGTCCGTCACCATTAATTTCAGTCACTTATGGGAAACTAGTCATCAGCTGAGACATCATGAGTGTTCAACACTTTGGTTGCCTTGGAGATAAATATTATCCCTGTGTTAGACTTGGCCTTGAGGCTTTGAAAACATTTCTAGGAAAACACAATGACTCTGCTGACTTTGCTGCAGATGGCATCTTTGAATCAAACATGATGTCATTGTTCCTGTATTAGATCCAAAACTCTGCGAACTGTAATATCAGTAATAACAGAACACAGGACATCAGTGTCTACAGAGTGATGTAATGTAACAGGGTGGGTCATCACGAGTCAATGAGGCATGTATAGATGGTCCTTCTGTTTGTCATTTCATTTCGAAATGTTTTTCAGTTAAAGTGGACACAAAGATGGGATCACTCCTCTCTTTCTAATGGTCTGATCGATGATTAAAACCTGTTTGTGTTTGGAGACACAACCAGCTGGTCTCCTGTCAGTCTGACTGAGGACATGTTCGAAACACACTGAGGACTTCAATCACATCTATAGACTAACAGAGCCAAGGTGTCAGTCAACTGCACTCTAAGTCTGATAATTGCCATCTGGCCAAGATTTTGACACGCCTTCAGTATTACTATAAATGTCTGCCTGCAATTAACTGCCTGGTTTGAAGGTTTTCTGTGCATACCCTCCAATTTTAATTCAATACTGCTTTCAAAGTCTGTTGATTATCAGGCACTGGCTCCTTGACAACTTGAGGGTTTATGCCTTAGTTTCCTTGCTGGCGAAAAACAGCAACTTTTGTCACATTGAATTCAGGCAGTGACTGTGTAACTTAAAGAAACAGTAAAAAAAGATAAGAACGGCAAATGCCACTTGTAACCAGTATATGTCTAATATTGTCCGGAGTCTTCTCAGACTCTGTTGAGCTTTTACTGCTGTAACATCAGGAGCAACTCTACCACCTGCATGTAAGGCCTAGTCAAACATGAACATGTGTATCTCTTGGAAACAGGGTTTTAAAAAAGATCTTCATCCAGATGATCCTTTTTGCTCAATTTCAAAAATAATCTCTGTCCACACAGCACACCTGAACACAAAAGGCGTGTCCTATGGCCATTCACATACACTGGGCATGCACCTGCCATTATCAGCAGAAAGCAGATTGTATACTCCAGTCGGTTGTTTACTATGAAGGAGGCAGGGATTAGATAACTGACTACTCCTCACAAAGATTCCTTTTTTTGTTTTTTGTTTCTTATTTCTATAATGATTTTATCAGTGTCTTATGTGTCTTTCAAAATATGACTTTAAACATCCAAAACATCCACTCCATCGCCATACAAACTCTAATACTCCAATATCATGACACATATTCCGAGTAGACAATTGCCAGTGATGCCACAAACACTGAGGAATGGTGACGTCTGTGTCATTGTTTCCAAAAGTCTCCATCTCTGCCTGTGATAGTGAAAATACCATCTTCACCTTGAGGGAGTTTTACTAAAGACCCCTTTTCAGGGACCTAAAACACAGATTACGTATGTATGAAACGCCAGAGAAAAGATAAAGCTTTGTCTGAAGAAATGTACATGTGGACAGGGCCTCAGTGCAGCATGGCAACAACTTTGGATCATTTTCTGCCAATTAAACTAATCGTTTAATTATGTAATTTCAAAAAATCCATTAAAACATCTCAAACCACTCCTTCATCCTCTAACATCTGCCCATCCACACGATCAGTATCTTTAAAACTATTGCCTTTTTTTCTGTGCCGCACCAAATATAGTACAAAAGATAAAAGTGCCTCACAAGGTATAGATATTTGATGCTATTTCTGGTAAATGCGACATTATGAAGCCATCACATATTGTCAAAAACAAAAACAAACAACTGGAGCTCTGTCCTCCACTAGTGATGAGCTGTATGGTCTGCTTGTAGCCATGTTGTTGCAGAGGTCAGCCAGAATCATTCAGAAGAATCAGAAAAATATCAAAACTGCGGCTGTGATTTCTGATCTGAAGTAGGATAAACTCCCTGTTACACACCCGGCTGTTGGTGATAACGACCAAGTGATTATGCCAACATTAAAAACCTATAATGTCTGTTTGGTGGGTGCACAATGTAAGTTCATTATGTAGATGCATTTTATTGTGCTGATGATCCCCCCGAGAGTCACCATCTCCCTCCTCAGTCCACTCATTTGGTAGCTTTAGTAGATTATGTTCTATTATGAAAGCTCCAGAGCAGACAGGCAATCAATTATGTTGAACGTGTTGCTCCACGTCTGAAACAATAATCTCTAAACAAACACAAATGTTACGACTGGAGTGTGAAGAGAGAACAATGTGGAAAAACTGAACGACTGTATAATACAGCTCGTTAACATCAGCGAACTGCATCTTGTAATCCACAGGGCTAAACTGATGAGTCAAATGCAAGAACTGTCAACTATTTTGACAGCTCAAGTTATTTTTGACTCTAATATGCAACACTTTTGATGTTTTTCGCCCTTAAATGTCTGAATTTGGCTTTTTTTTCCTTATTTCAGGTTATTGTGGCCTGAATATTTTTTGGGTTTGGGGAAAACATTTTTTTGGAAATTGCAACAGGCTTTTGTATTTGTGTGTTTGTGTATCTATTTGATATACCAAACAATTAATCGACAACATTAAAGCTGCTACAGTGAAATTTCATTTTGTGTTGATTCTGGCGACCCCTGTGGACAAAAGCAGTACGAGCAACTCCGACTCCTGTCATAACGATCATGATCTGGTGTGTGATTTTGTTCGGAAAACGAGTGAAAGAAAGAGGCAGCACATTCCTAATTTCTTGTATTTTTTGTAGTTTTCTTTTTCCAAACTCAACTCTGCTTGCTAGATGCATTTAGTAATGAGGTAATGAGTCTATTTACAGCTACAAGTCTTCTTCTTCTCAACGTATTTATAGTAGTACTTTTTAACCGTTGGTGTTTAATGCATTATCAATAGCAGGTATTTTTGCTTCTCTAAATCTTCTGCCTAAATTGTGTTTGTCTGTATTTCAGGGTTTTCATTGGCTTGTTTGTGATCTCAGAGCCTTATTGGCTTAAAAAAACTGTGAATGAAATGTTTGGATATTAATTCAAATTGTACTCTGTACTCAATTACGACTTTAAAATGTTATCAAGTAGATTACATGATGTAACGCATACATACGTAAAATAAGACATTACTCAAAACTCAAAAAAGAACTCAATTTGAGTAGTTGTAATTAGTAATTTCCACCTCCTCTCCTCTGGCTGTTTATCAGTTGGAACTGTTTCACAACCAGTTTTACTGCAGATTTGCGATGATGAAAAGGTCTAGTCATACCTTTGCTTTGAGGACACCTGAGGACACCTCCTGCAGCAGTGTACCATGAAAGCCATACTGGCAGCACTAGTTCTCTCTGTCCATTTGTGACTGAACCCAGCCCTCAGTTGCTGTTTTTCTTGGGAGAGCAGCCTATTAACAGACGCAAACTTTAAAATAGCTGCTCTTGAATCTGTTCTGCTCACAAAAAAAAAAGGAAAAAAATCTTCTCCTAATTAGTGACGTCTTGGGTGTTTTTTTTTGTTGTTGTTTTTATGGAGAGAGGGACAACAGGAAGGGAGAGTCCTTGGAGAAGCAAGGCGACATGATTAATGTAAATGTATTTCTTTCATCATACTGCCACAGCAGTGAGGGAGTGCAGACAGCTTGGAGGCTCAGTGTGGGCTGGCGTGATGCCCGTTGCCTGTGTCTCGCACTGGGCATACCCACTGTGGTCCTGGTGCTGCCAGCCAGGCCTCAGAGTTCCTGGAGGAATTCGGGTCCCCTTCAGTGGTAAAGATGTGCAGAGGAAAAAGGGACAGGCATGATAATGTTTGTCTCCATAAAAATGAAGGGATATCATTTTTCCGTGTTTTTTATGAACCACCGTTGGGGATGCAGCTGTTCTAGTGGAAATGATGAGTGCTGAATTGTTGAACATTGTAGTTTTCAGCAGCTTGCAGGTGTGAATTTTTAATGTGATTAGAAAAAGAGGGAATCAATTGAAAACTGTTGAAAAACTATAAAACCTCAAGCTATAAACAGGCTATACAGAGGAGGAGACATCATATGGAGGGACCACTGGCTGGGACCACTCTTCTGAATTTGTCAGCTCCATTGATCGAGGAGGAGGTGTCCAGGTTCTGGAGCAGAAATGATAGAGTTGGTTTGGAGCTCTTGCTTGAATTGTGTTGAGTTTATTGTTTATGGTCCGATTTTTTTTTTGCGTGAGCGGACTCCCATTTGAGGTAGATTGTTGAGTTTTGTGGCTTTGCTGCTCTCCCTGCTTCAGAGTCCAAACACTCACATTTAGGATATGTTCGTGTCCCTGTTCACACACGTAACACGTCACTGCTTCCAGTGTCTAAAACACGACTAAATTTGAAAGAAACGTTCCTTCGTTTCATCGCATTTTGATTGAACACCTAGAAAAAAACATCTTACTATTTCAAACAATGAATGAGAACTACAACTTTGTCAGCATTGTGAAGTGAGCAACTGTTTGTCTATAAAAACAAACTATCCTGTAAACAGCCTTTGTGTTTCTAGACAGCTTTCAAACTCTGACGATCTCAATCTCTTGGGAATCAAAACACATATAATTCAAAAGCAGACAAAATCATAAATACAGGTTTCAGGACAGCAGATTGGCTTCAGAAACACACAAAAAAACAAACATCCCTCCGCCGTTAGAACATAATGATTAAAGAAATAGCCGCACACCTGCGCTCCACTGTGTGCCAGTATTCTTCCATATGTGCGAATACTAATCATAGTTGTTGTCAAACTTTACCAGCTCAAACTTTTTCTCTGCAGAAACCTATTTTGCAGCAGGATAGCACCCTCTGAAACCCCTCGTATTTACACTTCTGTGACAGGTGTTAATTTTGTTAACCTGTAGTTTATTCGAATGGTATGTTCCCTATCACCATAACTCAGGTCAGCAGAAGATTGTAAGGAAGGAGCCCAATCGAAAGAATAAGTGTTGACAATCTACATTCCTGCAAATCACAGATATGTTAAATGTTACATTTCTTTACAGTGGAGCTTTTTGTTCCTTTAGGTAACATTTTTGATTTTATGTTGCCAAAACGCTGTACTCAATGTTCTGGTTTAGGCATTGCCTTGTGCTTACTCGATTCTGTCGCCACAAACATGGCTGAAGTATCCAAAATATCCCATTTTGTTTCCGCTGCCATGGCTTAAAAAAAAAAAGTCCTGACATCTCCCATTATCCAGTGTTTTACTCTTACAATGGTCTCTGGTTTGACAGTCTTCCCGCATGACCACCAATATCCATGTAATGTGAACAGGATATGAATTGTAGAAATGTTGATATGATACATTGGACACAAATAAATTTGAACATATCCGTGGTTTGCTGAAACACAAAACCAACATTTTATTCAGATGACGGGAAGAAGCCTGATGTGGATGTCTTTGTGTTTAGGTGTGGACTCCAAATGTGTCTTTGAAGGGATATTTTTAAGCTTGGGCTTTTACCAGAAGTTTTGAAATAGGTCCTGTAGATCACGTCAGATTGTAACACAGCTGCAAAATCTGCAATAAAATCCTATGGGGCAGCTGCAGCTGTCAAAAGTATGTTCACTGAAAGTACTTGTTTATGCCACTGACAGGTTGAAGTTTTTACTTCAACAACATTACGGCATACACATTACATTTTGTTATAACCAGAAATACAAGTCTCGCTCAAGGAGAAGTTTTGTGCGAAGCGAGTTGTTTTGCTATGGTTGCCTTATTTAGTTGTTCAAAAGCAGTTAAATATTCAGCCAGCACTTTGGAAATAGATTCTCGCTGACAGTCCCTTTAAGTAAACTCCAAAATCTCTAACTCAGTGTCGTCTTCTTACAACAACTCCCAACTCACAAGGTTTCAGAGCGAAACTTCACCTTGAACGAGACTTCTTAGATCTTAGTATCTTAGTATTTAACAAAAAGGTCGGCCTCCATGGAAGTCATTTTCATAATGCTGTCAGACGCTTAGAAAACAGCCTGAGCCTGTCAGTGTCAAAAAACAAGCACTTTGAGCAGATGTAACTTTGCCAGCAACGTTTTACCCCTAAAGGGTAACGAGCAGCCGAAGCGATCTACTGGATCGATTCCAAAGTGTTTGGTAAACTGAATCATTTTCTTTTTTTTTTCTTAATAATTTTTTTTGGCCTTAAATTGACAGGACGGATTAAGATGTGACAGGAAACAGGATGAGAGAGATGAGGGGGGTGTGACATGCAAAAAAGAGCCCCAGGCTGGGACTCCAATCCCAGGGGCCACTGCAGCGAGGACAAAGCCTCCGTACATGAGACGCCCACGCTACCAACCGAGCTAAACGACGACCTGCGTATGAATCATTTTCATATCAAAACATATAAACATATAGAGCCCATGTTGAAATATACCAGCCCTTTCAATTTGTTAGTTGAAAAAAGAAAAAAAACGTACTTCAAGTGGCATCAATCTCTGCAAACGGTTTTGAGACTCTCTTCTTTCACCACAATACAATTGAGAATAATGGCATTTCATCCACGGGACTCAACAGATCAAAGAAATGAAACTGAATACCTCAACGCTGCCTTTGTGTCGGCACAATGTGCCAGATACTCCGAGGAATCCACTCACCTAACTTTGAATACCATTGACTATTTTTAACCTCCACTACAATTAAGACACATGGGTGAAGTTAATGTGTAGGATGGGCCACTCCAACAATATAAGCAGAGTTAGTTGATGAGTTTCAGTTAAAGCAGCACCTCAGTTAAAAGATGAACACACATACATCTCAGTATTTCCACCTACGTTACTAGAAAAGCTCCTAACAGAATGCTGGCATCTTCAAAAGCTGTAAATCTCTGCAGAGAGCAGGAAGCGGTGTGTGTGTGTGTGTGTGTGTGTGTGTGTGTGTCACAGACGCTAGATGATGTTGACAAATGAATATTTATGACAGCGGGAACCATAACAATTAGCATTAGCTTTCATCAGGATTCTGGGTTAAATTACTCCACTCATGAGGCTCCTCGAAGCCTTTGAACATTAAAACACTTAATTGACAAGGAGGACGGGCCACTACAGAACAATCACACTGCCGAGACGCAAAATAAGCATGAGGGCTTTAAAATACAACTATTTATCAGCCGGTATCACAAGTGTTGTCAAATATTTAAGTCGTACACTCGTCTTACTGATTCTACTGCAATAATTTTTACTTTTTTAAGCCATTAATGTTTTTTTTAAGTACCAACATACCAATATGTTGCATTATGTCGAGTCCCTTTTGGCAGTTGCATGACATTGTGTTTCAATGTTTCATACGAACAGTAAATGGTTTAAGGTTTACTTCTGGAGTTCAGATGACTTTGTAAAAAAAAAAAAAGACTACCAATTAAATTTAACATAGAGTGAGAAAAATGTTTTTTTTCCCCCCAAATCTGCATTTTTTTTTTTTATTTTTTTTTTTTATTTCCAAGAACTTTTTGAAGCCTCATCACCATCTGTTACCGTAACTCTCCCCAGCTGTAATTTGGTCCTCAAGCCAGTTTAGTGTATTTGAGTGGTAGGGGTGGATATTTGGGAGCACAGTCCTACTCTATCATCAACTCTGAAGAATCAAACATTAATTTCAAAGGGGGTAAAAGACTGGGAGACAGTTGTGTAGAAGCTTGTAGCCTGTGCTCTCAGCCTGTGTGGTTAATTTTAGATACAAGAGCAGATCTACTAAGTGGCCATCACAGCTCAGTGGACTGTGCCTGCACTGTAAACTCATATGACACAGTATCCTGTGTCAACATGGAAGAGGCTCTGAGCAGGACTGTGACTCTGGGGACGGTCAGCATGGCAGACACTGACAGGAGAGGCATGAAGCGTCAGAGGAGAGAGACAGAGTCGGGAAACAGTAGCGGCTGAAAACTGAACTGTACTGAGGATTTATTTTCACCGAGCCAGAGGTGATTGTGGAAAGACAAAACCGAAGACGAAAATCATTTTGCAATTTTTTTTTTTTCACTGATAATTTTAGCTCATTTTTATTTAATGTTTTTAACATAAATTCTGGCTATATCCTTCATACTGCTCCTTTAAACCTTGCCCATATTATAATGCAGCTCCATCACCTCTCGCCTGCTGTGTGTAGAAACCTCTGCAGTGACCTTCATGAAAAAAACCCTCAAGCATGAATCTGCAGAATACAACAAACGAACATTACAGCACGATTTTCCTTTCTTCTTCTTTTTTAATATATGTATACCTGTCGATTCTCAGCTCTCCTGCTTCTGACCCCTGAAGCTGCCCGTGTTTATTTTTAGACGCATTAACGGCTGATTATGCAGTTGTGTTGCCTTCTGGGTGCTAACAAGGTGTCGGGGCAGCAGATGAGGCCCGGCCTGGCGGACCTTCAAGTGTTTGGCAGTGCGGAGTAGCACAGGATGTTTGAGACGAGCACGTACTGGAGCTGCACGGTGCTCCGTCTGAAGGGCTGAGGCATCTGTCCAGTGCACACATGGGTGAATCTATGTGCAGAAAACACACACTACAGGACTTGGCACCACAGCACACACGCAGAAGAACAAACTGCACCGACTAATTATTTAGTCACTCGGCAGAATTTGACTGACTGGAGAGATAGACTTCTCAAATGACTAATTAGAATGTGTAATTGAATATGAATATTAAATGACAGCATGGCTGGACTAAATAGTATCATTTCCCTGAATCTGAATCTAGTTAATAATCACATTAAAGTTTTAATAATCATAAAATTGGATGATAGCAGGGGACACAGCAGCATGGGTTTCCATATTGCCTTGATTAGTTCTTTCTAATCATCAGTCTCTGTGCTAATCAGCTACACCACGTTCTCAATCCGTCCAAGAAAGTGAAGAATGTCACCGTCAGCTCTCTCACTGTAATTTTCTTTTTCAAGTCGAGAAACTTTTCAAAGTCAAGGATGTTATCGGAAACCAAACACTGACTGAGTATAGTATCTCTGCAAGCGAATGCATCATCTGTTTGAGCTGTTTGAGTTTGTTCCAAAGCAGCTCTCAGGCTGTCATCTCCCCCGGAAACATAAATGGAATTCATAAATAAGTCCCCAAATAAAGATTTCTAAAAGGAATTCCATGTTCACGTTATTGTGCGCGTCTCTTTGTCCTTGGCATGAGTTCACTGTCACGCTACGGTGACAAGTTGGTAAATCACAACAAGGTAGGTGGGAGAATTTGTCAGAACTTGACAAAGTTTTAACCCTGAGATACTCGCACAGGACAGGTAATTAGTACCCTGTGTTTGTATTTTATGTGGCGCCTTTGAGTGAGTCTGCATTTTTCTGGAATTTATTGATATTGGTGTTTCACATTAGTCACCTAGACTGTGGCGGCTCAGCACAGTCTCATTTGTCCTGCTTCCTATTTCATTATGAACCAAAACACTTCTTTTAATAGCCCGAAAGATCTCTCATGTACTGCCATAGCTGTATACTATTGTGAGAACTAGATTACTCACCAGGCATTGCGCCCCCAAAGCAGTGTTATGTTTTTGTTATTTTAGGATTGTATGTTTCTTGAAACGTCTTGTTTATACTCACCTGATATATTAAGATGCTCCGGTGCTCCCCTGAAGGCTCCAGATACTGGGTCTTATCTGCTGGATCCGTGTAACATCCACATTTCAGAAGCGTCTATTCCTCAGCAGCCACGTTATTAATATAGTTTACAGTTGTCTTACTCACTTTCTGCGCGTGTTACGGAGCGTAGATGCACATTCGCAGCTCGTGAAGATCAAGTAACAGATGCTCGCCGGTCGTACTTGAATAAGACAGCTTTTCGTTGCACTCACCTTCTCCGTCATTGCTCATTTTAAATGTCACTCCAGGTGATTTCACGGCGCAGCTGTTGACTGCCGTTCAACATATTATGAGCCGCCATCAAACTTCATAATGGTTCGGACGCAGAAAACAGATGTTAAAAAACATACAAACAAAGTCACAGAGATGCTGATTCATTCAGGACTAATATTATAACTTGACCTTTGTGTTTGGCTAAATATAATAGGTACTGTAATACGTGATGGAACCTCTAAGTTACAAATCACAGACACAGTAATTCACTCAGGATTAAGATCACAGCCTTATTACAAATTATAAGCAGGTTCCCCAGGTAATACTAGTCCTGTTCAAATTTGGCTATTCTTGGTGGTTTGAGCATCTTTTCACTCATTTTAACGGCGGAATCGACCTTATCTGCAGTCCTGGTGGATCCAGATAGAACACAAAGTTGTAGATGTGTAAGAAGAACAGTTCAGCAGCCTGTCCGTATGTCTGAAGGTGGCAAAAATCTGAAAAAGTTACACTTATTTACACTTTATATCTTGTGTGTTTTATCTGTATCACTCCCTCATTCACTACACTATAAGAAACATAACAGAATGCTGATTTGCTTAAGTGAAGATTTTAGAAACATATCGTCATTATTACTCCAGGAACACCTAGAAGTCTTTCACATATCCTCTGTTGAACCTCATCATGCCATTTTTACATTTCCATTTTAAATACAATTCATCCGGGTGAATTTTAGTTGCAGGTTGTTAAGATTTTGCGAACCCATGTACATCTTTAAGTTAAGCTAAGCTAACATGCTACTGGTGCTAGCTTCATATTTACTGTATAAACAAGAGACTGGTATCAAACATCCCTGTCTTGTACTGTTGCTAACTATTGCTTTGTCTGCCGATAGTCCAGTTGTAGTTCAACAACCGTGCCGAAAAGAATCTCTATGTTTCTCTCCAATGTAAAACCGACCGTGAGACCTTCACTGACACATTCTTGTGCACAATTACACTCAGGTTCTTCGCCAAGCCAAGAAAACTAACAAGACAAGGCCAAAAGGCCATATTGTCTCCCTTTCCTTCCTTTTTACTCGCAGGCCTGAAGGAAAATAACTATGTTTAACAAACCATGAAAGTGTGCTGACAAGACCTGAGAGAGAGAGAGAAGGAACAGAAGGAAGGAAGGAACGGGAGTTTGAAAATTAAGACTTAATTTGAAGGATCCACGAAACGAGATGATCAGTACCTTTTTTTAAAACCATGACACGATCGCTGCAGGCGTGAGATGTCCAACCTGCCGATTATTTTTGTAGTTGTTGAGCAACTTAAAACTTCTTACTTGTCAGACGGTGACATTTCAGGTGAGATGTGTTTGTTTTGTTTATTTGAGAACCGCATGAAGATGACATCGCTGTCCCAGAATACATCTAAGAAAGTCTTTGATTTCATCCAGAGGTGGTGTTAGGAGGCTTCGGGCTAGAAGATAAGGGGACTGAACCTGTCACTTCACCGTTGTGTCATCGGAGAAGACAAAGAAAAGTCTGACTCGTCTTGTGTCTGAGCTATCTGCTATCTGTAAACTGGCATTTTCCTTCCTAATGTCAGATAAGTTGTATGTCACGGAAAAACATCACTTTGTTAGTTTAGTTGTCTTTTGTGATTTAGAGCAACTCTTGACTGTCGTGCCAAGACGATACGAAATCATGAACAATAGCCTGTAATCGATGTAAATCATAGTCACATTCTCACACTATAATTTATCACAATGCGAGAAAGGATAATATTTTCTGAGGAAAAGATGAACACAAGAACGGAGAGGAGCCGAGGATGTAGTTCAGTATATTTAAATCAGAAGCGTAGTATGTTCAGCTCATGGCACAATTCAAAACAGGTGTTTGTCTCTCCCCATTGACTACTGTACACATTTATTCTAAAATAAGGTCCCATAAGTGCCGTGACTTTAACTCTCCATTGAGGTCAGTTTGCAGAATAGAAAACCCTGTGCAGATTTGGGGATCTACAGCCCAGCAGGCTGTAGTGTCAATAATAAACACACTTAATAACAACACATAAAAAAACATGGAATGAAGGACTCGAGGAATTATGATGAAAGTAATCTGAGCAAGTCAACAATATCAGGCAGGCACAAAGCTCTGCCTCTGAAACATGAGCAGTGGGGTTTCAAACCCCACCGTAGGGCTGAATCAAGGTAGTATTCACACTTTTAAGTGTTTAAACTTCAACACCAGAAAGTTCAGACGATGAGGAAGCTCTGCAAGTTTGACTGAAAACTGAGAAAGATGTGACAGCAGTTGAAACTTCATTTGACATTGAACTATATATTCAGTCATTTTAATTGTACATAATATATGATTTTTGTTTTTTGTTTTGAGGCTTCCAGAGGTTTCTTCCAGTTTTTTCTCCGGCAAAAGGATATTTTGGAGGGAACTTTTTCCTCATTCTGACAGAGGGTCAGAGGATGTGATTTTGAGCTCTTAATACGTTGTTGACTTGTTGTGTAAAAGTTTAAAGGTCATTCATCAGGTCAGGAAGTTTCAATTAATGCAGTTAAAACGCTTATGGCGAGGAGCAAAATACACTTACAGTAAGTAAAGCTAGTTTGTATCTTTTTATCACATAGTACCTCTGTCACAGTAACCTTTGTCACAGTCACATTTTGAAAACACAGATACAACTTTGCTGTGTTTCCCACTGTGAGTCACACTCAGTTTAAAATGTGAGGAGATGGGAGTTGAAGATGTTTTGAAATGAAGTAATGTTTGAAGCACATCTCCATGACGTGCCAGTTATTCCCCATAACACTGCTGCCCTGCTCGGGACAGCTGGAGGACGACTGTGGCAGAAAGATAGCGGTGACTCTTCCCCCCTTCGTTACACATCGACGGGAGGTTTTACCGAGTCAGACAGCAGCAGACATTTCAGTTTGTGCTGCCCTGCTCGGCCTGTCAGGGACTTTTGAAGCAGCATAGCAATAAGAAATGAGAGGGGAGGGGATTATCTGTAGTGTTTGTCCTTCACTATCAGTCTCAGGTGCATTTAAATGGACAGTGATCCTCCCATTTATGTCCGCGGGCGAGATCAGACACGCTCACATGTACAAATTGTGCCCTTCACTTTCCCCCTTCTTTTCAATATCATGCCTTAGCTGAAGGGAATAATAGTCCCCGCAGTGTAGCACGCCGCTGCAGGCCTCCGTTCAGATAACATTATCACTCAGTATTTCAACTCGCGTGTTTTTGCATCATTTTTTTTTAAGGTGACGGTGAGATTAATGTCACCAGATCCATGACATTTAAGCACCGTATTTTTAAATTACTATTAAATGCCAATCATGACAATCACACGTGCCGATTCTGTGTTAAATCACATGTAGCCATCACCCTGAAATTAGGATTCAGGTGACATCGGGCAGAGCCGAGTCATTTGGGGAGGATGGTATTAAATCTTGCTTTGTCGGCCTGACACCTAGAGAGAGGTGAAACGGCTAAACCCCCATTAGTCATTTTCTGGTCGTGATTGCCTAAACTTTCCACAACCCAGAGATATATCCCCCTTCAATTAAAGATGTAATTAACTGTCTGGAAGCAAATACCGAAACAAATGTTAGCAGCAAACGAGACCTTTTTCCAAGTCAGTGCAGCCACCCGCTGAACAAATCAAAATACCGGCAGCAACTAACGATCGTTCCCATTTTCCATTATTTTCTCGATTAATTGATAAGTTGTTTGGTCCAAAAAATAAATTGTCAGAAAATGGTGAATAATGTCAGTGTCTCCTAAAGCCCAAGATGATGCCTCAAATGTCTTACTCTAACCCTAACCACAATACAAAGCTGTACAGTTTTCTGTCAGAGGAGTAAAGAAACCAATAAATACCAACGTTTAAAAAGCTGGAATAAGATAATTTTGACTTTTCCAATTTTCACTGGTTTGATTCCCGGGTCTGCATGTCAAAGTGAAAGGTGCCGACCAGCTCTCTGGGAGGAGCGAGTGGGGATGTTTTTCGTTTTTTTTTTTCCCTGGTGATCCATTTTCTGAGTCTGATAAATTGCTTTCTCTCCTGTGTTCATGACTTGAGAACTTGTGGGTCATTTATTTTTCCTCCATGGGAGTTTTCATTTCTCTGTCATCAATTGTGTGTCAACAGGTTATGTAACGTTTCTTTTGGCGATGAATGTGTTCTGATTGGTGCTAATCTGCCGTCAGTGTCGCAGGTGGAATACTGAGTTTTATTAGCAAGTCGGATGAAGCAATTACATTTTCAAATTCCCATTTACGTGCCCCTTTTCATGTTGCATCATACTGTACAGGAGAGACCTAAGAAATGGATATTCACTTTCCCTTCAGGGCTTCCGTAGTTCAATGACTAGTGAAGGTCAACCTGATGAACATGTGTGCTGGATTAGTCAGACAATTTAAAATAAAGAGCTTGAAACATCTTAAAATTGCGACTCCATTACTTTCATAATAATTCTCTTGTTTTAGTGATTGTTTTAAAGTAAACTTAAAGGGACGTGGCTCATTTAGCGAGATGAAATATTTGTGTTCTGTGTAGAATGAAACGTATTTGTATTTGTTTATCGCAGATCATCTGATGTAATGTGATGAGGTGAAATAACCATTTTGAGTCTAAATGTCCTGGATCTTAATATGTAACTTCCTACAACTGGAAGGTGCCGGAAAACACCTGAAAATGCTTGAACAGTGTTTCAATATGAAACATAAAACGTGTACCAAGCCGGATGTTAGACTTTGTAAATAAGTAAACAAGCAAGACAGAGAAAAAAACACATGACAACTGTGATTGTTTTAAATGTACAAAGTTGCACAGGTCTTTTTTTTTATCAGTATTTGAAAAATATTCAACAATGAAAGTTAAATCAAACAGTAAGAATAAGTAATAACAATAATTAATATCAGCAATAACTAGACTTAAAATCAGAACTGTTTAGTTTTTTTTTCTTCTTCTTCTTTTTTTTTTTTTTTTTACTGAAACACCTGAGGGAAGCAAATCAAAAGAGAACCCAGAAAAAAAAAAAATAACCACTGAAGTTTAGAAGAAAAAAAAAGAAGAAAAAAAAAAAGAAAGATCACAAACTAAAGTCAAGACAAGCTCATACAGGGGTCACTCGCTTCACATCTGTATGTACAACACATTCGCTCCACAACTGTGCAGGACAGCAGTGATGAAAAGAACAGTGGTGAAGGATGGAAACTCGTCTGCGCCGTCGGCTCTCCGTTGCAGCTTTTAACATCAGTGTCGGCAGCCGAATGGACTCACATGTAAAGGCAGGGTGAAGCAGAGAAAAGAAAAACTACAACAGAAAACAGGAAAACCCATTTGGAGCCGGCTAGCGAATGCGCTGTTTTGTTGTTGGTTTTTTTTTCTTTATGCGTGTATTTCAACCACAGCGCTGACAGCACTCCATTTGTAGCTTCTGATTTGAAAAAAGGCTGAGAGAGAGAGAGAGACTGAGAAAATCATTGTCCTGGTCACAAAACAACCCCAAGCGCACAGTGGAAACACAACCCAACATCATCAGTCTTTTAATAAATGGTCCCTGGATGGATAAGACACTGCCACCGTCCTGACACCACCTCCTCCTCCTCCTCCTCCTCCTCCTCCTCCTCACTGGAAAAAAAGTTTCATTCAAGCTTGTTTCGATAAGAAACATGACATCAACATTAGTTTCGGAGGCGGACTGGAGGAATCACATTTCATGTTTCTGTACATTAATCAAAATTCATTACAATTCGATTCCTTACAGCAAATTATTATTTTTTTTAACTTTCTTTCAAATCTCACCAAAAAACACATTACCGGTACTTGGAAAAGAGGGAAAATAGAAATGCAAAGAAACCTTTGGTCAAAGAGTGTACTCACAAAGGAAGAAATGCAATGACGAGATAGAAGGAAATCATTCATCACTTAAAGATCAACAAAACAACGAAATCAAAGAGCGAAACTCAAGTGGTTTTCTATACGTTTCTCTGTCTTTCTAACAATATGGCCCATGGTTCAACCCTCCTCCCATACATTTGGGTCTGCAAGTTATACTGGTTTCCTCACAGAGGAAAGAAGGAAAGAAAAAGGTGCTCTTTTCATGAAAGTCATGTTTGTCTTGATTGTCCACAAAAAAGAAGTGCCAGCAGGAATTTAGCCCCGGCGAAAAAGGATATACAATCACAGCGTAAAACGACAACATCCTTTACTGGAAAGGAATTGAGAGTCCATGACCCGCTCCTGAAAAGACTCTGAAACCTGCATTGAATTGGTGTTTGCGATATTTGTGTGACTCTGTTGTGTGCACATGAGCTGTGCAAATGTGTCTGTAACTGTCTCAGTTGTTGTCGGTGGTGTTCGGTCTTATTCGGTAACTGTCTTGTCCTGTGTTGCTTCGTCCTGCAGGCAGCTCTTGCGGATGATGGGCAGCGGATGGGCTTCCGTGTTGAAGACCCAGTCCTCCAGAGGGAGAAGGTCATCGTCAGAGAAGAGCAGGTACAGATACCTGAGCAGACAGGAAAAACATCCAGGAAGGTCAGAATCAAGGTTCACTGGTAGCTTTACTCCTGCTGTCTGTTCTAAACATTGGGTGCCGCAACATATTATTATTTTGACAGATCTTAGAATTCGCTTGAAACTTGTTTTTTTGGGGGGAAAAAAAATATTGAAGCTACAAAAAACAAAACAAAACAAAAAAAAACAGCAACAACATTACCAAAAAAGAATTAATCAGTACATCAAGACGTAATATGTTTAAATTGTTTAAGTTTATATTATCGTTCATCATAAAGATTTTTAATAAGTAATCAGTAATGTGGATTTAATGACAAAGTGGGGGAAGGAAAGTATTTGAGCAATTTCACAGAATTACATCATGCAGCCTTTAAAACCAAGAGGAGACCACACCAAGATCTAAGACAGTGTATATTCTCATATCACGAACAATCTGATATTGATGTAGCCAAAATCTGGTGTTAGAATCTTACTCAGGTCAGCAGTCATCAGATAACTTTTGAGGCCTGTGTTATCTAAATAGTTGGTGTTGCTCAATGATCCGAGAATGAGTGGAGGTGAAATTGAAGCATCTAACTGAACACCATCTGTGTTTTTGTCACAGTCTTCATGAAGAGTGTGATTGGAATCACCCCACAGAGTGTCCATGTCTCAGTCACACCATGAGTGTGCTTCATGGACAGAAGAGATTATATCCGGAGTTCTAGTATCAGAGCCTGTATTGCTGTCTGTATCTGTGATGGCTTACTCGCCGTTTGCCAGTTGCTCTGTTACCATGAGGTGACGTGGTGAGGAAATGTGACTTACTTGAGCGTCTCTGAGAGGAAGAAGCTCTGCTGCATGTTGTCATGACTGGCCGTCGTGGTGTAGACGTCCCGGATCCCGGAGAAGCCGGCCTCCACTCTGCAGTGCTGCTCCAGGGCCTGACGACAGACCAAAACATTTTATTTTCAGGGCAAAGTATGAAACTACTTCTTGCTCCGGTTTTATTGTACAAAATGAATGAATAACACCGCGATCACCTATTCATGTATGCTTACTCGTCTACTTAATGAGCTCTCGCAGAGAAAACTGTTACCTAGCTCTGATATTGTGCACGGAGAGAAAATCTTTTGATCAACAACACCGTGTCAACGCACACAGTAAGAAAGAGTAAATGACGGAGCATGTCGAGCCCTTCAGCCGGCTACACAATTGAGGCCCGAGCGATGCTGAATCTGACAAGGGCTAATGGAGAGTGGCTGAGCTAGCCAAGCGGATTAGCACATTATTACCCCTGCTACAAAGGCCTGGCTTATACGTGCTAATTAACAAAGACCCCGATGTGTTAATGCTTGATGTTCATGAAGAGAAGCGTTGTGCACTGCTCTCAACCTCTGTGACCGATAATTAAAGGCCCGTCAAACTCGTCAGCCTGATCTCTCCACTTCTGTGCGCACTAAATTAATACTAAATCTATCATGCCAGCCCTCTCCAGTTTACTACAGCTAATGTCCTGTCTATTGCCACATTAATAACGGTGTGCTCCCTGCATAACCTTCAACCACCTACTAGCGAGATTGCTTGATCTACAAGCTAATGTATAGTGCCACACAATATCAAGGAAGCGGGTCGAGGGTAATTGAGGGTGCTACAGGGGCTTGACACACTAGGTAAGTACAATTTATAAAAATCAGAGTGCAAGCCACGACGAACAGAGTATAGGGTACAAAATTATACGGCACAGTATCTCCCACTTTAATTACTCTTTGTGCCACACAGGCCTGGATATAAGACAATATTTTTAAGGTTTCTTTCATCTGAAAATATGCTGGTTGTCTTAATGTTGCTGAACCAGCTAGTCCCTCGAATGTGTTAGTCAGCTGGCTCCCGAAGTGTTTAACAAGCCTTCAGAAAGCTGCCGGAAATCAACAGCGTCACAGGACATTGTGACGGGTACAGTCTGAAAAATGATAACAGCCCGAGATAATCAGTCTGAGCGCTTCCAGACCAACCCCAACTGTTTCTTTGGAAAAAGACTTTGCTGAGATAGGAAACATTCCCCGAGATGCTATTGGCCGAAAGAGAAGACAGTCCTCATCTCTGTGTCATCTCTTGCGGTCAAGAATGATTTTCTCTGGCTGTCACCATTTTTCAGACTGTTTGAGCTCCTCATTATGATATTATGATACCACTAACTCTTGGCTGCTTGACAGATCATTCGTTCTTCACTGTTTCTGCAGTTAAAACGACAGGAGAGACTTTTGACTCGTTTCCACTCATCATGAATTTATGTCTGTCGGGAAATTAAAACACATCCAACTTCCAGTTAACCTACAGAATGTCACCTTTACCCCAGTACCAGGCCCAACAAAAACAAAAAGTAGGTATTCTTAATTTATTCATGAGTTCATCAATTCCTGGAAGACAATAAAAAAGCTGACGGCTCATCCAATTAAACACTTTCTCAAGTTCTCATGATGCCACTGGAGCACAAACAATCTATAACGTGCACAAGAACACAGAGATTACAATTTATTTCACTGATTTGGGTGAAATTGCATTTTATTTTATCCCTCCAATGTCCGCTGAGATTTTCCTAATTGACAGTGAGCTTTACTTGTTGCTAACTGTTAGCTTGGTTAGCCATGCAGCTAGCTGTCCTGTTAAGTTAGTCAGACCTGAGGTTCCAAGAGCCAAACCTGACAAGAAAACCACCACAGTTCTAGTCTTATCATGATACTGGAATTTCTAACTAAAAACAATGGCTAGAAAATGTACGATTTCTGGTGTCATTTTTGATCCGATTGTTGTCAGACAGAACAATAAAGTGCAGCTGGTAGATGTGTCTCAAGACTGCAGAGAATCAATATTCAAATACTACTTGGAACTGTTTCTCCTTTAGTCGAACTGTCCTCCACTTCCTCAGAGGCCATTTTTAGTCCCGGTCTGGGACTGCTGGTCTCACCTAGCTTCAGGTTTTAACAAGAAAAATGTAAATATGCAGAATCAACAACTCTCTATTAGCTGTTTTGTGGAAACTTCAGTCTGAATCTCCTGTAAGGGGCTTCCTGAGCGGTCACTTGACCCTAAGTGTTCCTGCGACATGCCTTTTCCCACGAGCTGTAGATGGTGTTGTTGTCTTGTATTTGGTTGGTTACAGTAAACATGAACACTGTCCTGTTGTATCTCACCTCAACGGCCTCCCAGCCCCACTCTCTGTATTTGGGGTCGTGGGTCAGTCTCCACATGTACATGTAGCTCTCGATGACTTCTGGTCTCAGGATGTAGTATCTGTCGCTCAGCCTGGTCGCCGTGGCTTCGCCCCCGCCGTCAAATCTGAACGCCTCAGGTCCCAGTTTGGTGGCTGACGGAGACAAAAATGGAGACGGAACATTAATGAAAATCAAACAATGATTTCCATTCTGTTCCTACAGACACGAAGACAAATCTGCAGTCCAGTTCAAAATCCTCTTCAAAGCACTGAACAGTTTTTCTTCCTGTATTTGCAAGTGAGCAAACACAACATCAAGGTGAAGAGAAGAAATTCAATTACTGTTAGGTTTTGAAAGAAAAAGGCTTGAGGCACATGTTAAACAATTAAGACCTTTCCCAGCTGTCCAGATGGTCTGTCGGTTTCTTCTTCTTCTCTGTCTCTTTATTTTACCTCAATTATATTTCAGCCACAATTTGAGACTACATCACAAAGAGATTCTATTCATGATACAGCACAAAGGAATCTTTTCCTGCCAAGTTCAGGACAGGAGCATTGGCTTAGCAACACCTTACATTTAGAAAAAAAAAATCTGTATTGTGTCGTGCAAGACAATGCTGAAATTCCATTTCTACCTACTGTGCTCGATTTGCTTAGACATTTTCTTTTTTTTTTTCTCTGGCTTATCATCTGTCATTTTGGCCGACCACTGGGAGGCCGCTCGGAAAATTGGACTGCGTTGGGTGGAAGCCGGTTCTTTGAGGCCAGCGAGGGGATTTGGATGAAGCTGCATCTGATTCAACCAGACAATCATCTTGAAATAAGATGCCAGTGTGGCAGACAGCGGGGGCCACCTGGTCAGCTCGTCCATTACAGTGTTGATGTGTGAGGCAGAAAGAGAAGAAGGGACAGGAAAGCAGGAGACTATTTACTATTTACTGAACACACATATCACTGCATGAAGTGCTAATGACTGGAAGAAAAAGGTGACCATCGCGTATTGTATTGTGGCTGAAACACAATCGAGACAGGATCATACAGTACTCTAAAAACACAAATGTGTCTCCATTTGGGAAGAGAAGCAACAAATAAGGAAACAATCACAGGAACAGGGAAAGAAGAAGGAAAGGTTATATTTTCATAAAAATTTGCTCAGGTGTTTTATCCTCGGTTGATTTGTACTTGAGACCCATTTTTTTGGTAACAAAACAAAAGATTTATTTTTATCATCATTCACCAAAACACATAACATGTATCTGTGAGGTCTAACAAACATGTTGAATGCATTTCCTTCCTCTAAAATAAACTATTATGCAAATGCTTTTATGAAATATTTTAAATCCTGCACATCCATTTTTACTTACATGGACGCTACAACTTCTTCTCAGCCTATGCCCAAAAACTCCACAGGGTAACTGTGGCGTTGATCCATTCAGAACCGAGCCAGCACAAGGACAGAACCGTGCCACACCTGTCGCTCCACAGTTTCTCCTCTCCAACCAAAGTATATTTCTGATCCCAAAACCACTTCTGGGCTCTCTCCACTCTCAATTTTCTGCTTCTTGGCTGCCGCTTTGGCACTAAATAATTCTCTGGGCTGATGATGCTTGTGATGGGAGAGCAAACGCAGGTTCAACAGAGAACAACTGCTCATCAGATGAACAGCACGCCAGAGTCAGACGCACATTTCTTCTACCCACTTCTACACCAAAGAATATGTTCGGTCTAAACTTTGTTATCTTTCTAACTGACCTGTGCTTATTATCACTAATTATGCCTGAGTGCATGCGAGATGTAGAGAAAATTAGATAGAAGATGTATTTAATAAGGACTCTGAAATCCTCAGACAGACATTTAATTAGCTGCGAGGTTGAAATGCAAATTTCCGAGAAGCTGCAAAGCGAAGACCTGCGAGAAGCTCACAGGTCGAGACGCTTTGCAGGATGATACAGAATATTACTGAAACTTTTAATAACGGCACATTTTGACACCAGGGCTGCGAAATTTCATACCAAGTTTGAATTAATTGGAACGAACACAACTGAAGTCGCGGTTCCGAGGTGTTTGGACTGGTAGACTTGCTCTAATAGATGCATCCTGTCGAGACTGAGCGTTGTTATTGAGCTGTTATGAAACGTAACATTTAGGGAAACAACTCTGCCCACGTTTTTTTTTTTTGGTTCTTGCGTCAGCAGACGGATATATTTCACCAGTCAAACAGTGATGTTAGCAGGTCGACTTTCTATCTTCTCCCTTTCTTTTAGCAACAAAACGAAACGATACTTGCTGTCTCCCATTTACAATCATAGAAATGCACAAAAGCCACACGCTGAAAGTCTCATACAACTTTACCCCCCCAACTTTAAGATTCCAATTTTCCAGCATCAGTGTGTGGCTGCAATGACGGCAGAGATCCAGAGCAGCAGCAGCAGAAGGAGAGTTCTCATGTTATCAGTGTTCAGACATAGCAGTCACTTTACACACATGCAAGAGCAAATCTCACATTCTCTCTCTCTCTCTCTCCTGAAGACAGCTAATCTGAGAGCCGCTGAGCACAATCCATTCCCTTTAATGAGTGAAGAGAAAACCTGGTGGATGACTGTGAAAGAGAGAGAAAAGGCAGAGAAGCCTTTCAGGGCCCCGCAAGATCAAAAGTATTCCAAGCACATCAAGAAACCTGTTATGTGATGAGTCACATTAGCTTACTGGAGAAGCGAAGGCGAAGGAACACTTGGAGGATGAATCCGTGCAGCCCACCCAACAGTGGAGGGGGGGCAAGAGAGAGAGAGAAAAAAAAGCTTGAAATTAGCAGAGGAGATTATTGTCAGGGCCAAGACAGATACCGGGGAAGAGAAGAGATCAAACGGAGGTCTTTCCAGAAAAATGTGGGATTGTTGCTGGCAACCATTCCTCTCGTTTTTTTCCTCCTCCTTTTCTCCTGGGTACATCCTCTTTCAAAGAGTGTAATCATATCAGAACTCTTCTCCTCTCCCCGTTTGCCTTCGAGCTTTAACACAATGTTTACTCTTCCAAATTTTACCTCAGTTTTCTCTCCTTTTCTTGTCACTTCTTTCTCCAGAGTTGCGTCAAAATGCGATTATATGTATCGAACACACTCAGCGCCTCCATGTGTGCCGCCCGCGACCACGAGAATAATCGAGAACTTGAATTCACAGCTGCTACTTACGAGGCTCGTCGTCTCTCTGTCGAGGTGTAGCCACCAAGAACGATTCTCCTTCTAAAGCAGTGCAAATTAAAATGCCGGAGGCCCTTTTAATTTTCAATATCACTCTCCCAGACTCTCAATTTCCTTACTCTGAATGCCACTATAACCTTTTCTTAACACGACAGACCAAGTGTACCACAACAGCGATGAACCATAACACTAACTCTTTCTAGGTCTTAAAACAGGCTGACTGTAGCTCAGGAGCTTTTCCTTCAACAAGATGCTGAACTCCAAATTGATCCCGATGGCTTTTCTACCTGTGTGTGAATGCTGTAGATAAAAGCTGTATTGCCTCATCAGTGTGTGAATGTGCATGTGAATAGGCGAATGTGTTGTAAAGCACTTTGAGTAGCTGGTAGACATTTACCATGTGGTTTGGATTTAAAGATTAGCTCATCAGATTTTCTATGATGGCAAGAAAGATGAGAAAAGATGAGTCAAGTGTTATATTTGTTTAAAGCTTTGCGCTTAGATTGCATTATTAACTTATATGATTTGGTGTGAACTTTCTCTTTCTCTCTCTTTCTGACATGCTTTGCATGTGGATATGCACTGCCCACCTGACGGTGGTAAGAAAGACGTTGTACAATCCCCATTCCCAAAAATGTTGACACATCCTGTTTACTCCAGTTGGTTGCCAAGCTACAGAAAATGACTATGAGTGAGGCAGCTAAATGTTACATCATCTGCAAAACATGGTAAGCAAGTGTTTTTGTCAAAAGTGGCTGATGACGAAAACACACTAAAAAGGTGGTTTTAAGTGATACCTGCACACTCAGGGCCTGACCCTGTCAAAGATGCTCCTGTTGATTCACTCATGATACTATCACCTGTAACTATTGAACCTGTTTACCTGTGAAATGTTCCAAACAGGTGATTATGAGCATTCATCAAATTATCCAGTCTTGTGTTGGCCCTGTCACAACTTGTTTCAAACATGATACTGGCATCAGGATAAGCATATAATTACAAAATATCAATACAATTGGGGAAACATTAAATATCTGATAAAAAAATTCAGTCTTCCTCTGCAACCCCTTCTCCCAGATTATCTTTTCGTTTGACATGGTCCATTTATATCTGAACCAAAACAGGAAGGATCAGTCTCTAAGCCGCTGCACTTCTGCCCAACGTCGAGCCTCTTGAACGCAGCCTCTCTAAGCGAAGCGTCTCTGCACACTCTTCAGCATCGCTGCCATTTTCCACTCACCTGAGCGAGTGTAGCTCTCGTGGCATGTGTGTGTGATCTCTGCAGCCAGGTCCAGGTAGTGTTGCCTCTTCTCCGGCACGCCATCATCAGCACCAATGCCGATCATGCCCCCAGAGAAGCAGGCCAGGTGGCCCATCTTGTGATCCAGGATCCCTCCCCTCCACTCAGCCATGTAGGTCAGACCCCCAGGTGACTTCTGTACCAGGTTGGCTTCTATCGCCTGCAGGGAAACACACGGTCAGGAATATTTAAATCTGGTAAAAGTGCTGTGTATTAATTATTGACATACTTTGCCACATAACATTGATGCCTTGGTTGACTCTCCATCTTTCTGGATTAGGTTAAGGTTAGGGTTGAATCACCAGCTTCCCAGCAGGGGTATCAATAAACCGTGTTCTCTATAACAGCTCTTATGTGTGGGCAAACGTACCCGTCCAACATTGCTGCTACACTGTAAATGTCTGTACTTAGATACTTAATTATGTAGGTTGTTATATAACAGGAAGGAAAACCTCGGAGAGATTCTGTCTGTGAAAGTGAAGGTCCAGCACAAACGCTTTAATAAATGATCAAAACAATAAAAGATGGAGGTAACAGAGCAAAGGAAAAGGGAGGTGTCTCCCTTCTACTTCTACTTTTTCAGACAATTCTGCAAACTTAGGTTTTTTTGTGCATCTCTGCCTCTCTGCAGCTGCGTCTCTTGTCAGCGTTTATGTTTTATAAGACAGAATACAGAAGGACATCTCATGAGATTGTTTCCAAATGACTCATCACTCTCTCTCTTTTTTACAGATTTCCCCATCTCCCTCTCCTCGCCTGGCTTGCTGCTCTGTCTGCATCGGAATTCAGGTTCGTGACACTGAGCAGCAGCGGCAGCGACGCCCCCCGTAGTGTTGATAATTAAAAGCGTAAACTCCGTCTTGAATCTCAAGTCCAGACATTCATTAATTTCTTTTTTTTTTTTTTTTTTTTTTTTTTAAGTATTTTTTTGGCCTTTCTGGCTTTATTTGACAGTACAGCTGAAGAGATAGACAGGAAACAGGGTAAGAGACGGGGAGTGACACGCAGCAAAGGGACCCGGGCCGGGAGTCGAACCCGGGTCCGCTGCAGAGCCTCGGCACATGGGTCGCGCGCGCTACCGACTGCGCTATGCGGCGCCCCGACATTCATTAATTTCTGTCTTTTTTTAACAGCTCTTCCAAGATGAGGCCTAGAAAAGGAACGACGAGGAAATGAGGACATCACGCCAGCACTCCTACAACCGTTGTACAATGTACGCGAAGCCTTTCATGCTAAATAAGATTTGATAAAGATGCAACCTGCTGCAACCGGGGACAAAACAAAGTAATGTGTATGATATGAAAGCTTATAAATACAGCTCAGGAATTCTTGAGGGCTGAGACGGATGATTTTCCCCACTAATTAGCTGTTGTTAGCCGTAATCATGGCATAGGATAATTGGAAAATGTTCTTTCATTCATCACCGTTTTAATTAGTGATCTACTTTTATTTGAATGCCGAAGATAATGAGTCGTGTCGCGGCTTCACCTTAGATCTCTGTGGAAACATACAGTCTATAACTTAATCTGATGGTATGGGGGCACTTCGCCATTTAAATAAGTCACAGGGGAGACGAACAGTCTGTAATTAGTAGTTATGCCTCTGGCTTGACCCCTCTGATGAGAACTGAAGAACCCTCTATGGCAATCTGGAGTTATTGTCTGCAATTCCGTGGTTGCAGCCAGAGGAAATGTGCTCTGCTCTGACATTATCTCCGTTAAAGGGGAAAACAGACGACTTCAGGGTGATTTTTATGCATGTGTGTTCCGAGCAGAGAGGTTCCTGTGCACAGAAAGTACTTCACATTACATTATGCAGTGCCAGGAGACTTCACTTTATGATGTTATCTTCCTTTCTTCCTCCTGCAGCCCGCCCCCTCTGTCACAAATATACTGCTCTATATAATCATTGTACAGTTTGGTGCTCTGGATAAGAGAAACCCATTATAGCGCTACATCCACTTCTGAATAAGAGCTACTGAATCGTTAATAGAAGAGAGAAACATCCATGTGTTAGAGCTGCGACTAACTGTTATTATTTTCACTGTTGATTGCAGCCATCATTTATTATCTTTATCATCAAAAATATTCAGTTAACTGTCAGAAAAAACAGACAATATTCACTTATCAAAATACTAATAACTATTTTTTAATTTTGATGTGATTCCTACTGGGTTGTTTCAGTTACATCTTAGCTTGGATATGAAAGAGATTCTGAGAGAACTGATGCTTGTAATTGTACAAGGAGCCCTCTAACAGTGTGCATCATTAACACGTGTAAGTTTACAATGAGCAATGACTCCAATGGATGGAGTTTCTGTTTTAAATCTGCCTGTGGAGAAGTTAATGGGATACTATGAGTTTTAGCATGCTGTAGTCAAACAACAGGAAAGTAATGACAGATGCAGACCTATGCATTTCAACTAAAGGAAAATGCAAATAAATAATTAAGTAGCTCTCCTATTTTAAATAACCTTTAAAGCACTTGAATATTGATTTCAAGGGGTACCTGAATGCACCATGGAGTGGCCTCAACATAAACATTTACTCGACAGTGTGGCAGCAAGCCTTTTAACATTTACTCACTAAATGGGCAGTCTACCTCCATTTGGCAGGTGTTCAGGTATTAAGATTGATTTGTAATAGAAAGTGATTTCTATTTTAAACCCAGCCGTAAATATTAAGTTTGACATTACTTTAAATGTTCTAACACAGCACAGGTCTAAAATGTAACATAAACATTACATGAGCAACAGATTCAATCCATGTCGTTTTATTTTTCCCCTCTGTATGTGCCTAAAATCACCACAGTGATCAGACTGTCTACAGTTCCAATTTTCACCTGGCATACCTGTTTCATACCGCAGGTGAGCAAACAGGAATTAGGCAAGTTCACAACTTCTACACTTGGGCTCAGTCGAGAGCAGAATTCACCTTCTAATTGCATGATGAGATAAAATTAACAAGGAATTGTATTTGAAGATTCACTGTGAGAGAAGTGGAAGATCATCATTCCTCGAATCCTTCTGTCAAGCTCAGAATGGTCGTTAATAAAAGCTTCAACTGTAACTATTAATTTTTAAAATTCTGCCAGCGTGAGGACAGAAAAAAAACTCTTCTATTATTCCTTGTTATCTAAATTCAAAGCTCCCTCTGCCAAAATATCACCTGATCATCGTGACTCTTGCCATGAAAGCCGTGAGAAAAATAATGCAACTGACACCTACGTCTTAATAACACAGTCACAATCACTCGTGAAGCACCGTACCTGTTGTCTGTCCTCTTGTTGTTTTGTGTTGAACTGTTTGCTCGTCTTTTATTTGTCTTGGGTGTAAAACACTTTGTTTGATCAAAGCCATGTATGCCAATTGCTGTAATTACAATTGCTTTATCTAACAGAGAGGACCTGAAGAGAAATGGCAGACTGTGGCGTCCGTACCTCCAGAGCGCTGTAGTACATCTTCTTTGCATCTCCGTCCGTCTTGTCCGACATCAGGAAAGATTTGATCAGATACTCATAGAAACTGTCCCCGAGGCCACCGATGGAAACGTGATCTAAGGCGGAGAGCAAGGAGGGAAACATTCAGCAGGGTCAGAGACACACACACACACACACACACACACACACACACACACACACACACACACTCTCTCTCTGTAGGTCTTCTTAAGCCTTCTACCTGGTTCACATGTAAACTTTATCTTTTTGTAAATGACCTCGCTTTTCTTCTCCCTTAAATAGACAATATAACATCCATTACGTCAATTAACAAGCTAGGATACTCAGATATTATTTTGAACATATAACTAAGTTCACATTAAAAAATAATACGTGACATACACTGATAAGACACAATTAGGCCATGAACACTGGTGTCTGCATCAGTGTTTCCAAAAATCTCTGTTTCTCCCCGTCCTCACGCACTGACGACAGAGTTTGTGAATAAATTCATCCCAGAGGGAGTTTTTGAAAAGGTCAGCTGTTCGGTGACCTAGAACACAAGGTCTAAACATGTGGGAAAAAAAAGCTTGTTATGAACAAATATACTAATTTGATGCTGTTAGGAGTGTGACAGAGGATCGTCTGAGCAGGCGGCTGCCGGGTCTTTTTTTGTTAAGTTTCAGTCGTTAGCATCAGACCTGCAGCAAACACTGCACACATTTTAATTTTTCATCATTTTATTCTTGTTCTTGGTTTGTTTAATTTGTATTTGCCACTACATCACCTTTGCCTTGGCTTTCTGAATCTTGAACTGCTGTAACAAGTGACTTTTGAGACATAACTTAAATCAACTTAAAATAAATTAGAAGTTTCAGTTGGTTTTGCAGCTTACCCGAGCGTAGACACTAAAGTTTAATGACTTGTATCATCGAGATTATTATTATTATTATAATTGTTATTACATGAAGCACTGAAAAAAAAGAGATAATATGTAATAACTTTAGACCACATCATCCCTTCTGGTGTTCTATCAGACTTTTCTTTGGCTGATACGATTGTGAAATTGTTGTATTCAAAGGTCTAAAAAAAGTCTTAATTTTAACATGAAGACTGCAGAGATGTTGTTCCAGTCATAAATCAAGTCCAACAGGCCGCTGTATCTGAATCACAGCATGTTGTGATCAAACATTCAGAATATAACTCCACTCCCACTGCATTGTCTAAACTGTGTTATTCTCCCTCGGCTTCCTCTGGGCAGTTCGTGGCGTGCATGCTCCTGTACTGTGAACCCACACACTCTCCGTTTAGTGAGGTTAAAACCTAAATTATGTAACGCACTTCAGGCTTGTGTGAGTGTAAATTGAAACAAGTGGCTGTTGATTCTCCTCCCGCCCCCCTCTTAAAGTCGACATTCGGATTCATGAAGACGAATATGATAATTCAGCGTGGGGGCGTGCGTGACGCTAAATCTGTCCACTCATGCTCATCGCATGCACACACGCCTTTGCTGACTCCCCCGCGAGGTTACTGCGACGCTGTGCGTGTGTTTGTCCTTGATGCTGACAGAGGAGGGAGGGCTGTAAAGCCAAGATTTCTTTTTCCTTTGTTGGAATAAATATATACAATTTTGCTTCTCTTTATGCTCACCCACAACAATTAGCCTCTGTAATCATCCACATTACAACCTTTTCAAACCCGGCGTCATCTTATCCCACGATATTTTTTTTTTCCCACCTCCTTTCAGGTAAATCGGAAAAGATCCAATTTCCTGAGGTAATTGAATTCATTATCACTTTAATAACCCAGAGCAAAGGGAGTCATATAGCCACTGCTATGAGCCTGATATTAAAAATGAAAGGAAATAAGACGGATGGCTGGGTGACAAAGACGAGCAGCTGAAGGAGCTTTGACACGTGAGGTGACTCAAGGTCTATCAGAGGTGTCGAAGCTAAAAGAAGCAGTCAGAAACCGGGAAGGAAAATGAGAAATGACATTTTATGAACCCTTGCGCTGTAATCTTGACCCGCATTGGGAAAATGCGCATTTATTGTAAAACTGAGTAGATAACAAGGATGACCTTCACAGGGCTGCTTAGCGATGGATGTGTTACCAAGCTCCCATTTAAACCCTATGTTTTCCGGGGAGCCGGTGACCTCGTCCTTCACGACAAATTAAACTGCTCCACACATTTCTCTCTGATCCAAAGATGCCCATAACCCTACAATGTTTTCACAGATGATAAACCAGAATAATGCAGTACTCACGTTGGACCCAGTTGCCGCTGACTGGACTGAGGAAGTTGGGGTACAGGCCATGGGGTTTTTCAATCTTGTTTAGCAGTTTTCGGATGTTCATCACCTGCGGAGACACCAGAGAACCAAGATAACTTCATTAGGACACGTCACCGCTATGGTGTGATTCTTACTGTTTCTGGGTTGGGAAAGCATCTTACAAAGACATCAGTAAAGTAGCAGTGAGTCGTTCCGCAAGGTAGAGCTGGAAATGTGATCTATGTATTCATATCGCACCTTCTCTGTGTAGATGGGATTCGCGGAGAGCTCCGACAGGTGGACGAATTCCAGGTGAAGGGTCCCGAACTCAGCCAGGATGCTGCTCCCGGCTGAGGCCCAGCCCCAGCTCCAACTGGTGCCACTGCAACAGAGACAACATCCAGACAGGTAGACTAAGTATCGTGGATGTTACAGGTGAGCATCGACCAGAACTCCCTCAGAAGAGTTCTGTGTTGGCAGAGACATATTGGGAAGATGTGTGTCTCTTCACATTGCTGGTATAACACCGTCAACAAATAAGCAGAAGTACATTCGCATAAAGACGATCAACCAGCTCACTGACTCTCATTAGGTTTTATGTGCTTTCTTGTTATGTTCCTGCTTTCAAGTATCAAACACACAAACAGATTAATCACATTTACCACTGTTTTGTTCATCACTGACAAATGCAACAGTTACATCTTGATTACTCATTAAAACTGTTGATTCATTATTGTGTGTAGAGTCCACTAATGTCGAGTTAAAAACAAACAATCCACCGGGCTGCTGCTGTCGAGCCGAATACGAACAAGCTTGGAAAAATCTGTACAAACTTGTCTAAAATACCAGTGGTATGTAAACAGTACAGTGTTATCTGTATCTTTATCTTCAACCAGGTAAATTATCCACTGTTGTTCTTTTAAAGGTTGAAATGGAAACAGGCTGAGAAGTTATTGTTTTTTTTTTCTTATTTAATAGAAAACTATTTACAGAACAGCTTCAGAACTGAAGCTTCAAGCCGATGTTTTTTATTTTATTTGATTTTCTTTGCATTTTATGGCTTCATTCATGCAGCAGCAGAGGGAGAGGACTATTTGGGAGACACCTTTTTCATAGAACTTTCATAAAACACATTTTACTTGGATGATGCTCATATTTGTAAAGAGTGTGTTATCTGTATTGGCCCGTACTGTAGATCTTAATTTTTCAATTTAGTACGGCATAATCTGAATCTTAATCTGAACTTCAGATCCTGTAACAACATGAAGCGAATCCAGCTTCACGAGATCCTCTTGGATCAGAACCAAATAAGTTCTTTCAGTTCTTCCACTCAGAAATGAATCTCCCTGTCAGTTAAAACTCCAAACAGCATCACATCCAGAGCTGCAGCTGAACAAAGTTGTAGAAAGTGTTTGACTCTGAGTGGCTGGTCGGCCTCTTGGCCTTCTGTACCCAGACTGCACTTTATGCATCACAACAGACAGATTGGATCCTACTTTTTATTGCCTTCTTATAAGGAAATCAATAACCATCCTCTGTACGTCTCCAGAGATCTGTATATAATCCATGTTATCCAGAGTGTATTGATCTATTCGAACATTTAGCTTTTGTCATCGGTCGTTTCTGCAGTTTGGAGCGTGACTCATCCTCCTAAACTCACTGTTCTTTAACTGTAAAGCAACACCAGAGCTGAAGACAGCAGCGGATTAATAAATCAGCAACAGTTTTGATGATAGATGAATCATTTAATACTTTTTTTTTCAGGCAGAGAAGATAACATTCAATGTTTCCAGCCTCTGAAATGTGAAAATGTAGGTCTTTTCTATTGTTATGTGGCAGCAAACTGAATTTTTTTGGATAGTTTGAAGAAAAACTGGGCTGTGAGAAATTATGAGTATTTTTCAGTATTTCCTGATAATTCCCCAATAGTATAATGAATACATTTGATTCAGGTATTACAGACGTTTTAAATACTTGGAATCTTCTTAAAGATTTGCTGAATTTACTTTATATTTGCCAACTTTTGCAAAGACTTTTAGAAGACTTACTGAATTCACTTTAATCTTACTGAGGAAACTTTCAACTCTCAGATTTACTTGCCCCCCACGGACAAATAAAGTTTTTTGAATTAAATTGAATTGGACTTTAAACTGGCCCTTTAAAACTGTCATTCTTCTCAATTTGAAATGTTTAATTTCAATTTAAAATACAGAAAAAATCCCTTCAATCCCTATCAATGTTTAAAATATATTTTTAAGTTAAAACATTGTATATTTTCTAAGCATTTTTTTTCTCACTTCTCCAAAAGGACAAAAAAACACCCAAACAAACATGAACACACAGCACAAAGTGTTAAAAACAATTAAAGACAATTAGCAGAATTTTTATGCAACATTTTTTTTTACACATTTAACATCTTGTATCAACAACCTAAGAGAAATAAACTACCAAGAACACATATTGTTGATTTTTATGTGTTAATTATACACAAATCTTGCTAGATTCCTGGTAAAATAGCTACACACACACACACACACACACACACACTCACAACACGAGACGGGTGCTGGATGAAAAAATGAAAACAAACAACTCATCTGTTTGTATTCTGGCATTTTTTTCACACTTCCACTGCATGAAAGATGCTCTCATCTGACTAATTAAAACATATTGAGTCATATGAAATACATAAAGTTAATTTGACAGTTGATACTAGGTGGCATACTGTTTGCAATTACAACATTTCAGGCTAATTAGATGTGTGTGCTAAAAATAAACTAATCAGGTCTGTGAAATCAGCTCCACCACCGTCTTCCACGATGTATGTTTATTTTCAGCCGGCTGTGATTGATGTTTGTGTAAATCTTCATTAACCTCAACCCAAAAAACTCTCCGTCGCAGCCAAATTACGTGCTTTCACGGTGCGATGGCAGCTTTAAAAAAAGCTAACTAGGAACTCTGAAGATCAGAAACAAGTGACGGCCTTCGGTTTTATTTTATCGAAGCAGTGTGGGTAATATTCCGCAGATGTAATTCTCAGTAGATGTGCGGCCTCAGAGACAGTGCACTAATGTCAGGCTTGTGATTACTAGAGGCAGAATGTACTACTAGAATGACTTTACATATACTCTAATAGATGCTGGGGAAGATCAGACATCCGGTAATGAATTGAAATGAATTTGTGAGACGGAGGGAGAGAAAATGGGCGAGAGAGGTGGCTGGTGCAGGAATCAAAGAGTTCTGCAGGCTGATGAATGCATCCATTAAAAGTTTTTTTTTGGGGCTCCATCATTAGGAGCTCTGACTGGATTTGCGTCTCGTTTGTTCCTCTAAGAAGAATCAATCTGGGAATCAAAGCGGAGGTGCAGCGGTGCGTTTGGAGGGGCAGGTGTCGACGTCACAGCGCTGCCACTCGTCTATTAATCTTTTCACCCCCTTTAACAAACACAGCCTCTTCCACAGCCAGCGGAAATAGAATCAGTTCTGGAGAGGAAAAATGTCAATATGACATGTCGTGCATGATGTGTTGAGGAAATTGTGGATTTTTAACAAAACAACTGAAATAACTTTAGTTTTTGAGTCGACTAGGAACAAAAACATCAATAAAACGGTGTGACCCACTTATATATATAACTAATAATCACGACTGTTCCACTGATGTTATTAAAAATCATAATCTGTTCAATCACATTCACATGATTAGCTTTAGGAAACTTAACCTTAATTCAGATTTTTTTGTTTAGTTTCAGCTTGCGTGCATCATCACATCGACCGCCACTCCGGTCTTTAATACAGCCGTAACTTTAATACAGACTTTTCATAATTATTTCCTTGTTTGATATAACATGTATTGTTTAATTGTTAACAGACTGTTCTACTATACTACTATACCTGAGTATAATCCTGTGTTAATGAAGAAGGAAGGGGTGAACTAACAGTTTATGGATGTGCTATAGATTTGTGTTTTTACATTACTTATTAGATGCTATTCCAATGGAAGCCCTTTCTGGTGATCCATTGAGTCCGATCTGAACTGTTTTCTCTCCTGAAGTTTATAACTCGAGAACTGGTGAAAAATACATTTTGCCAGGATAGTCTTTCCATCAATTCAAATTTTGCTCATTCCAAGGTAATATACAAATACAGCACATATGAGAGAAAGACTTCTTTCACCTAGTTCCGTCTGATGTACTATACCGGAGTTAGCTTTCAGCTAAATCTCTTCGACATAACACGCACACAATAACACATAACACTAATCATACAGGAAAAGACTCTGGTTGTACACAACGGTACATCAATTACAGCAAATCAGAAAATACATCCCACACCGTCAGAGCCACAGGCTGTGCAGCAGAACTGAGCTCCCTTGTGAGAGCTCGCTGCCTGTTCACTTTCTGTTACACATTGCATATGTTCTGTTGTAAAGTGACGAGTGTGTGTGCGCGTGCGTGTGTGTGTGTGTATGCTTGTTTGTGTGGCCACACTGCAGGCAGCCTGGTTCTTCCTGGCCCATCTGTACCACAGACCCATGTTGGTGATGTAGCAGGAATTAACTGTAGAATAAGGTAATTAAATCTGCCAGCAGCTGTCCAGCTTGGCTCGTGGGTTAATTGGTAGCAGGTGGATGACAGAGGTGCCAGGAAGTTTCTTATAAGATTAGGAAAAGAGAGAGGAAGAGGCGGGTACACTGCAGGATTACCAAAATGTGAAAAAAAATAAGGACATTAAAGGGGTCTGACGATGAGATCTGTCTAAATAAGCTAAATCAAACATGGCTGGTTGAGAATAACATTTAAGATCCAGTCTCCAGTCATCCATTTGAATCGTGATCTAAAGTTTATTCCCTGTTCATGCCTTGTACTGCGCATTAATGAGGTAAAACAGAGGTAAAGTCAGGCTTCAGGCTGTGATAATTTGACCGTCACAGTCACTGATACAGTGCCGTTATCAGTATTCATCAGATTGTCAGATGTTTGATTTTTTTTTTCCCTCTGTAATGTTTTCCGACTACTAACGATTTCAGTCTCGCTATAAATGTGTTGAATCAAAAAAAAAAAATAATAAAATAAAAATCAGAGGCGGGTTTGTTATGCCCCACTCCAAACACACGGACGACTTGTGAATTCATGGTGAAATCGCTCTGAAAGTGGAAATAGCTTGAAGTTGCGTTGCATGACCGTGGCATTAACAAGATCGTGTCAATAAAGATCCTTAGATTAGAAAGGTAATGGTTTGGAACAGATTAAAAAATTAACACAACATGCAAATATTATTCAGACGGTGGCTGTTTGTGAACACAGATTAATTCTTATCCAAATGTCATCATGATTGTAAAGCTCCGCCTGCAGCTGCTCCATTGTCAATAAAGGACTGTGGAACTGTTTGTTTAGACAACTTTCTTTCCTTCAACACGACGTGTCTGCAAACACGTGCAGCCTTGATGACTGGATGACAAAATAAATCATCCAGATTTGGATTTAATTTCCTCGTTCTGGCTTCTGAACATGCGTATGTTTCTTTTAATGTGCAAACAGAGAGTGAGCTGAAAGTTAAAAATTCAGTGTTGTGTAGTAACTGGATTAGTGTATGTCCTGTTTGTGGGCTCTTGTTTTTGAATCGACCTCTCTCTGCTTGTGCCTAGAAGTGGGTGCGCTTCGATTTATTCCAGCCAGCGTTGATAACCTCTTATCTTCTTTTATCTGGGATGGAGGACAGCTGGAGGTGAAGGCTGGTGCTGAGACTCACCTCCCTAGGTTAATGACTCCTCGGGGGATTCCTGTTGGCGTGTTGAAGGCGGGCAGCAGCTTCTCTCCCAGCTCCAACACTTTATTCTTGAACACCTGGAAAGAAAAAAAAACAAGACGGCGACTTGGTTAGTTGACGCATAGAATCATTTCTGCCTCTAGGGGCGCAGAGCCAGACCTTCTGGATGAATAAACACCCGGAGTCTCAATGGATTCTGCTCATATTTGCAGCAGTTTACTGACGGGAGGAGAGGAAAAAGATTATCCTGTTAGCTTTTGGGATTAAAACGTGGATTTATGTTCACTCCTGTTTATCAACCTGACTGCAGCAGCGATCCGTGGAATGTTGCACTTTAATGTCGACCACTGTCCTGAGCTTGAGGGGAAATCTACATCAGAGACGATAAGGACAAAAGAAGGGAAAGAACTGGAGTCACCAGTGATTGCTGATGGTAGTGGGAGTTTACAGCCCATGTACAGGAAAGTAATCCAGCTGTTTGCAGGGAAAAAACATGCGAGTAATGGAAATAAATACAACAATATCACAGTTAATCTCGATCAAACAGCACCAGGCAAAAATGTATCTGGCATGACTTGGGCTCAGATGTTCATGGAGGAAGTAACATGTTAAAGATTTATTCACTTTACACTTAGTCTTGATCAACCAACTTCCTCCCTCACTCTCTGACTCTCTCCCAGTAGTTATAACATTGTACAAAATGGGTTTAAACATCGTTGGAAAGATTTGGGATATTGTAAGTAAACAACTCAACAAAAGCTCCAGTTGTTTCTCGATATTTGAACGCAGATGTGTTCAACATTGTATCGTTAAAATAATCACTGTCACAGGCCAGCACACATTTCCCCTCCTGCTTGCCCTCTGAAGCTAATTACGTGAAACATAAGGCCCCCGCTACAACACAGCTCCAGCAGGATTAAAAGCAACCTCATCGATGTAATCTAACGCAGTCCATTTAAAACCGCACTTCCTCTCCATCGCTCCCAGCCAGACTCTCTGAAGCAAGAATGAGGCTAAATTAAGGTATCATCTCAGGAGCTGGATTATCAGCCACCAGATCTACATCAGCCGGTGGGAAAGCATTTTTTAAATGAAACATAAAATGAAAAGAATAGACGATGATATTGGAATCCTGACAAAGAGAGAGACATCTGAGGGGGACAAAAAGGGATAAGGTAGCAGAGCAGAGGTGAGGGGAAAAGGGAGAGATTAAAAAAAAAAAGATACAGAAAGCCTCTGAGACGGGAGGAAGTGATTTAGAAGAGATGGACGTGGAATACGGAGGGTAAAGGGAGTCTGGACGAGGGCGAGAGAGGCACAGTCTGAGAGAGATTGTGAGTGTGGCAGCGGTGCAGAGCAGTGACTCAGCAGAAACATGGAGGAAGATGGAGAGAGACAAATTACAGTCGGACTGGTGGAATATACTCGCCTGCATTATTATTGTTTTTATCAATATATTGTAGTCTTTGTAATCTTACTGTGTATTCATTTTCTCATAGTTTTGTATCTTTCAACACACCTAATGTATGCACACATCTCATTGACTTTCCATACATTATACATGTATACAGACCGTTTCCTACCCATGAGCCTTTGCTTGAGAGCGAATCCCGTGAGATGTCACAGCTTTTCAAACAAATGTTATATCACAGACTCTCTCTTGCTGTCAAGAATGAGACTTACAAATCGGCGCCAAGTAAATAAATGATGACAAACAGGACGGAGTGAACAAGCAGACCAGTTCTTCAATTGACAACTGCATTCACCAGAAATCGCAAAATCCTTCTTTTTTTTTTTTTTTCCACTTCTCAGAAGGGCCAGTGTTCGATTGAGGTTGGTGAATAAGATATTCTCACAGAGGCTGTCTGAAGATGTTGTCTGCTGTATAGGCTGAATGCACAACCCACAAATAAGGCATTACGTTGGACGAGAGCCTGCGTTACAACAATAAACATTCAAAAACGATCAATGTCTGGTCAGACATCTTTACTTTATTATTCATCAGAAAGCCGAGCCAGTCTGGTTCAGGTCTGTGTGGGTGTGTCTCCGGGGAAAAGAAGCTAACTGCCGATACATTTCTATTGTAGACTAAATTATTTAATAAACTCACTTCTCGTCCTGTGATGTTGTTATTTTACGACTGAGAGAACGGAAACAATCCGGTTGTCTTTTCAACATTGATTCCACTTGGAAAAAGTCGTCTGTAGCCACTTTCAGGCCAAAAATGTGGAGAAATCACCTCAAGGCATTTCTGAGATATGGCGTTTACGGGATTGGGATGTCGTGAGGTCACAGCGACCTTCGACCTACAACTGCCACAATCACATCAGTTCATTCTTGAGTCCCTGTGGATGTTTCTGCCAAATCTGGAGAAATTCCCTCAAAGCGTTTGTGAGATATTGCGTTCACAACAGCTCCAAAACATAACGCCTCCAGCCACAGGTATCACCGGCACAGAGACACAAGAATCTCTCAGCTGAGTCGACCAAAATGTTTTAATCGCAGATTGAAGAAAACTTTGAACTTCTACTCTAAGTAAAAAAAAAATGTAATGTAATGTTAGACTTAACGTATCAGTCATGAGAGTACATGGCTCTGTGTTCTTTCAGAAAGGTTGTGGGCCGGGCCGAGGTGCGCATCACACTCACAGACACACACACACACACACACACACACACACACACACTCTTGTTAATTCTGGCAGAATAATTCAGAACAGGCTCTGCTGAATGTGTGTGTTTGTGTGTGTGCTGCGCTACCTCTCCAGTCCCCCGGCTCTCTGTTTTATCAAAGAGAGCACTAATGACCCCCCTGCCTGGTCCCATCGCTCCTCATCGGTCCTCTCTACCACCACCAAAGGCCCACAGACGCACACACACACACACTTTGTTAAAAACAACTGCACATACAGTACACACACTTGCTCTCATCTATGTTGCGCTTGCATCGTTTGTGAATCTCACTCTGAAACATGCTTTTCTGACATGTAATCATGCACCGTAAATACACACACACACACACACACACACGACCACACATTACGAAACACTCGGGCAAGAAGCAGGGGCAGCAGATTATACTGCAGTCGTTTATTCTTGTTTGCTTGTTTATAAATTACTTGATTAATTATCGTAAAACCCCTTTGGCTGGCATCTGCTCAGTGATTTAGCGTACGCAGCACACGGGCGAAATTAAAGGCCGTGTTCATAAATCTGTCTTCACTGACACACTGCTGGTTGCTGGTGCCACACTGAGAGCCTCCACCAGCACGTGAGATTCATCACTGAAGTGCTACTGAAATTGCACTTTGTGCGTTTGCGCCGCCTCCCCATCCATCCCATGCTGCAAAGCTATCAACGTGTTCCAAGAGTGGTTATGTTCGTGATTTTTAAACTTCTCTCCGCCTGTCTGATGAGACGGCAGAATGGCGGAACTCAGCGGAGCCCGACATTGATCCGATGTGACAGCCGACAGGTCCTTTCTTCCCTTTCAGCTGGAGTTCCCGGTAGGATGGCGGACGGGAGGCTGGACACAAATGGCTTTTCTATCAGATCTTAACCGCTGAAGACACGCATCAGGCATGCAGTCATCTCTCCCACAGCAAACATGGTCAGAGCCCAGCGAGAGAGAGCGACTCGGAGGCAACATTTCGAGGTCTGCCACTTCTGTTTACCGGTAAAACCTCTCAGTCCTCGCCTCGGGGAGAAAGGGACACAAGAAAATGGGCCTTTGCACTCTTCTATACCAGCTGCTGTGTGTGTGAGAGGTCTTAGCTCGAGTTCCTCAGACCATCACGTTGTGAGGGAAGAAAGAAATTAGGAAATAAAATGCAGTGTTTGAGCATTTTGAGGAGCACGTTGACCTTCTGTAATATTCAGTTTTTTTTTCTTGCCAACAATTCCTAGAAAAGATAGAAAGCAAAAAATGAGTTTGTCTCTTTCTCAACATGTCACTACTTCCCTGTCCTGTCTGTTGCTCACAGCTCTGTGTGCCTGGTGGTGACTACTGAACACACGCATCTTCAGAAAGAGGTAACAAAGATGTATATTCTTTTTTAATTTTTTTTTTTTTTAAAGGCTTAATGAGGACTGTTCACTGTGGTTTTTAGGGTGAAGGTTGTCAGATTTCTATACTATAAACAATAGCTGCACAGGATCAGCCTCCAGCTGTTTCCAATCAGTGTGTTTCACCATAATACATATTGAAAGCAGAAACGCCAACGCACCGCCAAACGTTTCTCAAACAGGCATAAATGGAACATTTACTGGGAACCAGCAGCTGATTTGGCGCTCTGGTGATTATTTACAGCAGCGGGATGGTGAATGTGGGACTGAAAGAAAATAAACCAACCAGGTTGACGATAATGAAAGACGTCTCCCAGTGTGACTCGAGTGTGACTCATTCTTTTTATTTAATTTTGGACAACAATAAAAGGTCTACGGTACGGAGGGATAAGATGTATCAGGCTTCGAGATGACACATGTTCATTCTGATTAATTCATCGCAGCTTCTGTTGACAGTGAGAAAAATACACTGATTAATCACAGCGTGTCAGTGTCTTAATCCTACAGAGGTTTTATTTGACTCCTCTTCAGAATTTCCTGGCTTGACAAACAACCTTCTCACTTAGTTTGTCTCACCTGTTTCTTCTTCTTCACAATCAAGACACATTCTCGAGCTCAATCAGACAGGTGACGGGCACGCTGAATATGTAACGCCGCTACACACTAGACTAATTGCGCGTCTGGCTGCCGTGTTTTAGCGTCCAGCCCGAGAGCTTCATCAGTAGCACAAATCCCTCGCTCACACAGTGTCGCTTTTTAATGCAAGAACAAAGCCCCGTCTCTCCGCTGCCTGCCCATCACCTCCTCTTTATTCGCATTACTGAGATGTAGGAGACAAAGCGGGCAGAAAGCCTGACTGGCTGACGATGAGAAATAGAAAGTAAGCAGCGGTGCCATGGAAAAACATATCTGCAGTTTGAAGGCAAATTTCAGCTCGGCTTCAAAGGCCGGCTTGTGGTTTTCCTTCATTCTGTCCTCTGGTTGGGAGAATAAAGCAGAATGGATGCATAATGTTGTCTGGTTACCGGTCCAGCACAGACACAGCTCACAGTCAACCGATTGCCTCTCATAGAAGTCACATCGGGTTCCTGTGCACCAGAAATTGAAAGTGAGAAAAAATAAATAAATAAACTTGGTGGGTGACATTTTGAGAATCTTCTGATGTCGCCTGGAAGAGAAAAAAAAGTTTTCCTCAGACCACAGATAAATAATTCCTGTTTGGCAGCTTATGAACGCAGATCTGCAAACTAAACTCCTCTGCCTCCATCACTATCTCACACCAACACGTGAGTCTGCGATAATTCTCTCATTATCTTTTCTGTTTGTCCTGAATGTCAGAGGACAGCTTTTACTCCTGATCAAAAACAGAATCTATCAAGCAGCTAAATGGCAGCAGATTCTGTCCGTCCACACGGGGAAAAACACTGACATGTCAGTCATCGGCTCAGAACGCCTGCGACATCATTGATCACTTGTGGATGAGCCAGACAAAAAGACAGAAATGATTGACGCAGGTGTTCTTTCCTGGCGTCATTGATATTTGTGCCATCGTTCCGTGGACTAAAGGTCACATCTGCAGCTCTTTATATGCCGCGTTGCTTGATTGTCGGGCGGCAATTAACAATTGTTTTCACTGCTAATCAATGTGCCAGCTATCATCTGGATTCATCGTTTGTGCTGTAAAATGTCAGGAGAAGGTGAAGAAAAATGACAATCACACCATCGTTAAGATGACATCTCCACACGTTTAGCCCAACAAACAGCCTCCAAACCCAAAGATATTCAGTTCACTATCACATCAGACAAAGAAAACAGATCGGTCTTAAGGGGCAGTGCGTAGTTTGAGAAGATTTTAATATTTGCAACATTAAAGAAACTTTTTTTTTTCCAATAACTGAATAAACAAGCTGTTCTCAGAGGAGAATAATGTCCCCACAACAGTGTTTGAAGCTAGAAAGGTGGCAGGGTCCGCCACATGTAAACACGGTAACACAGTAAACTGAGAGACAGAAAAGTCTGTTTGTTGGAGCTGACCGGCCAAACACTGAATGTTGTGCTTCTTCTGGCTCTATTCTACACCTCTAATGATGTTGATATGATCAATAACTCAGACTGAAAAGACTGTTTGCAAACTCCCAACAAGGAATAAAAGTTCGAGTTTCCTCCTAAGTTAAACCGTACGCCTGTGGGGTTCTGTCTGCAGTCTGCTGCATGTGGGTGGAAGAGCCGGAGTGCTTTTGTGCATTGTTGTTTTAACAAAATATTACCTCAGTGGTTTAAAAATGTGCGTCCACAATCACGCACATTCACATCCCAACTAGGTTCAGCGGCTGCTGCCGGCTGAGTGATATCTGAAGTTTAAATCCGCAGAGGCTGTAATACAGTAAGACGCTCGGCGCGAAGGAACTGAAACAAGAAGTCGATTCTTTATAAGCAGCGGCTGCACTTGGTTGTTGTTTCTCTTCGTGTGGCACTGATCATTATTAAGGATCCTTTTTCTTTTTCTCTGTGTCTTCAAGGGCCTGACGAGGGAACATGGAGCATCACTCAAACAGAAACAGGTATCTCAGACACAGGGTGTAGTTGTCGCTGATTGAAAGGAATATTACAAGTTCTCCGCTTCAGTCATCTTCCCCCAATATTTCTATCCTCTCAGCTGGATCTGACATGACTGACAGGAGGAGACCTTTTCTTGAACATTGATTTCGTTCTTCATTTCACAAGCTGCTGGTGCCAGCTGACTGTGAAGCAGGAGAGTCCGCAGGTCGCAGCACCTACGCTCCACAAATAAGGTTCAACAGGTCTGAATCTCGCTGTTGTTGCCTTTGAGAAACGCTTTACCCCGCTCTGAACATTCAGCTACAGATGGCGGCTGTATTGAGCAGCATTAGTGTTGTGTAAGATTCATATTAAATATTCAAGGTTAGCAAAAAAGCTTGTGGTGTCTGTTGTACTAAGACTTTGCAAAGTCCACCAATTGCTATTTTTAAAGAAACTACATTTTATTCCATCCTTGCCATTGATGTCTTTGAATATCTTAATTACTGTATTTTTGCTCCTGCGACACATGTTTCAGCGTCTCAATCGGCAAACATGGCAGAGTCACATAGATGTGTCGAACACTGTCTGCTAATGCGCAGCACGCAGTCCCACAAAAACGAAAAGTACTCTGCATAATTTATGCAGCATCGCATCGCCCGAGAGCGAGTAGGCGAACACGCTAAAGCAGATCCAATAAATTAGACATGAGGACTCCTCGCATAACAAACGCCGTGGTAAAATGGAGGCACCCACCAAAGCCCAAATTGGAAAACAAACAAGTGGCGGCTGCTCAATCAGGCTCCCGCTGGAAAAGGAGCCGCTCTAAATTAGTCCACATTACAGCTATATTGTTAAGCAATGTTCATCAGCTTAAATGTTCCTCCTCTCAAGTACATGAGCCGCCCACCTACTCTCCACCCCTCCCTTTGACCCACTAAACCGGGCTTATACAAATCATTTCACAGTTTGCTGACTGCCGCTACTGTATAATACAGCAGTCACACTTGCTGTTATTTCTCTCGATTCAATGATGCAATTACTGTGCATATGTACTCTCTGCCTTCTGCCTTAGCTCTTGACGTTACCCAGAGCCTAATTACGATGAGTATGAAAGCACACCATTATATCTGCCCTGTGTGTGTGTGTGTGTGTGAATGGCAGGAAGAGAGGAAAGTAAAAAACAAAACAAAACGTTTCCTGCTGCAGAGGATTATGGATCCTGTGAAGATGTGCCTGACTGACTGTTGTAAACATAACTGGTCATCACTGGGACGTGTCAGTCTAATCTCTCATATTACAGGGTAGCCACCGAGTGGCACTGCATGCTTCAGTTTTCTTTTTTTTCTCTGGGAAGTCAGATGCTGCTGTTTTGTCCATCTAAAAGCTGGTTGTTCTGCGCAGAGTTATTGCAACAGCATGTCTGCATGCAATGAAAGAAAAAGGAAAGAGGGGAACTCCAGAGGGACGAGTTAAATCCCCCCCCTATGTTCCACTGTTTAGAAAAATACATGGAGACTCCTGGTTGGATCTGTGGAGCGCTCACTCTCTGAGCCATCTGTCAGAGCAAATCACTGCGAGCATTGTCTTCGCACCTTGAGAGATAATAATGCCGGCACACCGGGCCTCATCAGCTGCCTCTCTCAAAGCTCCACACAGGGAAAAAAATGACAGATTTCCCGTAGCACATAACAACACTCTCATACCTGTTTACGCATTGATGGATGTCATACAAGATCAGCTCCTTCCTGAAAGACCAGACAGGCCCGATGACCCATCAATAATTCACCCTACAATTTGCCTAGTGCCACAACCTCTCTGCCATCATTACTGGGCAAGAGGAACAGGAAGACGTGGGTGCTGACGGGACGCAGAGAGGAGCAGTGGTTGGAGAGGCTGTCAGGTCCATTTCTCATTAGGGCAGTGACAGAGTCTCCGAGGCCTGGCGTGGGAGGACAGCAGGCACCTCCTGGCCGACTCACGCAGATCCAAGAGCTAACAGGTTCCTTCATATGTGGGCACCAGCAGACAACGCTCGCCGAGAAACTGCAGGAAATCTGAGAGATCTTGTTAAAGCTTTAGAGAGAAAAACTGTCTGAGACTGTCTGTCAGGTACATGCAAATGGCTGAGACACCGCAAGGCTGTGTGGGTGACGGATTAAAGTTTTGATGCGCACTTTTTTTATACCCTGTCTCTGACTTGCAATCAGCAGCAAAATCTTAAACTCTAAAGCCGCAACAGATTCATCCAGAGGCTGCGCTGTTCATTATCAGCTGCAGTTCACAGAGGTGGCGCATCAAAAAACAAGTCTGTCCTTAAGGAGGTGTTAGACGACTGGCCGTGTAGTCATTCTTTTATCTTTTGACAGAAAGTGGAATAAGAGAGCGAGAGGGGACAACACGCAGCAAGGGGCCACAGGTCGGACTTGTACCCTGGGCGGCTGCAGCGAGGACAGGGCCTCTGTATATGGGTCGCCTGCTCTACCGACTGAGCTGACGGGCACTGGCGATGCAGCCATGGGAATCTGCTTGTTAGATTGGGCTCATCTTCTGTGCAAAACTGACAGTTTGGCCTGAAAAATGACCAACTGACTGACATGTCAGTGGCACAGCTAAAGGATTAAGATGTACGATAACATTGACATCCTTATCAGGCTCCTTGTAAAAGAGGAAGAATCAGAAATGACGACGAGCAAAGGACTGCCACGGTGCAAACAAAATGTGCAGAATCAAAATGTCTTTTTATCTCCTGTTTATACTGTAAGACTTCCATCCTCCTCCTCCGAGATATCTCTGAATGCCGGACAGGAAACATACTTCAAATACCTGTTGTTCATTCTCCAAATGTGATAAACATAATCTGTGAGACAAGAGCCTCGGATTGCACTAAAGTGGTAATGAGATTGGAGGGAGCACAATGCGCTGAGGGGGTGAGGATAAAAATGCAGAAGATAAAGCAGTCACAGCCTCAGTGGGAGAAAAAAAAAGAAGAAGGAGAGAGTCGGAGAAAAAGACAGAGAGAAAAGATGGGGGTGGTTTGTGTCTGAATCTTTGACTGGGATGAAAGGAAGCAAGACGAGATGAGGCAGATCAGATTTGGGTTTATCTGTGTGGCCTAGCGTGTATCTGCGGTTCAGTTGGCGATATAAGCTAGTTGTTTGTAGAATGTGAGAGAAGGGGAAGAGAGAGATGGAGAGCCGGAGAGCAGTGGGGCTTCTTTAAAAGCTCCTGATGGCAGAGCCGGGCTTCAAAGACGATCGCCCGCCTCATCAAAGGCTCGACTCAGCGGAGGATATGGCCACTGTGATGCCATGCGTGTGTGGGAGCGGCTGTGTGTGTGTGTGTGTGTGTGTGTGTGTGTGTGTGTGTGTGTGTGGAATAGAAAAGAGACAGATGTTTGCCTGTGAATGTGTTTATGTCCTATTTATGTGTATGTCACCACTGTAAATGAAAGCCCCATATAAGAGAGTCATGTTTATGGTAGGAATCCCTCATGTGCGCTTCTATGGGAGCTCACTGTCTTGTCAAATAGATAGGAAGGCGGCGTTTCTTTATTTTAGTTTCGTTTATCATCCTTTCAGAGATTCTGTATGTGTCATCATGTGTCTGTAAACAGGAGTTTTCTATGCCCGCCTTCTGGAGCCTGCATCAGCCAATGAGTGATCATGTAGCCATCGTCTCTTCTTCCTCCTCTGTCCTGATTCAGGTACAGGCCAGACTCCGGAATGAATGATGCATCATGGAACAAGAACTACTGGATGGTTTTGCCTCCATTACTCTTAAGCAAGGGTAGTTTGAGGTAAAAAAAAAAAAAATAAATCTTCTTTTGCCAGATGCTTGAATACGCCAGAAATGCCTACAGTCCACTCCAAACTGTCGAGGCTTCTGCATGAAATCCAATCATTGTAATCTTTTTCCGATAGATAGACACCTGCGTTTATATCCCATGACAGTTTTCACCAATTACTGAACCTACATATTTATATTCATGCACAACTTGAATATATATCCCGAATGCAAAGATCATGTCCTTGGTTTTGTCGGCCGTTTCGCTGTCATGCATGTCAGCCTACGCAGCACATGCACTAAAGTTACAGCTCTGAGTGACAAAACTCTGTGTAATCTATCCTCAAAAAAAAAAAAAAAGAATTCAGCTCTACATAATCACCAAGCCTCCATAGAGTCTGCAAAGAAAAGGCAATTCAGCTTAACACAGTGCACAGGCTGCGTAGCGTAGATAACTGCCATTCACAGACGCAAAATTTCTCCGCTTTTCCTAGAAAATTGAAATGAGTGAGACACTCCAAAAACTCAATTTCACAAGTTCTTCAAAAGGGATGAGAGCTGAGGCAGCCGCTCTCCTGTTATAATCACAGACATTTTCATCAGCCAGCTGTGATGTCACGTATTTTTTAAAGGCAGGGAAAAAAAAAAGCACAAGGTGAAACTGGATTCTTCTCAATTAAGAGTGGGGATATGCTGAAGAAGTGAAGGCATTTCCTCAGTGAATACTATTTGAACTGGTTATTATACTGTACCTTAGTCAATGGGTGCTTTATCTGGCTAAATGTGAGCAAGTGGGTGTCGTAACGAAAGGTGTTGCAGTGCTGCAGAGCCCGTCTGGAAATGCAGACACGGCGGTTTGACTGTTTTTTTTTTTCCCTCAGCATTTGTAAATTAAGCATCGCCTGCACTCCTGCGGACGAGGCAGGAGAGTCAGAAAACGCAGCTGACAGGACTGATCTGAGAGCCGTGACGAGAGGTCACGTGGGGGGCATTTTCAGCTTCAACATCAGGCGGTTAAACCTTGAAAGTAATAGGAAAAACTGACGCATTTTCAATCAACACAAATTCCATTAAAAAACGAGCCGTTTCGACATCCGCTCGAGAAAATGTGCTGCAATCTTATTTATTCCCCCCTACTTGCGCAATGAGAACATGTTTTATGACATTTACCTTGGCCTCCCACATTATACCGCAGTCCCTCCCATCTAGATGGTGTGATAATGCTGCGAGGGCTTAGTTTTAACCACCGCAGAGAAAATAAAATATCTGTCCCAGTATATTTCCTACACTGAGAATCTGTTACAACCCTGAATGTACAAACTGTGCTTTCTGGCAGTAGTTTTACAAAGTGTTCCTGATCTATCTATCTATCTATCTATCTATACATCCATCCATCCATCCAAGAATCTTAAATAAGTATTCAAAACTCATAAGGTCTTCCTGCACAATTAAAGAATTAAAAATCAGTCAAATTCACACACACATCCAATTTAACTTGTTTTTGTGACGGTAAAGATGTGCAAGCCGTGCATTAAGCCATGGGGACAAGCTTAGGCAATTCAACATGAAACATGAAACCAAGATAGGACATCAGTGAGCTCGACACCTTTCTCTTGTCACTCATGAGGATATTCCCTCTTATTCCCATAGTGAAAATTAATTTTGCTGGCATCAAATTCAGAATAAGCATTTAGAAAAATCAATGATGTTGAATAAATATTCAACATATTGTCTTTGTCATATTTATGTCAGAAAGGATGATCAAATGATCAGATTCGGTTTTGGAACAGGACTTCTGTACAGTGATAGTCCGATGCCGTAGATCTTTCAGGGAATTCAGGTAAATCCTTTAGCCCCAACTTCACCTTTTAACAACAAGCTGCTTGGTCAGCAGGGTGATGGTGGATTCACACTTTCATTCTGCTACAGGGCCTGAGGTCAAGCACACGCAAGTGCCCTTGATGGAGACGCTGAACCTCCAGCAAAGGTTGCAGTTGTGCAACTGATCCCTGAGTGAAATGACGAATTCCCTGCAGGCAACAATACAAAAATACGATAAGGTGAATTCAGATTCTTGAGAGGCGCGCGGCACTCTACAAACAACTCCCTGAAAACACATCAACCACACAAATGCCTTGAGGCTCTGCTACTGTTTAAAGGCTCTACAGAGGCATGATGACGACATGCCATTTTGCCTTTGATCTAAAATCCTAGTTGTCGCAGCCTATATCAAATCATCCCTCAGGATGTGAAGCATATGGTGTTATATTCTCAATCTTCCACCAACATTATGATGGATCCTCTTGATTCTTTCAGCTCCAACCTCCATCCACTAGGCCATCATCCTCTCTGAGTCTACCTCAGGGACGTACTTAGGTGGCGATGTGTTCTCCTCTCTGATTGGCCTGGCGGGCTTTCTCTTTTGCCGCGTACACGCTGTTGCCATGGTTCTGGCTGGGGCTGCGCGGCAGTGTTCTCTAGCTCCATCTGTCTTGGGTGTCAGCTGGGCGGAAAAATGCTGTGATTCCACTCATTTTCTCACCGGGGGGTGGCATCCATCCTGCTGCCACTCCTCTGTCTCCACACTGGCACGCATCAACACGATACCCGCCTCGAGTTCACCGACACAGAGCTCGACAGCAGAAAAAGGATTGTTGCTCTGGGTTGGACATGCTTCATCAATTTGAAGGCAAAACGATGTTAGGGAGGCTGATCAGATTTGCTTGACTCCTGCCAAAAGACCCAGGTGCAGGACTGGCAGTGGGAGTGAGCTATTTTGAGCTCAAGAGAAAAAGGAGGTCAGTTGTATCAGCAAAGTGTTAAACCAGCTCACATTTCATAATTAAACCACTACAGCAAGCTGCCGCATATTCTACATTCCAGTTTGCTTTTATCCACTTGGAATTTCCCAATCATTCATCACTGCAGATGTTCATTTGTAAAATCTGGAAGTCTGGGCATGCAGTGGCTGAAAAATGTTCGACTATATCAAAAAAATACCAGGAGCAACATGGGCAGCCCTGGTAACAATGGTACAATATTGACTGTGCGCCCACTGAGGCAATGCCAGAGCAGAACCATGCTTGAGGGCATCTGGCTTGTCGGTTCTTTCCACCTGAGATTACCACCAGTGAGACTGTGGTCACTGGCCCTTAGCCATTCCTCCAGGAACACGTGAGTAAAATTCAGCCCAGTTTTACCTTGGGGCTGTTGTTGAATTTGTACAAATGTAACTTGTGTTGCGAGGGATTTCACATCTTGGACGTAGCGAGAAAAGTGGCCGTGCCCGTTGAAGCTGTTGTCAGCCCGCTAACTAGAAAAAAGGAGATTGTACTGCACCAGCTGAGTAGGAGACAGCTACAGGCATGACCAACACCACAAGCAACCATAAATCATTCCGACACTCATCACCGTGAGAGGAGTGCTTGGAGTTTTGACCTATCACAGGAACTTGAATATCTCTGGGCTGAATAATCTTACAAGATGGTGAGTAATGGTGTCTGATATTTCCCAGGCCCCTTCATGTGCGAGGCCCCGGGGTCATCAGAGGGATCCCTGTCTGGCCATAAATGTCAGACCTCATAGATATTGCACGGGACAAGGCCCTTTGATGCTAATTACAAGTTACTGCTCGACAAGTGCCGCGATGATGAGGAAGTGCAAGAGTAGAAGGAGAGGAGAGGAAAATGTAAAGGAAAAATTGCATGATATGAGAAAAAGGAGAGATGTGCAACATATTAAACAACTGTATCAATGATTAAGTGACTTAATTCTCTACTGTGAAGCAGTTGGTAAAGTCTGTTTTCACAAAAATCTAAATCACTGATCATATTTCTGACGTTTAATGATGACGATATCACTGATAATATTGGGTTTAAGGGACATAAAACTAAAAAAAAAAAAATCAGTTTGTTGGCATTTCCAGATTTTATCCAGATTAACTTCTTGGAGGTCTGGAAAGCAGAAAGCTGCATGAAAATGTGTCAGGTCCAAATGACATCTGAAGCTTGTTTGAAATGTTTCTACAGAAGCATCTCAATCTGTGCGGCCTGGCTGCTTCCATGGAATTTCATTTTCAAGTTTCACTCTCAGCACGACGACGTAAAATCTGCTACTAGCAGAGCTTTATGGGAGAAGACACAGAAGACAACAGTCCGTGGAGTCACTCTGAAATATTTTGCGACTTGACAACGTGACTGATCGGAGGGCGAGATGATTGATCGCTGCTTCAGTGTCACCAGCGCACAGAGTAATTAACGCCTACGTCGTTACCACAGCGACCCAATGCAGATATGTTGGAGATGCCTGCACCCAAAATCTGATCACTTGCAAATAACAGTGTGATACAACAGCGACTATCTTTCTTTCAGATCTTGTGTGAGAAACAAACCAGATTTGCCCGCAGTCTGAACATAGAATGATATGTCAGAATGATATCGACGCTATAAATAGCCACAGCTGTGTGTAACGAAAGCTGATCTGAAATCAGTGTAGAACCCTGATGATGCGGCACAATCCACATTTTGAAGGTCGACCAAGACATTGATATTTTCAGCTGATAGTAATTCTTTGAACATAAACAATCAGTCCTGATGTGGGTTGCTCAGATTTGTAGGTGACTGTACTGAGTGTAAAAATGAACGTGTTCATGGTCTCTGGTGGACAAACTACTTAATGGTGACACAAATCAGCTCAAGTCTAGCTCGGCATTGCTTTTATTACAATTCTTTGTTGCCTATTAACTGTCACATTCATCGATACTTGTGCACTTAGCGAAGATCAACTGATGTATTGTCGAGCTCTAATGAAAACAGTTAATTAAGGCTGTGTCCATTTATTGCTAACTACGGGAGAAATGAGTCTCGAACGCTCAGATTCTTAATCATTAGAACTGATCATGCATACGCACAGCTTCATAAACCTAATGTAAAGAGTGTGCCGTGTGTTCTGACTGTAAACACAGTCGCTTATGAACCTACGCAGGGTTTTTTGTTGTAATTCTGCATAGTTTTATACATGAGGCCGTCAGCTTTGAATGAAAGAGGATGAGGAGGAAGAGGACACGGAGACAAGGAGGATGGGCGGCTCCACAACAAATGCGAGGCTGCTAGATTGTCTAGAAAGCCGGATTTTAAAGTGATGCACTAAATCAATAGCCTGCCTGGAACAGAATATATTTGTCAGCCTGCTCAGATAAAATATACGACTCTGCCTTTTCCCTCTGAAGGTGAGCACAGTGAAAATATTCCACCAACTGTGTGAACAGAAGTCAGAGAGAGGCCACAAAGTCTGAGCTAACTGGCTAACACCACCCACCAGCATGCTACCATTCACAGGCAGCGCACTGTCGCTGTTGCTCAGCTCGGTGTCGAGGTGTGCACATAGAGAGGGGTTTTGATGGGGGGAGGATGTTGAGCTGCTGACCCTGACGGGCAACACTGAGGCAGAACAACACCAGGCGGCCATCAGCTCGCCACTCAGCTGAGAGACAGCTGTTGATCGCATCAGGAGGTCCTCCATCGATGGGCCAGCAGAACAGCACTGCAGAAAGGGCTTGACTTTAGTCCTAATAAAGTGTGTGTGCATGTGTGTGCGTGTGTGTGTTCAGTTGTGCATGCTTTGGCTGGATTTGTCACATCTGAGTGCCACTGCTGTTATGTGAATCAGTGGCTGGCTCCGGGCTGAGAGTCAGATGTTTAAATGCTATTTACTGATGCGTAGAAAACAATCAGCCTAATGCAGCGCTACATTACCAATTATTTCTCTTTCCGTTACAACCGAGGAAATCCTGCACGGAAGAAGAGCAGCACTCCGAGCACGCACTCGAATTAAAAAGTATGCAGTGTGTTAAGTCAACGATAGATGTGTGTATTCCTTTTTAAAAAGCCACTATCGGACATCTAGACCCGTCGGTGCGTTGTGAAAGTCACCTTGGCGCCGTTATTCCACTTAACCAAGCCAAAGTCAGCAATAATCACGCGAGCGCTTCATGCAGAGTGGCGTTTGATTAATGTCCCAGTGCAGCCGGGACATCCAGGCTTTGCTGGGACAAGTCACAGGTTCTGTCAGCCCGAATAAGCCTGCTGTCCCCGTCGAGGCCAAGAGAGCAGGCTGCTGGTCAGCTTGTATTAATTTCAGAGGGCTGCTGTGTCCATAGTGGTGACAATAGCAGAGCCAAGGTGTCTCCTGGGAAGGCACGCTGTCACTCCTGCCACCGCAAAGTCCACACAGGAGGCTTAACATTATTTTCTTCCTTTCCGTTTCTTTTCACTTCAGCGCTGCTACGGCTTATTTCAAACAGCAGTGGCGTGTGAGAAGAGCTCACCTGTCTTTCGTAGGAGTGTGAGAAAACGCTGGAGTGGTGGTAGCTGGCAGCTCCTCGGTGCACCTCGTTTGAGGTGGCAGATGTGTCACATTGCGAGGGCAGCTACCTGCTTGGCAGTTGCGAACCGTCTCACCGCAGCCCTGTTTGTCACTTGCCTTCTCCCTTTTCTCTTTATTCTCCCCTCTCTCAGTGCGACTTCTTACACCGCTGATCGACCAATTTGCCAGCGCGCCGAACATCCCAATTAGCAGACAGTCGCAGAAACAGCTTAAATGCTTGCTTTAAAACTTAAAAAGTCAGAGAACAAAAAACATTGGAGAGGCCATTAGGCGTTTGGATCTGCTCGAGTGTGTCGACAGGAGAAGCTGCTTTCACCTGTAGATGGCAATTAAAGTGGCCTGAGTGTCTGGCAGCAAATGTGCCTCAGTGAACAGCTCACTGTTACAGCTTAATTGTATAAAAAGAAAGATTTTTTCCCCCTTTTTCTTATTTTTATTATCTTACTCTTAAATTTTACAGACACACTCAGACACTGTTTCCATATATTGTACTTGGGCGGATTGGAACAGTCCAGAACATCTTTTATTCAATTTGTCATTTCTCAAAGCAGGATTAGGTTACATTTATTAATCCCCTGAGAACTACTGGAGCTTAAATTCAGTCAGGCCAACATTATCGTTCACCCAAGAAAACCTGCCAACCGGAGGTACATAAAAGGAGAGCATTTTCTACAATACTGCACCAAAGTAAAATGCTGTAGATGGATTTTATCAGTGCTAACTAACTACAAATTAACTACAAATGATGTTTTCACTTAGGTTTTAGTCAAGTGTACAGTGTATGTCATCTATAGTTAAGATTAAGATTCACATGTGGTACAAACTGCAAAGCTTTATCTTATCAGGATATTTTTGTCAAGTTAAAAAAAAACCTGGACAAATTTCTTTCCCAGGACACCTCTGGGATGAAATGTTTTTTTTTTTTTATACGTATGTTGGTTTAAGCTCTGCAAATAGCAATCTGAGCTACACTACAACAGACTCTGCCTTCTCAAGTGTTTACTGAAGCTCTAACAAAAGTACAGACAGGAAGACACCCTGTCATTCACTCCTCTCACTCTTAGTTGTCTATGATTACCGGCTGATATCAGCTGTTCACTACAGCACAGCTGCACACCTTCGCTGTCAGCCTATCATCCTGCTGCTGTCTTTTAAAAATACGGGAGCCCTCCACCTCCCCATCACCGCCCAGTCATCATAGATTCACCAGCTTCATCGGCTTCGTCGTTTCATCCGCCCATCTGTCTCAAAGAGTCGTCAACCTCCGCCGACAGCGTCAGGACTCCATGCTGCTGCTGCTGCTGCTGCTGCTCAGGGCGATCGCAAAACTTTTCTTTGTACCTTGAATATTAATACTTCAACTTCTTGTGATCGTCTGAACTGAACGTTGTGCTTTTATTTTACTCCATCTTTCCAGTTCTGCTTCCTGTTTTATGATGATATCTAACTCTCCTCTCATTTCAAATCCCCCTCCTGCCCTCATGTGTTTCCTGCCCTCATGTGTTTCCCCTTGTGATCGCCTGCCCCTCCATGATGTGTTACACCTGTGTCCAATTATCCCCACCTCCCTTGTGTATAGTCTGTGCCTGTGTGCTCCCTGCTCTCTCTGCCACTGCGTCTTCGCCCTTCGTAACAAGTGTTCCAGGATCCTTCCTAGTGTATTTGCCTTGTAGTGTTTTGGACCCTGTTTTTTATTTTGCCCTTACCTTGACTCTGCTTAGCCTTTTGTGTTTTTTTGTTTGCCACTGTCTCTCGAGAGAACATGAACCATCCTTTGAGTTGAACTAATGACTATGGAGGATAAGAACAACATAAAGACACTTTTGGGATGGTTCACATTCGCACGGGGACGGTTAAAACAGTTTTATCAAACAAATGCTGAAGTACATTTGTTTAATAATAATCTTGATTCAAGGCTACTGCCGCTTCAGTCTCATCTCAGTGCTCACCAGTGCGTAGAAAAGTATCCCTCGCTTTTTCTATACAGTTAGGACCTACATTTTTACGTTCTATGACTGAGATTTGATCATCTAATAAAATATATTACATTATTAACCTCTGAACTACCCAATGGTAGATAAGGTAATGAAAATTTACTCAACCTTGACCAGGTCAAGCATTGAAATCCCGACATCCGATGCATGAATAATATCAATCCAGTAGTAATACACACTAATTTAAATGGTCCAACACTCCCCTTTTATTCAATCAAGCTGAATCCAACATCAAACTCCTCCACTTTAACCCACAAATAATTGCTGAACTATAAATTAACCTCATCAGATCTGCATCCAATTGCACTCACTGATAGATACCAGCCACCTTAATACACTCCTAAATAGATCTGTGCATTATTCTGTGGGAAATGATGCATTACTGCATTAAAAGTACCAAACAGAGTCTATTCTGGGCCGAGATCCATCTTCCATCCAAGTTTTGTGAAAATCCAATGTGTAGTTTCTGTGTAATCCTGCTGACAAACCGACAAATGGACACAGGTGAAAATGTTCTGGTACTAACAAATGTGTAGAAGAAGAATTTCGGCTGCTGGACCTCTGCTGTGGTATTTTTATACTGTGGGCACTGTTACTTTGACCCGAGTAAAAGATCTGAACACATCTTCCACCAGCGCTTTCAGCTCACTGCACCACAAAACGCTACAGAAGAACTGAGGGGTGGGGTCAAAAGTTTGGGGGTTGGAGAACCATGAGAGAGGAAGAGCTTTTTTTTTTTTTTTTACCCCGCTACTCTGTGTGATACCTTGAACGAATGCCAGACTCTGTGTCCGTGCTCCGTGGGCACAATGTGAGGATACGGCCGGTGCCAAAACAGTGTTTGGCACGAAAAGAAAGCACTTCCCAACCCCACTACTCTGGCACTCTGCCCAGTCACCGCTAGTCGTTGCCGGTTTCAGCCAGCATCTCGGCTTTAAAGCTGCGAAGACATTTTCTCCCCGTGAACGTCTGACAGGCAAAATCAAGACATGTTCCCCCTACTGAGCTACAATGCAGGTTAACTTGATCAATGCAATCACGGGGCTGGTGACAAAATCATACCAAGACGGGGTTCATTAGGGCCTAAATTAGCATGCAACTTCAAAGGGAAGCATCCTGATTGGCTCTGATTGGCTCTGATTGATATCATTATGAGAGCGGTGATTGTGCAGCCACAGCTCTTAGACAGTTGGCTGTGAAAAATAAAAAAAATCTTTTTCTTTTCCCGGGAAGAGAAAAAAGAAAGCCCTGACCTGATATAGTGGCGGAGAGCTGAGTGGAGGTCGCCATGTGTTCAATTCTTGGCCATAATGAAATGTCGTGCTAGCAGGAATTGGCCCAATCTCGGCCTCCAAAAACAGTTTGGCATGATGGAAGGGGAATTGGTGGTAAATGAGCTCAAGGGGAGCAGAAACTGTGGTGGAATTGGCTGCGGAAGAATTGACGTGTTCTGGATTCACTTTGAGGCGACGATGCGGAGGAAGCAGGTGGAGTCGGGCAGAACGGCGGCGATGCTTCCCGCCGGCTCCCTGGGATGTAATTACAGGTTAATGAAAAGATCAAGTCTGAGGTGATGATCATACGTGTCACTTTAAATTTTGATTGTGACGTTCGATCATTAAGCAGCGCTAATGCAAACGGACGGACACTGTATGAGTGGTGCACAGCCTCGGGGGGCTGTGTACACCGCAGGGGGTCCAGAGATAAATCTGAGGGGTCAGGAGACGACTGAATCACTGCACTGACTTCCTGTGTGTGACAGCATTGATTTTTAACAACCTTACTGGTTATATCACAGGTCATCAGGGTCAGCTCTATATCAGTTACTGTTTGCTTTGGCTTTCCAATAAGATGGATAAATAAATCTTCAAATTTGTAACTTTTGATTTGCAATTTGAAAATGTGTTTAATGCCTCAGTGTCTTTGTTTCAAGTGTCTATGAATTGCCTTGTGTCTGAATGGTGCTATATTAAATAAACTTGCATTGTCTTCCCGAAAAGGATAACAAAACAGTTTTTCCTGCAACAATTTCCACAAATTTCACCACAAAGTCGTATAAATTGATAGCAAGAGTCCAAGTTTAACCAGGAAATTAATTGGTACCAATCGATTCATGTCAGATTCATTTTCAAGCTGAAACTACAAAAATGTTGCAGCTCCTCAGATGTGAAGATTTGCTGGTTTTCTTTGTTGTATCAACTGTAAAACCAATTTGTCATCTGAGACACTGTGATGGCCGTCTTGATACCATTTTGTGGGATTTTATATGACTTGCACTCAACTCAATAGCAGTGTTTTGGTCCTCAGGCCTTTATCAGTTCCAGTTTTATGAATTTATGAACAGCGTGCAGTATTCTTGGATTCAAGGGCAGGATACTTGTGAAATAATGGATACTTTAATGTCTTCAGGCCTGTTCATAAAGACAAGCTGAGTATGGTCACAACTGAGCCCTCTGTGCAGAATAATGGCCATAACCTGTGATGAGGATAAACGCTGGTTCATTTTAAAAGCTCAAAAATCAAATGGGTTGAGAAACAACCTGCTCAATACCAGAGATACATAACTTTCTTTCTTTAATGAGCTCCGAAGATCCCAACCACTTGTCACACACTGCGTGCAGTGTGTCCACCAGTTCAAGGTAAGAGTGGTTCGTGCTTAATTTCTCTTCAGTTCAAAAGTAAAGAACAAAAAAAACGGAGGCAAGTAAAAACTTCAAGAGTGAGATATATGCTTCTTTTGCTGTCCACTCCTATTAATCATCTTGCAAACCTCTCAGATTTTTTTCTCTGATCCCTTCAGGAAGTACAGAGCAGTTTCACAAATTAGTGATTTTTTTCCTCCAATGCAGCGCTTCACAAGTGCGACAGTGAAAAAAAAATTCAGAAAAATGAATATTATTCTGGTTCCTACTGCAGAACAATAGGTTTTACATATTTCAATCAAGGCAGCCATCTTGTAAAAACTTTGAGGCATAAAAACATCTGTTTTTGGACCAAGTTTGTACGCATCGTAGTCAGATTCTGGTGCCTGGATCCGTCAGTGTCTACAGTGAACTACGGCCACACACATCCTCTTTTTTAAACAGAAGCTAGCAAGTTTCCACAGTTTCATATTTCAAGGGAATAAAACACAACAAAAACAACAAAGCGTGACATCAGAGAGCTCGAAGGATCTGATCCTGAATGAGGGAGCGGAGATGAAGCAGATTCATTCTCACTTTGGGATGTTTGATGCTTTTGGAAATGCCACAGTGCGAGACAGAGAAGGGAAACTGAAGTAGCCAATGGCAGGGAGCTGCCCCAGAGCATCGTGGGTAGACATTTTCAATGGCATGAAAACAAATACGCACTGTAAATCGGCGTGTGGTTGCCTTAATCTTGTACGATGCTCCGCCTTCAGTTCGCCATGGAAACTCTGGGCTGTACCAAGACAGGAAGAGGAAGGAGGACTCGCCGTGATCATCAGCTAATGTACATTTCTAAGACAAATACAGTACTTTTGGGAATAGCAGTGACCATTATGATAATTGGTGGCAGGAATCCTGCTTTTGCTGCAGTAATTATAAAAATGCAGAGCGTCACAATGGCTACACTCGCAATTATTTCGACCACAGCTGCACTCCGAATTGTCCAATTATAGCTTTTGAAGCGGAAAAGTTACAGACATGCAGATCGAGATGAATCAGGTGTTTGCGGCGGAGTGATGCGGCTTGTTTACTGATTGAAAATGTCAGCGCCAGGCCGAGTTAGGCGGTTGAGCCGGCTGCTGCCCTGTCAAACACTTCCTGCTGCTTAGTGAATTCATCATTTCCATCTTAATGGGAACATTTGACTGACACCTGCCAGCTCCAGTTGGAAGCTCATGTCAGAAAAGCACCGCGGCACTTACCACAGTGTGTGTAGATGTGTGTGTGTTGAGGTTGAGGTTGAGAAAGACGATGGAACTAAGAAAAACTTTGTGTCTGGGCAAAAATAAAGGTGTGTATGTAGGTCAATTAATCAAACATTTGATCCACAGAAAGTTAATTTTGAATTATGAGCATCATTATCTCAGATCACTAGACGTGTATCTGCTATTATCTGCTCTGTCCCTCACAAACGGACTGAAGAGGGAAAGAAAAGCTTCATTATTTCTGCTTCAGCCACTTGGAATAAATTCATTTAAATGAATGTTGTTTTGACGGCTGTAAACGCTGCGTTAAATGACTCCTGTGTTAACAGTCTCTGCTCGAACATTATATATCATTGTAAACTGAACCTCTTTGGATTTTGCACTGATGGCTTGAGATTTCATCCTGGGCCGTAGAAAATTGTGATGGCCATTTGTCATTATTTGTGGCAATATATAGGATTATTTTTAACCTACATTTAACCAGAAAAATTATTGAGATAGACATATAACAATTAAAATGAATACAGAAAACAATTGAGGTGAGGTATAACTATCAAAAAGTAAATGATTAACTGAATAAACTACCAATATTCAAAATAAACATCAGCTGTCGCTCTGTGTGTGACTGCCTCTATAATGGAGAGACAGAGGATGGTGAAAGCTTCTGCCAGTCTGATCAACTGCATCTCCACAACAGAGTGATTTGATGGGGGGGGGGGCAGAAAATGGGCAAAATGGGAAGTATCTCATGATGGCATGTAATGGCTGAGTGGCCACGATCGGCAGCCCCTAATGGAGTTCCCTGTGCTAATCAGACCAACAGCAGCTGGAAACCAAAGCCCACTGGACTGATGCTGCTCCACAACAGAAAAGAGGAGGAAAAAGATTTTATCACTTCCTATTCTGCTTATTGGTTTTTATGTTGCAGATCATAGGAAGGAAGGAAAGGAGAACAAATATGTTGAGGACAAACCTTAAGTCAGTTAGGTATCCGCAGCTGGAAGAACAACAAAACAGGATGCAAACGTAACTCAAGCCAAAGTGTTTACAGACCACACTAATATTCAGCTAGAATTATTCCCTTTTTTGTTTGAGAAATATTTATGCACAGACATGTCTTTCCTCCAGGTTCGTCCATCCTCTGCCGTTCTCATGTTTCCACCGACTCCAAAAATTAACTCCGTGTTCTGTTTGAACACTGTAAGGCTTCATTTGCTGAAGGAGCTCGAGCTTCCTGCAGCCTTAGTCACTGACAAGAAGAACACGAGGAAAAAGCAATGAACATTGCTTTTTGCACAAGATAAGAATGACATTTTGCAAGGAGCAATAGCGGTAGAATAAAAAGATGAACAAAAGAAGAGGCACACATGACAGAAACTAAAATGCAGTTCCGGCAAACAAGGCAAGCAACACTTTTCCCTGTTTCTGAAAATCTCCAATTTGATGTTGTGTAAAGTTCTGGCTGCAGTTTTAAGCACACATATTTTAAAAAACAAAGTTCTTAGCAGTCAGTACAACTACCTAAGGGAAAATAGTAATATAAAGCGTTTTGTGGCTCCAGAGGAAGCTGCATGTAATCTGATAAACTGTCTCCAGTGATGTAGCTGAGTGGCTAAGATACATTTTAGGTAATGTGGGCTCACGGTTTTCAAAAGCCATCCACACTGCTCCGATAACAGTATTGGACTCATTATGGACAGTTGCTCAAAACAAATGATCAAAATCGATAAAGCAGATACAGATATCAGATCTTTATGCCATGATTCCTCTTCCTTATAACCTGGCACCTACATTACAGTGACATCACTAGAAGTAATTTATCAGATTACATGCAGCTTCCTCTGGAGCCATAAAAGGCTTTATACCTATATCACATGTGCATTAGTACGCCCCAAGATCTGTAACTACACTTTGATGTGTAAAATTGGTGCAATTGCCCTTTAAGAATCAATAATGGGACCTCAAAGCATGTTTCTTAATATCCTGGCTCTTACACATATGGAAGTCTAGATAAATAGATAGGAGTAGTAACAATGCACAGCGCTCGGTCTTTCATCGTACACATGGATGTCTTTAAATCTGAGCCCTGACACGTTGAGGTTCAGTTCATTTGCACCCACTCTGTGTGACATCTTCCACCTGACCAACTGTCACCTGCTGATAAAATACCTTCCTGCAAATATGGCAGCTGTCCTACTTTCCAGGAAAAGACCACTTCTGGCCTTTCAGCAGAGTTAATACCTGATCTACACACCTCTCTACTTGGGAACAGGCCCAGAACTGTTGGCTTAAGTCTGCACGCATATTAACCAATATATCAACCTCTCTTTCACCCCCAACTGTCAGAATGTGCCGTAATCCTATTTCTAACCTACTGAGAGTTATGGGTTCAGTGTGCAAATACAAAAATCCTTTTTTAGTAAAGTCAGCATTCATCTTCACCTGGACATTACCGCGGACAGAAGGAGGCAGAATGTAGACTGATATGAATGTCACGCACATACAGCAGCACATTTTCTCCAACTGAGGAGGGTTTCCAAGCGTGACTTAAATATAGTCTGAGCAAGGGCAGTAAGTGACTAATTCTCTGCTTTACCTGAGCAGCTGCCATTAAAATGTTCACATAAAAGGTTCATATTAACTCCCAGTTGGAGAAAGCAGGTCATACTGGGCGGGTCCCAGGGGTGGAATATCCAACTAATGACCCACATGGGGAAATGACGACAGCTGCAAAGCAAATAATAAAAGACTCCGCAAGAAAAACAAGACAGGAACAAATGAGGGGTGTAAAAACATTAAACAAGCTATTTAGTCCGAGAAATCACTAAATATCGCAGACGTCTGAGGGGATAGACACAGTAACAGCAACATTAGTCCAATGTAAACAGATGTTTGACAGCTCTGCAATCATGGATGAATTACTGAATGAGCCTACTAGGCACAGTCAGTGTCAGGGGGCCCCTGGGCCAAGCCTTCTATTTCATTTTGACAGTTCATATTTCTTTGTCTCGGTCAATCTCATGACTACAAATTGAGACTAAATTACCAAAAAGAGACGCAAAACAACAACAGAGACACAAAAGTAGACTCGAAGAGAAAAATAAGTACAGCAAAGAGGCATAAAACGACTACGAGGTGAGAAGAAGTGACTGAGATGACACAAAACTACCACAGATACTCAAAAGTATCAAAAAGGCACAAAAAACAAAACAAAAAGACAATCACAGAAACGCGAAACATCTACAAAGAGATGCAAAAAACTAAAGACACAACTACAAGGTATGATGATGATGATTATCACAAAAGGACACAAAACAACTACAAAGAGCTTCATAAAACTAAAGACACAAGACAACTAAAAAGATACAAAAAATTATCACTAAGAGACACAAGAAACTGTAAAAAAAAAAAACCAAAAAAACCAAAACAACAACAATTACAAAAGGACACAACACATTAACAAACACTGAGTCTTTCAATCAGGGTGTGTCTCTTTATCTAGGTGGGGTTGGGGTTGTTACATGTCTGTCCCCAGGGACCCTGTTGTCTAATAATCCATAAATTCATGCAAAACATAATAGCTACAGTAAATGTAGGCTGCACTACTTGATTTTGGTGAAGACTCCGTTCTGTAGGCTGGGTTGTGTACAGCCTTGCATTATGTTGTAAGCTTCCCCTCCTGTCTAACCGCACACATTTAGACACATCCTTCTTACCTGTATGGACTAATAACTAAAACACTGACATACCTTAAATTAGGGCTGTAACTAGTGATTATGGTTGTTGTTGTTATAATCTGATGGTTACCTCCTTGATGAATTGGCTTACTGTTTAATAAAGCCCAACACAGCCTTGATATTTGTTCTATCTACTTAGTTTACGATCACACAATTAAAAAGAAGATGAAAAGTCGCAAATCTTCACATCCAAGAAGCTGGAGCTGATTAGTGTTCTGCGCATTTTTGTTGGAAAACAGAAGTTTAATCTGTGATTTACAGTCTACATTAAAAACACTGTATAAAAACAACACAAACTACGGCTTCAGTAAATTGCATTAACGCCTCTCTGACATTATAAGCTTCACAGTTACACAATAAGCTTACACGTGTACAGTATATGATCTATATACATTTCAACACGCTGTAAACACATAAGTGTTTTTATCGTGTTCACGCCTGTTTGTGTAACACACTGAGCTGTGGCTTGCGTGAGCATGTGTAACTGTGAAGCTGCAAATGATACTGAACACTTCAGTCTTTCCCTGGGATTATAAAGCACAGCGAGACCACACAGATATTGTATTTCTTGCATGACTGGGCAGGCAGACTTTGAGCTCAGACCGTGGGTAGTGACTGAGTGATAGGCGAATGGATTTCCAAAAACCTGGACAGCGACTGTTGCAATGAACAGCTGTAAAACACTTAAGATTGATTTTCGCGAGCGTTGGTTTTTCCTAGGTAGGGCTTGTTTTTATCCAGCCATCACAGTTTGATCTCGTTTGCCATATCTGAATGTGCTCTCTGACTTCGTCACACCACCCGTCGACGGTATCGACTGCAGAACAATAATACAGGCCGGTCCTGAGCCGTGCGACACAAGCTGCGTGACAGAAGCAGTGGCGGTTAGCCATCAGTCAACTGCTGGTCATACTCGTCCTTAAGTCCCTAACTGCACCATGGGATTGTGGGTATTAAGAGCATTTCATGCAGAGAATCATATCAAATGGATGAATTCACAGGAGGAATCATAATTCAAACTTGCAATCGCCTGAGAGCAATCGATCTTGGGAAATCGCAGTCCATTCTTTAATCTTACCCCTTCATAACTGAGCGAGAAAAAGAACCAATGACGTTCCTAATAGCAGACGGGGAAAAAAAAGAGTTGGAAAGGAACAATATTTCATTTACATACTGGATTATTATTAATCAACAGGGTACAGATGGAAGCTTTCACTGAAAAAGCCCTGGAGAGTTTCTGTGTGGATGGTTCTGCCTCTTGCAGCCGCGAGGGCCATGAACTCAGATTTCGAGAGACACTGCAACAAAAATGGTCATTGTGAAGACTGAAAGGGAGCAAAAGGAATGACAGAGGGCACCGATATCTCCGGCTCGGTTCATCGGGCATGGTGTTTTGATTGGTGGTGTACTGTATATGATCCTCAATCGCCTGCAGAGGCGGAGAAGGGAGTGAAAGACAGAGAGAAAGAACTCCGTCACCCAAACGCTAAGATGTATGAACTCCCCGTGCCGGCAGCATGCTGTGAACACAGACTCTCCCACAGGCCCGCGGGGAACACTCTGTTTGTGGCCCCTCTTTCCAGACGCACACTGAAGCGTAACTACCTCAGGTGGAGTTTGTGAGCTGACTCCTTTATCCCAGGGCAAGCTCACTTTGTGTGCAGCTTAGAGTAGCACCATTCCAGAATACAAAGGGAGAGGGGGGGTGGGGGTGGAGAGAGAGAAGCCTTGCAGTCAGGTGGCAGGGAGATGGAGTTTATGCTACAACCAAGATAAAGCACGTAAAGCTGAGGACAGAAAAGGGACAGAAATTAGATTTTAAAAAAGAGCGAAAAGGAGGTGAAAGCAGAGTTTGAGCAGAGGAAACTTGATGTTGCAAGTCATGACTGGAACTTTGGCATAAACTCAATATAGGTTTTTTTCTTCCTTTTTTTTTTTGTTATACTCGACAGTATATCATCATTGCATCTCCCAGGAACAGTGACTGGACACACTCTTTTTGAGTGACGGCTGAAGGACGTCTCAGCAGCTGCGAGATCGGGCTCCATTACCCACACAGTGAGCGAAAAGGACACGCACTGCAGCCGTAATGATACATTTGAGTCAGGAAGGGGCTATTTGTCGGCGAGGAGGAGCGAGGAGCAGTCGGCCCGGACCTGGCGGCCATTCATCCTCCCCAATCATCTGCTCTGAGGGGAGTGTGGCGAAATCTCTGCTCGCATGACTGCTAAGAGGCCCGGGCCATTAGCTTGTTGTGTTGCACTTAGTGCTCAGAAACAGATCAATTACCGCCTCTTCCTGCGACGGACAGATAACGTGCATTCAAACGCGCACAGCACCCATGTATGTGTAAACGTGAGCATTGTGGCTGGTGGTTTGCCTGCAGATGTCTGTGGTGAAGACGTTAATGCCAATGCCAATAATTTATCTGAGCTGTGACACAGATGTGGAAGTTACTCCGGGGGAAGAGTTGACGACGATAAATAATTGAATTTCCCCGGGTTGCGTTTTTTGCCATTCATTATTTATCATCTAATTGATTACCGCGAGCAGGCTTCCTAACCTGTCCCGCAATTAATGTGTTGCTTTTATGTGCTAAATTAATGGCCACGGCAGCTCCATGAAAAACACACACTCAATTACATCCGGAATTGAAAAAGGCATGGCAGTTTGTGCTGTATCGCTGCGCTGGGGGACGGCACAGAGACATTAATCAGCCGAAATGGAATTCAACAAGATAGACTTAGTCTTCCAGACAAAATTGGACTATTTTTCATATTGTTGTCGTGCTGCCTCTGAGGCAACAGAGCAGCTCAAGTTTTCCTCTTGACCCAAAATTCACTTTGAATCAACTTAGCTGTCAACAATCTGCGCTGCGCCGCGCCGGCTTGTTTGTTTCCGAGGCTGCGACCGCCCCGTCTCCTCTTTGTGACACCGTGTTGTTGTTTTCCGGAGTGTGGGACATCATATTCAGTGCGCTGCGCCTCTCGTATTTGGTGAAGAGTTTTTGTTTTGTATACAAACAATACGTGCGCGCACACAAGCAAAGATGTACAAACTGGCGCTGGCACATGCGTTTATCTCTCCTGCTCATGTTTGGAGAGGTTGCGGCCCATACCAATTCCGTGGGGTCTTGTTTTGAATAAAATGCCGTTATGGGCGAACACTGTTTGCATTCACAATGTCCTGTTGGCAGTTTGAGCCATTGTGTGTGTGTGTCTGTGTGTTTAGACTTGCTATCAATTCAGATTTTTCTATTTATTCTCTGTTTCCTTTCAGCTTCAATAAAACCATATAGGCAAGACTCCTGGCAAAACTTAAAATTCACTGCCAGTTTGGCTGTGAGCTCTTTTCATATCCTAACTGTGCACTTGACGTTATACTGGCTTCAACACAACTCATCACCTCATGGTGGGAAGTAGACAAATCACAGAAAACAGACGGTGCAGAGCTCAGTGCATTCAGATGCCGCAGCCTTTTATTTAACTGTGGCTGCTAACAGGGGACTTCTTGTTTTTCTTTGCTTTATTTTATGCTGACTGCAAAACTACATGATCTGCATACATCTCGTAGGCTTCCAAACCTCTCCAGAGACACACACACACACACACACACACACACACACACACACACACACACACACACACACACACACACACACACACACACACTCTCTCTCTATTTCCAGGAAGGCATTGATTGGAGCCAAAGCCATCAGGATCGATACCCTCACTGTGAAGAGCCAGCTCATTGACCCCTTAAATAACGCTGTATGGTGCTCCGAAGCAGTGATCAGGCGTCCTTTAACTGGATTGAGTTGTTGTGTCTTCGAGGGAACACCCAAAACAAATCCTTGCCTCAGGTGAAGGAGAAAAATGTTCGAAAGCTGAAAAACTGTTTTTGCGCTGCATTTCTTTGCGCCTCCTGTCAGTCAGAAGTCTATACTGAATACTTGAACTTTGTTCATACGTCTTCCGTTTGTCCTCGGGGGCCAGAAAAGGCTCTTTCTCGCCTTTAATTGCTGATGGACAGTGAGGAGCGCAGAAGCTTATAAATAAGGCCCTATGGCAATGTCTGAATGAAAAAGGCCTGGATGCCACACGGCTGAGATCATTAAGAACAGCCTAATGATCCCCTGGATTTGATTTGTCTGGCCTGTGTCACGTCTCTACCGACCGGAGAGCCTTGTGAATAAAGAAAAAAAAAAAACATCCAAATTTCATCAGTCTCTCCACATGGCTTCTATTGAGGTTTGGGCTCATTTGGGACTTTGCCAAAGTTCTTCCAGACCGAGTCCAATTACTCCTGCAAGGTTGTTATGTACAGCTAAAAAAAGACTAATTGAGGAGTACCAAACTAATAGACGTATGAAGGGAAGGTGGGGACGCAGCAAGGGCGACAATGTTTGTTCTTGCGGCATAAAAACAGAATTCGCTTTCTTAGTTGTGTCATAACTCAATCAGCCAAAGAAACGTATCTTCAGGCGCACGGCTCTGACAAACAAGCAGATATCTTACTGCTGAGTGACGGATATTTTTGGGTGAGTTATTATTAACAGACAGTACACGACCCAAACAAATATTAAATACGCCGAACGCTCTGATGCATATAACATTCGAACAAGCTATAATGCGAGACGTCTGAGCTGCTGGTTATGAGATGTTGTTCTTACCCAGCGCCTCTTAATTCCATAATAAAACTGAAAGGTGTACGAGTGGAGCGCCACACGGTTATTTTAACTCTGCACAAATGGGATTATGTGTTTGTACACAGGAGCAGAATGAGGGCTCGGGATAGGGGAGCTTTCCTTTTCACGGCTAAGCCTGCGGCGGGGACTACAGAGAGCGGCAGGTTACTGTGCGATTATGATGATCTGGTTTGATCTGAGGAAATGAAATTGCTTCCAAGACCACTTCAGCAAAAAAAAAAAAAAAGAAAAAAGAAAAAAAAAAGAGAAAATGCACAGGCAGCCGATGCTCACACACAGGCAGCGGAACACACACGTAAATGAAGAGGACACAAACAGGCTGGTGTGCGAGCTCAGGCTCATTTACACTTACTGTACTCATTTATTTTCCACTGTTAAAGCTATTGCGATGCCAGACTTACAGTATGAACTCGCAGGCTTTGTGTAAATTGGGATCCCAGTTTTCATTTTGCAAAGCGGGAAAATTCCTTAATTAGCTAACACTTGCCTTGATTAGCAATCCCGGTGGCATTTAGAGAAATGTGAGTTAATATGACATGAGCTGCAGATGCAATTAAGAGGAAAAATGCCTGTTCATGTTAGATCATAAAGCCTCTAAGGTAATGAGTTGTATCTAAAAAATGTATGACACCATAAATAATCAACGCAGCTAGACCTAGGTTGTCTCTATTCAACATCTTAGTTTAGTTTTTAAACACAAAGTAAAGCTGCGGCTAAAGGAAATGGAGGACGACAATACGATACGGAAGGAGCTTACATAGTAACGTTACACATTAATACGTTACACAGTTAATGGTTAGAAAACAATAACCGACTTTCTTTAGTTTCTTTATGTTGTATCTTTATGGTTCTTAAGGTTCAATTTCCTATTCCTCATAACGATGTGCTTATGGACTGGTTACACTTGGACACAAAAACTACTTTGACGTTAGAGAAGCATCTTCGTTGGCTTAAAATTCCTGTTTTGGTGTCATAAACACAACTGCAGATGTTCGGACTTCCCGTCAAACTATCGTTTTTTTTGTCACCACAAGCACGCTGAAAATTGTTCAGAGGTCTCCTTAAAAATATCCAGTGATGTCACGCTTACAAATGTTGAATCTCTGTTGGCCCTCATTTAAAAAAACATCCAGTGGTTTAACACTCGCCAAAACACAAATGCCGAAATGCAGACTTGAACTGCAGTCGACGGTTCGGCAGCCTTGTCGCCTGTAACTCCTCCAGCATCCTCTCTGACCTGACCTGATGACGGGGCCACTAAAGAAAAAGTCAGGAGATCACCAGTGTCATTTAAATTAATCCTGTGGGGCTCTTGAATGTCTGTCCCAAATGTTATGGCAATCCATCAAATGGTTGTTGAGATATTTCAGTCTGGACCGAGTCAGACAGACCGTACACAGACGGTAATAACACTCACTCAGAACAATTACAGTCAGTATCACCATATACGAATATTTGAAGTAAAACTCTTACATATTTCAGGTGACATCGGAGATCATGGTGGCACAAATAATATTAAATTCACATCTTTTTAATCACGGGAGGTGCAACTTATGTAATCCCCCCTGTACAGACACATTCAGCTTCGTCAACACAATATATCATCTCCATCTGCAATTCCTCCCCGTCTGCACTGTCTAACCATATATCTCCCACTTCACCTGGACTTCATATTCCCATTCCCATTTTTCTTTGCCTTTCAGCGCGGCTTATGTAAGAGGCAGCCGGTGCGATGGGGGGATGGGGTGTCAGAAAAGGCACTGTACCCTTCAGCTGGCAGGAGAGTATATCCTGTCTCTCTGCAAAGGATGGCTGAAAAGTGATCCTCTCTCCCTGCACACCCTGATGCATATCAGCGCCGGCTGAACCACCGAGGCTCAGATTTATTCCAATTGGCTCTGTGTATACAGTAACTGACTGTACTGTGAGAAAAAAAAAAATCACCTGGCATAAATCTATCTCCACTACAACCTAACCCTTTCCACTAGGATGCTCGGTCAGACCAGGGAGGATGATATCATTTTTCTGTTGCCGTCTGCTGCAGTGGGCGATGGGAAGGAGATTAATAGCAGCAGACAGACGCAAAGGGCCGTCATTGGCTGCCTAGACATATGATTTTAATCATTTCTGTGTTTAAATGTGTAAAAATAACTAAACCTTTGTTTGTATGGTTTGTTGAATTGTGCACTTAAATTATCTCAGATGTTTTCAACAATGTTCAAACCCAAAGAAATCCATAATTGTACTCAAGATAACAATGTTTCATTCTGCAGCCTGTCAGTATAACTTACAGGAGCGTCAGAGAGTGAGAAAGGAAGTCAGCAACCGTGGCAGAACTTAACACAACTAAAACTTTTTAAACATTACCTCATCCTTGAACATTTCTGCCGATGGATTTACATTAGCAGTAGTGGTCATGACCGAGTGCTACTTACGTCTTTTGATTAAGAGAAACTCTATAATCACAGTAAATTTCCTGGTTTACAAATTCAGAAAGAATTCCGATTGCAAGTTACAAATCTGCAGGAAGAGAAGGCAGAGATCCCAAACCACAGTCCCTCTGAACCAAGTAAAAACAGATGAAAAGGACATAACTGCACCCAGATGCTTGCGGAGGAGAATGTATTCAGGTCACATTTGCACAAAGCACACAGTCGGTGCTGCACGGTGCAGGTGCATACGGCCCGGCAGCTGACATTTGGATGATACTGTGACCATCGGCGACCGGTGCAACTGCAGCACAGTGGGAAATTAGGTCAAATTAGGAGGAAACATTAGCAGGAGGTGTAGCAGGGGCCTGGCATCAGTCATGATGCAGCAAATAGCACTTTGCGTACCTCTAATGTTCATCCTGAGTGGGAGGTGAAGAACCAGCAGTGAGTGTATTATGCAATATATTCGCAAATTCAATTAGCTTAAAGGACATGTTTGATGTTGTTCTGGTACAAAGTGAAATGTTCAATGCTTAATTTAGAAACAGTTTAAGTCTTCAAGCATAAAGACTCACACAGACGGGACGATGGATTGATGGAGACCTTACTGGCTGCAGGGCAATAAGGTTTCCATCATCCAAAGAAGAGGCTCAGCTCCTTAAACTGTATGTTTGCTCATTATAATGATGTGTGAACACTCTGTGATGTCACCCATTGCTTTGTGGATGACCGTTTGACATGACAGGTGTGGCCATCTTGTTTTTCGGGAGCCAGTTGTTGAGATATTTGGATGAGAAGGCAGAGCTTGGGAGGATATCCTGATTGGATATGACCAAGAACCCAAGTACAGGCTGTGGTAGCGACTTGTTAACCACAAGTTAGCCATGCCCACAAGCACACCCTGGTTTATTATCTTTATTGTTTATTGTCTATTGTATAACTAAAAGAATATAAACACCAGATATGTTGCTCAAAACAGGAACTATCAGGAAATAGATGTGCAGAGCAGGAAGAGGAAAATATCATTAATCATAATGGTGGTATTTGGAGAGCCTAATATTTTCTCAGGTGGAAATAATGGTCAAGAAATGAGGTAAGAAATTAAGTGAGATGTAGGGTAATTTTCTCATAAGTTTACACGCATTTTTTTTTTTTAAATTGGTGAAGTCACCCCCTGCTGGTAATTAGAAAGAATGCAGGTTTGAGACACTTTTCAGACCGGATGACTCTGTCCATATAAGATAATTTTAATGCCAATGACAGACACAACATGTATGTAAAATGAGTTTCTTGTTTGACTCAACTTGGCCCAACATGTCTTTCATGAACACACTGTTTAATCCACGGAAATTTGGATAGTACATGATTGTGCCATAGCAGGTGGGCAGCAGAAATCCCCATAAATCCTCGACTCCAAATCAGCACTGCAGTTTCTCTGTGCTGTTCCTCCCACTTCAGTGTGGTGAAGTCAACAGATTTAAGCCAGTCACACAATTTAAAAAAAAAAACAGGCACGGTCACGAAAAAAAAAAAAAGGCTCGGGTGTGCCCCCCAACAGAAATGCAACTTCACTTGTGCACAAGCTCCACCACACACACTGCACTGGATGTATTTAAATTTCAATATATCAATTTCATACGATGTTCATGTTGCATTTATCATAACAGGAACAGGAAAAAAATCTTATACAGTATAATCCAATTTGAATCCAGCTACAGAAGCTACCAGGGGAGTTGGAAATGTTTCTGGAGGCGCTGGAGGAACGAGAGACTCGGAGAGAAAAACAGACGTGCAGGGGCAGAAGATTTTCATATTCATCCGGCGTATCGGGTTGTGATTGAGTCTTAAGACATGCCGGTTATTAGCTGTGTCATGAATATTAATTTGCTTCGCATGATCCTCTCAAGCAAGGCGAGTAAAGGTCAAACCGTTCAGTCTGAGAACAAACTCTGCGCCTCCGTTTAATGCATGCGGCACGCACTGCAAACTAACATCACAACTGAGTTTCCCCACGGCACTTAATGATGTGACTTAATAATGCTGTGACAGGGAGAAAAGCACCCGAATGGAGATGAATAAAGAAGCTGTCACTTCTGAGAGGAATTTAACAGTTTCCTGCATTTTTCTCAATGTGATATGGGTGATATTTGGCTGCGAGTCTGCGAGTGCTCTCCCCTGTTATGGCCCAAAATAAAACCATATTTGAAGACAGAAGTGGGTCACCCAAATTAGAGGGAAAACAACATGGACTGGTGCTCACAACACTGCACCCCTCACCCACCACGCTCCCTCACAGACAAATATCTGAACCTATGGTATTTACACAATGCCACCAGGTTTTAAAACGAGACCCACCGGCCATAAACAAAAATTCGGGTTCATGCACTTCGGTAGAGAAAGAAAAACAAACCGGAATGTCACAGTACTTTAGTGTTCAGCTATTGTGCTCTAAACTAGAAAAGGTTAGATTCGTAGGTTTTAACTTTAAAGTTCACCAACAGTTCTTCCTTCATCTTAGACTCATGCAAAATCAAGGGAGACTGAAGAAGTGGTAGCAGGTATGGATGTGTGTGATTGACCCAGAATGGAAATAAGCAGGTAACAAGATATGAAAAGTGTTTATTTCCCTTCAAGGAGAACAGCTGCAGCATTTCAATTTTAAGGAAAACTAAGCCTTGATATGAGTAGTCAAGCAGAAAGTGTATTTTTAGAGTGTTCTGACCTTGCTTTGTTAGCTTGATAGATTTTGTAAAATAAAGTTCATAGCGTGGATGCTACCAATGACTGCAACAATGACACCTAATCCTTCACATGCCAACAGCAGGAAAATATACCTTCTCTCGCTCTCTCACCACAGTCTCTCTCCTCAAGACTCCTTTCTGTCTTTTCCTCTCTTCTCCTTCATGCTATCATTATAATTTTCTTTTCCCAGTCTCCCACTCTGGCTTTGCATTTTCCTTTCTCCTCCTCACTTTGTCTTGCGTGCTTTCCGTTTCTGCCTGTTTGCCTCTTAACCCTCTCCTCCTGACTCTTCCCCCCCTGCATCTGTCTGTCTTTCTTCTTCTTTGCCTCTGTGCATCTTTCATGGGCAGAAATGGTTCCGTCACACATGAGAGAGGACCAATTAGAGGGGGAGTGTGGGGGTCCTTCCTTTTCCCTTTTTATAGACACATTCCTTCAATTCTGTTCTTTTGACCACAAAGTGAAATGTAAAAAAATGAGAATTCCTGTAGCTCACGTGACAGTCTGGATTATGATCTTGATCTCTTCTACAATGTTTGTACCATTCGACTGTTTTCCTTAATAAACCAACAACAGAATACATTCCATCTACCTCTAGAGTTGGATTCAGTCTACGGCTGCTTATATCTATAAATAAAACATGTGTACCCACCTCTGTGGGGATTGACAGCTGTCCATCATCACCTGCTGCAGGATCCTTCTCCTCTTAAAAACAGCAGAACTGCAGCTGAGAGATTGCGTGAGATTTTGAGGGAAGCATACTCACAGTTCTACCTGGCTGCTGACCAAACAACCCCGCCACCATGGAGGGGACCAATCTCCATCTTTTCCCAGACTTTTACTGTGAAGTCATGCAGTTCTTTCTGCATTTTAGTCTTACCTTCCACTCTTATTAAATCGACTGCCTTTACTCTTCCAAAGTGCTTTACAATCTCACCTCTCGTTCACCCATTCACTCACCAGTGGCAGCGACTTACCATGTGAGTCACTGGTCAAGCCATCGAGAGCAATGCAAGATTTAAAGCCTCCAAGGACACTTTGCCATGCGGACACGAGGAGCCAGGGATCACGCTATCGATCCTGACATTAAAAGATGACTCTTGACAACACCTCTACCTGCTGAGCCACAGCCGCCCTGTATTATTAAAGCTGTTGGCTACATAACTATTTCATCACCACACTGCATGCTGGTAGATGACATACTTATGCAATAAAAGGAAGGAAACTGGTGGGTTTGGGAAAAGAAATGTCTAAATTGAGAACAGTTTATTAGTACAACAGAGTGATAATGATGTTGTATTTCCCCCACAAATCCATCCTGTGCACAAAAACCTCACATCACAGTTGCGTCCTCGTGACAGAACTTTGTGATTCAATTTGTCTGATCTCCACTTAGATATTTTTAGCACTGTCGGCCTCAGTTTGAAAGTGCAATATTGAACCCTTTTATTAATTCGCCCACACAGGAGATTAATCACTTTAAACATTGCCAACTGGTAATGGTTCAAGGAACACAGGAAGAAAGCCTGTAGCAAAGCTGTTGGTAATGGGGATCTTAAGAAAAAAAATCAACAAATAAAAAAATAAATAAACTAAACTCAAAAATGTGCACAAGACTGAGCAACAGCCCGTTAGCTTGGGTGAGTGTTCTCAAGTTGGCAGCTGGGTTAGGATATTTCTTTTCAAGTTAGAGTAACGGCCCCTCAAAATGTCTGTGCTGTGCATCCCCAGTTGAAAGGCTAAGAAATGAATTATGAATTTTGGGGAACCAAGAAGGCAGCGAGAGGCCCTGACAACAAATATCCAACAATGAAATCTCCAGACTGAGTTGCATCTTCACACCAACGCCGTGCAAATACGGTTCAAACTGGCTATAGGATTTTTTCAATCCTGCGAACTCTTGCTGTTGAGAGCAGCCAACTGTAAAAGTTTGGTCTTTATCCAGCCAAAACCAACGCAAGACACAGAGGCAAGCAAGTCAAACAAACAACAAAAGGCAAATTTTATTAACAAAGCTAAAATACCCCCAAGCATCTAAATGCAGTGAACAAACAGGTTGAAGAGACTCCAAGACAGAACTACAGACAAATACAAAAACTAAGATCAAACCATAAAGGCCAAGGGGAACAAGAGCAGGAACACGGAGAGGACACACGATGAAACACAGGAAACCAACAGAACCAACAGAGTGAAGCAAAAACACAGACTTAAATATTCAGTTAACAAAAGAAACAGGTGGGAAAAAGACAAAGACAGGAAATGTGAAACACAAGGAGAAGGATTTCAACATAAAACAGGAAATGAAAAACACTAAAACCACATGACAAAAACAGTAATGGAACTTTTTTCTTCTTCTTTGATATCAAAAAAATAATTTGATTGTTTTATTATTTTGTATGAGAGAATCACTGTACTACCAGGGATAAATTAGTTTATCTGGACGCTTTTAGTTCAAGTTTCACCTTCGCCGATCTCCGACATCTGTCTTCCTCACCTCTCCCAACACCCTCTCTCTCTCTCACCCTTCATCTCCTCCTTCCTCTTGCTGATGAGCATATGAACACACGTCTTTCTTCCCCTCTGCCGGCTGCTGCCTCTCCCTCTCCCTGCTGCTTCAGCTCAGCCTGCGGGCAATTTTCACACAAGCCTGATTGAATCCCCCCCTCTCTACCACTCATCCTCCACCGTTCTATGTTCTTGCTATGGGAAGGGGATAAGACAACAAGGTCTCACCACCACACACATTCATATGCATATAAATGGACAATGACAAATGAAACACACTCCATGGAGAAATTGAGGTCGAGCTGACATACAAACACGCATGTTCTTATATAGAGGTGAAGGTAAGGGCACGCTGAATATGCACGAGCACCTGAGAAGATACACATGCTAATACAGATATACTGTGTGCAGTGTGTGCAGAAAAAGACACACAACTGCACACAAACTGCTAACCCTTGCCACAATAAAATTAAGATGAGGGAACATTCAAGAAAAACTACACAAACAAGTATGAAATATGTGGAGAAACACATATATCTTAAGATGAATCATGATGTTGAGTTAGGTGTTAAAGTAGTTTTCATGCTTAAAAACTAACCAAACTGTGAGCGTACCACAAAGGTCCGGTATACCTGTTGCTTGTGAAGCTACGCTGTAACACTCATGTTGCTTTGGGAGTCACTGGCAATGGATCCATTCAAATGTTTAGGTATAAGTAAACTCAGTAGCTACAGTAGTAATACAATTAGTAGAGTAATGAGGAAATTGGATTCACCTATCAAAATTGGATTAGACTATTAGTTTAGTTAGATTATCCCTCATGTTAACAAGAAACATAGTATGATCAGAGAAAAAAAACTAAAACTAAAACAGTAAGGCCAAACAGGAAGTTAAGTCCATGAGAGTAAAAATAAAGAGCACATAAAACACAACAGTCTGCCCACCTTTAATTTAACAGTTACTTCGAATTAGCGACACATTAGCCTCTGACAGCTAACATAATGAAGTTAACTGACTGCACTAAAGCTAAATTAACAAATCAACAATGACAAAACAGCCTTCGTAAAAAAAAATAATGCTCCAACAAAAGCATTTAAGACGTCAGATATAAAGATCTGACAAAACCGTGGATGTGTGTCGCCGCCACCTCAGCAGCAGCGAGGACAGGGGAGGGCGACCGCATTCATTTGCATTCAGAGTTCATGATGGCTTTTCACTATGGCTTACTGTGTGACCATGGCAACCACAGAATCTACAGTGAGTCAGGCAAAACAGGATGCAGTTTTACTGTTTCTTACTTCCTTGAAAACGGTTGGACCAATGAAGGGAAACATTATTGGAGCAGCATCGACTTCAACGTCTGATTATCTGATCGAAACATTTATGACACTAGTTTGCAAAAGTTCTATATAAATGGTATCTTATGGCGATCCAACAGCAACGCCAATGAGAAATAGTAATGCAACTCAAAAGATTACACAAATGGCCACACAAGAAGTCACATCATATTCGGACACACACACACCTAACACCTGCTCTTCAGTAATTGCCACTTCTGTTGGCTCCATTTGGCCCAACTGGGAGTGTGTGACGGTGAATGATGCAACACCGGCACAACGAGCCGGGGTGACAGTGACCGGACCGGTTTGAACAAGACATTTCACCTGGGGACTGCTTCCATAAAGAATAACCATGATCCTTCTGGGGGTCCAAGAAAACACACATAAAAACAGTGCACACACAAACACAAAAATACACACACACATACACGGTCAAAACAACAGGAGGTTATTAATGGTCAGGTGTTGCTCCTGTTCTGCTCCAAGCACTTCGCCAGCAAACTGCATCCCGCAAGGAGCCATTATCATCACCCGCTCCCAAGCAATCATTTACAGCGGCACCAGCTGCCCAATGTCCTCTGGTCAAACTGGATCCACAATCTGGTAATAGTCTCCCACACTGTATCGCGGTTGATTTAAGTCCCTGCAGCAGCGACAGACCTTCAATCTGTGGGTTTTATCATTCGGATGGAGCAGCAGACTCCCTAATAAGGGGAGGGGGGTCGAGGGGAGGGGGATCAGGTAGCCATAAATCTCGCTTCTCAGGGACCCTTCACGTAAAGCACACAACTGAGCCTTGTGATGGATAACTGCACCGGGGTAAAGGGTATTGATACGTCTGTCAAGAAACTGGGATGGTGTGCTCCATCTCACAAGAAAGATTGTGCTTTACTATAAATGGTAAGAAAGTCCAAACCGAGAAAAAGAACCGCAATCATCTCAACAAAACTCAGTGAGCAAAAAGAGATGAACGGCAAAACTAATCACAGCTTTAATCTGGTGTACTGAGAGGAAGAAATCAGGGCAAACAAAAGGAACTGGTGCATTTGCATGTTTCATTTTGGCTGGTTTAAAAAGCTATGAAACTTTTAATTGAGTATAAATTCAAATGATACAATATTAAAAATCCCATTCGTAACAATGAACTGGTAAGAATGCTATCTTCCAATCTGTAATAAGTGATGACAGCCCAGATTTATGAGCAGTCATTTTGTAACTAGGCGTGCACGTCATCTGAGGTGTGTTGAGCTCATTTCGAGTTGTTCCTCAATTAAAAGTGAATGAAATGGAGCAACGACACAACTGTCCCTGGATTTATTACCAGATTTGAGTTGATGTGAACATTTTGGGATGACTGGGATGATAAAAAGCCAAAATTGGACCAGACAGTGACTCAGCTGCTCCTGACTAGGACATAGACAGCCCATGAATGGAAGTCTATCAGCATCACAATCCATCAGGACAACTGTGTTTCCTATTTCTCACAATAACCATTCAACTTTTCTTCTTCTAAAGTTTAACATCAAAATAATGACCATGGCAATAGCTACATGTCAAGTGCCTGTATATGGGAACCTCGCAAGTCTTTGAGTTTTCCTCAACATGTTCCAGCAAATGTTTCACAATAAAAGAGTTGACAGGAGACGGCGGGATAGCTTTCCACTGAAACGTTAGAGGGCTTTTCATTTGAAACTGATGTGTTAAGTTTGTATTAACAACAAGATCCAAAAAAGGTCCACATAACCTTTTTTTCTGACTGCCAGCACTTTTTGTCAATTGCCTGCAATGAAATATAATGAACTGAACATTTTGCAACTTTTCAGTAAGGCGCTGGTTGTGTCACCGTCGCTCTTTTTCAAGCAACGAATCACATATCAGATTTGTCAGGACTCTTCACCCGTCGCCCTGGTCATCCAGAAAATTGAGGCGAAGCGTGTTTGGGCTTTGTCTGTCTGTCCTGAGCTTTATCAGACAGAAGTTCCCATAACCGAGACAGAAAAGTCCATTTGTGGGAGCAGATTGTCTGTACACTGAATGTTGCTGGTAAGTGATGAGCCTTATATCTCCCTAGGTGTTAATTAGCTGTGTGGTCAGTTCTCTGTTATCACAGGATTAGCAGCTGTCATTCAAAGCCATTGTGCAAAGTTTTTTTTTTTTTTTAACTCAAACCAGTTTAAGCTTGAACAGCTAACTGGGAACCTACACAACCCTATCTATTACAGTAAAAAAAGCTTGTTCTTCATCTTGTTAATACTTGTTTGTCAATGTTTATAACATATAAAGTTCAGCTCCAACCGCGACGAACACTGTCAATATCAACAGCAGAGACTTTCTTTGCCCAGACATGATAAGCAAAGCACAGCAAGATAAGAGTGAACTTCATGGGTGATACACTCTTTCCTTGCACACTCACGCACACAGCGATTAGGAAAATGTCATTATGACTGCCATATATAGTAACGTCCATGGACCAGTGAATAAAATAGAACATTTTCTGCATGGCATTAATGGCACGCAAATGCGGAATAATGGATTCAACAATATATTCGGCCCCGACAATGTATTCATATTTCACTCATCCAGCAGCGGCAGATGATTTTATGCTGCTCTCCCCCTCAACTCGCTCGGCCTGCAAATCAATGTCCATTACGCAGACCTGAGTGTTCATATGTCACCGGATCCTTTCTCCATTAATGCTGCTTCTGCACAGATTTGAGCCTCTTGGATAGAGAGAGAGAACAAACTGCAGTGTATGTCGAGTGTACGCTCCAGGAGGCTGCTACAGGCAGATGCTCATTACGGCGACACGTTGACCTCCAGTGACTTCACAATGTGCTGATAATGAACTGGACCGTTTGTGCTGTGTGGTTGTCAAAGGCAATTTTTTAAAACCTTTATTTATCCAGCCAAGGCTTTACAGACCACTCTGCGCTTCGTTTTCTGGCAAGGCCCGAGCTTCACACTCATAAAGTTTCACAGCGTCACACCTGATATCTGTCCATTGCAACCACAGCTTCCTCAAGGACACAACTGTGGTCGTTCTTCAAGCAGAGAAAAGCAATTCACGTTCACTCTGTCTCCCAGATTCCAAGCAAATGACCTTTCAGTTCTGATTATTCATCCCGAGCCTTTAAATATTGTCGCTTTAATGCTTTTATACTGCAACAATAATGCAATGAGGGCACATTTAAACCAATGTGTACTTAGAGCTCATTATTTTCTGTTTAGTTTCTCAACTTTTATGAGACGGAGCAAATTACATGTGCAATAATGCTGAAAAAGCCCAAATTCATAAATGAGTGTGGTCCACTAACGGCCCTGTTAATGGATTAAGGTCATTAAAATCACACTTCTCTCCCCTCCCTCCTCCTTTTCAGATGCCTGTAGAAGCATATTTCTCTAAACAATATCCTCACTGTGACCTAACACAGAAGCACAGGACTCTCCTCGATGACTTAACTACACTATTGTCTCATGTCAAGACCGCCAGAATTATTTTGACTTTATTTCTTATAAGTCAAATTTTGGCTTCAAATGCTAGAATACAAATTAGCCACTGCTGCCGGCGCCGTGGCAAAGAAGCCTGTCAGAGAGTGGTGAAGCATTTAATCAGTGCTTGCTGCTGTGGTGTCACCGTAGTTGTTCATCTAAAAATAAAACCCAAAACCAAAAAGTGAATTGATTTTAGCAGCAGACTGTATTCTCTGTTTTTCTCCATGTAAACTTTAATTTTTCAGCAATTAACAGAGCGTGTGACAGAATGTGGCTTGGCAAGGTTGAGCTACTTGATTTAATTGTTGTGTTTTTAGTCTATGGATTTCTAGCTGGAACATAGTTAATGAGAAACTGTTAAAACAAAAAACTTAAAACTAAAAAAAACCAAACTAAAATTAAAACTGTACAACACTGTACAAGATCCTGAATGGCAATGTAGGCATGCAAAGCCAGCAGCAACACTAATAAAGAGCTGATGTTGTCTGTCATAGTTGTTCGCAGCAATACTGGGAAACTGGAGGTGTCTACAGTGACCGAACGATGCCACTCTACAGTGGCTCTTGTGCCCCTGGGAGAGCAAACCAGGGGAACCAAATTCTGGGAGGGTATCGGTTCAACTGTGGAAGGTACCCAACCCTTAACACAACTTAGGTGGAAACACACAACAATATATAATATCAAAATTCCTCTTATCCATCTCAGTGGAAGTAATTCAAATTCAAAACAAAGAGCCTTATGTATACTGTGTGAGGAAGTAATGTTGTTGTGGTTAGAAAACCTGTGATGCAAATCGGGCTCTATGGTGACACACATACACACACGCACACACGCTGACATACACAAATGCAGTGACAGTCTTAGGCAGCTTGCACATCATTCAAACTGCGGGGCAGGTTGGGGATAAAGGAAGCAGCAGATCTCACTAGAGTCGAGGGATAACAGACATCTATTAATCTTACCTCCTCTCCTGTCAGGTAGTATGCCGACAGCAACCCGCCGACGTAACGGATGTTCACCTCAAAGAGTGATGCCTCGCCGTTCTGTTGAACAGAGAGAGAGAGATCAAATTGTCAAATGTCATATTCAACCGAGGCCTCAGTCAGACTTTAAGCAGCACGGCGGTGTTATGTCAAATAATAATACGCTGAAGTCATCATAATCTGTCGTTATTACTTCAGCCGTGGGGTTTCTCGGTGCAAATGTAAATCATGAAGGTGATAGCTGGTAGACTAATTGCTGTTAGAGATAGCAGGCGTGTTCATAACTGCTGCATATAAAACACATTTGAGACGCCAGGAGTACACACTGACATTGGCTTCCTGTTAGCTATTTTCTATTAACTGTGACCTAACCTGTCATTGCGACTAACGTGTTTATTCACTCGGCATGATTTACAGTCAACACAGAAGTAGTGTTATTGGTGGCTAGGGGGCAGCTTGCCTCGAGAATTATATATATATAAAAAACAAACAACAAAAGAAACAGCTGAACAATTTTGCTGTTGTACAGACAAAAGACTTGTGCACAAACAGTTCTGAGATGTAAAAATGAGCATCGAATGTTTCCTGACTTATTTTCACAAGAACACAACGTGCCAATTAAAAAACGACACCTCTGATTACACCTGTGGAGAAAACAGAAAGAAAAAAACAAGTAACGTCCTTGCACCGTGTGTGATTAAAGAGCAGTTATATTTCAGTCAGAGGCTCGATAGCGGCTCTGGAAAAGGAAACTAACCTTAGTTTCACCTACTGTAAAAGGTGCCACATAAAGAGCAACAGCAGATTTGTATCTTTTGAATCAGGCCTTCTGCAGCTCTTTGTGTTTCTGGACACACGGCTGTCTTGTCTGAATTCAACTAGTATGATGCTTTTCTACTGGAAGCCAATCCTGTGACATCTGATTGATTTTAGCAAAGCTTTTGTACAACTGCAGCATACTGTGTGTGATTAAAACTGGTGTTAGCAAGATGTAGTAATACACAACAGTACCGAATATCATAATATTAACTTCAATTAATGTGAATAGAAACTTTTAGGTGAAATATGTGGCAATTATACTGTATTGTGTTGCAGAGATATCAACTAAAGTTAGCATGCTACAGTAAAAAGCTAGCATCAGCCAACACTGGTCCAACATTTCTGTGCCGTCGGTGTGAACAGCAACATTCCCCTGTGTTCTGAGCTCCCAGTCTGGACCACTACAACTAGCAGACAGCAGCTACAGTTAGCAACATTTAGCGGCTACTCCGGTGATATGCTGCCCTGTTTGTTCTGAGTACAAATGAACCAGGTGGTCAATTCTTACATATTGCCCCTTTGTCCACTTGTGTGCATTATAGAGGCAAAACAATCTTTTTAAAGGTTTTTAAAGTTTTTAAAGTTTGGGTTGGTATGGTCCATTGCCTACCAACCCCACACCTCCACACACATCAGCGCTCACTGTGGAGCAGTCTGAAGAGTGTATGGATGGTGGATAATTTTATTTACTTCTATCACTCAACAGAATAAAATATGTTTATAGTTTTATCCAAACTGCATTTTGTTTTATCCATTACCTTGCAGCTGTAGCTTGTATGCATCGACACAGCCTTAGCAGCTGCGTCTTTTAACATGCTTTAACATCACAACTTTCAATCGTCCAATGTAGTTTAACAGCATTTCCTCTATACATGTCATACAACAGTGCTTTTGGCAGCACCTCTGTGTCCCCTTTAGGAACTGCTTTTGAGAATTTGTTCTGTTTATTGCCCTCCCAGACAGCATAATGAAATATCTGTCCTTGACACTGTCCACTGTAAGGTCAGCAATATTCTGTAATTTTCTCACTGTCAAGACCTCTAATGGCAGGACTTAAACCAGCAATGTGTTATTCTGTCCCTAAGTACTTGCTGACCTCCAAAGCTGTTTGTTCAAAAAGGGTCTCATTCATTTCAGGATTCTTGATTATTTCCTTAAACGGCAGGACAATGTAGAGTTCAGCAGACACTACACAAACAGTATAATGTGTTAAATTGTCTTCAGGTATATCCACCATCAATGACGGATCTTTACGGAGGTCTATAGCAGAGAGGAATAAGCTTCATCTCAGTTTTCACTTAATCAAACCAACCGAAATTTGTGAAGAAACAAACCCCATCAGACTTTTACTTTCGAGTATGTCGGCATTATGCACTCAAAGGCAACTCTGTAATAAATCCCCATGACAACAGCAGATGTAGTTGCTAGGCGATTATGTGAAAGAACTACAAAAACCTCTGCCGATTGGCTGATTGATTAACCCTATTATTATCCCTCATTAGGAAAATTGTGGCGCATTAATAAGTCAGAGTTGTTTGAAGTTCAGCGTCTTGGCGTCTTTCTGGCTGATGATGGACGCGTGTTGACGGGTGAACTTCTGTTTATGAGGCAGTCTCTCATGCTGCCCTTCTGCTGTCTGTCCCCTTGTAATGGAGTGTCCCCCTCTCCAACAAAATCAACCAGCCGGGCCGGCCTCCAAAAAAAGTCAGGCCAGAAAGTCAAAGCCATGTAATCATGTTCCCCAGTGTTTTGTTTCCTCTTTTATGTCTTACAGCAAAAGGGCAATATTGATTAACGGAGAGTGAGTTTACTGGCTCGAATGGAATCTATTGAAACCCCTTTGCTGGACTGTCCTTTAGAATGTCATCTTTTGCTCCTCTGTTTGTCATTTAATTTTCAATGAGTGTATTGTTGTATTAAATCATTTTTTTGTCTTTATTGATAGGAACAGCTGAAGAATAACAGGAAATGGGAAGAGAGTGAGGGCATAAACTGCAGCGCACTTAGTACATGGTGCATGTGCTGAGATACTGAGGCGTCCCCAAGATTGTTTGTTGACTGATTACATTAAAAACCCTCACAATTAATACAGAGCTGGATTCAACAGATTATTTGTTAATTAGGTGGCTATCTGAAATCCTCCCCAATAGAGGCTAAACCTGTATTTACCTGAACTGTTGAAGAGAATCTGAGCAGACAAGTTTCTCAAATTTTAGCAAAGCAAACTTTTAGTCCAATGGAGAGAGGAGCAGTGAGGATACTGTGACCTTTCTTGAATTAATACGTGAAACAAACACAAATATTTTCCGTGTAATACTGTCATGTTTTGCAAACTTTGTGCCTGTTTGCTCTTTTAATTCTGTCATCTCGTACGTTCTTCTTCTGCTATGCTCTAATGGCACGTGACTGGAGAATTACCACTACCAGCTGCTTATCTCACATTCTTTCTGCAGTAGTGGATTAATGTCTTTTCTTTACTTGTGGGAGAGTTGGTTAACAATGTGCTACATTACGATGGAAACTTGACCAATGACACGACTCTGGTGCTGCACTGCTAGCATTAGTGCTTCGGAGATTATACTCAATTTATCAAGTGTGGTACTGGAGTGCAGGTAATTTCAAACCAATCCCATTAGTATTCATCTAGCCACCATTTGCTCGTAATGGCTCAAATTGGAGTAACATTTGTGGAAAAGCAGAATCAACAGTTCATAGCGACTACTGAAAACAAACAAAAAACTGTGAGGGTTTTCTATGTAACAATTCTCGTTTATTAACTGTAGAATTGTGTGTAATTTCAGACTGTTTCAATCGAAATGATCCCACTTTTTTCTAACCGAAAATAAATATATAATCTATGGGGGAAAAACAAGCTCAAGATAGCTGTATTCATTGAGAGACCTTTACTCAACTCAGATATAAATATCTATTTTACATTGTGGGCCAAACTGCTGAATTTTTTTGCAGAAAAAAACCTTCTGAGGAGAGTTGTGTCTGTTTGCTGACATCAGATGTATTTGGTCTACTTCTACCCCTAAATGAAATATGAGGTAAGAGGGTAAAACTGCATGTCTCAATATGTCACCATAATTACGGACTTGCGCGAGCTGAAGGTTGAAGCAGACTGCCGCTCATTGACTTGGAGACCCATTGAGAAGGAAATTGCTATCTCAAGTGTGGATGATAAGGAAAACCGTAATTGGGTGCCAGAGAGGGCAATTAGCTCCACTCTGTGGAAAAGCACAGAAATGAGGAATCACTGGCATCTGCTCAGTGGTATCGTTTATCTCCTCATATATCTCTTCTCTTTTATACACCTAATCCCATTTTGCATTATTATACTTAACCTAAATCAATACTTGGCATCAATAATCAACAAATTTGTTTCAATCTACATATAAGATGGTGTCAGCTAAATATTTCCGTGAAGATTTTTTTGTATGTCGCCAACTTGGCAAGAGCTAATTTCATTCACTTATTCACTATCTTGCTAAGGGTTAGATGAGAAGATCAATACCTTCCTTGTGTTTGTTCAGTAAATATGAAGCAGCCGCTGAGACACTGTCATCTGTACGCATCATTTTCATTTTTTATATGAATACACCAGCAACATATAATGTGTTAATTATTGAGTCCTTAAAGATGCTGGTTGATTTGTCATCTCTGGCAAGCTGTTTTTGCTCTCTTTATGCTAAGCAAAGCCAAGCTAACCAGCTGCTGGTTCCAGTTTCATATTCAGCATACAGACGTCTTTTTTTGTAACTCTTGGCAGGAAAGCAAAGAAGCACATTTCCTAAAATGTCAAACTATTCCTTTAACATGCATTGTCATCTGTTATGTAACTCTATACAGGAGGCAATAACAGCCGGGCTGTAGTACAGCCGAGGTGCTGGCTTCATCCCTGGGCGGGTGACATTTCTTGAGACAAAGCACCGATGCCTCTGGCAGGGCAGCCGAGCTGAGATGTCTTGCCAAGCCTGAGATGAGCGGCCCATTCAGTAATGGCACTGCGATGGCAGTGATTAGGAACGGACCGTCTATTTATCACCTGTGATAGTCGCACTCAGCAAGACAGGTAGGAGGTTCAGTGGGGGAGGACAAGTGATGCTGACACAGGTTTTGCCAATCAAACTTTTACATCCCAATACAGGCTCAATACATAATCCAGCTAGCTGAGCGTAACACTTCAGTTCATGGAAATACAGCATCTCACATTCCAACCAGGTGCATTTGGATATAACACAAGCCCTTAGGCAGAATTGATATTAAAAAGGGGTTGTGTTGATTTTTGTATTTTAATCTGATGTATTTTTGCAAAAACAACTAACACTTTATTTCAGTGCAAATAGGGCAACGGTTCAGATTTGCATCTCCATTAAATCATCTAAAAGAGCGAGCCCCGGGGGTCTGAAAACACCCACCAAACAATCCCACTCAAACTCACGCTGACATAAATCGATTCAATCATCACATTGTAAGCAAGATATCAAGACAGAAGATTAAAAAGGTATGTCAAAGTGCTCTGAGAGGCTGTTTTCATATGAATATATAAAAATTCTGCATTCATTCTAACTGCACAGAAGGTGAAGTGGTAGCTGCACAATAGATTAGATCTGACTCTGAGTCAGGCTCATGATGAACCGATAAATCTTTGCAGCAGCATTTCAACCCGCTTTTCAAAGCTTTTTAATCAAATTAAATGAAGACATCAGACACATGCCGGTAAATTAAATATAATAACATTCTTTCTATTTTTCTAATGGAGTTGAAAATAATTCTAGACAAACTTAAATGCATTATTTAGTTTCAGTGATTGATTAAGTTCCTGAATATTTATGGTAAAATGCATATTTTCATTTGTCTGAAAGCACAAAGTGATATTCAAGACGACTAAACAAATCAATGTGAAGCAGATCGAAGACGATTATGAGAAATGACACCATAAATTATTCAGTTTCATTCGATGCGCTACCGCTCGGCCATTTCTGCATCATCAACGTGCGGCGTTATCTCAGTTTTCTACTGTTTGACACAGACTTGATCTATTTTCTGTGTTTATGTTAAATTTTCTTGAGTTTGCATGACACACAAAGGATAATGGATTCGTAAGACTATCCTCAAAAAGGAACTGTGAAAGTATCCATTCCCACTAGGACACTAAACGCCTCAGTACAGAGTTCAATTTAACTGCGCTGCTGCATTTCGAGACACGCTAACTCCCGGCACATCGAGCACAGCTGCTCGCCTGCAAGTCTGACAAAGAAATCAGGTAAAACGGATAACACCTGTTTCTACTCGTCTCTTTTCACAGAGCTCAAGCAGAGGACCGAGATGTGACTCCAGCGCTTTTGTCTACCTTTTTTTCCCCAGACTGCTGCAGTGGCAGGTGAGAGCAGAGACTTTCTGAGGGACGATTACTCGACAGCAACACCAGATCTGCATGTTGCCGCCCTTAAAGTACAAACGGTCTCTTTCCCACACAGACATATTAGACATGAAGCTTCTCTGGTGCCAGGGGAAAACAAGCTGATAACTACCATAAATTCTTGTTAGGGTTTTTTTTTTTAACTGTATGTCTCCCTCACTGCCTTGTATAGTTTATGGGTACTTTCATATTTAACCTTTATGGGTCAGTTAAACAAACCCTGGAGTGTTTCCTTGTTATAACAGGTCATTCGGGTGGTGTGAAAGCGGTCTATCGAACCCTGGTGCAGACACAACAACTGGGCAGAGACCTCTTCCAAGCAGACCCTGGTGTGGTTTCTGTTTGTGCTGTGAAAGTGAACAGACTTACCACGATATTTAATTTGTTCTGTTGTGCTCGTAACCTGTTGTGTACTTTAGCAGATTGTCAAAGTCAATTAATGCAATGATACTGTAGTTATATTGAACTACAGTTATATATCCGATCGATGAAACTAAAGGCCAGAGATGGAGCCGATAATGTGACGTGAAATTGGTTTCACTGTCTTAACAAGTGAGCGTCTGAGCACTGATACAGCAGGTGGCAGCATCCACGAAGACAACAGAGACCAAGAAGATGAAGAAGACAAAGACAAAGAAGAAGAAGAAGAAAAGAAAAAGGAAATAAGAAGAAAAAATAAGAGGATGAGAAGAAGAGAAGAGGAAGTATAGAACAAGAAAATAAGAAATATAGAAAAAGAGAATAAAAGAAGAAGAGGAAGAAAAGGAAGAAGAAGAAAAAAGATGAAAAGAAGAAAAAGAAGAAGAAATAGATGTAGATGAAGAAGAAACAAAGAAGAGGAAGAAGAAGAAAAAAGATGAGGAAAAGAAGAAAGAGAAGAGGACAAAGAAAGAGAAGAGGAAAGAATAGGAAAGAAGAAAAAGAGAAAAAGAAAAAAGAGGAGACAAAGAAAGAGCAGTAGAAGAAGAATGAGGAGGATAAGCACCTGGGTAGAGCCACACGGTAGAGATCTAAAAACGTTGTTGCCTTGTTAGCGTTTTGTTTGTACAGTTTCAGAGGAAGACAACACGGCTGCTATTTGCAATCCACTTTCCACAATAGTTCAAAGAGGAGGGAGGAGCCATTACACAACATATCTTATTATAGCTGTGGAACATTATCTGAACCGTTCTTAGGTGTGCATAAAATACATGGTAAGTGTTACTTGTACATGGTAAAAGTAAACTGTTATCTAATCGGTATCCATTAGAGGAGCCATTAGTTAGCAGTTGTCGGCTGAAAAAGAAATCCATAATGTTCATTCCTTATCAAAGAGCTGCATGACCTGCTGTCACCTGTATATGATTTCTCTCTTTGGGTGCTGATGAATCAATGAGCTATCTGGAAGTCTTTACAAGTTCCAGGTTTACTCCTCTTGGTTCATTTGAAACAAGTCGGTGCAAACAAGACTAGAGCAGAACTAAAAAAGCAATCGTTTTTTCATTTAGCCGGGACCGACTGAGCTGAACTTCTGAAGTTCTCTATGTTATGATTTCCAAAAAGGTCACCTGAACGATAACAATCTCAAACTACACAGGCAGCTGGACACTGCTTTAACAAGCTTTCAAGTATCTAAAATATGCACAATACTAAAAGTGACATTTGCATTTTTAATTGCTCGACATAATGTAATTGTTGTACAGTAGGAGCCACGGCAGAAGAGAAGATTAATTAACGAGTGTAATGACTCACTGGGTACATTCCTGTCGCACCTTGTCGGTGTTCTGCCTCAGCAGCATTATGCAGTGTTGCTGACAGTGTTTGATGGCGGCTCCTCTGCTGATGAGTATTCAGCAGACATGGCAAAGATTGCCGTCGGACTCAGCCCAGCTTTGCTTGGGACATGAGCCTGATTGGCATGGCGGCCGCGCCACTGTGTGCCAAAGAGCTGACTAGACTGTTGCCCAGTGGTGTGTCCTGCTCAGATGCTAATGTAATGATTTACTGCTAATAAAGAGGCATCATTGTCACTGGGCAGATGACTCCCAGCGTCGCTGCAATCCAGGTTTTCCACCGGCTCCCACGTTTCAAAGCCAAATTAGACTGATGTGACAGAAAAAACTGACCCGATGAGCCAGGGATAAAAATTAAGCAGATGATTGCCTCTCACACCAGAGCTGGTGATTCACACTTACTGGATGTGATTTAACTTAACATTGCTAATTAACATGGAGAAATCATGAAAGGGACCAATTAGATCTCGCGGCTCTAATCTCCGTCAGTCTAGCACGTCGCACACTCAGAGCTGCTGAAAGGAGTTATTCCAAGGCTGCTCGTCTACAACCAGCTACTTTCAGAAAGCTGAGGCTGGTTTATAAAAAATGTTTCTTTATTACACTTTACAGTAATTATGGGCTTGATCAGCGTCCAAGCTCTGAGAGCTCGTCGCTGACATTAGCGTTAATGGCCGCTAACCTCATGGAGCATACTGAACAGCCCTCCCTGATGGAGAGGGAGATCTTAATGCTAATAAAAGAAAGGGACCTCACAAGTGATGAACCCAAACAGCACAATATTTAGGTGGGTGACATCCACCCATAGGTGTAAAGAGTGAGCGGTAACATTATACTGTTATATTACTTGATTACAGTTTAAACAGAGTAGAGTGTAGCGACACATTGCATAATTTTGATTATGGATATTTGCATTTTTAAGATTGCCTTGAAACTTACTCAATTGCTGAATAAATAGAGGCTCATGTAATAAAGTTAATGAAGGTTTATTTTTTTTCCGACTGTGCATTTTCAGAGAGACTGCAATTCCCATTCCAGCGTTGTTCTTTTAACCCGCCCTAACGACACATAAGATAAATTATTAAACTAATCAAAGAGAACTCGCGCTCCATTCAGTGAGACGCTCCGTTTTAATTTTTCAGCAATAATCAAAACATCAGGGAGTCGCGTCTCTTTTTTTCCTTTCCCGAAGCCTTTATTCGCGGTGGTAATTTGAAATGTAAAGTGACTGTTTCTGATTTTTCAAATAGCATTTTAACTGGCTGACATTAGATGGTAATGGTTATCAGTCATGATACATCAAATTCTTTTTTTCTTCTGCTCGACTGCTTTGCTCTTGTTCCATTCCCATGATGCATTTTCACAAGGCGTGGGTACACGCTTCGGCGAACACCTATTCCCATCTCAGACCAATAAACGCTGATTAAATGGTCCAGGCAGAGATGCATTAAGATAAACTCTTGGCTAACGGTTTGAATCTCACCAGGTATCTTTTACATTCTATTTTCCTGGATCACTTTTATCTCTTTAAAATCCAGTAATTAATCAGCCGTCAACGTCTCCTTAAATAGACGCGTACACACAAAATAGAGAATGTACTCTGCGTCATAAACATCTCCACTTAATGCATTAAGTTGCAAATCAACAGCTTGTTGAATAATTCATCAAATATGCCAGGATGATAAATTATAGCTGAATTACAACCCAGCCCATCATCCCCTCTGTCTTCTCTGCTCACATCCTCTGCCTCCCAGAGCATTCATCTATCTGTGTCTGTCTATTTTCGTCTTTTTGATGCTCTCTCCACACACACATGCAGAATCAGGAGAGCAGTGTTCAGTGTACAGGTCTCGGGCTTCCTCCCGGGGGATGCAGCACCTCCCCACCAAGTCCTCCATGACGATGCTCGGGTCTCGTGGGACGTTGCTACGCTCTCGCTCTGCCATTATTTTTCAACCCGCTACAGTCCATCTTCCCACATCCTGACTCTGTGTGTAACTGCCTGCCTCTGTCTCTCATCATATACCTCCCACTGTATTTGGCCTCGCTGACTGAGACACATCCTTCACTTTGTCTCAGCAGCACTGGAGGCTGCTTGCTCCCAAAAACTGCAGACAGAGGAAAAAAAACAAGGAGGCACTCGAGCCGGCTGATGTTACGCTGTGTTCACGCAGATACATTAAATGCTCAGTTATGCAGATGAAGTCATTAACGGAGCTAATTAATGCATCAATTATAAACATTTCTGTTTGAGAATATTTGTCTTCATATGACATCAGCTGAAATAGAATCAAGCTTGAGTATTAATGGCTGATTGGGCTCCTATTGTGACTTGTTTGTAACAATCATATCATACTTATTTTCAGGTTGTGTAAACTAAAAAAAATATTTATGTGCTTTAATGTTCAAAAAACACTGTTTTTCTCATATTATCCACATTGAAGTGCGTCTGTTCACCTTGTCTGAATGCTCTGTTTAAGCTCCTGTCTCTTTAAGGCCCCCCTCATAAAGAAGCCCAGTCTGCTCTGATTGGTCAGCTCTTACAGGCCTGAGGACGTTACAGCCTAACATGTGTTTCAACATCAGCTCTCCAGGTGCTTCTGCAACCATACTAGGTGGTGACTGTATAGTTTTTGCATTTCTGAATAAACTGAGTGAAAACAAAATATATGGAATTATTGAGCGCTACAGTAAACGGTGTAATATGTGAGGCACCTGTTGAATTGATATTGAAAACAAGTAGGGGGCAGTTTATCACGAGAGTAACTGCTAACTGCTGCTGCTAACAGTAGATGCTGTTAGCTGTCAGTTAGCAGTGAGGCTAGCAGTTTGTGCTGGGAGCTCGTGGTACCTGAGAAGTGTTGGTGCTTTAACGTGCGCCCAGGAGCTTTGGACCTTGACAGGACTGGGATAGCTGGTGAGCAGCTTCAGTATATGTCTCAGCAGCACAACAGTGTCAAGACTTTTTTCACAATCTGTTGATAACTTAAAAGAACAAAATGTTTTGATGTTTTTTTTTTCAGCATTCGTCTGTCTGCTTTGTACCGTAAAGATGGTGTAAAGTGGGTTTATCAGAGACTTCAGGCTTAAAACAGCTGCCTGCTGTGGCTACAGATGGTGAAAGTGAATGACGTTGTGAGTCATGAAATCAAAACACTGAGCTGAAAGTCCCTAAAATGCTCCAGGAGCTCTGCTGATTGTGGTTAATATTTTCTGCAGGTTCGTCCCTACAAGTGACTCCTTTCACAACACACTCATTTGATTAATTGCTAATATGAAATATAAGTTTAAAGCAAGATTAATGTCTTAAACTTCACCATAGCACAAGCAAGCTGTTCCTTTCCATGCACCATATTTTAACAGCATTTATGGTGCAACTCATTAGCTTTTTTATTTAAAATTCTCAGGCTCAAGGTCAACAAACAATATTCTGGCCATTTTTACATCAACACCCGAAGTCATTCACTTATTTGGTAACTCAGAAGCCCTTGGCTAATAATGGGACTCTCTCATGGGAGATATTTCCTTCCTCCAAATGAGTCCATTCATGAATAACGTAAAACTTGCTGGTAAATAGCCGTAATGATGAACCACCCACGCAAAATGTCCTTTGCGCTCCACATCACGAGACAGAATGTCAGCTAAGCTTGACCTCAGCCCCCCGGGGCGCACAGCATCTCTACTGAAGCATCTCCCGGCTCTGTAAATGACACTGTTCTCCCTCAGACGCCTGCATGACTGGGAGCAAGTTGGGTCTCATTTAGTGCAGACAGGAGGGGTCACCAGCGGGTCGAAAAACATCTCTGCAGAGGTAAACAGCAACCTTGCTCCGGGACTTCCCCGTTATGAACTGATAGCGTGAGCGTACATTCGGAAAAACAGCTCATTCAAAACGGGCTCATTAGAAGCTCTGATATGGATGAGAGCGGCCACACACTGAATACGTACCATGAGTTTAAAATAATAAACTGTCATTAAGTACATGTTGAGTAGAACCATTCTGAATGTTGAATTTGCTCAAAAATATTTCAGAACAGCCTACACATGCTCTTTATATTTGCCTGAGGTGTATGCAAGGCTGAACTCAGTCACCATAATTGTTTTTTTCCTTTAGCAATCCTGCTACAAATAGTTACCAATACATTTCTCTCTGTTTCCAGCGGTGGTATGCATGTGTGTCACGGTTCTTTACACACACACACACACACACACACACCCACACACACACACACACGTCGTTTCAGTAGTTGGGGAGATGCTTCTGGCACTCTGCGAGACAATCTGATGAAGTTCCTCTCCCAAGTGCACTCTCTCCCCAAAGGTTTACTCCTCTGTGAAAAAGAGTGCGTCTCCTGTGTCTGTCTGAACTCCCTGTGGCCTCTGGGCCCAGCACCCTTTTGAGGTTAAAAAGATTAACAGCAATAACAATACGCAATGTATCTGCGCTCATTCTACCAAAAAGTCAATTACATCGGGATTAGAATGGCGCTGACACAAATACACTCAAGCTATTTTCAATCTAAACACTTTATCTCGCTGCAAAGATTAGCTGAACGAGATTCAAAATAATTGAGACCTCGAGCTCAGGCATTTCTATCCGTGTGCAGACGTCTCAAGCAGGCAGAATTGCTCTGTAGGTAAATTTACATTTTTTTTTTGTGTTGTTTGGGAAGTTACGGGGAGATACAGCGTGCACTTCTGACAAGGTAGAAACTTCCTCCACAGTTTCAAGAAAATAATACAATATTCTACTTCATTCTGCTACTGAAACGGCCCCTACTGCGCCTTTCTTCACATTTCAGCATCGTCAGGCTCACAGCATGTGGCCAAAGCATCAAACAAGTGCAGGCGTGAAGTAACCCAAAACAAACAGAACCGGGGCTGCTGCCCACAGGTGGCTCTGTGAGGCTGCACTCAGGCTCAGGGCCCTCTGAGCTTATAACTAATGTCTGCATGCTCACAATGAAACACTGCAGACAGGATGCTGATGTTTAGTTAGTAAAGCACTGACTATCTTCACTATCTTGGTATAACATGTAAGCATGCAGACATTACTGCATTACTCTACTAAGTACAGTACTTGACTAAAAAAACTTAGTCACATTCTATCACTGTCATTGATTGATTGAAAGATCTCTTGGCAGAAATGACACACTGTGGTGACAAATTAAAAGTTTTATCTGATCTCAAAAAGCCTTGTTGGAACAAGTCTTAATTTTACAAATGTGACAACAGAGGTTAAAGAGACGTCCTGCAAGAGGATCACACCAGCCACAAACGTCTAAAATGGCTCGGTGCCTTAAAAATGTCTACCTGGTCCTGCGTGATTCTGGTCCCTGGCCTTAACTGACATCACATCTGATGTCACTGTCACCTTCTCCACTTCCCTGAAAGTCTCCTCCACTCACACCCTGCTGTCGCTTTATGTTGTGACAATTTGCTTACACATGCCAGCACCAGCACTGGAGAATCGCTCGAAGGTTGAAAAATGCAGCACGTGCCATGACAAAAACGCAAAACACAGCTCTTTTTATTCAGTTTCTCTCAATGATGCTCACGAGGATTCACACCCGCTTTAATTTCACCTGAGATGTGGAATTATAGGCCTGATTGTGCTAATTATCCAGTCACTTTGCTGGCCTGGTTTGGCTCTGGAGATTTCCACTGTGCTGTAACAGAGTTATTGCCAGTGCATGTTGCTAGTTACGCTGAAGAGGCTTCATGGGAACAATCAACAAAAACACACGTGGGGACCCTTTAATCTATGAGCAAGCCTGATTAAAAAAAAATCACATTAGATGAGATTTCTCTGAGAAAGATGTACACGCTTCAGCTTCTGTGCAAGATCGCTCAGTGTGACAGCCCTACACATTAATGCATTGGATACAATTAATCTCTCTGCAGGGCAACATCACATGGCAGACGAGCACATAAATAAAATATGTGGCTGGATTTTTCTAGAGAAAATATAACAAGAACAAAGCCTTCAAATCCCACAGTGTACCTGTACTGTAGCCAGCACGCTAAACCATTCTGTGTCATCAAGCTGAAAATACTTAGCTCATGAATTATACATTTCTTATGAGATAACTGTCTTGAGTGGGAGAACAACATCGAAAAAGCCATGTAGCATCAGCAAAACAACATCTAGAAAAACCATGTAGGGCAGCAACTACCTTTTATATTTACCATAGAGGAGTCTGTCCATGAGATTCCTGAAAAAGACTTTGGTCCATAGATTAAAAAAAAAAAAAAGTTTTAAAAAACCAAAAACAAACAAACAAAACATAAACCTCCATCATAATTACCAAAAATCCATTTTATTTCATTGTCTGACTAACAGCCAAAACGCAGTCAACTCGCCAGGAAACAATGTTGGCAGCAACCATCTCTGTGTTTGCGGCGACAAAACCATCGCTTACCTCTGCCAGCTAGGTTTTTTCCGTTTGTGTTTATTTGTTGATTGGTTGGACAAAAACCACTGAACACATTTCCATGAAACTTGGATGGAAGATGCGTCTCATCCCAGAACAGACCCCGTTAACGTTTGGTATTCAGATTACTGGGATCTATGAGTGAGCACAATTTGATGCACCAAATAAGAAAATGGGATCTAGCAGATTTAAATATGTTTTATTTTGTATTGGATTAGGCTTCTTTCAGTGTACTAGTCTGTTGGGAATTGGAGTACTGTAGGTGTGGGTTAGGGTTAGTTTGTGATGAGATCTCGGACATCTCCAGCTGTATCATTGGTGACGAACTGTCTAAAGCAAACCAGGGCATCAGCACAGCATTGTCCCAAGAAAAAAAGGAAAATTGCAACACATAGAAAGGTAAAGTTCCAACAGATCTATGGTTTGTAGAAACATACTTTGCATTGGCAACATTTACTCTACTGAGTGGGTTGCCAGAACCAAGTCTAATATCCAGATACTGAGATAGAAACCAGCATATTTCTGGCGTCTCTTAAAAAATGACAATTGACCATGATCATTAAAATTCATCCTATGAATTTTCTGGCAATCAGCTTATGTGTTATTTGACTAAATCTTATTCAGCAGCATAATAAAAGTCCCAGGTGTCACTCTCCCAGCAAACTCTGCTACAAAGAACAAACTGCTTCTCATCCATGTTTTTTACAGAGTAGAACAGTGATGGACCACAGTCAGCCTAGTTGACTGATGGCCCATTAGATTATATAAGTTACACTTATATCTATCACGTCTATGAGTGAATGACCACAGACTTCAGAGTTGCAGCCCATAGTGGAATAAATACAAGAGAGTCTGAAAGGTAAAAATTTTACTCTTGTGTGTTATTTGCCATTTCCTCTCGCTCATAGTATGTAGCTGGATTAAGTCCTCCGTGGATCTCTGAGTGAGTCATCTCAAGAGGTCCATGACCCGTAACAATTCAAGTAATGTGCTCTCCCTCAGTGGATGTTTACTTCTACCTGTTATTACTTTAAACTCATTTTTTGCCCTCTTCAAAACCAATAAAAACCTTGACCATATAAACTAAGAGAACAAATACTGGAGGCAAGACGTGCGTATAATAACCCTGTAACCTTTAGGACGCCTCAACAAAACCCACCATCAACAAACCAATACGACTTTCTGTTTTCCCTCCATCTTCATTTCAAACCCTGTAAGGAGCTCCGATCATACGCAAGTGTGCATTTAAAGTACGGGGGAGTGATGGAAAGGAGGTTTTTATTACGCCTTAATCTAGTTCATTTCCTGATGATGGAAGAGACGTGCTGAACGACGCAATATATGATTTGGAGAGAGTCGAAATAACAGTGACTTAAAGAGGAAAAGAGGAGGAGGAGGGAGGTCTCGAGGAGTAATACAATTTGGGATGCGACATGTGGGAATAAAATCCAATCTTAAAGCACTCATTAATCACTCCATACTCATCTCTCTTAAATAAGAAAAGCTGATGAACTGCCATATGACAAGCTCTTGACCACAATTTATAAAGACATACAGCACGGACCAAACTGTTACCTAAAAAAGATCCTTAGAAAAGAGTAATATGTGTCTCATTGCGTCGCCGAAAAACCAAAGAGACATTCAGCCTCGTCAGACTCGAGAAACCCCATAATGCTAACTGTCTGAAAAGATGCCAGCCACATATTTGAGCTTTATGCAACGACAGCTTGTAGGAGAATATGGCAAAAGCTAGAGCTGGCATAAACACTCTCCTGTCTTGATGATTGGCTCTGCTGCCAGAACGGGCCGGTCTGTCGAGCGGCGCTGCATCAGGAAGCTTGTTTGTTTTAAAGTCATATGGTCAAGACGCATTTCATCTTCCGAATGGAATTTGTTCACTTGGCACAGAGTTTCATAATCTGTTGTGTCTGCTGATGCTAAACCCATTAGCTGATATCAAAAAATAAAAGTGGAGATCTGGGCAATTGTGTTTGGTGTGTCATTACCGCAGAGGGAAAGAAGAATATCTGTGAGGAGTAATCACACTGAGCTGCAGCCGATGTCAGAGACGGACTAAATACTTCTACATCTGTAATACGCTGTTCTGTTACAGCTGTCCTTGTTTCAATGTTAACAAGTTACAGGCAGGCTGCAATTATGTGTCGAGCTCTGGATGACGCACAGGCTCGAACAGGTGAGTTTAACAAGCTGATTTGCAGTGCGACTGTGTCTGATGACATTGAAATGTAATTACTAGCGTCGAGCGAGAAAGTAATTTTCTGGAAATAAATGCACATAAGTATCAAGAGTACAAGTAAAACTATGTACTGCTACTGTATATTATGGGTCGACTGATTATCGAATCAAATATTCGGAGTTCTATCAGATTATTATCAGTGGTTGTTTCTTTATGATCTAATGATGTAGCGTGGAATCTGAGAATCTGATAAAAAGATAGTTTAATTTATTTTTAATGTGCTGCAGGATTGAAAACAGTTTTTACTTCACACTTACATTTGTTTGTTCCTCATGCAGGCCAAGTTACCTGCATTTCCTGGGTCATGTGGGGTTGGTGATGTCATCAGTGACATCATTGGGTTCAACCAAGTGTAGGGGTTTCTGTTTAGCGGAGATGTATTATATGTTGACACAATGTATGAAGATTATAATTCTTCTGTAGAGCTAATTAGTAATGTAATGAGCTGGAGAGTAGTTAAACACATGAGATGTAATTTTCCTGAAATAAAGGGTTTTGATTATGTTCTCCCTCAGGAATCGTGGAAGAGACTGAAGCAGTCTAAGCGTTAATTGAACACCATATATAAGCAGACTGGTTTTGGGTCCGGGGACCTAAATGTGAGGCCATGCTGCCATTAATATGTACCCTTTATGTTGAATGGTATGCTACTGTGTGTGCGTGCCTTTCTATACAGACATATAACAACCTCACAAGAAGCAGGATAACTCATGCGGTTCCTTCCAGGGCAACAAAAAAACGACATTACATTTATTAGAAAAATAACTCACCTAATAAATTCAGCCAAATTATTACTTTTCTTGTTCATTACCATATTTGTCGCTAATTGTGATTCTTAGAAGCACACGGCAGAGATCAGTCAAGTGGACAAAAGTGAGAATCATGAGTTGAATTAAAAGATTAATCCAAAAATAAAAATCGCTGAAGGGGTTTGTTGTTGTTGAGCAGGTGTTGTTTATACCTCTTGTGTGCGCCAAGTAAATCAATTACAAATTTGAAGATATTACTAGCTCTTTTTTTGTAGTATGACCTGTTGTACATCTTATTAAGTATCGAGTTAGAAATTTCATGATAACACAATAAAGTCAACGAAAGAAAATAATAAGGGAACGAGGGACTGTCAGAGATGGAATTTCTTGTGCACATTGAAAGTAAGCACTGACAGAAAAGAGGTTGAAACCCAGAGACGTTAGATAGGGTCAAAACAACGAATTCTGCTATATGAATGCAATTAATCTAATTCAACAGCCTCAAAAGATCTATTACAAACTGAAAATGAGGGTTAGTCATTCAACAAACCGCACTATACTTTGTGTAAACACATTTTAATCACCCAGTTACATTGTAAGAATGAAAATACTAATATAAAATAAAACTGTCTCTGTCCTAGAGGAAAATAAATTCATCCTTTTTCATTAAAAATTAGGAGAAACTGCTCTTTTGTGGACCTAAAAAATAAGAATACTTTCATCTTCAAGTGCTACATTTTGCATGTAGTGGATCTTGTACGCCGTGTCTTTCCTTAAGTGGTATTTTAATAAAATTAGGACATCAGTAAAAATTTCCTGAGGCTCTTGGAAAGCTCTGTGGACCATTCCCAAGTGCATCTGACAGTCTTTATATTGCGCCGGTGTGTAAATCTTTCTGAGTCGGGCGTGTGGATGTACAAACTGCACTCCTGCATCAAAATGATGATATCCTGTCATTGACGCGTAAATGTTTGTCAAGTGTAACACAGATTCTCCAAGGTGTTGCAGTTATTTGATACCTAGAAAACACCACTTCTCTGTGTGCAGTCAGTGCAGAGTGTGTGTGCGAGTGCTTCTGTGTTAATAATCACTCGCTGTCTCCACTCACTTTACACAGATCTAACATGATTTAGATTCATCATGCCGGCAAGAAAAGAACACCGTAACAAATTCACAAATGTGCATGGATAAGTATGTTTGAATTACTGCACAGTTAAGTAATATAAACTGCTGCCCAAAGATGTGGTCATTAGAATTTAAAACAACCTGACAGAGAGAAAACAGCCCCTCCGACAGACCATGTACAATATTTGCCCTGAAAATATTAAAACACTCGGAGAACGGGCCTAAACTGTCACTAATATGTTACGTCTAATTGTCCCGCAGGAGGTGGAGTGGTTTCCTGGTGGTGGATGTGACCCCCCACGAGACCGCAGATGAAGGCATGAGCGGGTGAGGTTGACAGATTGTGGCGGATAACCCTGTGACAGAGTGCAGTGTGAAGTGTAAATCCGTGTTTGTTGTCTTTATGATCGGTGACAGCGCGGCTGTGTGTCAGCGGCTGACATCACTGTCCGTGCGAGGGGCTGCCACAGCTGGCAGCTACAGCTCCTCTCAAAGTTAATGTCCATCTGGGTCCATGGGGGTATAGGACTGGGCCTCAGGGAGACAGAAAAAGCTGTGAAGCTGTATGTGTGAGCTTCATGTTTGCCTCTCACTGTGTACATGAATCTGTAGGCGTGCATGTGTGTGTGTGTCTGTGTGCTGCTTAGAACTGAAGTTTTCTTTGATAAAACGCTCAGCGAGGATTCTTTATGGCCTCAAAATCGGCGGTGATAAACATGATGTGGGCCTCTGTGAGATAAAAGCACGTTATAAACACACTGTTTCCTTGTGGAATAAGTGTGTGCACAACTGTCAGGTTAATAGGGTTAGGGTGGTGCTGTGCAAAGGTCCTGCAGGCCATCGTGTGCACCACGCCATACATGCCTAACACAGTCAAGGATGTTTTCTAAGCAAGAGACCTGAGACAAACAACAAGTGTTTTTTAAATGCTAATTGAGGCATATTTTGTCAGCAAACAAATCTTTTCACACACGAGACACGTGACATCTTGTCATAACAGGCAGTGAATTGGTGTAATTACAGCCTAGCGTCTACAGTACGGTGTTGACAGTCATAATGACACGGTGGAGTTTGTAGGCTTTGTGTAATTACGCTGCACTATGTAAACCACATTTTATTACAACTGGGAGGAAAATGTGCGAGTGTGACGTGGCCAAGTGATGAACTCTCTCATTAAACCACTGACAAAGTGGCTCACAATTGACTGTTAGCTGCAAACCACACAAAAACCCATCCTCTCTTTAGCTTCCACTCAATCCCGACATCACAACTAGAAACCGTCGGTTGTTCCCGCCGGTGTCATTACAGCTGAATTAAAGGTCCGTGGCCTCTTCTTTGCCTCCTCCCTCCCTCATTTTTTTCTCCTCCAAAAACATCCCTCCGAGCCCTCCCCTCCTCTCCTTCCTTTATTTATCACATTTTCTGCCCCCATAGAGACCTTTCAGAGAGGCAGAGAATCCCATCAGTCGGTAACACAGCGTGGCAAGTGCCCACACAGGAAGCTTTTGATTCCTGCTGGAATGTCCTGAGCTTTGGAAAACCGTCAAACCCACTGGACACAATGTCGGCGTTAAGGCACAATGGCAAGCGCTTAAAATCGATCCAGCGCGCAAGGCCTCTGCTGCGGACTTCATTACGCGGGTTGCTTGTGAGTTTGACTGAGACTTTAAAGTAGTTACAGCATAAGAAGTAAAGCAATGAAAATAAAAAAGAATAAAAAACGTGTCCAACGAGAATGAGAGCAAAAAAATTAGTTTCTTACCGAGTTCAGGTCCAGGCTGGTCTGAACCCACTCCTTGGCGTCATTATACTCGTCCATCAGTCCCATTATATATAGTGTGTCCAGTGAATCAATGATGGAGGCTCCTTTCAGTCCACCTGAAAAATACATGAGAACTGAGTCAGAGCTGCTTCGAACAGAGAAGAGTCAACTTCACAGGTATTTTATTCAAAGCCCCCTTTTTAAGCATTGGTAACAACTAAAATACAGTTTACGAGACACTATCTTGTAGCTGTGAGCAAATCTAAGGACATTTAACGTGATATTTAATGAATCCGTCAAAATTTTTAACACATCCAGCAAGTGTGAAAACAAGGTTTCGCAATCAAATTCATATCTAAAGGTACCTGTTAGCATTTCACGTGTGATAAAATCATAATTATATAATTCATGTACATATCAACACTTTTCTAACTCTTCATTTGTTCCTGTGTGTTACAGCCATAACCACGTGAAATCACAGCTACGTTCCACTGTGTTGTAAAGCATCAAAAAAAAAAAAAAAAAAAAACCCAGATGAAATATATGTGCCCATACATGACTCATGAAACTCATGTTTTCACGTACTGTCTCTTTAAAGTCGCATCTGCTAACAGCATGAGAATCTATACCAGGTGTGTCGATTGAAACGATTTTTCCACATGTGCTGGACACGTTCCATGAGGAGGTGTAGCTGTTGGAAAACTCAGCAATTTACACTTGTAAGGTGGTTATTTTTAGCTTACAAGCACATCAAAGTGTGTTATAAACCATTTATTAGGTTTCCATACGCTACTTATAAATGCTAAAGAGGAAGTTTCTTGATTCCAAGATGCATCAGATGTGGGAGACTCTGCATCAATGCAGCCCAATTTGATTGTTGATTTTTCTGGCCTGTGCCGGACAATGACGTTGTGAAGTTACATTGCAACGTTGCTCACTTGATTGAATTGTGGGTTGATATCATCATTGAGTAAGCAGCTTTTCATACTGTAGACTTATGTAGAATGACTTTAAAAGACAGTCTAAACAAAAGGGAATTTAAAGATTAATCTCACTGCTTATTTTCAATCACAAAAAAGTAGCCATGTGCGGCGATACAGAAAATTGAGGGTGTGATACATGAGATGCATCGATAATTGGTTGTGCATTTGAATCGTTAACAGGTGAATGATGGAGGTTAAAACAGAGTGCTGTCATTTTAGGGTAAGTGTGGGGATCACTGGAAGAAACGGCACCTCAGAAATAAGTAAACAACAATGAAAAAAAAGCGTTTCCTGCCCGTCATAAGTGGAAAACATCTGCGAAGTAAACACTGTCTAAAAAAAGGTGTCACTTTCTAGGTGATTGTGCCTTATTCCGGGTGTGATGAGATATTTGGACAAGAAATAACGCAACACACAAGCAATGACTGACGGGGAACGAGCAACACTCAGCTTCGTTACTAGCTGCCTTTTCCACGTCACCTCAGGTCGACTTGTCTCTCTCACAACATGTGCTGCATTTAGTGCCTGCTTGGTCTTAACATGACTGTAAGCTGTTTTGTGGAAGTTGCAAACTGAGTAAGTGTCAACAGCATGCTGAGTTTTCCCGTATTTGTTTTTACCATGCATCAAAGGGATGCTAAGTTACAGCATTCCCATCGCTAATCCCTGAGGGAGTTACTGAACCCACCCAGACGGTGTTTTTCCTTTGTAGAAGAACTGCCGCAGTGCCGAGACCGGATTTCCGTTCACATTAAATACGTCAAATAGAGAAGAATTTTCTATAAAGAAAAAGTAATGAGTGCCGTGAATAGATGACAATTCTTCAGGTACTTGAGTGTTACAGAAATCGAGTTTTTCAAAGGTAGGGAACTACTCAGATATAACCCCCCCCGAATCTCTAATGTTTTGATCAGCAGCAGTAACTTGACAGCGTCTGTGATAAAAAGTAAAACATTGAAGTCCCTCACATGCTGAGCTTCTGTAATTGCTGCAGTGATGTTCAGTGATAATACAAAAAAAAAAAAACAGCTTTGTGAGGTCCAGATAAAAAGCATCTTCTCTGCCAGATTAAAAAGCATCAGCTACAAAGCATCAGTCGCTGCACTGTAACATGAAAGTCGAGTCATTTAGAAATCAACCGACCATTATCTGTTTTTTCCCCCTTGATAGTACAAAAGGGAATACATTTGATACGTTTGATTGTGGCGAAGGTTTAGCAGCTGCTCCCGCAACACTACTCCGTCTACTGCACGTTCCCTTCTTTAACTCGCTGTGTGAAATCAGTCTATGTGCTTGCAGCCGCTCTGTATGTACCAACGTCTGCCTTTATGAATCTCATTTGAAGCTATTCATTTCTTTTTTTGCACAAACTAAATGAGAAACGCTAAAGGGGTGTTTATTCCATCCTGGTGGCCTTATGAGAAATTGCATGGCCCATTTTCCTTCTCATACGACCAAATATTATGCAAATGAAACCGGAGCTCTCAGAGACAGCTCGGCACAAAGGAAAAATAAACATTATCCTTAATGAATTACTGTAAAAGAGTTGAAGGGCAAATTGTGGTTTGGAAGTGTAATAACGAGAGGCTGTGACTAAATAGACTGTGAATCAAAGTGCTTCGGGGGGGGGGCTCGCGTTGTAGATGACTGGAAAAAATGCAACAGCGTGGAAACTGACTTGGTTAAACGGAGAGGAGTGATGAAAAATCTCTGCGCTCATGCCTGAGAACTGCCGAGCTTACATTAGATGGCTGGATTGATCTGATGCAACCGCGCAGCAACCTGGCACATCAAAGTCTGCAGTTCTTATCCGGAGTTATTGTCAAAGCTCACCAAATATGCAAATGGTAACCGTAGCTTTAGGCAACAAAAAACACAAGTCTCTCTTTTCCACATCTTCAGGAGAAGTTACGCAGAGCTCGACTAACTTAGATTTTTTTTTTTGTCTATAAAAATTAAATGAAATGAAAAATTTACCTGAAGTTCAGCCCAAATAGGAAGCGAATCTTAAACTTTATAAAGCCAGAAAAAGCACAAAAGTTGAGTGTTTTTGGTTAATGAGTGCCTCCAACGGCTAATCAATTATTGCGTCATGATTATCTTGGCACCCAAATTTGACGTAACTTGTATATAGCTGCTGTTAAGTGCTGTTAAGTGTTGAAATGTTTCCTGTGCACCATACGTGCCAACACTCCTAACTTTCCCTATTTCAACCCACTCTTCCACTGTGTTCCGGCTGACGTTAATTACGTGGACTGACTCCTCTGCACTGACTTCTTGCGTTGCTGATAAAAAATGACCCTGTCTGATATGCGACACTTGTCCTGCAGTTGCTCAAACCTTTTGCTTTGCTCGGTTTGCTGGTGAAATGGATGAAACAGGTCCCAAGAAGTAGGCACATGTTTCCAATTTTTAGTGGATTTGGTGTAAGTCTTGTCCTGTTACTGACATTTGGCTCCTGTCTCACTGGCTCTTACTCTGCAGACTGTAGTCCTGCATCATTGTACTTGCCAATGCTCCTTAACACACACAAACACACACACTCGCCATCACCCAGGAATATCTTTTCTTTTTCTCAGCTGAATGTTGGCAGGTGTGCTGTGCAGGTCTGCTGAGGTGTCTACTGTGATCTAGAAAACTTTGAACAGACATCAAACGCCTTCACTGTCAATATTTACTGCCACCCTTGAGGATTTTGATTTTTGAATTCAGTATCCACTGCTGTACATGTACAAACCTGACTCCAAAAGAGTTGGGATACTGTTTAAAACATTAATAAAACACAATGTAATAATGTGCTTATCATCTCTACATACGGTATATTCATTTGTAAACAGTATAAATATGGTATATTTAAGGTTTTACCTTATCAACTTCATTAATTAATCTCATATTTAAAACACCTTGGGACCAAAAGGAGTTTGATGTATCTATCTACATTTTACACAGCAGCCCAACTTTTTGAGATCAGGTTGTAGTACTCGTAACAGCCTCTATGGTATTACCATGAGAGCCAAACTCTCTCTATCACTGACCTCTTAACCTCATCCCCATAGCTTTATGGATTAGTTACAAGGTCAGCCAGGATGTCAAAGTGCAAGCCGGAGCAGGATCAATGGCTTGGCTTGGTCCAAATGATGTGTGCCATACGCCTTGGCCACTAATCCGGTACTATAAATACAACCACAGGCAGAGAAACACTATTTGAAGTTTGCTAAAGCCACATTATATTACTCAAAAGTCATTTCTTTTTTTTATAAGCTTTTCCTCGTTGTGGTACAGTACCTCATACCAAGCCTGTAGTCCTGGTAAAGTTGCCGTGCCGTGGCTTTTCAAGGGTATTCAGTTGAAATTTACCACACTCCCCACTCTTTGAAAGCTCCTCTGCCTGCTGGCAATTCACCTCATATTGTCAGTGAGAGGGTAGAGCTAGCCTGAAGCAAGACACATGTAGTCTACATAAGTGGAGAGGACCATCTGCTGAGGTTGTTAGTCATGTCCTAGTGCATGGTGTATGTCAGATGTACTTTATATTGGTGTATCACCTCAGAAAGACTTTCTGCCTCTACTTATGTAACAGAGGATGGATATCCAGCAAATTGTTAACTCAAAGTTTGACTCTTATTATTGCAGGAAAGGAGGTTTTTCAGTTAGCTTACCCAGCAGCCTTATCGCTCTTCGATGACAAATAATGATGGTGACAACTGAGAGGAGGGGTATAGTCAGATATCTAATGCAATCTGGTTATCCAACCCCAGAGGTAGCGCTCTGTGGCTGCAGGCGCAGCAGCCGAGTGTGGAAAATTCCTTTTGCGCCCAGCGCCAAGGCTAGGATGATTGATTGACTCTGAGGATTGATGGAGCAGATCAATCCATCATGGTGTCCTCCTTCAACTTCCATGGTCTAAGACCCTATTTATTTCTGTAGCCCTTTGCTGAAATGGAAGGAGCCCTGAGGGATCGTTTGAAGACGGGGCAATAGGTGTGCTCCACTGTGTGTTCCTAAAGACTGATAAACATGCACACACATGACATTTTCTTTGCATTTTTCTGTTCTCCATAAAGCAGAACCTAACTGAGGATGAGGACTGAGGATGCATCAGATACTGACTTAAACAATAAGAATGATTACGATTTATTTGATGTATCACACTGAGAACACGGCATTTTTTGAACTCATAAAAGCTACAGGAAATAAAAAGTACATGCATCCGCCTCAAATACTGTAGAGGGAGCTTCAGGCCATGAATGATGACAACCATCCATAGAACTGGATAATTAGGGCAACTGTGCAGGGGGCCACAGGTTCACTGCATATCAGTTGGTTTTGGTAATTTGATTACTTGCAAATCTGTCAGGGAATCCGCACCATTGATGCACGGTAACAGCTGAGACAGGCTCTGAATTTTCAGCTGATTTCATGGCCATGAAGGGAGAGGGACACTGTGTATTAAACTAGTTTTAGAGCTTTATTAATTCAGTTTTGTATATAAATATACGTGTCAGTATATTCTGCTCACATGATGCATATTTCAAAAGATGTATGTTACACAAACTGGAAACCCGAAGGCAGCAGAATTTTTTCCCCAGCGACCTCTAACAATGCCAGTGGTAATGCCCGAGACAATAAGTCTGTGGTACAGAACAGAAAACATGGGCTGACTTGAGACTTTGCAGTAGAACTTCATCCATAGTAGGGATGGATCCGTTACTTGCCTGGCCAATTACCATGGCTAATTTTAATCTTTTTTTGTATTATCAGTAAACGTGATTTAGTTTTGTTGCTGTTGTTCCTTTTGTCAGTTGTTTATATGTTGTACTACTTTGGCTCTGATGCAGCTACCTCTTGTGTAAATTGTCGTTAGTTACCATCCATCACTGGTTAAACTTTCACACCAAGAATGCAAGCATATATCTGTTATCGATCTCCTTGATTACTGATAATTGATATCCGTATTGGCCCTGAAAAAAACCCCATATCAATCGTTCCCTAATCTATAGTCTTTGCTACAGACTAAATACCTGACTTATCTAAAGCAGCACCTAATCATTTTTTCTGATTAATCAATGTCTTTTATCGTCTAGAAATGTTAAAACCAAAAAACAAACATGAAAAATGGGGCAGATCTTCACATTCAAGTGTCTACAACCAAAAATGCGTGACTTAAATGATTATGAATCGTAAAAATCGCTGTTGTTCAGCAGTAGGTTGAATGTTTTATATTTAATAGCAATAAAAATGACGTGAAATGTAATTCCACACTGTAGAATAAGGATCAGAGTTCACAGAAAAGCCAAGGACAGAAAGCAGTAATTATCCCGGTATAAAATATTATCTAACCCCTGTTAGACATGAGCTTGTTACATTAATTCTATTCAATTACATTCTTGCTGCTAAAAGCGTACGTGAATACACTAACATGAACTCGTCCGGCATCAGTATTCCAAAGTACAAATTAGGAATAAGTGAGAGGTGTGCGCAAGAATGAGTGATATGAGTGTGTGTGTGTGTGTGTGAGTGAGTGTGTAGGCGCACAGAGTACAAGGAAAGCCATTAGTGAGACATTGGCCGGTGGATGTTCATTTATCATGGCTGTCACAGGCCAGTCAGTGTCGGTCAGGCAGGTTACGTTGGACGGCCAGAGTCCACATGATCAATCGCTCGCTGCAGCCCGTTTGTGTTGTGATATTATTGGCCTCACTCTCTCTTCCTCTTTCAACACACACACACACACACACACACACACACACACACACACACACACACACACACACACACACACACACACACACACTGGTGATATATATGTATCAGGATAAACCACTCCTTTATTTAATCCCTCAGGGGATGCATCATTTCTACTCTAATTTTATTTAACCCACATTCCGGTCGATTCGCATGCAGAATATATGCTGATTTTACTGAAAAGCCAGCGGATGTTTATTGTAAATTCCATTGACTAAGTACATTAAAAGTGCAATATATTTAAATGGATCGGAATAATTAAATCTCAGAGATGGCGTGTTTTAATACACCCGCGGGAAAACAGGAGTTAAATCGGAGCGATTCATTTCTCATTGCAGCTTGTGACTTGTGGCACAAACAGCCGAAGGGGATAAAATATTAAAGATGCGGTCAATAAGTCACCCCGTTGGCGTCATCAAACTGAATTTAATTTATGTGGACACTGGATTCACATCAATTAGACTTCCCTGTTACCACTGGTTGGCAGTATCCAATTATCAATCGCCAGGGCAATGAGCGTCTTGTTAGCGCTAATGCTACCTGGCACCGGAGAGAAGGGGTTAGCGAGCCAGAGTGTCTGTGTGATGTTAACGATATCTAGCTGTTTGCTATTCGAGGCACACGGCTAGCACCGGAGATAAAATGCACTAAGGAGATGACTGTACTCTAGGCGAGTGGACTTCTGATGGGGAACGGTCTGGGAGAAGAAAATTCAGAGGGAGTGGGATTAAGTAGGGTTAGCAGGCAGAACAAGAAGAAAACGGGGAGAAACTAAGAGTGAGAAAATGTCATGTCGATCAATCAAGATGGGCTTAGGCTGTACCTTGGTCCCCTTGAGGAGCAGATGTCTGATAAATCAAATGAACATCAGCAATAGCTGAGGAATAAGGAATGCAAGTTTTACCTAATGACGTCCAATCAAACGATGACGACCCACAAACTTATCAAATGAGTAATTTTAAACCAAACCAGGATCTTCCCCTAAATCTAACCAGTGCATGTGTGGGAAACACTGAATATTTACTTGGACAGACCGTCCAAGTATATTAATGGCTGCCTGGCTATATCTGGCAACCTATTTAACTATTTTAGGCTTTTATTTTATTTTTTTTAAATCGGTCCAAGAGAATGATGCCATCCGCAATCGATTAACTAATGGATGACCTCTTCTGTCTACTGTCCATCAAATATGCTCTGCCGACAGAGACAGAGACACTCTCTGGTACTACATCCCTCCTGTAAATGCATTGATCGTGATGCAATCTCTCCTATTCAACATAGGCCAAACTTGCTATGACTGTATCTAAGGAGGTAAAGCGGGTAGTCCAGATATTAAAAGGTTGCTGGTTCCATTCCTCAGCTCCCCTGGCTGCATGTCGAAAGTATCCTTGAGCAAGGTACTGAACCCCAGAATTGCTCCCTATGCTCCAGTAGACTGGAAAAGCGCTATTGCAAATCCATATACCATCTTACAAACATGTAAGTGCACCTGGTTGCTGCGACGCCGTGTGATCGACTACATAATTAACAAGGTTCCTCCACAGGTGGCTCACCTGCTGTTATGACAACAGATTCGCGGGTGAAAACACTCAAAATGCAGGGTGTGTTTTTTCTGCAACTTTACAGAAACACCATAAGATGAGGTAGAAGGAGAGGAGAAAATAAGAGAGAAACAGAAAGAACTTGTAATGTAGTGTTATACATAACACTATGTATGTTAAATATAACCCTTAAAGCAATTCTAAAGAAGGATAGTTGAATTTTGCATCACAGTCTTGGGTCAGTTTCATCAAATACTGACCAAATAACATTCTGTTTCTAACCCTTGAAGTGTCACTGTGACTAATAATGATAATATTAATTAATACCTCATACTGCAATACTGTGAAACCCTCATATATATCTGAGATGGTTATCATAGAGAGAAAATCTCACATCACAGAAGCCCTACTTGCCCTACTCATAGTCAGGATGGCAATGCAAATTAGAGTCCAAACACACTGAATGTATGGACATAAATTCTGTTATAGATTTTGGGTTTTGTTTAGCGCGAAAACTGGCACAACATTTCTGACATACAACAATGTTTATTTCCCTCGATCTTCTGGACATATCTCAGAGCCAGGGAGACCAGATGACGTCATGGCATTCGCTAACAGGGAGCATAATAAATTAATAAACAGTTAAAAGATAAAAACTTTTACACAGATTACATCCATGAATTCTATTGCGAAGCATTCTTAAGTGAGATGCAACTGAAGTAAAGCCACCACATTCACTGTGGCTCCACCTCGGATTTGTCTGCATACATTTTCAGCAGTTTGTGTTGGTAGGCATCCCAACAAACCCCAAAGTATTTCTGACTGCGAGGCCCAAAGAGCTTGGGCACCCGTCCAAAGATAAGCCAGCTGAAACTGACAGTGCCACTATCGGAGGGAACTAGCACTAAGACCTTCTCCTGCAGCTGCAAATATAAGACCCTTAACTTCCAGATCCTATCCTATCCTCGCTACAAGATGTAAGTGGGGGAAACTAATCCCACTGATTATAAATGTAAAGACTGTTCTAGCAGTTACTCCACAGAGCAAGGGTGCATACATGGGGCTCATTAAATGTGTTCAATTGAATCCTCGCTTTCACTCAAGACTGCGCAATTTGTTCTCTTTACACAGGACAAATTGTGCCTGCAACGCATTCCTGATTCTCCAATCTACCTTTGGGAGGATCTGGTCTCAAGTAATTCTACAGCCGTATGCCCAAAGACAGCATGGAGGAGCTGGTGACAGCCCCGGAGACGGATCTGTTTGGCGACGTCTGTTTACGGAGAGGCGTTATTATTATAGACAGAGAGTCGTAAGGCCGAGCAAAGCTGACCCTGCTTCAAGGAATATGCAAAGCTGTGTTGTGTTGGACATTGATGTAGCACTCCTGTCCAGACAAGAGCAGTGAAGATGAAGAATGGACAGCTCAGACAAGAGCTCACGTCTCAGTGGAGTGACAAACTATGGATACACTGTCACGTAGTTAGAAAAACGCATACTGTTGGGGAGGAATTGACTATTATGAAATCAATGTTACCATACATTAAATCACTACGAAATTAATCACACAGACTGTAATTTTAGCCACCAGGAGTCTCCCAATCAGAACACAACAAAAGATCCTGGGTACAAGGATTAATGGCCCGCTGTATGCAGTTTTTAGCCAGAATAGCAGCATCGCACAGTGGTTGTCAACTCCATTATGAAAAACCACCTGCTGTTAAAATGTTCACATTATGTTTAGCTACTTCCTTCCTCACTCTCTGACTCTCTCCTGGGAGTTGTTGCGACAGGTGACAAAAATAGCAAGTAATGGCAGTTATGATCCTCAGATGAGGGCTTGACCATTGTTTCTATATTTCTTTTACTCCATCAACAGTGGTATGTCATGGTTTCTCTCTTGTGACAAATGTACTTAATGTAAGTCGCTTTGGACAAAAGCGCCTGCTAAATGCCTTAAATGTAAATGTAAATGCAAATAAAAGGCGCAATTTCCTTGAATGAATTATGATTTCTTTGGGTTTGAACACTGTTCGAAACATTTTGTTTTTTTTTGTTGAAATCTATTTTTCCTCCAGTGTCTGAAGATCATCTTTTTTTTTACTGTTCACTTTCATTTTGAGACAGTGGCTGTGTGTCCGAGAAATTAAGTGGACTGTTCTGTTCTGTACGATTGCCTTGCTGCCATGGCTACCAGCACCCGCATATAAATCCCCTCAACTGCAATCTCTAACCCCTCAGTTAAGGATGACACGCACAAAATTAGAGGCAACCAGTCCTGATTGCACCCCGTCTCACCCTGCAGAGTCCCTCCCCTCTATTCCCTAACTGCGTCTCCCTTTTTCACCATTATGGTAATCACACAGTCAAACCGCCCCGCTAAAAAGACTTGCATCTAATGGTTCTTTGTGCCTTCCAGTGCGATAGCGCTTGCTTGGCAAGACGGAGAAAAGGGACAGAGAATTGATAGATCAAGGCACATTAGAACCGGAGTCAAAATAAATTTGTTCCATTATGAGGCCTGCAGAGGAGGAGGCGACTGAGCCAGAGGCTGCTGCTACGGACAGCAGGAATCCTTTGTCTTGGAGAATATCAGCGTTTAGTCTCTTCATGTTGCCGCTGACAGCTGATGAATACTTGTCAGAGGGAGATACTATCAATCTGTCACTGATTTCTGAGGTACTGTATTTTATTTTGATGCAGTAAGTTTCCTTTTTCCTCCACTTTCTCAGGCAAGCCTCCAATGTTTCTATAAAAAAAATGTGTTGGCACAGCTCTCTATACTCTAGTATTGGTGGTCTGGTATTTATTTTTGTGTAAGTGATGTTGGCACTGCCTCTTTCCTCTGTTTTCTCTGTTAAAGGTGAAATCGGCTGAAACGAAAACAAAAGTATCGGTAACTCCAGCAATGTGAGTTGCACAGTTTCCTGTGTGAGTAAAGAGGCAAAGGCCATCGAAGGGAGCAGAGTTTAAAATGTGGATTGTCAATGTATTAATATCATAACTGTTACCATGATATGAGACTTTATCGTCTAATAATTTTGACATCACTTGGTCATTATATTCGCATTACTGATGGCCGTCTACAAATATTGAGGCTGTGTGCGAGCGATGTGATGTGTCAGCCCTAGCCAGCTGACTGAGGAACTAGAACCACTCTGATTGGCTGTTAACTAACTACTGCTTCCTGGTGGTATAAACAGGTATATCCTCCGTGTCAGCTTCAGTCTTTGCGATGTGTTCAAGTGCAGCATTTTTGCCCGACACACAGGAGACATGAAGTGAAGTGACGGTCAGCCTTCATCTCTGCTGGTTCTTTGATGCTTTATCAAGCGACTTTTGAGAAGATTTCAAAAAATCAAGATACATATTGTGTATGCTTACCATATTGCCCAGCCCTATTTAAAAAAAACCACCACGCACACTCAAGGTTAATTTCACAGCATGGAAACTGGGTTTAAATGTGAGATGATTCACTTTTTACAGGTATATCAATAAGCTATCAAAGTGCCAAAGACTAAAGAGCCAATCAACACACCTCTGAACATGTTAATCTAATCAAACAAATACAAAATGCACACTGTCCAGATGTGATTAGAGAGGCTCCAGACTTTGAGCAGTACACACGTCAATCTAATTGCAGCAATCTAATTTGCCACTCTGGGAGAGCGTAGCGTGTCAGTGCAGCAGCCCTGTCTGATATGACAGCCTCTCAGATGAGATTACACACCGCACACAGTGTCAGTGTTATCGAACCCCTCGCCCCCTCCCTCTCCCCAAAAATGCCTCCCTCGCATTGATCAACAGACACGCGGCACAGTAGGAGAAGTGGGATCGTACATCTGATGCTCTGTCAACCCACAAAACCTGATTTGAGATGACAGGCAAAGCTAGATGCTCTGATTAGGCAGTTGATAAAGACACTCTTTACGTACACAGTGCTGTTTTCAGCCCGTGTTGAGGTCATCCAACTTAAATCCAGGAGGAAAACAAATAGAAAAATAAAGCCTGGAATATTGCCAGTTATTAATAAACCCTTCTTTTGCAACAGAGGTCTGCAGGGGGAACTATGCATTAATTTTTCAGTCCAAGGTTTCAGGTTTAACCTCGATAGAAATCCACTTTGCGAGCCTAATCTCTGATTTTTTTTTCTCTCCTGTAGATAAAAAGAGGCAGTGCTTCCCATCCTGCCCACCAGATTTTATCTCATCCGAATGGAGCTTCCTAGCTCGCTAGTTACACACAGATAAATGTGCAGCCCAACCAATTTAGGAGAGCTGTAATAACCTGTTGACGAAGAGCAACCGTCAGGTGGAAGAATTAAAGCAGCCATCTAAAAAAAGTAGCTGCTCCGAATCAGTTGTGCAGCCCTGCAGGCGTGCAAAGGCAGAGGAAGAACCTGGAGTTAGGAAGCCATTGATGTGTAACAGTGTGCATCTACAGGTTATGTTTATATGCATGTGCTCTCTTTGAACGACTGTCTGGAGGACAGTACAACTCTTTTATCAGGCAGTGACGAAATAATTGCAGCTTCAGACATTTCTGGGTAAATGAAAGTACAGGATTATTAAAAAAGAAGATTTTAATTAAAGAAGAGACATGAACTCATCCACTCCTCTAATCAATCTGTGGAAAGCCCAGTTAGAGACCACCTGTCTCTCCGTGGAAAGGTACCGCTGCCTGCTCACCTGCAATTTCACACTCAATTACAGCGGGAACACAAACTTTTTCTAACGATATTTTCCAAGAGCAATTTGAATCAGGCAGCTTGAAACACTTGTCCGCGTTACTCAATATCAATTTCTATTTCAGTGCTTTGCCCGTTCCTCTGTTTATTTCAGTCTCTTATGTTTCCAAGATGCCAGAGGCTGAGAGCACCACTCACAGCCCCCTCACCACTTATGAAGTGTGGCCTGGAACGCCAAGCTCAGTGTGAAAGTTCTCCTAACCCTTGCGGCGGGATAGAGCAAAAGACGGAATTCATTTCATGCGATTTTACTTATTCATTCCACCGCCACCTTCCTCCTTCCCCGCGCTCCGAGTCAGAAGTCATCACAGAGAACCTGAGTCCCATTTTACAGTGATCTGCTATGTAGAGGTGAGACAGGAGGGAAGTATTTTTCTGCAGACTAAGTGCAGGATGTTATGGAGAAAAAAAGTGGAGGTGAGGATTTGTATGCATACTTGCATTTGTTTAAGAGATACTACAGGCTGCAGAGGTCAACCTGTGTTACCGCGATGACTTTGAGTTCTAACACTTCAAGGTGCCATGGTTGCCGCGGGAACAAAAACATTTCTGCTCTGTGGGCTGTGAATGTGTACGGAGCGAGACAACAGTGAGTGTGAGTCCTGACAGAGAATATTCTGAAATGTAAACACGACTGTCTGCTATCATGGAACACGAGAAGGCAACATCAGAGGAGGTTGCTGGCGAATGACGAAATTCAGAGACAAAACTAAATGTTCCTTTTTGCACCTGGCACATATGGGAATTCAAAGAGGGGAGATTGTGATTGAGAAGATTGGAAATCTGATGAGTAACACTGGACAGTTTCAAAGATGATGGATGTGAAAAGATGGCCGGGTGTCTCGGCACTTTGAGAAGGAGCTATCGTGAGACTCTTCAGCCGGAGGAAAACAGGCTGAGAGAAGAGAGCGCAATAAGCCGAAGCTAAAAAAAGGACGGTATATTAATAGTCCCAAAAATAAGTGAATGAAGCAAAATCTGCTCCCTTATACTCTCGCAAGCTTAAGAGCTTGGCAGGGAACGCTCGTGATTAAAACTGCCAAACACTGATTACTGATTACTACACACCAAGCGGCATGTATCGGGCTGCGGAGGACGTCATCGTCAGAGTGACTCCGGCAATACGTCACGATCCCAGATTACATAAACACACAGTTTAAGGATTCACAAATGGTACAAAACACCGAGCAGGAACAACATGACGGCGTTTGGGGCTTTATCCGGATACAGACAATTTGACCCTCGCCCTTGTATCCATCAGCCAACGATTGAATCGTTACAGTAGAATAGAGTGCAATCCCTCATAATCCCCTCGCTTCGTCGTACATTTTGCATCCAGTTTTTCATCATCTTGGCTATAATCCCGGTGCAGAGGCTTGATGATGTACTCATGGCAACTGAAGGGGGGGGGACTTGTTCTAATCCCAGCAGAAATTCCTCCAGTCATCCTCTTTTCTGCTGCAAAATATCAGGAGGCACATCGTGTCAATATCTCTGATACACACAAACTTTCTTTTACGTCAGATGACAAGATCAGCGAGGAAAAACCCTTAAACTGTGTCTGTCTCTGAGCCTTTTTAATTCGCCTGGCTTTGCATTCTCTAGCAGCAATCTAACCTTACAATCTCAACACATCCATGCTTTTAGAGTCCTGTCACCAGCTCGGCCTGCTAGCTCTCGATGCGAGCGGAGCACTGAGCTGTGATCTCCAGGCAATTGTCGCAGCTTCACCGGCGGCAGATGCAGAGCTGGGCGGTCAGGACCATCATTTCATGCAGTGGGACGAAAACGTGCTCTGACAGCAGGTTCGCCCCATGAGTGCATTATCAGAAGTTCACTGTCAAATTCCTCATTTGCCCGCAGCTTAAATACTCCAGCATGCACACACGGCCGGGGCAAAATGTTTCCCCCTTCTTTTAATCTCTAGGTATCACTGCGTCCATTAAGTAAACCTTACTAAGTAATCACAAGCAAAGTTGGATAGTTATACTGTTTGTTTTGCTGTTTTAACTGTTAAAGCAAATTGTTAACTGTGAAAGGGGGAAAAATGTCTTGCATCCGTCTTTTCTCTTTTTGTCTGCACATTGTGAAATTCTCTAGTCTCTTCAACAGCGCACCAAAGAAATGAACAGCAAGTCTCCTGCTGTCAGCGTTGTGAGTCAACTGATGCCACGGGAAACACCCACCCACCCACCCAGAGGACTGAGGCCCGGAAGCCATTTCCACAAACACAATTTTATCCTCTTGAATAATTTAAAACGATATAAATAGAGAATCTATATCATTTATATTTCCTTACGTAGTGAGTGAGGAGAAATGTATGAGGTCTTATAAAGATCAAATGAGATGCTGTGTACAGGCGAATGGACGAGCACGACCAATATCATCATCTGCTATCAGATTATCACATACACATTGTTTTAGGAGTTGATGTCGGCAGAAATGCAAAAAGATATATCAAAGTAGGAAACTGCAGCTATAAATGTTGTATTATTTTATAACATCTTTATCAAATGTGTTTTAGTCACTACATTTTTGAAGTGATGTGTTTATGTTAAAACTCTCTACCGTTTTTATAATTCTGAAGTCATGATGTTGGTGTCTACCTCAGAGATCCAATATCGGTCGAGCTCCACGACGCACACCCTCACATATCTAAATGGCCCCATCTTATGTATAAATCATTTGCCCTCCCACACTGCTGCTCTATATTACCACGGTGATAAAAATGCTTTAGGTCTCGCAATTATGATGATATGTGACGTGTCCAGCCAGCAATTTTGGTTTGAGGCCTTATTGGTTCCAGAACAAATAGGCAACACTGAGTGGAGGGTTGGGATGCGGACGGGGGAGGGGGAGGGACCAGATCCTGATTTGTCACCTGCTGCTGGTTGCTATGGAGACAGATGATTTCTTCTGCACCATGATGGAGCCCATGGGATACAGAAATGGATGGGGTAGAAATGGAAAGTGGGTGGCTGGTGACAACCCTTCACTCTGCGTGCGACTGTAATGTGACAGGCGGTGATGGGCACCATTTGCGTAGCCCGTCGTTTAACCCTAATGACAAGGGAGGTGGCCACTCCTTCCCCCGTTCTCTCTAACCTTCACAGCGACCCCCTTTGAGACTAGACACAAGGCCTGTTGGGAGATAGCTGCAAAGGAAGCCACAAAAAAAAAGAAAAGAAACTAAACATGTCTGCTCTGTGTGGGCAGAGGGAGAGGGCAGGCAATAGTTGAAGTGGCTTGTAGCTGAAGGCTTTTAATTGAAACTGAATTTCTTTAATGACACAAAAGAGGAGGAGTTTACAAATGAAAAGAGCTCAAGGCTGAGCCTCGCAGACCAAACAGCAATGTGTATGTGTTAATACACGTGGATATTCGATGCCTGAGTCCTTTCTAAGCAGCGCCGTCTTTGTGAATGTGTGGTCTCAGCAGAAATCTCTGTCAGTGCTTTGTTTGCTGTACAAGATTATAATGATGTATGACAGTGAAAATTGGTGAAAATCCCTCACCGCTTTCAGGGGCTCCATGGACCCCGAGGGCCACCAATTGCTCTATAAAACATTTATCTCCCCTTTCAATTGCACCTTCCAGCCAGGGACGACTGAATAATAAATACCCGAGGCTCCATCATTTGGGGCATTGATCCGAGCAAAATCAGGTTCTCCTCCATCCTCCTCTGGTCTCCATCATGTAAGAGCACCTGGCAGCACTTTACATCACCCGGAGAGCGCTTGGGATTTTCTAATAAACGCCATTGGTTTTAAATGGTCCCCAGGCACGCCGTGCTGAAGGATTCGGCCTGTGTTGCTAGCTCATTGTGCATTCCAGGAAAACTCGCTGGTCACAAAACCGGTGACCTTACGCTCTTTAATTGCAACTCTTGGGGATGAGGAGGAGTAAATGAGGGCAAAGCTGCAAAGAAACGACTGTATAATCCTGAGATAAAGGTGGACAGACAAAAAAAGAGAAAACCATTTTTTTCTCCATTCATTTGTTGTCGAGGGGGCAGAGAGCTGGAGAGGAATTGTGAATAGCGGCATGTGGCCAATCCCCTTAACAGCCACAGGACATCTTTTGTTGATGAAAAATCTCTGGAGTGAGGGAGGGGCAGCTGCGACACCTAATGTAATGCTCTCTTCTTCTTTCTTTTTTTTTTCCCCCGGCACAATCACAAGCCTTGTCGCAGCATCTGTTGGGCTGTGGTTTTGGCTTGGCATTTAATTTGCCGTGTGCTTCGGTTAGTGACCCACATTTGCAGGCACGGGGGTAATGACGTCGCTCACAGAGGCACGAACATCTCTTTAATCCTCCATTTAGGCTCTGGGACCGGTTGGCTTCTCACTTCACAGCGAGAGGAGAGAGTGATACAGCACATGAGAGCTCTAATAAGAACGAATCCCTTAGTCTTATGAAAAGAAGGAAGAAAAGGAAATCTGGAAAAGGGGCCTAATGACTGTGAGATGCCTGAGACCTCCTTCTATAAGCATTGGTTTGGCTAAAACTGATGATGTATACTTAGGGCTGGGGTATCATACATGCTAATACAGGCTGAGACGAGAAAACTGTCAAGTACAATAACAAGTTGGCACCAACGGTCTACACGGATTTGCATCTTGTTAAAGAAATAGTCCAGTTTATTCGCTTTCTTGCAGAGCTCAGGAGTGAAGACCTGTTCAGATACTGTGTGTACGATATACACAAAGCTACAGCTAGACAGTTAGCTTAACTTAGCACAAAGACTGGATACAGGAGGAAACAGCTAGAGTAGTTCTGTCCAAAGGTAGCACCTCTAAAACTTCCTAATTAAGACACTATAACTAATTAAGACAAAAAAAAAATACATTAAAGCGAAACATGTCACTTTGACATATATATTTTTGTACAAACAAATGAGATACAACATTATAATTGGTAAGTGAAACCCCCTGTTTCTAGTCTTTGTGCTCAGCAAAGTGGTCAGTTGGCTGCAGCTGTAATAGCTAGGATCAAAATGAAGAGTTCAAAGATGGGTGTGGTTCGAGCGAGGGCGCCAGAAGGACTGGTGGTCATTAGCTTCCCACTTCACTGGCCCACACTCATTTTAAGTTGCAGATCCCTTTATCTCAGTTTCAATCATTCTTGCCGATATATCACTTGGCCAATGTCAGAGGCTGATCAAAGTGAAATATCACAAATATATTCGTCTCGATGTATGTGTTGTGAGATAAGCGCATATTTTTGTTTTTTAGCAAACAACAGTGCCGCAAAAAGATTTAAGAGGTGATTTATACTGATCAAATTCAAGGTTAAGTCATTTTAGATGATAATGTTTGTGGTTAAATTGTAAAATAGCTGCCTCCACTATGTGTCTTTGTCATAAGTGTTTGATAACATTGAAGGGATATTTGAAAAGAAAATGTATATATGCAAATACATCACGAGTGGAATGTTTTTTTTCCCTCATATCAGTATTGGCATCCACAAAACTCAAACATCAGTTTAGCTCTAGTTCCATTCCATTGATTATGTATGATCACCAGTTGTGTACGCAGACCCGCTCCACTGGACCAAATCATGCACTAGTTGCTGTGCCTGTAGCTGTGAGTGCCTCTGGGATGAGGACTTTAGGGAAAACTAGAGACCATGACAGCAAAATTGGTGTGCATGTCGCCACAGGACACAGGACATGAGAGAAGGTGGTTTGGTGGAACAGGTGGAAATTCTGAATTCTCTCTTTAAAACATATTCTCTGATGTAGCAGATTGAGTGATCTCAATACCAGAGAGTCAATATGTTGATGCCCATTGTGATTTCCATCACAAACAGAACCCAAAAGTGGACCAGCTCATCATCATTTTACCGTATTTATCTCGCATGCGGTGAGACGACAAAGTAAAGATTTGATCTTGGGGTCAGTCAGTCTTTGTTAGGAGTTTTTGTGCCACTCGTACTGAAACTCTTATGCCTAACCCTCTGATCTAACAGGGGGTTAGCACAGGAGGTGAATTAATCTCCCTCTCACATCTTTGTTGTAGCCAAAAAGGATTGTAAAGTACAACTACAGTTTCAAGGACACTAGATGGGTAGACAGAGTTGACCTGGGGGACCAATTCTCCAGCTTTTTCCCAGACTGGTAACAAAGCCAGAAGAAGAATAACACATCCTGGGCACTGTCCAAGAGCCACAGACCCTCCTCCTTCACTTTACTGAATCGCCTTTCTTTTCAGATCAGAGAGAACAGCCTTCACTTATTGAGGTCTAGCAGTAAAAGTTTAATAACATAACAATCCGTCAAACCTGATTTGCTTCCAGTTATACAGCGGTGAAAAGGTAGGATTTACAAAGGATGAGGATCAAGTTATAAACACATAGAGGACACTTGCGGACTACTTAAGATGTTCCTGTGGCTATAAACTGGTTTAGTTTAGTAAAAGTATTCAGGTCCAGCATCCAGGCATCTATTAGTCCTGCTATTGTAATAATGATTCAGAACAAAGACATCAAAAGGGATTATTGATTAGATTTGAAGGGTTGGGCCTTGAGTGGGATTTTAACCATCCAGATCTTCTTTGGCACATGAATGTGTAGTACTTTTACAAATCATATATTACCTCTTAAGTACCTATCCTGTTTGCGTTTCACATCATTTGAATTCAAGGCTCAGGGCTTCTTTTCAGTCTTGCTTTGAGATACGTTGGAAATATAGAACCATCTCTACTGATACTTTAAGTTAATGCTCTCCACCATAAAACTGGGGCACGAGAGCTCTGGGAGCCAAACATTGAAAATAATTCACGGCACTGGGGGCTTTGGCTCTCAAGACTTGCACAGTTAACAAGTGTCCCGAAATGACTTTGCATCACTTTCCCACACCCTTCTGTTCATATCCACCCATGGGAGTTAAGTCTTTCCCAATAGCCTTAGGACTTTAAAAGCCCCTAATATCCTCATCTCTTCCTTTGCCCCAAGCTGTCTGACTTTCCCTCCGAGGAGAGTCTTTTCTCACCTTCTCACCATACCTCCGAGCCCACCTTCTGTTTCAATATGAAATAATGGCGAAAAGCCAATCTCGCTGACAGAAAACGTTTCAGTAGATGAACAAAGAAAGAGAAAACAAAGGAGTCAAGAAAAAGAATCAAACAAAGCAGGGAGATGACAGGTCGAAATTGAGACAAAAAACAGTAGAAAAGACAAGGTACAGTACTGCTATCAAGCTGGTTACTTGTACAGTGAGCGCTGTAGCTATCAGATGTGATGAAAGGAGCTACTGAAGAACAACAAAAGTCGTCTTCTGGATTTACGCTCAACATCTAACTATAACCTCAACTTTCATTTTTATAGCTGCTGTAAATAATACTGCTAAAATATTGACGTACCAACCAGAATCTGAAGCTTCCATCGAAGTCACTGAGCATAATAGCAACTTTAAGCTCATTGTCTTGCTGTCAGGTCCACAATTTAACTGTTTTGGTTCACTCTCAAGTTCTCACGAGCCCTACTCACACTGCCATTATTCCACCTCGCTGTCTGCAACAAAGTTACAGAGGCGGAATGGTAGACAACAAAAAAGATCCTTCACTGGATATTGCTCGAAGTAAAAGAGAAATGGCCCACACTTCAACCCACGAAGCAACGTTACAAGACCAAACAACAGTCATGTGGTAGCAGGTGCTGTCTTTGGCAACTTGTATGAGGGAAAAAATGCAGAATTTATGAATAGAAAAATCGCAGTCACCCTGTCTTTCCCACCCACTCTTTGTCACACTTCCACCCAGAAAACTGCATCTGACCTCAGCAATGAGAGCCAGGCAGCTCCTGGAGTTTACAGCCATTACGCAACGACATTTCGAGCAAAAAACTCACGTGTATTTGTCGCCTTCCAACATTGTGTTGTTGTACTGTCTTTGGCAACGTATATTGAAGCATTTAATGTGTAAAGGTCGCCACATGGGTCAGCACTCCCTACCAAGTTTTTTGTGAATCTCCCCCTAGAAAACAGCATCCCTCACTGCAAGTGAGAACCAGACAGCGTTCACCATTTCCTGATGATTTAATTTCAAGTAAAAAACATATCCTTGTCGTTTTCCATGATGAATGGTGCATCAGGATCTCAATCACAACACAATACAAGAGCATCCATATGATATTTAACAGTTTGCTGAGACATTTTTAAATATACAGGTGGAAACCAGGTGAAAATAAGCTAAAGAAAAACCCACAAATCTCAATGTTATGATGTGTACCGCCACACCACCTCTTCTGGTTCCACAGCACCGGCATGCTGTATGAATGACACACCAGTGCACTGTTGAGGAATCTCTGTGTAAAAAGGGCTATAGTGTCATTTCCAGCTGAAGAAGGCAACTATTTTCTGCAAAAAAACTCATATCTAATATCTAATTATATCTCACACTGTGCACGACCTGCTGAGCACCAAACTGCAGACAGACTCAGCTGGTGAACAAAGTAGATAGTTAAAGAGCTAAAGAGATAGACATTTCCCTCTGGTGTTGGTAGAGACCAAAAAAAGAGCTAAAAGACATATCAGACTCACGGTTGCCAGCTGACCAGACACACAACTCCACATGAATGATAATGTTGCTCAGCATCTACTGGATATGTTAATGTGTGATGCTTAAAGCTACTGTTTGCCATTTAATTTTGCCAAATTTCAGCTTAAGAGATGATGATAGATCAATGTTATGTTTACAACTTTTTTTTTCCAAGCTCCGGGCTGTTAAAAAAAATCAGTTATTGCCGGTTGAAGGAATGCAATTTAAAAACCCTCTGCTTAGTGGAAAATTTATCCTGAAATCTTAAGCTGCCCGTTGACCCCTGAAGTTACAGAGATTCGACAAAACCATTTCAGTTTTAATACCGGTGAGCGCCTCCTGTTCAGAGATTTATTATTACTGAAAGTCAATAGCAGCATGCAAGACACCCTGCAGATCATTCAATTGACCTTCCTCAGTGATTTATGTCAGTCACGGTGAAAACTGCTGATAATATCAGCACCAAATATTGAAGATAATCCCTTCAGTCACTTTCACACTCAAATATCAAATAATAAACACTGAACTGTGCAAAGACAAAACTCCATCACACACACAACTGATTTCACCTCTAAGCTCAAGTATATACCATAATTTATTAACAGAAAACAAAATCCCTGCACGAACCCCGCAACTCACTCCCCATTACAGCAGCTCTGTAAACAGTGGAGGTACACATTTTCATGTATTCTTTAAAGAAAGATTAGCTTCCCAACACAGAGGTCAGTGTGGTGTGTATAAATAAAACCCAGCTTCAATTAGCCATAGAACTTTACTTTGGCAACCTCTTTCACATCATGCTGTATTTATGCTCCGGTGGTGAGGACACATTGCTTTGTTTGGTAGCCTAAGCTCTTCATATATTGCAGAGTTCCTGTATTTCTGTAACATTTCACCAAAGCTAATGACATTTGATGATATTTCTGAAGCTGGAAGTACATGGAACACCTGTGTCACTGAACTAGAATCTGACATTGCTCTCAACATGTTGCTCTCCTTAGATTCATTATGCTCCAGGAGACATGATATTGGGCACGTTTACCCTGAAATGAAGTCTGAACAGGATGTTTTATTTTGGATGCGCTATGCAGTTCCATCGTGCAGCAACTAGAAACACGTGCATTGTCTACAGCCATGATGTGGTTGGATTGGGCCTTGATATTTAACAAATCAGCAAACCAATCATTTATCTGTGGAACATATTCAAGGTTTTCTAGTGCAATATTTTAACACTACACTTTAAAAATATGCTGTAATGCTGAATAATTCAAAAGTATGTTTTTTCCCCTGAAGGACAAAAGAAACATGAATGCACATATTTTAATTTTCCCATTAGATTATATTCCTCACTATGTGGGAACTCCCACACAGTCGTACGGGGAGGCAGAATTGCTGAAAGTACTGTAAATAGCCCACTTTTCTCTTTCTAATTGCCTTCAGCAAAAGAAACTTTTAATAAGCTGAAAAAGACATACTGTATATTTTAAATGACAAAGGGGAAATGAGAGAAAAGGTCTATCGCAACCAACTTTGGTTAAGAGGAAAGAATAAAAGAGAGCCGCTTTCAGCCTTAAGGGCCACGACAAAGGAAAGAAGAGAGGGATTACAGTTAAAATTGAAGGAAATGGAGGGTTGAGAGAAAGACTCAAAGGGAGATTATAGTAAAGTGAAAGTGTGCCAAAGAAGCGGAGTACAGAGCGAGGAACAGCAGCAAAGCGCCTCTCGCCGCCTCTCTGTGGTTCGTTTTGTGCGTCTTTGAGTGCAGAGCGGAGGGGATGTTCTGGTGACTCTCAGCATATTGACAAGCCGCTGATACGAACGCTAACTGTAGATCCAATCTCGCCACATGTCTGTTTACTCTGGGGATTAAATTAAAGAACACAGCATCCAATTTCATACCTGGCTTCCCGCACCACCAAACACAATGTGACATTTACTCGCTAGCATGATGTCCTTTCTCTCCTCCCCTGCCTTTGACTCCCCCTCTTTCTCTCTCCCTCTGCTCAGAGATAACACACTGAGTCACAAACAAGGAGAGTTAGGAACAGAAAATGATGCAGTCTGGAAATAAATTTGCTTATGGGATAAACCTTGAAATCGTTCCTCTTCCCCCACACTTGGAAAAGTCAACTATTTCTCGACTGCCAGAGACAAAGGGCTTATTATGTTCCAGCTTTTTATTGTTTGCATTATCTGTTGGATCTACAGTAAGGTATTCCGCAGCGCTGCACAGATAAAGATGGCAATTAGCTGCCAGAAGTTTAGGATCGTACTATCCATTATGAAGAACCTTTGGCCCCAACAGTGGAATAATTTAGAAAGTGCCTCTTCAGTGTGAGATATCTGCAGTAGGGGAAAAAAATAAGACTTGCAATTCCAATTTGATTCATAACTCGTGCATGCATGCACAAAAATAGCTATATAGCATCTATATTGGGCTTAGCAACACCCAGAAAGAAACAGCTTACTAACTTATTTGTCAATGCACCGGCCCCTGGTCAATATGTGGCACATTGTTGCATGAAAGCAGATGATGTTTATAATATTTCTCATATGTAACTGTCAATTTTCAGTTTTCTATGAATGCTCCTTGACTTGCAGTCATAACTTTGATCCCCATGTGTTATGTTTAGTGTTTTGCACTAATAAACTCCTCCCTTACAAGAAAAAAATCCTCGTAAGTGAAAAGCTACTTGACAATAAACCTGATCGTCACTCGGTGTCTTACTGCGCACTTTTTCTGCTTTCACTCAGATCTGTTAACTTGTTCTGTGACATTTGCTCTCATGCCAACACATCTTCTTACCTGTACAACTGAATTCTACTGTTGGTTGTGTAGCAGCCAGACTGAACTCCTTTCCTCTCCCTCACAGCAGAGGCTGCTTGATCAGAATTTTCATTTGGATCGACATCAAATTGTCCTCGTGACCTATATACAACTGTTTTCTCTCATGAATATCTATGCATTATTCCCTGAGAAATTAAGGATTTCAATGTTAAAGAAAAGGAGGAGGAATTAATTGAACTGTCCCTTCATTTGGGTCATTTTAACACAAACTAACTGCGAAGGGGAAAGTAGGAGAGCTCATGTAAATGAGTAGCTGGTGGAGTAAGCCAAGTATTTAGCAAACCAAAGAGACCAAGGTCTTTTTCTCAGGAGCCTGAGCGCATAAAAACACAGGTTTCTATGGAGATACCAGGTGGAGTGGTACATATGTGGTGTCTGTGATTGCTCAGCTTGTTTGTTGTCTCCTTCAACGGTCAATGCCTGTGGAGCTTATTGATAGAGAAGGCAACATAAAGAAAGTCAGAGGAGGAAGCTCAGTAATCTTCCCCTTTCCAGTGAAACACATCATGAGAAGGTCAGAGCGGTACAAACACAGCCGTGTAACACTGCAGCGATGACATCTATAGGCAATACGACGCTGACCTATAAATCACAACCTAAAGCAGAGGCATCTGTTGGAGGAGCGCCGTCAACCCTTTGCATCTAGTATAAACACATTTTAGTGGCGCAAATCTGGAGCCGGAAAGCTTGTGAGAACGCCGACGGGACGCTGATGCTGCTCCACTTCTGTATGCAATATATCGTGATTGTTTGCTTATGCGCTCACCATATCAGTTTAATAAGGTAATGTCAAAGCTCATTGCTGGGAGTGTGCTTGGAGTTTCTGCCCTCCAGCAGCAGTCAGACATTTCTTAATGGAGCATTAATACAAGCAAATCACAGCGACCGACTCGATCATTGTCTCTATTATTCCTCAAGTTTTAGCATTGACAAGAGCACAGTCCATTAACTTTCACTGTCCCCAGCTGCTGTGCCTTCCTAATGATGCTTTACATCACAAGTTGTGTAAGTAAAATACGCCTCGATGACTCATCTTGAGACCTGAAGGAAGACCAACAGATCTCCTTTAAAAAGGTTTTCTGTGACAAATTATCAGCCAACATACTTCAATATACGAAATCATATTAGAAATGATACAACAATAAATATCAATGAGTGAGAAAATTAAGTAGGCTTTGTTGTATTTTCAGCACAAATTATGTATTTTTGTTTTTGCTTTTTGGTGATGCAGGTAATGTACGGTGTTTTCTTTGGTGAGAGGATAATTAAAAAGTGAAGAAGTTCTGTTGATTATTACGGGATGAATTTGACAAAGACGAAGTATTGTAAAGATAAATGATGAATTCTCGTTATTCACAACAAGGCTATGAGGTCTATTTTATGCAAACACAGCGGCCATTTGTGCCTCTCAAGAGGTCCAATGTGTGGGATATACTTTCTGTGCCCTAATCAAATCTCAAAACTCATCAACAGCTTGGACAAAAGCCTCACACACTTTTCGAGCCATATGTTCAGTTTTTGTTCATCTACCTGACAGATACACTTCACTTTAGTACCTTTCTGGTACAAGAAACACTTGTTGCGATATTACTAGACGCAGGATACTTACAGAAGTGTCACTGACTGTTAAAAGCAGCTCCAAACTTCAGGCAAAATCAGAGTTCGTGTGATGTTTTTGGGGAGATTTCATCAGATAGCTCTGGATGCTGCTTTGAACCAGAACACCTGTCACTTGATTTAAGGACAACACTTGAAAAAGGGTTTCAACTATGAAGCTGGCGACATCGGGGGCGGAACGAGAGCGGCAAAGAGATCACAAACTGTATTTCCAAGAGAGCTTGCGTCGTTGCCTCAATAATCCTGACTCCCTACAGAAGTGATGGAGGAAGACAGTACCCGTCCAAGTCTTATTAAGGGCTGATCCGCCTTTTATTAAAGGGCTTCTTTATGGGATTTCCCTCCGGCTCAGCAGTGTGAACTGACTGATATGCTTCACTGCAGAGGACCTGAGGACCTCTCCGGATCTGGCTTCAATTAGAGGCTGTGATGCCGATGGCAGGTTGTGAGGTTCCCTGCGATGACTGAAAGGTGAGGAAGACTAGGTGACAAAGGTTACTGAGGCGCGAACAGGTGAGACATGTTAGCTCGCTCACTTCTCTTTCTACTGACAGCTCAGAACAGAGGATTTTTTTTGCAATTTCGTTCATTCTGATTTGTTTTGAGTTTATTTCAGTTTTCTTTTTTGCCTTTTTAAACTACGTATTTGGAAACTAGTATTTCACTTACTCTTTTTAATCAAAAAATAAACTAAACTAACTCAACTTTTCCACATTAAAGTGTGGTTACAGGCCTTGGGGAGTACTCCTGCCTATGTGAAATGAAGTAGTGTAAAGCCTTTTGTGGCTCCAGAGGAAGCTGCACATGATCTGATTGAATGCCTCCAGTGGTGTCACTCATTGGCTTAAATTTGTGGGTAGTGTAGGCACCATGTTTTGAAAAGTCCACTGGTCTCGCATTGCTCTCCAACAGCACAAGATATTGCCTTTAAAATTCCGTGCATTCTTGCTCCTTTTCAAAACCTGTTATCTCCGTTACCCACTATGCAATTTTGCCAGAGTGACATCACATGTGAAAATGTGTCAGATAAGAGGCTTCCTCTGGAGCCAAAAAGGGCTTTACATTAGTTTTTCACATGTGCACTTGTACTCCTCAATGTATTAGAAAAGGGTATAAACAAGTGTAAGCTGTACTATGCCTACTAGATTACAATGACTTTGTAACTATAATTTTGTGTTTTTATTGATTTGATTTTTATTTTCTGGATCAACGAATTATCACCTCCTCTGTAAAACATTTGAAAACTAATATAAAATGCTTGTTACAATCTCCCAGAGGCCAGAGGGGACATCTTCAAATGCTTTGCAGGTGGGAATAATGAAAGCACGAGGAAATCTAAAGTCACAGAATTTGGAATTTTAGCAAATGGCTTAAATGATTATTCAATATCCTCACTGTTAATTGATACTTAATCACTAAGAGAACAAAATAAAATGAAAATATTGACTGCATGACCAATCATGTCATTTTTTATTTTTGCATTGTTTGAGTTGTCTGATTTTATTCGCCTCGGTCTTGAATTGCTTTCATACCGTTTTACTATGTACAGCACTTTGCAGCTTTGTGTTGAAATGTGCTGTGTGAATAAAGTTTATTGTTAGAAATCTTTCAGCACGTAAACAAATAGGTTCCAGAGATTAGTTCAAACATTAAAAAATAAATAAACACGGATTCAAATTGCTGCACTGATTTCTTTCCTTTGAAGAGAGTCGGCTGTCTGTTTGCTTTCCCTCGCTTGGCTCGATTAATGTCCTCGCAGTCTGTTTTGCTCGCACATTATCAGTGTTACGCGATGAATAATATAACTTTTGTGCTTTAAGTACCCTCTGCAAATTGCTGCTATTTTGTTTATCGTTAATGACACCCATATTTTTTCCTCAGTTTGCAGGGAAAGAAAACATGTTCGCATTCCACTCGAGGGAAGCGGTTTCTTTAACGGCGACTTGAAATTCAGCCTCGCTTTGTTTTGTTTCACTTGTGTGTCAAACTTTCCCAAAGTGCAACTCATCCAAACTTGCTGCTCTTGGCGTCCTGCTTGTGAGAGTTTGCTGCGGAAGGCAGCGGTTGTCAATGTATGTCAGACGGAGACTTTGTTGATCTTGAGTCTTTTTTAATGAATTTTTAAGGTTGAAAGAATACGTTTCTGTTTAGATCATTCACCTGAAAGTCTTCCACATCTCCGTGTTTAGTTTTCCGGCATCTTAGTGTACATAACCTCTCCAGAAAGAAAGGTCAATGGGTCATGAAAAACTATGCTGTATGACCTCTTTGAGCCTCGAGGTAAAGGCGGACACTTACCGAACATGTTGCCCAAGTGCCCGTTCCTCGTCAAAGGCCGTAGCTCGTTCTTCCCCCAGGCGTACAGTTTGTAGTTGTCCCAGGCAAACTTCATCATCTGTAGCATAAACAGAGAGGACAAACACACCGGTCACTGGACTGATAGCAGAACAACACACCTCCAAACCTCAAGATGTAATTAAAATCAGTATTGCTGGAGGCAAAGACAATGATAGCTTATTGATCAGGCTGGATTAAGGACAAGCACGCAATTAACACACACACGAACGTCATACCGCTGAACAATAAGATTGACATTTCCCCTGCAACTAGTCCTCCGAAATTAAAGACCGAATGATACCAGTGGATGAAAAGCAGGTTGAGTAGATAAGAACACAGCTGGGAGAAGAGAGTGGGTTTTTATTAAAATGATGCTCTGTATTCCTCCCAAATGGGAAAAAAGGGGTCTGGATGTGATTTGTAAAAGAGGAAAGAAGCAGCCTCACATGCATTAAAACAAAGCACGATAGGGAGAGCTACAACGAGCTGAGAAACACGACAGGGAGAGCTGAGATCGAATGAACTAGTGAAAATCCAAAAAGAAAACATGCCAACATGTTCCCAATGGCAATCCCAGACTGTGTAGGGAGTCCAAACTAAATGCTGCGACAGAAACTCACATCGCAGTATGTGATAGCTCCCAGGAAATGCGATTTTATTCAACAGAGCAATGTTTCCATCTATCAGAGATCTTTGACAGCATAGACATTTCAAAGCAGGAACAAGCAATGTGTAGTCAATGGCTTGTTTTTCACAGGTATGAACATAGTCACTCCGAGTGTGTGTGAGCACACTCTGTCCCTGAGAGGTTCAAAATTCCCTCTAGCGTGGTAGTATAAAGAGTCCAAACCGAGTAGTTTTGAAGAGTGAACCTAACCAGACGATGGTGTCATCATTTGAACGTTTACAGTCCAAAAGTCAAGTTATAAGAAATGTTTGTCAGCAAGCTTTATTTTGAAAGTCTACCCAGACGTTGCGTGTTTATTGTTGCCGTTCACGTGCGAAACCGACGCTGGAAGGTCAAGTGGAGTGTCAAAGTTTGAAGCTCACTAACACTGACAAGCTGCACTATTGGACGAGTATAGAGTGAGAATGCGTTGTGTTGGAATATACCTTGGGGTTATTCTGAGCCCAACGCTTTCAGAGCAGTGGAGGGCCAACAGCAGTCAGTGTTTCATGTGCAGGTGATGTGGAGGTCCGAGCCAAATGTAGCAAATGATGAGTGAATTAAATACAATTATTCACAGTTGAAGGCCCACGCTCTGCTACTTTGAACAACCACGCTCCCATTTCAGTGCCGGGCGTCGGATTTGATTTATGAACGCACCCGATGTTCACTTTTTTAGCGTGTAATCATGCTAATAATTTGCTAATTAGCACTAAATATAAAGTACAGCCAAAGCCCATGGGGTTGTAATTAGTTTTGCATTGATTCTTTTTGTCACAAGTTAAGTTTTAGAAGAGAGCTGTTTCACATCCATGGCTCAAAATATGGGATGTGCAATTTCAGCCACCATGAAAGGGTTTAAATTTACAGAAAGTCTTCATATCTCTCACCACATGTGGGAAATATGACGACTATGAAGATACGTTCTTATGGAAATGAGCTGAGATGAAAACACTCATTGTTTTTTTTTTTTTTTTTTTTATCTTCTCGTTTGTACTGGCGTCTCTCATGTCTGACAATAGCAGAGTATCTGTGTGTCCTAATGATTCAGCTGCTATCACTGCCAAGTAGCCTGATTACATTTTTCAAAAGAAAATGAGAGAAAGCTATCAGCACGTCTTCATCAAAGAGATGCAAATGCATGAAAAATGCATCGCTATAAACAACAAACCAGTTCCAGTACGAGTGCACCTGACCCGAGTGCTCTCAGCAGTGACATGTTCATGAAATTCAATAATCCTCGCCACGATAAAACAAACATGAAGAAAGTGGAGATCTGCAATCTGCAATCTGTAGAGAGATGGACGGATTGTCCAGGATTTCGGTTTTTTTCCCCTCTCTGGATTTCACCGTAACACGATGTCAGCTCTATTATCAATACTGCATGAGGCTCCTCGCTCTCCAGGAGGTCGGCTCACATAAGCCTGTGAGAAATAGACAACATGAATCCGATTACCTCCGACAAGGCCTCCAGCAGAAAATCCTCTCACCCTAAAAAGCTCATTATAGACACCTCAAAGGATAGAGAGCTGCAGCCATTTCTCACAGTCAACAACAACAGCTCCCATACAGAACACGTCAAATTCAAATGAATGTTGAATGTCCTTCAGGGTCAGGGCAACAGAGGCTTCGGGTCACGGAGCTGAGGTTCGATTACAGGCGAATTACTCTGCATGCCATGAAAATATTTTGATGCTACTGCCAGTTTAGTGTGTGATTCAGCTTTTGTGGTCAGAAAGAAACAACATTATCTGCATCATCTTTGTTCTTTTGTCTAGTTTTTCTTTGTCCTGAGTCTGTAATCAAGTCGGAGAAAGCAGCACTTGAAACAGACTTTCTTTTGTTTTGTTTATAGAAACAAATACATATAATGTATGCAGTAGCAATCTCACAGCGTGAAAAGCAAGCGCACAATATGATTAAAGGGAATAGCACCAATGAATCTTATGGCAGAAATACGTTCACAAAGTGTTGAAAGAACAAAAATAGTCTGATTGTGTCCCGACAGAACGCCTTGCCCCGCGGAATGAAAACCAGAAAGTGTCAAGTTTTATTTGAAAACATCTTTTATAACGCCGGCCTGTCTCGCTCCATCGGCAGCTTTAAAAACAAAAGGAACAAAAGCGTTAGGAAGTGTCTGCTCAACATGTAGGATTCGGTCAATGTTAGAAAGTGTCGCTCTCTGTCTCTTTTGAAGGACATTTCAGACTTTGCAAAAATGATCAAAAGACATGATGGGAGCTGCGAGGGAGGCAGGCCTTTATGACTATTATAAAATAAATGTGAGGCAAAGTAGGAAACAGGCAGATGGTACTCTCAAACTGCCTGACTGTAGGCACAGAGAATGTAAAACGGCAGCATCAATCTGTGATGACATGATTTAAAAGATGCCAAAAGAAAGAACTGACTGTAAACAGCGCTGCAGCTAAATTTAACTTTCACTCTAACTATAATAATATCAATCTGCCCATTTTCTTATTGTTTTATCTAGAAAATGTCAAAACGTCTCATAATGTGTTTTGTCCTAATAAAAATCGGACACCCAAAAGCATTTGTTTTAATGACAGCCAAGACAGAAAAGCAGCAAATCAAGTTAATCAGGACGTTTAAGAAGCTGAAACTAATTATTTGCTAATGACTGAAATGATTAATCAGGTAAAGCTGTGATCAAATCTGTTGTGAGCTATTCATTCTCTGTCGCTCAACAAACTGGTTTTATAGAATCAACTGCAGCAAATTACAATGGACAGACATGTAACCAGGGACCAGGGACAAAGACTGCAAATTAGCTGAAGCTAGACGTCTTATATGCATCACATTTTCCCATTTTCTGTGGCAATGTTGTATGTATCATCCCTGTTAAAGAAACATTAAAATTAAAAAAATAAATAAATAACCGTCAGTGCATTGTACTGGAGCATGGAAATTTGACCCAAACCTGTCACGACCCAACTGGTCGGGTTGCAATCAAACAGAAATGTAGAATAAATATCCAGTTTTGTGTCAGGTTCAGTAATGTAAGCTCACATGGTGCTTTCAAGACCCTTTAGTGAAAGAGTTGTGCAAAAATAAGTGTCTATGTTGGGGTTTTGTGTGTGCTGAAGGTCTGTTGGTACTGATTGAAAAAAAGGATTGAACAGCGTCTACAAGCGGATACAAATAACATATCAGAACTAACATTATTGCCTGAAGCAGGAGAGGGTAAATATCTAAGATGTGCAAATTAAATCAAAGACTTGTTAATTCCTCCAGGGGCTTTTTTCTTTTTGTTGAGGAAACCGGATTTGCTATTTTAAGTTTTGAAGACGTGCAGATACTCTGCATTAAAGCTCTGTTTTGGTGCCAAAATGTGAGCATGATCAAACTCACCCTGCGTGAGAATATTTGGCTTTGCTTCCTGCTGTGACACGCTGAAGCTCTTTCATTCAGCTGGAGGGAAACCAATATCTGGCATTGTGTTTTCACATCTCTGCTGCTGTGCACTGCAGAGGGTTTAAAGTGTGGGAGGGCTGAGGTCAAACAGTCATAGGATTGCTGGTGAAACAACACATCATCACAGCACACAACACGCACAGCGCTAATCGATAGCTGCAGCCGCAGCCGAGCACGCCGCCCCCAATGCTGGCTTCTCCAAGAGAGCGAGTGGGTGAACGATTCATTTCCTGGGGCACAAAAAGCAAACACAGACATGATCGGACATGATCTGACAGGACACTGAGTGTCCTTTGGTTAAGCTAATCGGCCGATCTATGGGTTGAGACGATCAATAGCTTGAACACAGAGCTAGTGATTAAAATGAATCAGGGATTGATCGGGGATACAATGTGCCAATACCAAGACCGCAGGTCACAAGTCATGTTCTTGTTGATCATACAACTCCAACCAGATCATGAGAGAGAGACAAGCAGTTGCATGACTGATTACATTAAGTGTAAACCCACCATGATGTCTCGCATTGGTTTGTGGGCTAGTGTTTCGAATCCTTAAAACCAACGTTTGGCATTGTGGAGCTGACTGAGAACCAGAGGACATGCCATGGTAGCGAGTTGTCACAAGGTGCACGCTCCCTAAAACATACCCTGCTTTACTACTACTACTACTCTATTTTTTTCATTTCTACAGTTATACATAAATTATTAAATGCTGCATTGAAAAATACTTGAAATTAGAGATTGAGACCCATTAGGTAATGTTTACTGAGATATAAAGAAAGAAGTAGGGCCACACAAGCTTACTTACATTTAGAGTATTTTTTTACACCAGTGAGGATGCTCCCTGCTGGCTATAGCTCCATCCATATTTCATAAGTCTATGCATAAATATAGGGAAAAAAAACCTGAAGCTGCCGCAATATTCATTTTATTGTCCTCAAGATATAATGCCTGATTTATCTAAAATTAACTCAATGTCACCGCAAGGGCATATGAATTTGTCTGCTCTCAAAAAAGAGCTACTCTTTGCGACACTTGGGTCATCTGGAAATAACCCAGGTTTCCACTGTAGGTCGTGAACACTCCAAAAAAAAAAATGACACCACAGGATGGTACGATTATCGCAGTGTTAGTCCTCTCCATCCTGGAAAAGCCCAGCGCACACCTGGACCTGGTCTATTGTTGTTTCCTCTACATCATGCAGAACAATAGTTAGACTCACAGGTTATAAAAGAAAGACGATAAAAAACAGGATGAAAAATGACTTGGATAATCTGCTTTGTCAATGCTGAAGTTCTGTCTTGTACCATTTAAAACCAAAACCCACTAATAGCAGACAGTTGCCAGTAGATGAGTTTGCTCAACTGTTTTAATCCTTGCGTGTCACGTTTGACATGGCACCAAGAAACAGGAAACAGTAATAAGCTGCCAAGAGGTCAGTGACCATGTTACAGTGGGTCCTTATTTTATCTTTTAATTCAGTCTCTCTTTCAGCTGTTAGAGGTTCGAGTGCTGCTTGAACAGAAATAGATGAAAAAGTATTTACACGGCAACATCTGGAACAATCATGCGGGAAAAGTGGAGATATGTCAAGCAGACGTCCTGTTTCCATCACAGCTGAAGCAGATGAATACCGGTGACCACTGCTGAGTCATTTGACCCCAGTGCCTATTGCACAGTTCCCCACCAGTGACAGAAGCCAGAAGTTGGTGGGTGTTAAGTGAGTTTATTGTGAACGAGGTTTTCATGTGACAGTTTCTAAGATCACCAAGTCTAAAGAATGGAAAACATCATTTCTATGCGCGCGTCAGACTCTGTCAATAGCACAATCTCTACAATCGCCTCCACAATTGTGCTTGCGTGAATGAAGAAACCTTGGTTATGCAGCGCAATCTGTTCGACTGAATGCGTGGATCTTCATTTTGTTCGCTCTGAGGACAAGGTGCATCTCTTCAATAGATGCGTGCATTTCTTAAACTAAAGGCTATGATCAAAAAGTCTTTGTTACTCAGAGTCTGCAAGATCCAGATTTGCTTCCTCTATGGCTGCCTGTGTGTGCCGTACAGGAACTCTCAAAACAGTGTATAATGTAATAACGCCAAGGACGGCTGATATGTAGATCCTTATGTGAAAAGTCATGAAGGAAGGACGGGGGGAAAAGGGATTTCAAAGGACTGTTTATGGCAAGAGCTCACAGATCTTAAAGTGAAAGTTATTGGGTCCCTTTTTTAGGTCAGTCTGAGTTCAAACCACTTAAGTTAATTTGGATATACAATAACTGGCAGCATATTCACATCGGGTCACGAGTGAGGCTTTTAAAGCTTGTTTTATCCGCCACTGAGACTTATCCAACAAGGTTCATGCTCAACAATTTCAAGGGAATGACGCAGTGGCAGAGAACCATCTGGCTCTGAGCAGAGACAATCTGAACTAAGGTTTCTTTGAGGCAATGATGTAACAGATAACAAGCAACTTCTAAACCAAAAGTAGAGACGTTTCAGAGAAGTTAGAGTAACAAGACGTTGCCGGAGGGGAAGGTCTCAAATCTGGAGCTCAGATGAGGAGATAAGTCTTGTGCTCTTGATACAAATGTATTTTATGTGTCCTTGAATGCAGACATACAAAATTCAAGTTACCTAAAAAGAAGGAAGGGTCATCACCGTATCTGGCTTTGGTGCCAGACTGTGGTGACTGATGTATTTAAGTCAATGGGAGATGCAAGGAGACTGAAACCCAACATATTTACGCTGTATGACCTCCAGAAAAATGAAGGAGCACACTTAAGAGAGTAGGTAAACAACTTTTTTTTGTTTGTCCTTAGATTTTGTTTGGGAAAGGCTCCTGTTTTCAGTGTAATTGGAGTCTCATGAGTGATATTTGGCAGGACCTGCTCAGTTTGGTTATAAGTCCTGTCAATCATTTGGTTAAAAAAAAATAATCAGCTGTTAAGCGACTCTCTTAAGTGTTTTCTTAGATTTTCTAGAGGCATTTCCTCATCAAAAGTCATACAGCATAGATATGTTGGGTTTATGTGTGTTTCTCCATGCTTCTCTCACTGACGTCAATGCACCAGTCACCATTCAGTGATGTAAAGACACTTTTTTTTTTAGGTTCCCTGAAAAATACCCCTTAAAAAATGGGGAGCTCTGGGTCCTGGGAAAATAAAGGGAAGCGTACCACTGGTGAAACCAGATGATAAGTGAAGATTAATGAGTTACCAGCTTCTTTACACACACACAGAATATATCTTTTAAAGAAAAAAAAAACTTAATTTAATGAAGTGCAGATTTGTGTAGCTGTGGTGAGCTGCCTTGAGAATTCATATCCACGGTGGTTATAGATAATTAGCTAACAGTGTGGGCTGAGATGGAGCCGCACCACCAGTGGAGATCACTACGCTGGTTCTTCTTAAACACGTTGTCTGCAGCCGGGTTTGGACTCAGTGGCCTGCTGGCGGCCCACGAGAGGTAGAGATATACGGAGATTAACACGTGGGCTGAACAACTTGTAGCATATTCTGGACAACTAATTAGAGAGAGATCTTCTGCTTAAGGCGCAGCAACAGTCCTCTCCCCTCTTCCCCCTCCCCGCCGATATCACCGCGTTCTGTATCTGTGTGGGTTTCTTCAAAGAACCCTGCTGTGTAGCTCGCAGCACAATATATTTCTGATAAAATGATGGAGAATGTTTTACACAGGACAGATACATATCAGATATTTGTGAAATATATTCTGTGTTTTGTTTTTTGTTTTTATTTTTTTACATGTAACACAACATAAAATACGAGAAAAGCCTCACAGAGGTGGATTGTTCTATCTGTGTTTTCTGACAGAAAAACAAATTAAATATGAATACGATCACGCTTTCTCAACATTATCTAACCTCACACCATTTCTGCTGCTAGTGTAGATGACAGGAATGATGCAACAAATTTGTTTTTTAACAAGCAAAACATTCATACGGTCACAGTCTCACATACAGTCAGTCTTTTGTGGTGAGAAAAAGAAAAGATGTTAAAAGAGATACAAAAGTAAAAAGCCTTCAGGAAACATGTAATATGTATGTGTTACAGCCTTTAAAAAAAAATAGCCCCGGCACAGTTTAGTGCTCATATGTTCATACAACATGGCCATATACTTCTAGGGTCAGGAGTACGAGTCCCCCCGGGGCTGTCCATGTTGAAGAATACACTGTGGTACCGTCTGGCACTTCGGATAAGAGCATCCAGTAACAGAATGCAGCATGAGACCAGGAGCGACCTCTACATAGGCTTTCCAAGCATCTTAAGTTTGTTGTGCATCCACCCTCTTGACAGTTGTTAGAAAACGCTGCTGCCAGGCTTTCAACATGTACAAGAAGAAACACAAAGAAAAAAAAAACAGAAACAACGAAAAGAAGCGAAATTACACCAGAATTGATTTTTCTTGTTTTTAAAGCCTTGAATGGTCTGGCTCTTGCCTACATCTGTGATTTGCTAAATCCTTATGAGCCTAGTCGTTGCTTGAGATTCCCTAACAGTTCCGAAAATCTCGACTCGTGACAACAAGCCTGAGAATCTCAGGCTGATAAATTCACTTCCTTTAAATCACATTGAATAATCGTCTGACCTTTTCTTAACTGAAGCTATTAATTATCTATTTTTTCTTCTTCATATCTTAAGGTTTTATTGTGTTTACTTAGTATTTTCTTACTGTATTGCACTTTGTAACTTTGTGTTTGAAAGGCACTACATAAATAGAGTTTATTGTTGCTAACTGCATGTAAACATGATGTGTGTCTTAGCAGAGAAGACAAAATGAAACCCAAATGATCGATCTCAGCTTTGACTGACGGGATTCATTATCTATTCTAGTGCGACGGAAAGCCATCCTGGTGAGAGGAGAGAAAACACTTGTCAAACTCTATTGTACACATCTGGAGGAAGCAAAGACACCAGGAGGATCACAATAAGTAATGTGACGACGAGGTCACCCAAACAAAACTAGACCACCACGTGGAGAAGCAGCTGCACAGAAACTGACAGCAGACGCATTCACGTCTGATGACAGGTTTAAACGAAAGCATCTGCCAGCCATCAGTCATCTTTTTTATTATTTTACTCTGACGGGGACGAGGTGCTGAAAGAAGAATATCACCAAAATAATCAAATAAAAATACATAATACGAGATTTAACACTGCGTGACAACACATGGCGGTTAGAAATAATGATATCAAGTGGAAAAGAAGATGTATAAGAAATGAAATAGATGTTTCTCTTGTTTGTTTATTAAAGCAATATCGTTTACCGTTTATGCCATAAATAACAGCTTTGATGAATATGTAACTTCACAGAGAGGGTAGATTCACAGCGTTACAGGCACGTTTACGTCAAAATAACAAGTTTCTGTTGTTATGATACCATGAGTTTTGTCTGTAGTTAGCACCTACATGACGTCTGACAAACTCTTACAGACCTGGTATTACCAAAGTGGTGATACCCAAATTGAACAAAATGCCATTTTTTACCAATTTCTACATAACCTGGTTTTAATGAGCAACAGCTTCAGCTGGTCAGTGAAAGAATGCTTAAGGGATTAGTTCACCCAAAAATGAAAATTCAGTCATCTCCTCCATGTGGATGGGAAATCAGGTGAAGTTTCGTAGTCCACAAAACATTTCTGGAGTGAACAGCAAAACAGCAATGCAGAATTCTCCTTAAAATCTAAAGTAGACTGAAAAAAAATAAACTCTTTATAATGAACGTCTCCAAAAGATGCCCAAAAGATCTCAAATTGTATTTTTAAAAGACATTATTTACACCCTTGATGCGTGGTCGAGCTTGTGCCCCCGCTTCAGGCCGGGTGCACTCAGACGCTTTTAGCTCAGAAGCCAGAACAGAAATATTCTGGCTTTAAAAATTTTTTAAAAAGACTGTAAACAACGTCTTTCCAAAGCAATTTGTGATCTCAGAGCTTCTGGGGACTTGGTTTACGCCAGACTGTACAGAACGATGTTATGTTTGTCAAGACTGTTTTTTTTTGTACGTCTTAAAGAAGTCCCAAGCTACTACAGCAACACTGTTTTGCCGTGAAGCTCCTGAAATGTGTAAACTTTCCCTCAGCACCAGAGGTGAGTAGATAATGGCTAAATCATCATTTCTGGGCAAACTTACCCTTTATAAGCAGATTCCATTCTTCATTGTTTTTGCTCTGTACATGTATTTTTGCAAAATGCCATCTCACTGCACAATGTGGCCTCTCTTTTAAAAACAGAGAGAAAGCTCTGTGTAAACCGTGCTGACCACAGCTCCTCTGCCTTAGCTGAAACAACACGGATCATTTCACATGAACAAGAGTCTTATAAATATACATAAGGCATGCTAATGAGTGCTTGACACTTTCCCACCCTCCACGTTCTGTAATGCAGTTGTTATGTTTGGTTCCATAAGCGCGGCGTCCCTTTAATCTGAGGAGGCTTTGGGTGGATCATGGATAATAAATCACCCCGGCATGGCGACGCAAGAGGCGGCTGCTTTAACGAGGTGCTGTGTCATCACCTGAAACCGAGGGGACCTTTGGCGAGAGAAGGCAGAGAAGCTTTCCCCCGCCGTTTTCCCGTGAACTTCTCACCTCAACTCGCACATCTTTTCCCGCTCAAACTTCCTCCAGCTTACAGTGTCAGACCCGTTTTGGAGAGAGCCCATTTCCTGCCCATTAAAACCACATTTGCTGCGAGTGGTGACGCAGCCTTGTAGGTCTCCGAAGGCCACGAGGTCTCATCCTGAGTCAGCACAACGCTGTGGTCAATTACAAGCAAGTCCCAGAACAAGAGCCAAAAGTTGGACAACCAGGCAGCACTGAGCTGCGGATCGCTCATGCATGGAATTAATGGCCGTGTGGAATCAATCCCCAAATCAGCTGACCATGAGAACAAGGCACTTTCCAGAATAATGGTCGTGCAACAAAAAAATAGAAAACACTGTAAACCTCTTCACTAATCCTACATAAACAGACCGTATCTAACTTTTGCTGAGACATAATTGAAGTCGTGAAGAAGCATAGGATCATGGGAATTGATCTCTTTGTCTCTATTGTTGATGAAGATCTATCGGATGAGACTCGGGCAGGAATGTTTTGATGTTTTATTCAGGCTGTGTTTAGTCACATCTGCTGACTTCCTTCCTCCCTCTCTGGTGTATCATCTGGTGTTTCCCCAAAAGCTGTAGTGACAGGCGACCAAATGAAACACAATAATACCTTTTACCAAATGTTTCTCAAGGTAAGTACACAGTTGAATAAAACATTTGAAAAAGGTCTGATCATTTGTAGACACTTTAATTTAGAATAATACATATCTTCAAAATCATGTTCACTTCTGTAATTAATATTGATTTATACACAGTTGCCAGCACCTGATTTCAGCCCTGAGTGGTGTCTGCAGTAAGGATGTTAATGATTAATCATTAATGGATTCATCACTGTTTAAAAATGTATTAACTGACAATTATTGTATTTTAAAACATACAAGTAATTCTATAAAAAACTGATACTTTTATTATATTTCAACACATTGCGTGGCCTCAATATGGGTTTGTTTTTTTTACTCAGCCAGCTGCTGAACAGCGACCGACGGGAGTGCCAGAATTAAAACGTAGTCTTTATTTTGTGTTATCTCCTTTATTATTGAAGTAATTTGGTGTTAACTTATTCTATTCTTGTCACCTACTCTGATTTAGCATCAAAGGACGGTCACATCGATGGTTTTTCTAATGGAAAAACGTTCAACATATTTTACATATTATATAATATTAATAATTTGCTGACAGTCAACACAACTGAGGGAATTGCTTAAAATGTGTCTACATGCAGCTCCGACGACGTTCACTGATAAGCTAGAACAGCCTGCACATAGCCTTAGAGGTGAAACACGGAGCAAAAATAGAAAGCAAAGCACTCTCTGCTGCTCACTAGAATAATGACTGAAGGTGACTCAGATGAGCATATTCAAATTTTTTTTATCGACTCGAATTATCTCTCATCTTGACTGTAGCAGCTGGACAGCAAAAAGAAAAGATTTCATAAACACTTAAGGAAGAAAACCAATCTGAAAAAAAGTGAAGGTGATGAAGGTTTTTCATTAACAAGCAGGCCTGAGAAGAGCACAAAGGGTTGACGGACTGTTCATAACTGCTACTTTTTGCATAACGCTTCAGAAATATGCAAACTAACCGCAGACCAAAATCACAGCATATTTCTGATTACAATATATCCGCTCAGTCCTCGCAATTAAGAATAATCGAGTCAGTGAGCACTGGTACACTCAGAAACGCTCACACCCAGCTGCAAGACACATCATTTGAGCAAATCACTTTGACAACTGATGCAGACACCTGGCTATGAGCTGCAAGCATCAGATTTGTTTTTGCATATCATTCCCAGAGAGCTGCCTTCCACTATATTTATGTGACGTCTGTATTGTTTTCAAGGTTAACTTTCAGTGTTGACATACATTACTTTTCATCTAATTTCATCTAATGGAATTTAAATCAGTGTTATTCTTCATAATGTAAATCCACCGCCGTGTTGTGCACATCATGTGTATTTACATATGCATTTGTCCCCTCTCTCTCTATCGCAGGTGTCCTCGCCGCTCTCTCCTAAACAGATCATTAGGAGAGAAATGTGGCCCGTGCCAAGTCGTCTCCTGAGCGTCTCCCACTGGTGGGTTTGAGAGTTCCGAGGCGCCATGAAAGATTCATGCCAAGAGAGAGAGGATCGCCACAAGGAGCCCATTAAAATGTCTGGACCGGACTTGAATTTTTGGGGCGGTAGACCTGGAGTATTAACATAGCTAAATGGCCCCAGCAGAGCCAGCAGATGATGAGTAATGACGAGAAAGAGAGATACGATAATAGAGTTGTGAAATTGGCCTAACTATGGCTTTAAAACTGAACTGAAGGAATTTAGTATCAGAATCATATTGAACACTTTGGGACTTTGTCTTCGCGTGGGCGGACACTGGGGAATTTAGGAGACTTTTGTCCAAAGTGACTTACAGTAATTCAGACATACATACATACATACACTGATGGTGGTAGCTGCCATGCAAGGTACCGTGCAGCACATCAGGAGCAGTTTAGGGTTCGGTAACTTGCCCAAGGTCACATTGAAACAGCAACCTTCCGATAACAAGGCGCTGGCTCTACCCCTGAGCCACAGCTCCCAGAACCTGTGACTGTTATACGCAAACCGTACAGACCAGCACACTGAGCATGAACACTGGTTGCTCTAATCCTTGGACAATAGTAAAGTATGAGAATGAAAGCAGCTTATTATGACCTTTATTTATGTTTGTTTTGAGGTGGCGACCTCTAGCAGCTGTGGTAATTATGGCAGCTGCAAAGGAGGAAGTCAGGAGAGGTAGTACATAGAGCGAAAAATCAATTAAAGGAGGAGGCCAGGGTAAAATAATCTTACTAACATAGTGAAGGTACATCTCATACATAAGGTAATGTAAGTTACTCACTGTAACTAACATGAAATATGTAACATTTTGATTTTAACTCAAATTAACCAGACTGCGACCGTAAGACTGCATATTCTCTGAACCCAGTCACTTCCTTAATAGAGTCCATAATGTATATACATGCTTTTAATTAACTTATACATAAATGAAAACAATTAAATTACTCATCCCTTACCACAATTTAAAGCAGTGTAAACATTTAAAAAATAACTACTACATCAGCATTCAAACATTATAAACTTTCCAACCACGTCTACAAACTACCCAAAACTTCATACGTTCCTGTATGTACACTCGTATCTCTATACACACACATGCACACACACACACACACACACACACTATGAATGGAAAGTAAGAGGAAAATAGAATATGGAGCAGCACAAGGCTGGCGGATGAAGACAATATGGTCTGTCTGTCCTGCAGCGTTCACCTCAAGTTCAGTTTCACATGGCAGCACTCTCAAGACTACAGTGTGCTGTAGCCTTTTGACAGCAGCCACATGGGAAATCAGGCCGCCAAGCTGCTCAAACTGGGAGACAGTGGACCAAAATTTATGACATGCCAGAAATCCAACTGCTCATCCGCGATCGAGGTCATTGATCATTCAGGCACTTAAATCAGGCATCGTGACCCCCTAAAAGTGCACGTCAGAACAACAGGAAGACGTGGCGGAAACTTCCCTGATTCTAGGGTAAAAATCCCCAACCGTGGTTCACAGAACAGGGAGCTAACTGATGAAATCTGCCAGTCGAGCTGTCCTAACCATGCTGGCTGTGTGATCCCCGAGATGACCTTCTGCTCCTCACTGTAAGGTTTATCAGCCAGAGAGGTCAAAAGGTAACAGAGTGTGCAACAGCCCGAATCAGCTGCTGTAAAGACAGCCATGCAGAAAGAGGAAAGGACATGGAGTTGGTTGGTGGGATGGTGCAGCAAGAATTTGTGCTCAGGCCTGAAGACTAGACAGAAAAAATCTGCGCCAGGTGTTTAGATCACCACCATCGAGACAGTCACAGTCACAGAGACAGAGTCTAATTGATTGCAGCTTAAAGGATCAATATTTTCTATTACCAAAGGATGAAACTACTTTATTATGTAAAGAAACGTCAATCGTAGCGATGATGCTGCAGAAAAGTAGCAAGCAAGGTTACATCAGTCTCATTTCACTTGCAGCAACAGGTGACTCAATAAAACTGCACTGTTACTGATTTCTTTTGGTTTGAACATTGTTGGAAATAGATGGGGACTAAGAACAACCCAAAGAAAATAATTAAATGGCTCCATACAGGTCTTCTGACGTCATGCAAGTCAGCATACACTCTGAGATCCAGCGTCCAATGTTGCAGAGTCTCTCTGCAAGACTCTGCAACATTGGACGAGCTGTTTCAAGTCACTATTTTTTCTTTTTTAGTTTTTGTATTTTTAAAACAAGTCTCCGTCATTTAAAAGAATGCTGAAACACTGTTTTGCTGTGAAGAAATGTTTTTTCACCATGAAATTTTGGCTTGGGGGTGATTTTGGGGTCATTTTCTGGTGAACTTATCCTTCAGGCATAAAGAAAGAAAGAGCTCTTCAGAAGAAAGTCCCTTGAATGTTTTCAGTGAGTAAATCTGAGAAGCCACACAGACTGTGAACTGCTTGTCTGCATATTCAGAGCCCCGGCACCCGTCCCCTGTTCAGACTGACAACTTGACTGAAACACTGGATTAACACCGCCGCTCCCTTCTTTCAAGCATTCAGCGAATTCCCTTCCAAAGCGATGTTTGTCTGCACTGGAGCTCTCGAGGCCAGAGTCAAACAGTTTTCCCTCCTTTCAGTTTCCCCAGATCACTGAGCGGGCGCAATCAATAGACCTTTCCAGAAGAGCTGATGGAATCTGAAGGAGCGGCGAGAAGCTGAGTGGTCTCCAAACTTGGTGAGAGTAACGGGGGGAACTTTCACAAGAAATATCGATGCACCCGATAATCCTGCAGAAAAAAACCTCCAACCTGCTGCTTCTCAGTCTCCCTGCTGACAGGAACTCTCTGTCCTCAAAAACAAGCTAGTGATGAAAATGCTGGGACAATGCGGGAAATGGGGGGGGGTGTGTTAGTGAAAGTAAATACAAACCATTACAGAGCTTTTATACTATTATTAGAAGGAGTAAGGCAGAGGAAAGGAGCAGGAGAGAAGGAAGAAGGACATACCAAGGAGTGGGGAATAAACTGTCTGTGGGAAATTGCCAATTTGAGTGGGCTGCCCGGGGACAGGGTTCCACTTTGGGAGCCACACAGTGTCCTGTGAGGATCATGATGGTGAGCCCGCCACGATTATTAGAAACAAATCCCTAAACCCCCTTTGGAGAAAAGTTGAAACAATAACCACAGGCCTCACCGCCCATCTGTAGGTGTTAGAGTTAAGAGTTTTACCAAGAGTTATTTTGAGAGGGAGATGTGCAAGTAGATCGAGCTCAAATACACCAGGGAGAGGAGGAAAAAAAAAGGGGGGGGGGGGGCACGCCATTATTAGATTTATCAAGGTAAGATGAGGAGAGCCAGGCATGAAGTGTGCCAGATTGAAGTGAAATCTACCTCTGTGAGCGACCACAAACCAAATCACACAACCTTCTCAAAATAATTAGCAGTGGTGAGGCGCTTAAGGCATCGCTGTTCGTCTTCCTGTGGTCAGTTGATCGTCCTGATGTTTTTTTGTTTTTTTTTTTTTTATTGTTTCAAGTCTGTGGTGCTGCTCCATTAAGTCCAAGAAAACGCCCTCAGGTTCACCCATTACTGTCACACAGAAACACTGTGGTCACAAGGTGGCCAGACAAATCTTATAAGCCTCCCCTGGTCCGACAAATCACACAGAAAAGAATAAGTCATCTTGGCAAATCCAGGGGGATGTTAGCATGCTGCAACTCATCCATTAACGGATTTAAAGAAAATTAATCAAACATCTTTATGATCCAAAACTTGTTTCAGTAATTTATCCATGACAAAATGCCAAACATTTGCTGGTTCAAGCTTCTCAAACGAGGGGATTAACAGCCTCTTCATTTGTTGTATATGATACGGAATGAAATATACTTGGATTTTAAGACTGTTGGTCAAGGCATCACTTTGGCGTCACAAGTCAGCTGCTTTAAATATCGTTAAATAAATAGATTAAAGGCCCAATGCGTTGGATTGTAGGATCTCTATTGGCACTTTATAATCACCGAAACTAAGAATCATTGTGTTTTTGTTTCCTTAGAATGAGATGTTTATATCTACAGAAGTTTTGCATCACCAGTGGCCACTCGCGGTACTGCAGCAAAAGAAAAAATCGCGTGGGGCCAAAAAAAGCAGTTTTCCTACCAGTGACCATCTTCAAAGAGACATCTGTAAAACTGCTGACACCTCAAATGGCAAACAATGTCTCTTTCTAGACATGTTATGACTCTTTCTATTAGAAGTGTTTGATCCATCTGGCCTTTACTTTTGAGAAAGCATGGGAAATTTTAAACATCCATGGGCAGAGCCTGAACCCGCATAAAAGAAACCCTACTGAAGATGTAGAAAACTTTGTGGTCAGGTGCGCCAGATGAGCAAATCTTGATGGACGGAAGAGGCGCCATCTTTGTTCAGTATCTATTTATTCTATATAAATCTGTAAGTCCACCAGTCCAGAATGGACTCACCAAACACCGACTGTAGAGACGGCCTTTCACATTTTTAGCGACTGCTGCCGAGACTGTAGCATTCTGAGAGACAAGTGAATGTGGGCTCAATCATGATAAGAAAATGAGCAGCGAGTCAAATTTTCCAGCACTTATTATATACTCGTCATATTTTTTCATCACAGAAGCAGTCCCAGTATCCAAGGCACAGAGGAAGGAGGGGCGAACGATAAGAAAATACTGGACTAGTTTTATCTGTTTCTCACACAGAACATCCTGTGCTGTGGCAACGTTAGCTTCACTGCAAGTCAAAGAAAGTGTGTACTTGTATGGGAATGCAACTGGGTTCAGCTGAGGACAAACACACTTTTACATCACAGTGGTTCTTCATTGTGAAGCTCAGAGTGCGCTGTATCGACGGAGTTTGATTCGTTTACATTGAACTAATTATATACTATAATTTTCCCATAACAGCGACCTGCGTACAGGGAGGGTGAGACGAAGGGTTCCTGTTGTTCATCTTATCCTTATTGCTGCTCGCTCGAGGCTTCGTCACAGGCTTTTTACTGTGTGTCATCTATATTATTCCGTGTCCTCTGCTGTCTCTTTGTTTCCATTGTAGAATCATTGTTGTAAGCTGCCTTTCTACCACAACGCTGCCTACAATGAACACACAGGTTTTTGTTTCTTATCCACACAGATCCAAAGACAGAATCTTCCTCCAGACTTTCACGGCAAAGATTCGCGCCACATCCATTAGACGTTAAATCACTGCAGCTCACACTGATTGACAGGAGTGACACCGGCGGAGCAGAGAAGCACTTGCAAAAGGTCACAAGTGTTAAAATCCTGTGTGTCTTGCTAACAGACTGAAAGAAACGCACATTCACTAATGGCTTATCATCGCATTGGCAGAGCCTTAGACCATTTTTCCAAACTCCACTGATCCCTTCCTATAGAGGCTGCTGGCTTTGAAACACCTTCTTTTTCCCTTATGATTCTTCAAACACAGAGGCAAGCCTTTGAACTTGCGGATGATCAGCCTCTCCTCCCGCTTTCATCTTAAATTTGTGACTTCTCCGGAGTAGAAATCTAATTTGGACGCCTGAATGTTGTCAGCGGTAGATTGGCTGTGTCTGTTTCACCCTTCCTCAAAATAGCATTTCCACAGAAAAACAGCAATGAAACCAATTTGTTTATTACATTTCTGTTGATCAAACTCAATTTGCATACCAAAACGTTTGTGCTGTGGCTTAATTTGATTTAGTATGATGCCAGCTTATAAGGTAGAATTAATGAGAAATGGCATCACTTATTGTCGTGATTCATTATTTTCCAAATATAAATGTCTGCTGCTGGTTTCCTGAGTCGAAACTACGAGCCACCACCAACGCCTTTTACTGTCCTTAAATCATAAATCATGAAAGAAGCACTTAATGAAATGGATAAAACAGCGCTGCTCTGCCCTCCATTAGCAAGCATGGAAACCAACAGACCTCCTAAGTTCTAATTTAATAACTGGGCCTGCAGACGCTACATGTTCAGATAAGCAGAATAACCTCTCGGAGGAACAGTCCTTTAATTTATTATCACGTTCAGACACCAGCAGGTTTAAAAATGCAAGATGCATTTTTTTTGCTGAGCTATGAATGCAGGTTGAGGAAAGTTATATATTCCTTTTATATGCAGGGGAGACATCAGTCACCTTGCCAGAACTGTTTGACAGCCCTATTCTCTGACTTTAATGAAATCCCAACTCAGAAAAGAGCCAATTTCAATGCTCAGACAATAAACCCTCCACTTCCTTATCCTCTGCTGCATTCACACACAGGCAGTGAGAGCAGGCATCTCCCTGCCTACACCCACATCCCAGCAAATCCTCAAAATATCATCTTCAATTAAAAACAATGGGAGGCTAAGCTTTTGAGCGGATCATGGCTATATTAACACATCAATAGTTCTCGCTAGAATTTTTAAGAAGCGCGCGGTGATGTCTGGCCCGCTGACATCTGACTACAGAAACACATCCACTGAATATGTTATGAGAGATTAAGGTCAAAAGCAGAAAGCTACAGCATTTCAAACAAGAAGTGGAATATAATTCTTGACTTAAGGAGGAACTTTACAATGATTAGAAGAGTTTTACAGTTCCATAATTATCCTTTGTATCAAGCTAATGACAATCACCATATTAAAGACAATTATTTAATCTGAAACTACCTCTGACTCACCTCACATATCTCCAAATTCTTCTCTGATTTAAACAAGGCTGGTTCTGCTCACTGACGCTCATCTCCATCGTCCGGAGGAACAAGTGATCATTCATGGACTGTGATCTTGAAAAGGATCCAAGTTTCGTTTCTGATCTTTAATATATATTTGCCAACACGACACATTAGAAATTAGCTAATTTTGGCCCGACAAACTGTAGGGATGCAGAATAATAAAATAATTTGTATTCATGGCAGTTTATTACTGAAGTTATAGCTGATACATAGAGCTGACAATACAAAGCCAAATTGCTTTTGTGGACTTAACACTTAACTTAACTCTGATAAATGGTGGTGGTATGCTCGCTACATCTTGGCTTTTCATACCTTCAGGTGTGCATAAACTACAGGTTGAACTATTTTTTGGAACACATATATGTGAAATTATCGATTATCTTATTGTCTGTTCTCTTATATTATATCATATTACCACAAGCAACACCAGCTGTTTTTCATGGCTCAGCTCAACATCAAAACATGGAATATTTCATCCTCCTTAGAAAATCAAGCTTGATATCTCCAGACAACAGGCTTGTTAGTGTTAGCTACAGAGCAATTGCTGGGGATGGACAATGGCTTCATCTCTACAGATAAGATCTTGTCAAGAAACACAGCAAGCACAGAACTCAGTGCCACGGCTTTACTCCGTCTGATCCCTTTATAAGTGCCACTGCTAGATTCACTACACGGTAGCCAGGTAGCTGCCAGGAGTCACGACAGTCTCAGAGCTGAAAAATTGCAATATGAAGACAGTTTCTGGTGGAGATGAACCGTACAGAGAATTATGACCTGAATCTGAAGGTGCTCTCAGCCTCACAGGGCCTTGAGGTGAGGAGGAGCTCATTCTGATTTCACTCTTGCAGCTCTGAGGGCTTTGTTTTCAGAAGCAGCCAGCTCCCGTTTTCAGTGAAAAAGATCTTTAAAGTCAGACTGGACATCTGCTCATAACCCATCAGCACACAGACAGTTAGAGACTAACCCCCAAGAAAAAAAAAAAAAACTTTATCGCATGACTACGACTGCCAGTGGAGCCAGCAATCATCATTAATCTTTAACTGAAAATAAACTTTTTTATGCACATTGTAATATAATGACATTATACAAGAATCTAATTTGATTTATCACAGAGCCATACATCATTCCAAAATAATCAAACCAACCGAGGAAATTAAATTGAAATCGCAGTACAGAAGGCAATGAGAAAATGTTTCATAAGTCACTTTCAAAAATAGAATAGATCTAATCACGCTGCCTCAGCTTATAGAAAAGTTTTAAATCCTGCAGTAATCTTTGTATTTCCAGTAATGACATCTGAAACGTCTGAGCCTGTTTTTGAGCCAGAACAGCAAACATAACTACGACTGTATACATTTTTAGCACGGCGTGACAAATTGAATCATTGAGGTGGATGTAAGAGCATTAGAGCGCTTTTGTCAGTCCTACCAGGGGGATTATTGATCACATCATGTCTGTCGTATCCTTTTTTTTTTTGGAAACACAAACCTGGAGGGGGGAAAAGAGATGCACCACATTACTGCATCTGAGAGAAAGATGTGACCCGCTCCTTCAAAAATGGCCAAGAGCTCACTTGTACATTTATCTGAGGCACTCCGAGGCCGGCGGGCTAAAGGCCATGTTATTGGTGTGGCTTAAAAACACTTATGCGTCCAACGATCAATCCACTCCAAATGGAATAGCGATCATACGTGAGCTCATGCTACACGACGTTGTATCTGTCAGGGGTCTTGAGGTGGGAGAACTCGAGGCAAAAAGCAGCTCAGCAGGAAAACAATTCAATCACAAGAATATAAACAGCGAGCGGAACAGCTGAAGGTGACCCTGTAGTCTATCATAAACGGAGCTTTTCGAACCCCGGGATTAGTCCATTCTCCTTATGGTTGAAGCTGCACCCTCAGACACACCAATGATATCACCTCCTGGCCCCTCAGATAACAGCTATTACACAGCCACTGAGGACTCGGGCAGCGTTGAGAGGTTGGGGTGACAGAGGTTGTGATGTACAAGTTTTCTAATAAGTGTCTGCCAGTTCTCTGGTCATCTCTCGATATAATGCCCGTTTGTACATGAAGGTGAGTAAACAGGAGCGGTATTCAAAGACAGCTTCATTTCAGAGACGTGACAGGGCAAAAAGCTCGGACAAAGAAAGAGCAGTGGAACGGAGATAAACACCCCTCGAAGGCCAGTCATGAAATGTTTGAACAGGGATTACTGGTGGTTTAAAGAAAAGATGCTGCCATAGAGATCGAAAAAATAAGGAAGATGGAAGCTGGAGAATCTGGGTTTTTCTTTTATTCGTTATTTGAGTGAAAGGACTGGGATTTCAACACAAGGTCCATCTGCAGGGCACGGTTCCTCGTACCTAAATGACTGAAAAGCAGAAGGTTTTTGTAACCAAGTAACACTAAAGCAAGAGCAAAGAGCGTGTCAGGGTGGATCTCTATGACTTAATGGTCCCACAACAATCCTAAAAAGTTCAAGTAGCTTCTTTTTCCAGCAAGATGGGGCTAAACTAGACTCCAGAGGGGTTTTCTCTACGACAGCATACCATGACAGCACCTCATTCAGACTGAGCGACTGCGATGAAAACAAACATTACCAACAAAATCTGTACACAAAGTCAAAGTTTATATATATTTATAGAGATAGAGATGGGTTGAGGAGACTGCCAACGGAACAACAGAGCCAAAGCATCTCCTCAAGACCAGACGACTAAAAGGTTCAAAGAGAAAAGTTCAAACCTGGCAACAAATGCAAACTTCCCATCACTGTAATGGAGAGAGGCATTTTCTGTTTTTCAAGGAGAAAAGAAGCAATGCCATTACTCCTTTTCCTGTCGAGGTGGGATGTCTGTTCACAACCACTTTGCAGCCACATGCCACTTCCCTGTCTGATTTGTCAACACTCAAGTGCAAAGGGAGTTCATTCTTAATAAAAAGGGAAGAGGAACAGGGAGATCATTTTAACAAAAGGCAGTGATTCCCACAGAAAGGCCACGTATTTGGTCGGGTATTTGGTCGATACTTGACTTCCTGGCGATGAGACAACCATCAACCATCTTTTTCAGAAGTGCTTTAAAAGTTTGCTTGCATACAAACTGCCTGCCTGTACGTGTCTGCTCTCTCTTGACTTTCTTCTTCAGAATTATGAATATATATACCCCCGCTTCTCCTCCCAAAAAAACACCTTTGGATTGGATTAAAATGGCAAACAAATTCTAATGCCATCATTGTAAATCTGCATTCTTGATGCTCCACTGAATTCAAATCAGGCAAAGAGATTAATTCAATCAAATAAGTTTCTGTTTTGAGCAACCAAAAGCCTGTGAAGCCGTCAAAAAAAATATGCTTAATCATAAGCTTGGAAAACTCCCGCTGCGTTGCTTACACCTACTTGTTTCCTGGAGGGCCTGCAGCCGAGGCGTTGTCTCAGTGTGACACCGCTGTTGTTTGTGCAGCTCAACGTCAAAGACACACTCAACTGCTGATAAATACAGAACACTTGTACCGGATGCAGGTACATAACTCATGGTGGCATGATGTGGGAGAAAAAAGGTGCATAATACTGAATATGGAAAGTTTGGCTGAGGATGAAGCGGCTGTATTTGTACTAAAGCATGCAAGGCAAAAAAATACAAATGTATGCCACTACGGCTGAGGAAGGACCTTGGATTAAAGCTTGTCGAACAAGTTCCTGCATAAAAAATGAAATGGCTTTAGTAAACTTAATGTGATTTAATTCATTACACACATTTCCATCACAGCTAGAATCAGCCTGGTCTTTATGTTCAGCCAGTGCAGACAGAGTTCCCGCTACATTTTGAGGTTGTCCGTCCCCGTCCCTCCCCCCAGAGTTCTTTCACCGCTATGCACCGCCACAGACCGGGAACATGGTGTTAAAGCAGTCCTGTGTCTCAGAAAAGCTTTCTGCGCTCGAGTTTCAATCCATTTTACCCCTAAAATGTGTCCAGGGAGCGGAGAGAAAATGAGTTAGAGGCTGTGCTGTGCCTTGCTTTTCTGAGCACAGCCATTACAGAGGATCCGCAGAGACGGAGCGAGGAACTTAAACAAACTGAGAGGTCCGTCTTGGCTGTTTTGCGCGAGATTATTGTTTCACCCCTAGATCCATTCTATTTTTATTGCATTTCTGTTATTCTGCTTGCCCTCCCCTTTGCTTACCTTCTCTCAGCTCTCTAATCTTTTATCTTTTCTTCTCCTGTTTTTTTCATCTCCTCTCCCATTTTCTGCCACCCGCCATTATTCCCACCACATCTCCACCACCCTGCTCCTATTTTGGTTTATCTGATGAGCTCCCGCGGTGGTACAGTGGACCGAAAATGGGACATAAATTTTCATTTGGCGCGTAATATTTGTCTATATAAAGAGGACCGTGGCTTGCCATCTGTCGTCTGCATGAATGACTTACCGCAGATGGGCAACGGTTCTGACTCAGAAGACAAAAGCTCATCGTGGACCTATAACCATGTACGGCTGTTCGGTGGTTTAAGCTGCAAGAGTACAGCAGGCTCAATGACACACTCTCCTGCTACGACTGGCTTCTTTAGTCAACAGATACTGTTCATTCTGATACGTGCTAAGTGCATGCGGCCCTATCCGTTGTGCTGGGATTCAAATGCCTTTTTTTCCCTCCTGTGTCTGTGTCTCTGCAAAACGCTGATAAGTCCCAGAAAGACTCATATTACACCCCTCTTTCTCTCTCCCCCTTTAGTGATCATACCCTTGGGCTTTTAGTTATTACTATAGTGTGTGTGCGTGTGTGTGTGTGTGTGCTTGTATGTGAGAATGGCTGTCTGAGAGAAAACAAAGAAAAGGATGGAAAGTACCAGTCTGATTGCAAATGTGAGAAAAAAGCACTAAAGCAAATGGAACGGAGGAGGAGGGAGTGTTTGTTATTAATCTGCTCGGCGGCGGCTTCGAGGCAGGTGTCTGCGTCTCGGCTCGCATTATTTACTCAGCAGGCTGAGTGAGGCGACGGAACCTGCAGGTAGCTGACTCTGAAGCAACACAGTTTATCAGAGATTGTAAATATGAGCCTGATAAATATGTACTGTCAGGTCCCTTGTCTTGCGCGGGGAATGTATGTGACTGAAATGATGCACTGCAATCTGCATTAGCAGCAGCAGGGGGGAGATATGACCAATCATAAACGTCTGGAAGCCGGCTCCTAAAATGGGTCTGGAACTGAGGATCGCAGGGATGATGCAAGCAAGTGCGTAGACATAAAAAAGAAAGAAAAAAAAAAGCACACACACTCCCACACATTCGGCTTCATTTCTCAGCTGTATTCGCACACATTCCTCCCCTGTGAGTTAGCGTACTGCAGAGATCCTGCCTCGTGCTGATCAACGGCAATCACGGGCTTCAATCCAAATCTACCAAACACGCTGTTCCAGAGAGATGGTTTTCACTGACCAGACCATTGATTACAGATGAAATCCAGGCCTGATCCAGAGCTGGTCAATATGTGGTTACAGCCTGAAGGCCACAACAGCACAGTGTTGTCAATAGAGCTGAACCTTTGACCCCCCTAACCCTTCGCCCTGCAGCTCCATATAAACTATGGGACCTTCTCCATTGACCATTCACTTCCTGATTTCCAAACAACTGCATTGATGAGATGCTTATTGACCACTACCTGTGTATATTCTTCGAACAATCACAACATAACTTAGAGCTAAGCAACAGGGCCTGGATTAACCCACTAGAGAAAAAAATAGCTGTGGGCCCCAATCAACAGCTAGCTTGTCTGAGTTTTCTATTCATTATGTTCAATTCCAATGAGGTTCAGTGAACAAAACAGACCAGACATCGTAGTTTCATTAGATTATGCCCACCGCTCCATCCACTCCTGTGACTGATTACTACCCCACCCCATCTTGGTATGTGTTTGCCAGTTTGTAATTTCATGTAACACTGTTTTTTTTCAGGAAATGGTTGGCTAATAAGTACATCTACAAACTATGAATTAATTGTTCATTTTGAGGAAAAGACATATGTAACTATATGACTTTAATGATGGCGACTTTGTGCGCAACCTATGTACGTGTTTTGCCTGCATGCCCTGAGACAGCCCATCACCAGCATTATTAGTTCTTGGCACAACAAGCATGCTGCATACTAACTGGCTCACTGAAGCCAATGAGATTAATTCCTTAGGTACTGAAATCTGGCATCGACAAGACATTTTTCCATAAAAGCCATAAAAGTTCAATATCCAGCCACATTCTTTATGATTAAAATGCAGAAAAAGATGTTTGGTGTAATTCATAATCATTAAAATTCCCAGTCAAGTATATTTTATGATTCACTTTTGTCACTTTAGACGATAAAGTTAATTGGTTATTGTAAAATATCCTGCCTCCGTTACACATCCTTCTGCAATTTTGAGGAATTACTGTAAAAAAAAGGAGTGTATTGGCCCAAAAGCACCAGTATCAGTCAGGGTTGAGATGAGATCAGTATCACCTCATATCCATTCATTAAATGTACAGTTTTGGAAAACTAGCCTAGCTTAGCGCAAAGATCTGAAACAGGAGGAAACAGCTAGTCTTGCTCTGTCCAAATTAAACTAGAAATCTGCCTCCCAACACCTCCAAAGCTCAATCAGTAACACGTCATACATAATCTGCTTAATAGGTGTACGAGAGACAATTCGCTGTTATATTCAAGGTTATGTGGTGGACTGTTTTCCTGGCTGGGAACAGTTGCTAGGCAACCAGCGGATACTCCAGCAAGTTGCACCCAGCCAAGAAATAGTCTGGCACGTGCAAGAGTGGATCTAACTGCCGGATAGCACCAACGCAGCACTGGATGTGTTGTATGTGCTCAGACGGTATTAATCAACGCTAACAGTAGCTTTGAGTATTTCATTCATTTTCAGCCAAGGTGAAGCCCACGGTAGCTACACTTACAGGCTCCAAAGCTACAGAAAGACCCCCCGCACACCTACAGTATAAATCCCCTTAAACAGCCTAACAGTCGGCAGGAGGATTTAAGATGGTTAAATGTCGTCCTCAAGAGTACGTTTGCCATTGTAACAGAAAACATGGGGGAGGCACCACACCAAGATTTTGCCATCCACTAAGGGGATGAGGACTGGTATTATCTGAAGCCCATTTTAACCTCCGCCTGCCTCTTTCCTCCCCCCCCTCCACCCCTCCCCTCGCTCAAGTGGGAGTGCAAGATTCCCATCAGGCCCTCTTTGGCGGAGAGTGCAGATGAAGTTAGCATTGATCTCATCCTGTGAAAAAACATACTGACAAAGGCCTGAGACATGCTCATCCCGGTCCCCTTGTCTGGGTACAAAGTCACCCTCCTCGCCCATTTTCCCCCAAAAGTGTCCACGAGGATGAAAATTGAGCTGTTCAATTATTCAAGTTACTGACTAATCTTAGATTTTTCTTTTCTTTTTTTTCTTCCATAAGCAAAAGGGATTGCCTCCACTGTGGAACAAAAGGCAGGCAAAGAAAGAAGAAAGGGAGAGCGAGGGGAGAGGGAAGCCAGGGGATGATCTCAAAAGAAGGCATGGATATCAAGGGAAACCGGAGGAGGGCGCGGAGGATAGAGAGTAATAGAAAGAGGACAAAAGAGGAAATAGGAGAGGAAGGAGATGGAGAGAAACAGAAAACCTCGAGGGTCCCAAAGGTTGCTTTGAATGTGATGGTGTGTTTATCCCAGTTAGATTCGAACATTTAGATCTAAGAATGTGCAGGAAAATGATCCAGGAGGACATCTCCTGTTTCCATCCGTCTTTCTTAGTTTCTTTGTATATCCAAGGTGTTACTGTTAGGGGTGGGCATTTTAAATCATTTCCATATTTCTGTATCTAAGTACTATCAAGTAGTTGAACACTACAATAAGTTTGTATCATAGGCCTTGAGTTGTTCCTTCACCCTTTCCTTGATCTGTTTTTGTCCAAGCATCCACTGTGTACCTGATTTGTTCCTCGTGTTTTTCTTGGTCTGTCCGTAGTTTTTGTATTATTTTGACATTTTCAGTGCCTGTCTTTTTGTTACTTGGATTTTGGACTTGGTCATCAAGAGTACGTCTTGGGTTTTGGTCCATTTTTGTGTAAATTCTGACAGTCTGACTGAAAAAGTTCAACATTATTGTGCACAGATTTATTATTTCTGTGCAGATAATCACAGATAGCAGTTACATCACTGCTTCATGCCCAAACATTTTGAACTTTTCTAGATACAGAACAGAGCTGACTGATTATATTCATTATATATCAAAAATGTGAACATCTATACTTTGAACTAATACTAACGTTCAAGAACTCAAGTCCTCACACTCATCCCTACTTTCTATTTTTTGACATAAATTTTCCACATTCTCATGACTGTATGAACACAGAGAGTGAGAAAGAAGAGCAAGAAGTCTGTCGAGGCAACAGGGTGATACTGATCCTGAAAAGTTACCCATATGCTACTTAAAAAAATGGAAACTGTCTTTATCCACCAGAGAAAACTCAGCTTCATTATCAACACCTTATAATTCCTTAGCAGTAAAAACCCAGCAGGGACGACGAAGCACCAAAAAATGTCAACAAAAGTGGAAAAAACAGAAAGTTACCAGAATCAGTGGGTTATTCTTAGAAGGTAAAAAAAAAAAATAATAATAGAAAAGTGGCATTAGTGTGTGAAGTGGTAATTAAACCAGTCACAAAAATGTGGTTACTTTACACACCTAACGAATCCTAAAGTACAAATCCAGCACTGAAATACTCATTCGTAGTTGCTAGGATATTTTTCTGCATCGACTTTCTGTCTTCTCATTAGCAGAGAAAGAGGAAAGATAAGCCTGCACAGGCAACAGGGTGGCACTTTGAACACTCGCAAAAATGCTACTTAAAAACCTGCAAAGGCAGGAAACTGCAGATCTATTTCTGCCAGAAGGGTCCTTGAAAACAGAAAAAACTTGGCCTCATAATCAAACCTTTTAATTCCCTAGTGTTGAAAAATCTGCATTGAAGAAGGAGCATTGAGAACGTGCCAAGAAGTGGATAAAAACAGTAAGGTACCAGAATCAGTGGGTTGTTCTCAGAGAGTTAAAAAGAAAAAAAAGAAAGTATAGAAAAGTGGCACTACTGTGTCACTGTCGTAAGCACCACTACAAATAGCTGAGTATAAAGGGAAACACTGAGCTATTAAAGGCCCACAGGAAACGCAAGTGTGAGGCTAAAACTGATCCAGAAATGTGTGATGGAGTACGGAAATGTGAAGGAGAAAATGTCGCTGAGAAAAACACATTCAAACAGAATCATTTCAGCTCAATTAGCAGGCGGCAGTAAAGCTCCGTTATAGAGCTGCTTGCGCATAATATACAGTACGCACACACGAACAAACTCATTCTGGATCACACCATCACATGAGTGCCCAATTCCATTATATGACTACAGCGCTAATTTCCCTAATGCGTGAGCAGGCGCTTGAGTGCGCTGGCAGAAATCAAGTCCAATCGAATTACAAACACCTGGACGGAGATAGAAGTCGAAAACGAAAAAAAAAAGATAGAAAAAAAAATGCCATTAATGGTGGTGCTGCCCTGTAAACTGTGCCAGGTGCAAAATCAATAAACCACGTATAAAAACAAACCTCTTGAACAGATGGATGGGAAGCCAGAGCTCTAAATTCTCTGCAAAATAAAAAAAAAAAAGATGACTCCAAAACATGACAGTGTTTGATTTAGCAGCAATTTAATGGGACAAAGATATAAAAAAAATATTTTAAAAACTTAGAAAGAGTTATACAGTGAGACGTGTAGGGGGACACTTCGACCGGGGAGGGGTGTCTCACCTGTCAGCCTCCCGGGCACTCTGGGTAATTTAAAGGAGGGTGGACTGAAAATGTTGGGGAGGCAAAATTAAATTGTGCCTTGGGGACCTCAGTCTGTTTAAGAGTAGAGAAAAAGTCAGTGAAAGGCATACTTAATAGACTAAAGGCATATTTAATAGGCTGCGGTGTATAGACACAGAGCTGGCGCTGCAAGAAAACAGGGCTGCCCAAACAACTTCCTCTGGGAAAAGTTCTTCTTGGAAAATGGTACTGTGATTGCAATAGAGCCCCAAAATATAAATGAACAGTCTCACTTTTTTAATCCTCGGCCGATGTATCGGTCGGCTGCTTTCATTGTCCGATAAGATATATTGGCACTGTCCATATCTGTTGTCCGATATGAAAACTCTGGGTAATTTATAGATACTAAAGTCCCTGTGAAGTTTATTGTTACAGTGCACTGATGCCTTAAGTTTACTGTTGAACTGTAAGACGTTCTGCCTCCATCACATGTGGGTCTCTGTCAGAAGTGTTCAAGGAGGTTATGTGTATAAAAGAATCTGTTATGTACTCCGTGGTGTCCATAATAAGACGTCCTCTGCTGGTCTCCACACCATCAATTAATTCCCTCCATATATTCAATATATCTATATACTGTAGTTTAGGTATCGGATGGACTATAGGCCTAACAGAGGTCTCTTCCTGTGGGACCAGGGGAGGTAACTGTGTTTGTATGGCCAATGTAAGACCCCTGAAACAAACACACATACACACACACACACACACCTCCATTCTCATCCTGAGGCTGATAAACAAACACTCCGGGCAGAGACAGCAGTCCCTTCAGTCCCATAAAAGCAGCAAAATAAATACCTGCATCCACAGCACAATTCATCTTTACTGCTTAAGGTGGTCACAGCTCTGGCCTCCCGCACTCGTCCACCCGATCCTGGGCCTCAACGGCATGACTTACAGCCCTATGAATGATGAGTGTGTACGTGCACATGTGTGTCTGAGTGTGTGTGTGCCCTTTATGGCTGGTGGGAGACTGCAGGCAGAGGGCTGCCAAAGGCATAAAAAAAACCTCTATCACAGTGGGGTCACCTAAGCCACTTTACATTGGCTGGAGGGGGAACATAAACCGACAAGCAGTGGAAAAAGCCTGAGTGGCTTTACTGGTTGTAAAAAAAAAAAAAAAAAAAAAAAAAAAGGAGGAGGAGAGAAAAAAATCCTCCATGAAGGGTAAAAGTTAAAAACAGAGGAGAGAGATGTGCAGCTGTGTGAGTGTCCACACTGCACACACATACGATGAGAATCAATGCCTGTTTAAAAATTCATGCTGTTTACTGCATGAATACAAGATGCTCCGACACATTCACTCAGACATGCTAATGTCATAGCCTTTAAAAAAAACTTCAAGGCTGCGACTGAAATGTATCATTAATTCAGATTGTGGGCAGGAACTGGTTATCACTTATGTAATATGAGGCTTATTAGACGATAATTCCTCATGGGGTTCGACCATTTATCAGCTTTGCTGTTGTGTGTGGTGTTTTCTGTCAGATTAAAGCTGATTCAAACTGAATAAGTACTAAGTACAAAGTAAATACTTATTTCGCTCTGATGCAAAATAATAATGTGTCAACTACAATGGCACTCAGTAGAGCACATACCTCTGGCTCAGAAGTCCCTTTATTTCAATCGATCCTAATCCAAAGTCAATCTCGATAGCCCCAGATCACTCTTTAAACCACCCACAACTGCTCATCTTTAACAGCACAGGACAACAAACAATTGTGATGGAGTCATAATGTCCATTGGCTCAAGGAGGAAGAAAATATCTCAGGATCTGCATGAAATCATATGCACTAATGGATATTTTTGAAAATGCATATCAGTTCTTAATAACCATTATCAGCCTTAAATAAACACTGTATATATTAATCCCTAATTTTCTGTGAGGTCGTTGACATTTAGATAAAGTGCAGAGGCCGATCTCTTACCTAGACAAGACTGCTTCCCTAAACTGTTCTTTTTCTAGTGGAGAAACAACCAGAAATATACTCTAGCTTTTCTTGTCTGCACATCTCCTTCCCAGAATCTGCTCCACGATGCACGGGGGCAACAGTAATTTTGTGAAAGTACTATAAACCCATGTGTCCAATTTGCTTATTGTCTGCGGTTTCTTCAGTCAGAGCAGGAAAAACTCAAAGACCCACCATTCTTCTCCCGGACCAGTTTGAATCCCTGGCATCTCATTTAATGCTTTTGACTTCTGTAAGAGTTGTGCTTTCCCCCCTGAAAAACGCAAGCCCTTCGTCTCTTTGTGGCCTTGGATGACCTGGCCTGGCGAAGTCAACGGAGGGAACACCAGAGAACATCACGCCTGTCTGACCAATACGCCCACACACGCCTGCTGCTGCACGTTACTCATGTAGCAGGACATGAGGAAAATGACAGACATGGATGACACGTGTCAAATATGCACAAAGTGCGATCAGCAAGCCTACATTACGCTCGGTGGGTAAAAATATGTCATTATTCCATCAAGGGCAAACAGAAGATGATATTCCATCTCCACTGCTACAGCTGTAGTTTTTGCATTCACCTACTTTCTTTTGCACGAAGTGAAAGGGCTGCAGATTCTATTGATTCTGCTCCTCCATCCATCTCTTAAGCAAAATGCATTAGCTCCATCTATCATTCCACTCAGGCCCCTTCGTGACAGTGCCCTATGAATAAATATGCAGTAATGTAATGTAAATGTAAATGTGATGGCTGTAGGTCCAGTATCAGCCTCAGCAACACAATCAGATCGTCCTCTGATTATCAGAGGGACTCCAGCCTAATTCAAAGTCGAGAGGAAACACGAGGGTTTCGCTCTCCTGACAAGGGCCGGCCGTCTTTACAAGAAACGGGCCGCTGAAACCGAGAGACTCATCAGCAGGAGAGGACGAGGTGAGGGGTTAAACTGTGTCACTTATACCAACTTAGCGCGAGAAGAGTTTGCTTTTTAAGAGTGACATTTCAGCCTGGAGAGGATTTGATTTGAAAAGTGTAACGCCAAACCAAGACGCTGTACGAACACACCGCTGCTGACACAGATTTTAATTAATCTATTCATGATTTGATCCATCTGGTTCTCGCTGTGGTTGCTCCTCGACCTCGTGACACGCTTCTGCAAAGCCCAGAAGAGGATGAATCTGTGCACAGTCTTTGAAAACACGTTTCTCTCCTTGATTTTATGTATTGTTTCTCTCTCGTTCTCCTCGTTTTGTTGTTTCTTTCTCCCAAAAACATTTTGTGACTTCTTTTTTTAAAAAAAGTTGGCTTCTTTGCCTCCTACTGAAGGTCAGCTTTAAATAACAAGCAGTTTCTTTTTTTTCAGTAAGTGATTCCGGAGCATTTTTTAAAGAAAAACCAACTCCACATTTCAAAGTTTGGTTCTAAGAAACACAGTATAGTCAGTAAAATTGAACCCAAGGACATAGTCCAAATAATGGGATGTTTAGTTCAAGCGTTTAAAATAAGGACATAAAAAATGTGTTTCTGGAGGATTTATGCTGGTTTGAATACCACAAAGTTGTTCCTCCTCAAATGGTTAAAAAAAATCTGTGGTCACAAAAAGTCAAGCGCACACACATTAAAGGAGCATTTCATCCAAAAATGAAAATTTTATTCATTCTCTGCTTACCCCTATGCAGATAGAAAGTCAGGTGAAGTTTCATAGTTCACAAAACATACATTTGGGTTCTCTGGCCTTTGAGAGACTTGCATTACACCACACAAGCTGCATGGAGCCATTTTCAAGATTTGTATTGATTTTTTACAATTTAAAACTGGTCCCCGTCTACTTCAGTTGTTTCAGTCAGTGTTGTAACATTGTGTTGCTGTGACGCTCCAGAAATGTTTTTGGACCACAAAGCTTCACCCGACTTTCTATCAGCACGAGGGTGAGTAGATATTGACCACTTTTTTTTTTTTTTTTTTTGGGTAAACTTCTCATTTTCCTTTAAAGAATGTCAGACATTTGGCAGATTGACAGATATAAACAGACTGACCTCTGGTGGCCTGTTATTACTTGAAACGTACTTACTCACAATGTGTTGAATCCGTAGAAAATAAACCAAGAAACAAAACAGACAGGGTGGTATAATAATACTCAAACACACACATGCGCGCACGCACGCACGCACACACACATTCATGCGGAATCTAATACGCACACGTACCTGTCACACACATTTACATGTAAATTACAAATGTAAGAGTGTTTGCACAATGTCAAAGGGTCCACACGTATTAAGTTGCGGGAAACGAGCCACTCATGTTGTCTTTTTGACCACACTGAGCTCTGAGGCAACCTGTGACACTTTTCTCCTGCAGCGGGATGAATACTGATCGAACAGGAGAGGAGAGGGAGAGCGAAGCAGTATGATACGGTATTCTGGATAAGAAGAGAAAACTGAGTGAGCTGGAGGATACAGTATGCAGGCAGGGGATCACCTCTGCTCAGCCAGCCCACTCATACATATGCAGCTAGTCACGCTGATTTAAATGTACCACGGACCAAATACTAAACAAATAACATCGACAGGCATCAACAGGGACCCGCTGACACGACGCCTCTGCAGCCGATGTGAAAAAAAGAGGAGCTTTGTTGACTTTAGAGAGCCCCTCCTCCGATGTTCGAGTGCTGAGAGAACCACTGAATTAAATGCAAATCCAAAATTCCTCCCCGGTTAGCGTCTTCGCTGCACACCAGCCGACTCATGCTCGTGTGACTTGTGGTATAATTCTTTATGTATGAGAAGACAAGGTACAGTATCTCCTTTATTCAGGCCTCTGGGGACGCTGCGCTGCTGATACAGTGCACCTGTGGTTCCTTCCCAGCTCTGCATACTGTAAAAAGGAAAACAACCACAGTACAGAGAGGCTGACTCATGTAGAGGTGCTCCACGCACACAACTAATATATGACAGTGTGAAAGACAAGTCACTGGCTCACTGCCCTGGAACCAGCTAGGAGAACTTGAACAGTCGAAACAAGTTCACCCCTCCTTTCTTAGCCGTTGAGGTGCTCTTGAGCAGATATGGATTATTAGTAGTCAAGGAGACCAATTAGTGATACCTGGAACAGATATATTTTTGGGGTAAAAATAAAAATCTTATTCCAAGGTCCAAGGTCCAAGGTCCAACAACCAAACCACAAGAGACAAGTCTAAGGAAAAAACCTGAGAGCAATACAAAAGTGAATACCAACCAGAAGCTTGGTGAACAAAGCAGGAAGACACAGAACACATGAGGACCAAGTCAAAGAAACAGATTTAAAAGTACAAGGGCGAGAAAACGACAAAGACACAAAGTGAAAAGTAAAACTCCCGTTTCTCGGGTTGGGAAGTGGTTCTTTCGACTTTGGTGTCTTCATGTGCATCATTTCAGAATGTGGCAGCAGCATGGGCACCAAGAAGCATTTTGTCACTCAGAACAACATGCTGACAGCTATTTCCAGTGTTTGAGTTACAAGGAAGAGCAAAACGTGACCCAAAACCCAATGTTTACTTTTGTCCATCATGTTTCAGCATCATTTGAAGTCTAAGCAGAAACTTGTGTAGCAAAATTTTCTCTGACATTACGAGACTAAATTCCCAAGAACTTCAGAAAAAAACACAGATACCGATACTCGGGGAATAAAAAGCTTAATATTGGTCCTTATAATCAGCCTGGCCAATAATCTGTCTGTCCTTAATGAGTAGAAATCTGGCACCACACATTCATTTCTGCACTGTTTTACACCGTGTTCAACAGCTCACATAATTATCTGTATTAAGCTGCAGTGTCATTATTTTCATCTGACATTTATTTGTACCTTGGCCCTATGATATATGTATAAATATAGAATCACAAAATTAATCTTTTAAACACTTTAGCGCATTAAGGTGTGAACAGAGCATCAAGATAAGGGTTGATATCAGATGACAGCAGCATATACCGTGCATCAAATGAAATAAAATTCATTATATCCAGTTTCTTTTGCATTTGGCAGTCATCCGTGTCATCCTGAGCAGCTTACAGTTAATACATCAGGAACACTAAATAGCAAGTGATAAAATGCACAAGTAGCCGTTAATGAGGACACTGAATGTGCTGGAGGGTACAATTATGACTGCATGATAACGCCACACCAGTAACTGACCATATTGATTTGATTAATCAACCAAACATGAGTCATAAACATGAATAAAGCGATGGAAAGCATCTCAACACATTTACTCTACTGTACTTAATTACTTAATTAATATACTTATGTGTGTATATATAATATACTTAATAGTATAATTTTGAGGTAATTAAGTATTTCCCCTTTCTGCTACTTCGTACATTGAATTCGCTACATTCTGGAGTCAAATACAGTATTTTTACTCCACTAAAGTTATAATTCATTTATTAACTATTGTTGCTAGTTACATGTAGCATCAGAGCCAAAGTAACTCATTTTCATATCAGTTTATTTTATCAGTAATCTGATTCCAACACTCAGAAAAATGCTGAGTATCCGGTCTGACAGCCAGACTGACAATCAGTCATATAAATACATGTAAAATGTACTTTTACTTGTACTTTTGATACGTACATTAAAAATGTGATAATTCAAGACATTAACTAAAGTACTATTTTATATAGGTAACTTCCACTCTAATCAAAATAGAATTTTAGCACAATATCTTAATTTTTACTTAACTTTTTTAAGTTGTTTTAACAACAGATCCAGATGTAATTTCAACTAAATTGGGGCAAAACTGCAGCTGCACCACTGCAGGATCTGCTGCCCTGGTTTGGTCACCATCACTGTCACTACGGGCAGTGTGATTGGGATTTATGACCCGTAGCAACGCGGCTATTCCCCCTCAGTAATTACACCTCAGAAGGGACAGGGAGAGATGACAGTCAGTCAGTCAATCACTGCATTGATTCTTCCCGGGTAAACCTCGGTGTGTACACCGCAGCCTCCCTCTGTCATCATCTTTCATCATGACACACACACACCAGCTCCACATCACTCCCTTTTTTCAATCACCTTTCGGGACATTTGTGACGTACTGTAGGCACACACACACACACAAACACACACACACACACAAACACACATAGACACGGCCCACCCACCGGGCCAATCCCATTAACGACTGGAGCTCATTGGTTCTTAACCCCTGCAACCCCGATGCAGACTCCTCTAGCCAGCGTCATTTTCTGCCACATCACTCAGGGCGACGCGGCAGCAGGACCGCAAACCAAGGACGGCAGCAGCGTCGAGTCTTGCTCTCCATTACAGCAACACGAAATCACCTCTGTGCACTTTTAATCCGTTCAAGGGTAAAAACGGCTGGCTGAGGGGCTTACTGCTGTTAAGAAGGTCTACTTTTAGTATGTGTGTTCGAACCGTCTGTGTTTACAGGACAGTGAAGATTATCTGCTAGAGGCTATACCCAATTACTTCATTATCATCATTGTTGTTGTTTATTTATTTATTCATTCATTTATTTATTCATATTTTGGGGGCTTTTACGCGGCTTTATTAGATAGAACTGCTGAGCTACCAGAGTACTGGACACTATTACATACGTTTTTCTCTTTTAAAACATAAACAATTTATTGCAGATTTGCATATAATTTATTCCATGTAATGTTGTGTCTTTTATCTGGACCCTGAGTAAATGTAAATGTAAATAAAGTTTTGATTTGATGTAATTAAGTGCAATGCCAAAAAAGAAGTTTGATGTAACAACAACAACAACTAAAACGAAAACATCACATTAAGGGAAGGAACAAAAAAGAAAAAAAGTGATTTAAAAGAAGATACCGATGAAGCCAAAGAGATTCTAAATCAGGATCTTTAACTTTATACAAACAGTCTCAGGGCTAAAATGGGTTTTCATAATTCAAAGCTTTGCTGACTACAAACAACAAACTCCTGTGTTCATTTCCAAAAGAAATGAAAGTAATTATGCCTATCACAGGCTTCAGATTTGATTTGATTCCCAGTTGTATTTTTGTCATATCATGTTATCATCTAAAACTGCTTTATCCTTTTTTTAAAGGGACGCAGGGTTTGTTGCTGGAGCCAATCCCAGCTGTTTCCATGCGAAGGCAGGGTACAACCTGGACAAGTCGCCAGCACATCGCAGAGCCCTCAGGAGCAATCTGGGGTTCAGTATCTCACTCAAAGACACTTCAAAAAAATGAGAAGTTCCATCTGTTTTCATCATGTGTCAATGTGTTCAATATCCTGTGGTATAAAGTACAACTTACACAACAAAAATCTGATATTAATTAATAATTACTTGCTAACTCTTTTGCTATCTGATCAGTTGTTTGAGTTGTTCTTCAAGCAAAATACAGAATGATTCTCTGGTTCCAGCTTATCAAATGTGAGCATTTGCTGCTGTTTTCTGTTCTAAAACACAGAAAATAGAATATCTGTGACTTGTGGACTGTCTGACAGACGAAGATACTCACAGACGTCATCTTTGATTCAGGGAAACTTTTTCAAAAAACATTTTAAAGACTAAACGATCAATCAAGAACATAATGAAGAGATCAGTCAATAATAATAATAACAACAGGTAGCTTCAACCTTAAACAAGAACAGAACAGACAACAGAAAGAAACAACTTTTGGTGCAAGAGGACCCTTTGAAAACATTAGCATGGATCCAGCTCGGGTGCAGCTATCTCAGGCATTTGGGACTTTGTATTTTTCACCTGTGCTGAGGCAGCAAAGATACACTCCTCAGGGGATTCCACCCACATCTGCCTGATAACACACACCCTCAGATAACACTTTCACTTCATTAAATGTGACACACAATCTCCCTCCTCCTAATCAACCATGGCGGAGGACAGTCGCACTGTAGCACTGTACGACGCTCCCCTTCCTTCCCCCTTCAAGGTGCAAATTCCCAACAGATGAGAATCACTTTTTGAGGAAATGATCTGAGGCAAAAGAGGAGAGCTGCCGCTGCACCGCTCTTTGAGAGAGGGCGAGATAAGACTGCTATCAGATTCACCAGGGAGATGAGGAGGCAGGGCGAAGGCGGTGGGATATGATCCCCTAAATACCTCCATTGTTGCTGCCTTCAATATTGAGAGTCATTAAGGAGGAGGAGTTGTTTGAAAGCCCTCACATTGGAGGGAAAGATACATGGAGTAATTAAAAGAGGAGAGCCATTTGAAGGGATTAGTTGAGAACTTATTCACGTGTTTCTACAGAGAGGAGCTTTTGGAGAAGAGCTGTTAATAAAGTTGTTAACTCGGGTTCAGCAGGACTGGAAATATTTCAGCTTCAAGAAGTCGCAGGAAATGGTGCCATAATACAAACTATTTCAAACTATTCGCGCAGATATGGTCAGAAAGGTCAAAGAAAGAGGCTTGCAGGAGAAAACGATGGACTTAAATAATTCCAGGTGGGCAGAGAAAGAGAGAGAGAGAGGTGGCGTTCCTGGTGGCTGACAGAACAGGTTGCTCCAGAAAGAGAGGCACACCTGGGAAGTTTAGTCCGCACCTTCCCCCCCAGCCTGCTGTTAGGTGTCCACAGCTTCCTGGGAAAAGTGCTGAGCTCGATGCCTGGGTGCCATCACTCCAACACGTACTTTCATATCACACGTGCCGGAGACCGCAGTTAAAGTGACAAAAAGGTGTAACGTGCTGGAGACATGCAGTAATTGGGTGACACAGCGGGATTGCTCCTCGCCTGAGACACCCATGGTGGCACGAGGAGAGATTTTTTGCTTTATGAAGCAAAAATGTTAACAGACACATGCCTCATTGTGCCTGAGGGGTATTCATCACAATCTATAGGAAGACCAGTGGATAGTAAATATAATAAATCTTTCAATGTGGGGACCTACAAAGGCATACACTGTGGATTTCAAGGACTCCTGCCACGCAGCGATGGATTGCTTTGAATTCTTTCGCCCAAGGGTGTGCTCGCATGGGCCAGCTGCAGAGAGCTGCACATCACACACGACACACACTTGAGCTTTTGGATTTTTTTGTTTTTGTGCTGATGAATTTAAAAAACACACACACGCAGACATGCACAGAAAAACATGGAGACACAAATTAAACCACCCACAGGCTTCTAAAAAACACATGCAGGCATTTTAACACAAACCTCCCACCCACTGCTCACATCTTCTATCCCCAAGACACAGACACACACACACACACACACACACACACACACACACACACACACACACACACACACACACACACACACACACACACACACACACACACACACACACTCAACACAGCAGGCAGCCCTGTGAGGAAACCATCTGAACCACCAGACATCCATTTAGTTTCATAGTGTTACATCTGGAGAGGATGAGGTCAGCAGTCTGTTTTTCACTTATTAACGCTCTCAATCCTGGCTAAGACTCCATTCATCATGAAGCCTCCCTGTTGGATAATCAACCTTCCCACAGCCCGAAGCTCAAAGTCAAGACAACACACAGGACAACACCCGTCCGCTATGATTGATGCCGCAGAGTGATTTATGGACCCCGAGTTCAGGACGCTTAAATGTGGATGGCATGAGAGTTGTCACTCAGAATTTTTCACATTGGTTCACCACCATCAACCACTAGTTTTGGAAACTTTAACACAGCTATGAGAAACAGAAACTTTGCCGTTTTTTTGTGCAGAAACACACAAGTCACACTCAGAAGTTTTACACTAAATGTAAAAGGATTACAGAAACATAGTCAGACAAGTTTTGTAGCTAATAAATGAAATTATTGTATTAAAAAAAAAAGTCAAGTGAAGTTTGAATTCTTGGTCTTGTAAAATTAAAATACAAGTCTCGCAAAAATGTTAATTTACTTTATACTGTGAGGACAACCTATAAAACAAAAAAGGAGGCTTAACAGTGGATCCAGAGTGCAGCCACACTGGCACAGTCCCTTCTCTTCTGGCAACTTACTTCTTCGATGAAATCACAGCTTATACTTTAATCCTACACATCCCTCTACCAGTTGTTTTTTGTGGGTATCACTGTTTTTCACATTAAAATGAATCAAAATGGCAGAGCGTAACTGTGGTCAGGCTCTCATAGGGCTGGGCAGTATCAATTTGTTATCATGGTTTAAGACTACATATTTTTAGAGCATGATGAAGTGCATCGCCACTATAAAACAATAATATAATCAATTAATTGTGTCGCCTGATCCTAGCACTGATAAAGACTTCAAGATATAAAAATATAATTGTGCTTTTGTTATATAGTTTTTCTTACCATTATACACTAAAATGAGTTAAAAAAAAAAAAAAAAGGAAATATTAAACACATATAAACCTGATAAAAACAGGTAGATGTCCACTTTTCCACTGCGGATAAGTAGACAAGTTTTGCTTTGTCTTTTTTTCTTCCTGGTGTGTTGCATTTGATGTCACTTATGTGATGGAAACAGAACAGCAGAAAGGCAGCATGGAGGTCAGTGACAACGTTAAGTTGGTAAAATTGAATATATACTTGTAGTTGAGGGTCTCTTTAAAACCCAATGCTGAACGAATGATGTTCAAGCACTGCTGGAACTGACTCGTATGAAAATTATCATGCATAGGAGCTAGAGCCAGTAAACACCAGTGAATACTACAGAGTCAATTGATGTGGGAAGGCTTTGTTTTGTCAGGAGCGAAAAGGGGTATTTGACACATTTACTGCTAGTGAGAAATTAGCTGTTATCTCCATAATAACTGAAAGCTATTTCTACCTGTTACCTTTTCCAATGGATATAAAACTAGTAGAGTACCAGAGTGCCAATGGCTGTGTAAAGAATAGTTTGTATAGAGAAACTTTTTGCCTTTTTCTGTTAAAAAGAAAAACAACAAATGTTTGAAAAGTTGAAATATTTACTCAGACAGGAACTCCCTGAACAAACTGTAGTACTGACGACAACATACCTTTTTTAATCAGTTCCCTAATGATGAAACAATGTAACCTCCTTACAAAAATCAATCCAGCCCATAAATGTTTAACTGTTGGACTGTGTTGCTTGTAAAACCGCACAACACCTGGTTATATCTGTATGTTTTTTTTTGTACTCATCATGTCTCCTGCTAGGTTGCTGGGAAACAAGACCAATTACTCTGTAAACAACAACGGTGAAACTGAGGGCACTGCCATCTTGCGCCGTGTTGTGCCGCCCACCCCTCCACCCTGCTCCGCTGCGGGGTTCCTCCGGCGCGACATCACACGTCAATGTGACGGAAATCTGCGCGGATGGAAAGCGGATTGCCATCCATGGGCCGCTTTATTCCCTCCATTAAGTCTGGATAATCCCAGATGCTTAGCTCACTGCCATCGCCTCTCCTTTGGCCCCCCGAAATCTTCCCCTGCAAATTAATCGGTTCATAATCTCCCTCCATCTAAACACTCGATCACTGGAGCTCCCAGCATCACATGCGGTGCAAGGACAGGACCCTGATTCCAGATGATGTCTGTTTGTTCGGACAGCGCAGACGCACACATAAACACGAGCACAACATCCTAGAGGGAGTTTATATTGTATAATGCATTAGACACTGGCACTAGATAGTCATTTTGGGTAACAGGGTCTGTCGCGTTATGACATTTGGAGTGCATTAACAGTCTCCTGAGGGCATTCATGATGCCATAACGACAAAAAAATGAGCGCAGGACAAAAAGAAGGGGGGCAAGAACAGACTTCGGGGAAACATTAGAGATACAAGCAAAGGGATAGAAACATAAAATACTCTGTGGACAGAAATGTAAATCAGCCGTTACCTCTAAATAACCTGGAAACTACAACTACAGTGGAAGAGTCACTGTCAGCCACTGCACAGCTGACAAACACACACACACAAACACACACCAAACAGACAGACATATACAGCTGCTTGGCGGCAGTATATCATCTGTCACTAGCCTTGATTTGATGTGCCACCACGCCGTGCCCTTTGACCCAGCGGTATCCCAAAAAAATCTGAACAATCTCTTCAATTATTTATCATGCAGTGATGGAGACTGATGCGTTAAGGACAGGCAGGGTAGAGAAGAGGAGGGAGGTGAAGGTGAAGACGGCAAAGAGGAAAACGGGGTCAAGAGGAACAAGTGTAAAAAGGAGGTGGATGGCGGCTTACGATGGCGCCAGCCTAAAACAATGAAACGGACGGCTTATAAAATGTCAGGAGGAGGAGGAGGAGGATGCAGAGAGGCCGACAGAGGCCGAGAGGGATGGAGGAAAACATCAAACAACAACACTGGGGTTGGGCCGTGGGGGCAAGCTGGCGCAAAGGGCGGCCAGAGGATTTGAAATATGGACAGTTGTGAATGAGGGCAGTGTGGCATCCTCGTACATGCACACACACACACACACACACACACACACATTCCCGCGCAGATACACACACCAGATGGGCCTCCAGGGATTAAAGAGAGGTTATTCGTCCTCACTGAGCTCCCACACAGATCAGGCAGATCTAACCCGAGAGCTCCTCTGCGACTTAAAGCAACCGCTGGATTCCGCCGTTCCACCGGAGCTGCGGATGTTTTGAGACTTTCAGGGCCTTTTTTTTTCTGCTTTCAGACAGGCAACTCCAAAAACATAAAGCTTTAATAATGCTCTGCAGCCAAGCTTATACCAGTGGAGTGTCACCGGGTCACATTTTTGTTGTTTCGACCCACTGCCGTGCTCTAGACACACACACACACATCAACAACAAAGGGGAAACATGCATTGTCTCCAAGTTTTCTTCTGCTTGCACCTTAAAAGCAGGACACTTTATAAGTGCAGCTCTCTCGCAGGACATCACATGGAATAATAAACGTATTTACCATGGCTCATATCTATCAAATAACTGCCATTACTGAAGTCTTTGACACTGTTATTTATAGGCCAGAGCTTTGCAGAATAACCCGGATAAGGCTGATAGAAGGAAAAAGAAGGAGAAAAAAAATCACATTACCTGTTGAAAAGGCACCACAGAAGCAGCAATCATGGCAGCGGCGCATGGGGGGGAAGCAGATAAAAAAAAAAAAGCACAGGTTAGCATTTTTATTCACAACTCAAAGGCAAGAGGCACTTGAATCTAAAACAGCAAATTTCCAATTCCGCAGAGGTGCATTATTGTGCTTGTGAACAGATCCATTCTTCAGTAACCAGCAGATGTGTGATTTAATTTATATGCAGGCATACATTAAAAAACATCACAGGGGCCAAGCAGATCTGTTGATATAGCGCTAATTAGCATAACATTGATTTCTCAGCCCAGGGTCTTTTGTTTTGTCATTGGCTGCCATGAGAATTATGGTGGTGTGAAATCATATAGACATGGATTAATATGGAAGCACTATCTTGATTAAGCCAGTCGGTGAGATATGAAACAAACCCTTTCTTTCTTCTCTGCTCATCTATATTATTTGGGGGTATTTTTTTCCAGTTCAAGTGATCGTTTACTTGATTGGTGAACTGCATACACCCAATTTTCTCTTCTATTAAAGGGCCACTAGAACTATTAGAAAATGCATCTTTGACAGATTTGACAGATTTACCATAGTAGCCTTATCTAAGGATGTTGTGTTTCACCAGTGTTTAGTTTGGTTGGTGTGATTGGTGTGGCTGGTTGGTGGTTAGATGTTTTTGTGTGGTTGGTTGACTGGGTGGAGTGGTTAGTGTGACTGGTTTGTGTGGTCGTTTGTTTGTTGGTGGTTGTTTGTTTTGGTGCAATTGGTTGGTTGGTCGGTGTTGCTGCTTTATGTGGTTAATGAGTTTGGTTGGTTGGTTGGTTGGTCAGTTGGTTTGTCGTTGTTTTGGTGTGGTTGGTTGGTTGGTTGGTGTGGTTAATGAGTTTGGTTGGTTAATTGTTGTTGTGTGGTTGGTTGTTTGGGTGGAATGGTTAGTGTGGCTGGTTGGTGTGGTCATGTGTTTGTTGGTGGTTGTTTGTTTTGGTGTGGTTGGTTGGTTGGTTGGTTGGTGGGGTTGGCTTTTTTTCAACAAGTTGTAGTGAAGTCACGTCATTCAAATTACATTCCAATGCAAAAAGAGAAAATAAGTAATAACAATGGATGTGGTGAGGATACTGATGATAACAATCAAGTGGCTGGTATCTATGAGAGAGCACAATTTAATGCAGATCCCAGATCTGTTGAACTCAGGCTATGGTTTAGCAGTTATGGGTGGTTAAAGATTAAGATATTGGATTAGTCATTAAAGGGGACGGTTGGGCCACGGCGGAGGTATGCACTCTGAGTGGCATTCCAGATTTCTATCTCTGTGCCTGTTTTGGCTTTCCCTCCACTCTTCACATCATCAGACACACACAGGCACACTCTCTGCTTTGCTCTCAGCACCGTCTTCATTTGTCCTATATTAGAGCTGTTTGTGTTTATGGAATATAAAGTCCAGAAAGGCGTTGAGTAAACACACGGGCTGACCCAGGCTGTTTGCAAAGTTAACATATGCTGCCATTACAAGTAAATAATAATAATAAGTGCTGCGGCGGGATGCTTGTCAATGCATTTCTCTGTTTGTCTGCACTAAAAGCCTCCACTGATTCGGTACATTAATGTGTCGCTCACTTAAAGAAAAGGCAAGTGGGCGTAATTAGATATGAGCACAGCATTAACGCGCGATATGTCAGCGCCATACGGTCGTGCACACCAGCACAAACAAAAACACTCGCAGCATGTAGGTGAATAAATGAAACAGAAACTCAATTGAGCTTGGCTGCCTCTCTGTGGCCCGTCATTGGCTCTCAGTGGATGTTTGTTTGTGCTGGATTCTGGGGCCTGAAGACGGCCTGATGAGGGATGAGCATGCATGAGCGCCCTCATCCCTTCTACGCGGCTGCTCTCCCTTGTTAGTCAAAATGTCAGAGCGCTGGTGCCTTTGCAGAGGGTCGGACTTCCACCACTGCATCACAGATCTTCCGCCCGAGCCACAGGAGCCCCCCTCAAACTGTCCTCTATTATCCCTCTCAAACTCTCTCTCTCTCTCTCTCTCTCTGTTTCATTCTCTGTCCCTGCATCTGAGACCAATTTGGCTGAAGGTAAACATAGTGGGAAGTAGGCTTTTCTGAATCATAGAGGGACACATGGACAAATTGCCAACATTTGGAGAGTGAGCCAGCATGTGAACAAACACAGAGGAATGGGAATAACCATGAATGCCGGATGCTAATGCTCTGACATCACCGTCTAATCCTGCTGCGGTTTTTGCTCACAGAGACATGACACGTCTACTTTCCTTTAATTGCGTCCCCTCACAAAAGGGAAGCGATAACCATGACGACCTAAAACACGCCTGAGCTTCTGACTCTTATGCGAGAGCCACAACTAACACTGCTCTGTACCACTTTTGAAGAAAACCCTAACAAAAGGGGAAGATCCCAGTAGATGTGCGTTTTATGCAATAGCTCAAAAAGTGTGTTAATTCTCACCCCATTTTTTTTTTTCTCCCTCAAAATGGATATGAAAAGCCTGCTGCCATGCGATGAGGGTGCGGGGGTGGAGGGAGGGTGGGAGTTTACACACAATAAACGAGCTCTTTTAGAATTGGCTTAATCTTACTTGGCCTACTAATACGCAGCGTGTGCATTGACATACCAGCCTTAAAAAGAACCCCCAAAGATACAGAAGCTCTGAGCCTCTATGGTAGACACAACAATGGATTATTTGCCTGATTCAACTAAAATAAGCATCCACTGACTCATGCCTCTGCCCTCAAGTTTACCTCGACTGAACTGCAGACTTATTGATGAAGAGACGAGTTGAAGCTAATTTCATCGACAGAGGCTTTGTGTCTGGTAGATGGTCGTCCTGCGCAAAAGGCTCCACGCCTGTCACAAATGTTTTATCATCTCATGGAGCGCAGCGGCCGCGGCAGCACTTATCATTTCGACGAATCTCTGACGTCGGCAGCACAATAAAAGATTCAGATGAAAGCCAGTCAGGGAGTGCAGATGTGATTGACACAAGGGGCCGGGCAGCTCGTGTGGTTTCTCACTGATGCATAAACTAGACGCAGGAGATGCTGTCCAAATACGCCTCCTACAATATCTAGGTTTTCTTCACAGCAGGAGCAGGGAGGGCTCAGGCTGATAATAGGCCTGTCATCCGAGATCTGGCAAATTCCAGCTGACTCTTTTAGTATAGAAAGATTAGATAAACACGGCTTCAAGATGTGACACTTACTGCTACCAAGTGCTGCACTTTTGATGTTGAAGGGAAAAACCTTATCAAGGTGTCTGAGCTGGTTAATATTGCTCATTAGACAACTATTGTCATCAAAAGGCACTAAAACAGCTGTTTAAATCTACTGTTTCATGTTAAAACAAGCAAAACGCTGTATTTCATTTCAAACTGGGCAATCACATCAAACGATTCACAAGCAACAAAAGCACCCACCACAAATTTGGTACTTTCTCAGTGAGAGCTAGCAATGAGGGAAACCACTGCAGCAGCATGATGGTGCAAGTTGAAACTCAGCTTTTTATCAAGTTTGGAAGATACACCAACAGACAGGGTTTGATTTTCTCCTCCCTTAACATGAATTAGTGTCAAGACTAAATATCTGTTGCCTGCTGACAACGAAAAGGAAAGTATGTCTGTAATTTCCTTGACTACTGTGATTACTCGTTCTTTTACTTGGACATTATTTCTGGACTCATTTCAACCCAATCCAGGAACAAAAATTGCAATTGGTGAATAGAATACGCATACAAGAAATCAAAAAACCAAAAAAAGTATTTAAAGTACTGCTATTATTTGTTGCATGGTTGTCTTTTTAAGAAAATCCATGACATCCATGAAATGTGAGATGCCTAGGTAGCTTGGCATGGAATGAACCTTTTGGTTTTGAAAGGGCTTGTTAATATTTCATATAAGGTTTGCACCTACCAAAAGTGTCGACAGTTAGAGAGAACTTCTTTATTGCACATATGAAGCTTTTTTTCCAGCAACTGGTTAGCTTAGCTTAGCATAACGACTGGAAACAAGGGGAAACAGCTAGCCTGTCACCCATCAGACACTTTAAAGCTTGCTAAAGTTTAATCCGTACTACAAATACAAGAGTAATAAAAACAACAGATTCTGTCACCAGATCAGCACTGCCTGGTCCTACAAACACTGATTTTTCCCTGTCCACCCCCCCACCCCGCATGTGTATGTGAGAGAAACTGTCGTTAGCAGAGAAAAATTGAAGAAGGGTAGAAAGGAGCAGGGAACCATGTGGAAAACGTGTCCAAACAGTAAAACCATTCTGCATGCGAGGCGCACAGAGGGGTTATTGCTTCACGCTCTGTTTCTTTTTCCAAGTGTGTGAGCATGTGCAGTGTGCCGTACATGTGTGTCCTGGCTTCCTCAGCGTATGTTTGTGCTCAGATGTGCGCTGTGTACATCTGAGCCCTGAAGTGCTGTGGGCATGATGCTCGTCACAGTAGGTGGGCGACTCTCTGAAGACGAACTATAGTCACATTCACTGAAAAATACATTCTTGGGGAGGTTTTTATGTGTATCTACAGAACAGACATACACCGGTAAACGCAACAATAATCACTCGGTGTGTGTTGATGTCAAGAGGATATGATTTCAAGTCATTTTACTTTCTGTTGACAACAGTAAAGTGGCTAAAACTGCAGACTACAAACTACCACAGTACTTAAAGGGGAACATTTGCCACTTATCCCGACTGTAAGTGTTAAGTTGATTGCACAAACCCAAAATGCCAATAAGATAAGTGGCAAAAAAGATAAGAGATGTCGCACTTAATCCCAACACACACATTCACAGACTAAGCCTATTAACAACCCCAATAAAGTAATGAAGGCTGGCTAAATCATGAGTTACTGAGCACCTTTATAAAAGGGCTCTAATTGATCCAATAAGGCCATTAAGAGCGTGTGTGAGATGAGAAAACAAAAGCTAAAGCCATTTCACCGACATACTGCAGCCACTTAGCCTGCCTCCATCAATAACCAGCACTAAGGAGACACAACGGAATTCAGACAAATGCATAGTCAGTGCCCGATATTAGAGCAGAGACCTTAGCCAGCACCTGAGTGTTTTAACAGAGCGCCCAGCAAGTGAAGTTTTTTTCACACAGTAAGGCGGAAAACAACAAGAGAGGCACAATTTTTAGCACATTTAGCTCATCTTGTGACCCAAAAGTTTCGTCCAGAAAGTACAAGAGTGGGACGAGTTTTAAAGAAGATCAGAAACACTTTTCTCCCTGCAAGACCTCCTGAAGTAAACAAACACAATCAACGCTTCATCTACTGTTTATTATTTCCTCCTTATCATATTCCATAAGAGGCAGCAGGGTGTGGTGGCAAGCATGCTTATAAGTTGAATCCTGAATGGAGAAAATCCTCGGGCATTAAAGTTTTAGATCGTTACCATGAAAGCACATTTTTTTTTTTTAAAGTATTTTTTTGGCCTTTTCTGGCTTTATTTGATAGAACAGCTTGAAGAGTTGGACAGGAAACAGGGAAAGAGACGGGGAGTGACACGCAGCAAAGGGACCCGGGTCGGGAGTCGAACCCGGGTCCGCTGCAGAGCCTCGGCACATGGGTCGCGCGCGCTACCGACTGAGCTATGCGGCGCCCCGAAAGCACATTTTTAAATTGACGACAGAAAAACACAAGGCTCTGGCTGAAAGTATACAGACTAGCATGCATAAATTAGCATTCCTCAAACTGCCCAAGGGGGCCATTAAAGTTTTATCATGTCTAATCTCATCTCCATGTGAATATTCAGAGATTTTGTCAAAAGTCAGAGATGTTTAAAAAAATCCAGTGCAACGTTTGATGCGTTTTCAGTTTATCTTCCCACTTCAAAGTCCTTGACTCTGCAACGAGAGATAAAGCCCAGATTTTTTGTGCCAGGTCCCCTCCCCTCTAAGATTCAGCATCCCGTCCTCCCACAACCATAAAACATCCACCCACGGACAAGAAGAGAGAGTTATCGATAAGAGAGTCAATCCATCCACCTCAGCTAACTCCCTCCAAACGCAGGAAACCAACCATGTCAGCCCCTTGCAGATGGAGAAAGAGGCCATAAAGTCAATACCATATCCATCAGCTTAATAGACTGCCAGAGTCATGATTGTTTATGGTGGTGGGCGGAGACGGAGTGTGAATGGGGGTTTGGTCTGTACAGTTTAGCTGAAGAAGACTCAAGCACCCCATTTACACTGTATTAAAATGAGATCTATATCCGGACATGTTATCTGGAAAAGGAAAAATCCATCCAAAGCGTACCATATGTAACTTCTGCCACACGGAGGCTCTCTATGGGCTTGAGAATCTGGATTAGAGGCGGACCTTCTCGAGCATAAACACCTGGAGCCACTTCAGATTCTGCTCTGACCCGGAACTGTTGACTGACGGGAGGAGAGCTCAGAGATCACTTTTGAACTAATGGGATTAGAAAGTGGATTGCAGCAGTGTTCCAAGGAGTTGACCTCTATTGTCAGGTGTTTATGTACTGTAATGTCACCTGCTGACTTTAGCCAGAGGGCTAACGTACAGTGTGTGCTGTCGGCCGCTAACGTTAGCTTACGACGTAGGCTAAAAAAACACTTTGTGACTAATGCATATAAACATGAATAAACATCCTGCCATCAAAATCGTTTCACTGTTGCTGCATACACCATCAACGGGATGTCATTGGATTTACCTGACCACATCTGGAGGTAGTTTGGCTCGCATTAAGTTAGGTGTAAAAGCAATCCATACAATGTGCAAAGATGCGTTAATTAACAGAAATGCGACTCATCCGTGCTGCTGATCTGCTGTTAACAAAGCCGATCTTCTAACTCATCACAGAGGAGCCTACATAGTTGTCCTGCAACAAACCAGTAGGACCTGACACAATATTTTCTATACAAAGATTGGAATATCTTGGTGTATCACACGCGTAACAAAATTTACAAGAGTGGACAAATAATTAGGGGTTTGCAGAAGGCATCGTTTCAGAAAGTTCAGAAAGTTTCCACTGACTCAACAACCCACAAATCTCACTGATTTGTAAGTAAGTCTGGGACTGATTTGCAGCCGCCTCAAATTCCACAAGGATGATAAAGACGTGATCACAATCAGGATAAGGAGGACGCATTGGCAAGATGGGATCATTTCTTTATCCAGATGACGTATCAAGATAGCGATCCCCAGAGAGACTCAATACACCGTGCGAGGACAGTAACATTAATGCTTCAGAGAGGTACCAACTTACAACTTCACGGTTTGTCACTTAGGCTCGGAGGTAGCGAAGGTTAAACAGGTAAAGTCTTCCACAGTATGCTCGGCTGACTACAAAAAGGCCGACTCACTTCCATTAACAAAAACAGTTAATTCAGAGCTGCCAAAAGATAATAACCCCTCTGAGAGCACCTTAAAAAAAGAAGGAGGAAACCTTTGTGTGAGTGCCACGGCAGGGTAATCATCCTCATTTTAGCTGATAACCTCGGAGTACTCCCCTCTCTCCTCCTACGTCTCCTCCATATCCCAGTCAAATCTGACACCCCCAACCCCTCCACCTCCAACATCGTCTTCAGCTGACAGGCCAGCTCTCAAGAGAGGAGACCCTGAGGAGGAAATGGCAGCCGTGTGACAGAGTGAGTGGCAGAGTGGAAAGCTATATCTATCCTCTGCCGGGAGGGAGCTGTAAACGCAGAGATGCTTCCCACAGTTGCAAAAATGTGTGATAGTATTTCAGATGGAAAGAAAGAAACAGATTCAGATGAAAAGTTTCGGACAGGGATATTTTCACGCAATTCTATTCTCCGTAGGCACTAGGAAACACAGTACACACACAGATTTGAGAGCAAAAAGTACCCCACAGCGAAACGCCCTTGAGGCCTATTAAGATGCACTACCTCCCTCAAGTTCAGCTGGGATTGTAAGTACCACTGATGTATTAACAGCCCAGTGATTGTACCAGCAACCTTCCTCCAGATGTCGACCTGGCTCTGCATCCGAGCCAACTTGCCCTGCGATGAGCTGGCGACTTATCCAGGGAGTACCCTGCCCTCGCCCTGAGACAAGGCTGGGATTGGCTCCAGCAGCAACACCCCGCAACCCCATGGAAAGGGATAAGCGGTTCGGACAATGACATGACAATCATCCCGAACGTTTTGTGTACATTAGATAGTGAAAACACACACACACTCACTTTCCTTTTCCTTCTTTTCCTATCCAGCACACATATGCTCCCTCTGTACACAAACAATCTAATACCACGCACACAGAGAATTACCCCCGACCATGACCTCCATTATACTATTAATGCTGCTGGATGAGAGGGAGGTCCGCTGGCCCACTCGAGCTAATGGGTGAATGTCAACAGAGAGCGGCAGAGACTGAGACGGGCACAGCGGGGCACAGCGTTGCCTCGGGGTCGGACTGAGGCTGGTCAGACAGACAAGCAGGACTCCCACTGACATCTCTGACTCATCACTGGGAGTCATATGACCAGCCGCGGCATGCTGGGCCCAGATACTATGGCGAACGGATGACACACACGCACGCACAGATTACTGAATGTCTCATTTGATGTTTGCTAGAAGCATACGCTTTATCATATGCTGGTATCACAGGACTTTTTTCATGAGATTGGCTGACAGCTTTATCCTGTTTGCATTTTTCTACGATTGAGAAGATGAGTGGAAATTAAAAGGTTTTTATTACACATGAGACTTTTTGATTTGGTTTTGCACATTTGTTGGACCTCTCGCTGTTTTGTGGAGGATGTAATCATACCACAGTTGGTCTTACTAAGTGCTTGTTTGCAGTGGATTTGCAGTATTCGTACATGGAATAGTTCAACATTTTGTGAAAATACACTTGTTTGCTTTCTGGCATGATGAGAAGATCAATAATGCTCTAATACAATATCTGTGGCTTAAATATAACACTACAACCACCAGCTGGCTCGCTTAGCTTGGCACAAAGACCACAAACAGCGGTGAACAGCCAGCCTGGGACTGTCGGACCATAACAGAAAGTGCTGACGTCAATTGTCAGCGTGTTATATCTCCACTCAAGGGTATCTTGGTATTTTTAAAAAAATATATATATTTTTCTGTTACCTGATGATGTTGACGAGCCACAAAACTGACACATTTTGTATTCAAACTTTTAGATTCAAGCAGTTGCTGAGCAATGACTTGTGACTTTAAAATCTGGGAATGATACATCAACCTCCAGACTTGACTTATACGAGTATAAGAGAGGCGGTGAAGTTGTCTTGTGGCAGTAAATGTACAGCACAGGTTACAGTTTGCTCGTGAACAAAGCCTGCAGCCTCTTAATACCCAAGAGGGCTAATATCCATCTCAGTGAAGTTGATCTTGCCGGAACAGCAGTCTGGTGTGATGGTAATGGATCACGTCCAACTATTAACCTCGCCCCCGTTCTCTGTTTCAGACAGAACGCTGACCCTATGATGGGAAGGAACACTGACTGGAGTCAGGCTTGAATCATTACAGTCACCAAAGTGTAGAAAAGCAATTTGGCTAATGACCAGTTACTTCTGGAAGTCTCTGCTAGTTGACCTGCAATTACTCAGAGGCAAGAAACACTTCACAACCACCTATAAAGTTGAGAATTGTTGTCTTTACACTGTTTTTTGTAGGGTTTAAGGTTAGGTGATTGGGCAGGAAAAACAGTGTCACAGTCTATTTAATCACAATCACGATCAGCGATTTAAATGACAAATTTTGTCTCAATCTTCTGTCCCGTAGACTACAGCCACACCTGAAACAGCTCGTCCCTCATGTGCCTAACTATAACTCGCATGCACAGGAAGATCCACTTAAATAATCTGTCAAGTCATCTAGTTGGCAACATCACTCTACTGGCCTGCTCACACAGTGTGGATCTGTAAGTCAATGAGGTTATGTGAAATTTGAGAGGACATTAAATAACGGAAAATCTCTACGATTCCACTGAAAAGTAGGTTGTGGATGCATTCAGGATTGTCAGATCGGCCCCACTCCGCATACTGATCGAACAAACATGGAACAAGGTGTGAATAAGGGGAGCATATTATGCTAAGCTATGCTAACTGGCTGCTTACAATAGGTTTACATTTATCATGCAGACTTGACAGTGGTATCAATCTCTGCACCAGAAAGTGATGAGCGCCCCTTCCTGTAATATATTACATTATATATGAGGACAACAGTTCTCTTGTGTTATTCTATATGCTGGAGAAAAAGACAGGCGCTCTCTCCTCACACACACACACACACACACACACACACACACACATTTCCGACCCCCTTGGGAGAACAGACGAAAGGGAAAGGAAGAGAAGTGGAACAGAGAGTCACGGGGCAGAACACACACACTGAGTTACAGATAGACTGAAATACTTGTGCAAAGTCAGGCAGAGGCGTGTACGCACACGCACACACGCTCATTCAAAAATCTATATTCAAATCTATAGCCAGACTCTTTCGCCCCCACGGCGCTGATAGAGAGATATGCACACAGACCTCCAGTCTTGTGTTTTTGATCATTGATAGGCATCAAGTGTGGTCACTGAGGTCAGGGGGCGGGAGGGTCAGAGGTCAGCCTCAATGTCCCTCGAGGGAACAGATGAATCAGCTCTATGCTAACCACAGTGACCACATAACCTCTTCCTCTCCACTCTACCTGCTCTTACACACAGCCTGTTCACTTTATTGTAGAAAGTTTGAATGTTTGGTACCGCGAGGCTATTCTATTGGAATGCATCATATTATACAGATTTCAATGTATGTGCCTTCAGGCGAAAGAAGTCCCCACAAGAATCAAATGAGAATGGAATGAGTTTGTGTTGTTTTTTAAGATAGTAGAGAGATTTGGTGTGGTTTGTTTGGAAGTGTATGCCAAAGCTTTAAAGGCTTCAATGCTGACCTTATCTCTGCACTCAAATATCTGATCCAGACTAGATCCCAGTCACAACAAGGTTCTGGCGTGCAGCAGAGAGGGAATTAAGTTGAGTTTCTTGAACCTATATTGTCTGAAAAATGTATGATTTATTTGCCAGGTTTGGAAAAATGGTGTACTGAGGCCAAATTTAGGGAGTGGCTGACGTTGTTTGTCGCCCTAAAGGACCTTTGACCAGTTTTCGTTTGTCCCACTCTAACAGGTTAGCGAGGCCGCGACAGGCTAATAGCTGCTTTGCCGCCAGTGTTAAATGATTTGTCTCTAAAGGGTGACAGGCAACCTGTTGGATACCTCAAGGACACAGACAGCTCAAGCTATGAGGTCGGCCTAACAAGCGCCTGACAGAAATGATAATGATTACCTCAGGAGAGGTTGCTCTGTGTGGCCTCAGATTTTCCCACAGGAAGCAAATTTGTAGCTATACGACTGTAATTTGAGCCCCGGCGGAGGACACTGTCCATTCATTCCAATGAGAGACATGCAAATTAGAGTTAGCATTTGTTTATCTTTCATCCATGGAGGAGGCTCGGCTTTTCACTAAAGTGGTTGGGTTTTGCCAACTCCCTTGTAAACAAATTAGCCACATGATATTGGTCAGTCGGTCCGTGTTTGTGTCACTTGGATGTAAAGATAGCAGGGTGGATAATGTGTGTGTGAGCTGCAACCGGCATCCACTGATGGCGAATGCATCTGGGTTATCACGGACTTATGGCGGATGTGAAAAGATGATTAAAGCAGTGCTGCTGTAGTCACCGGAGTGTGTCTGCAGTTTAAGTTTGTTTACAGAGCTGCCTGTAGGTGCTTCATCTTCTAGCCCAGCCTTTATTATCATTCACATTGTGTCCTCTTTGTTCTCTCCTGCTCTATGAATCACTCCTGTTGTCTCTGTCTGTTTCTTCAGACTTCTCTGTTTTTGCATCCCTCTCTCAGACCAGCTTCATGCTCCTGTGCGCCACAGATAGTCCTTCAATGACTAAGCAAGAGATTCTCGTAGCGCCGAGATGGGTGAACCACTTTGCCTGTGACAGATTAAAAGCAACCGCTGACCGGTTCATGTAGAGTGTACAAACCAATTTACAGTACGGTGAGCCTTTATCAAAAAAGAGCAGACAGCGTGGGGGCTACGCCAGCGGAGGATCATACCTTGGAAATAACACAAGTAGGTCAAATGAAAAGGGAGAAGTTTCAAGGGAATTGCATATCAATGCATATATGCAAATCTACAATCCTTCCTAAGCATTTTCTATTAAATATTCACAAAGGAAGGAGAAATATTCCAGCTATAAACAGAGAGCGATCCTGTCCAGGGTCGTGTTCAATTATACAGAGCAGACACAAAGACTGTCGCGAGGTTACAGCTCAAGCATACGAACAGTGACCTGAATCAGCTGAAACACACGACTCTTTTGTCAGGTAATGACTTAAATTAGATGTGGTTGATAATGTGCAATTAGGATTGATGACGCTTTGTTTCAGCGAGCACCAGTACTTGAACTGATGATATAAATGAATAGAGTAGGTGATTCAGTCTCGGCAACCACACTGTGTTTCATCGGTTGTTGACATTCACGCTCCTCTGCCTTTTGCTCCTGTCACACACATTTAGCCTCACAAGAGAGAGAGAAGAAGCAGAAGCAGCTTTTAGCACAATAAAAGAGAGACAAAAAGAGCGTCAAAGGATAACTAAATTGTCAAAGTCGGGGACTGTTTTCCATTCGCCGAAAGATAAAACAAAAAACTATTCCAAATCTTGAGCCATGGCTTGAACCTGTGGTCATCTTTTCTCTGCTTCCCAGTCCGTGCTGCTGAATCTTTTGACAAGCACCATGCATCATCACCGGAAAAAGCGGCATGGAGAAAAATACTAAATAACAAAACAAGCCCAGGAAGGCTTTTGCAAAACATAAACAGGGTACGACCTCAAGGAAATGACATTTCCAAACAGTGTGCAGGCTGTTCCGAGCACCTCTCCAGACAAGACAGACGAGGTTTAGAGGGGTCTTCTCAAACCATCCGACTTGCTTACTGTGGGGACTCTGAGATTCATTCTTTATGGGAAAGCTATAAGCTGAAATCAAAGAAAAAAATAATAGAAATGGGGTTCAGGGAGTAACAGCTTCCAGCTCAGCGTTTGGCTGCAAAGTCTCCACCTACATCTGGACCAAATTACGCAATGTGGCTGGCCGAACACATCTGTCTGTATGACTAATCACTCTAACAGGGCAAGCCTCCAACCAACACAGCTCAATACCTGTGCCTGGGAGCAAACAAAGGCGCACTCACACAGGCACAAAAGTGCACATTCTCCTCTGATCACTGACACAAAGGCTTGGACATTACGTTGCATGTTATCATTGCCTGACAGTACACTAACCAAGGCAACATCCAAGTCATAAGTGATGAGTTAAACCAACTGAGTTCAAGCCACATTCCTGCGCTGCTTTATGATGCTGCTGACACAGCCTTCGAGTGAAAGAGCATCAAAAGGGCAAATCGTTGCACCACTAATTGGCGTATTTACAACATCAAATACAGTGAGACTGCGGCTTCACGAGAGAAAGTTCACTCATGACTGCCTCCACTCAGTGCCAAGTCCATTCTTCCCAACCAAGGTTCTCTTTCTGCTTCATCATGCTTCGTTCAACTGACTGAGGCTGCTCAAACAGACCTGCGGGAGGAGCACGGGGGGGCGAGCCAACAACAGAAGGGAGCCAAACCCAGAACAGCATCCTCAGTGGTGCTCTTATCTCACTCTAGCCTGGGGTTCCCCTTGGGAACCGGCCTGGAAGAGGAGGACAGACCTCTCACTACGAATTGGCACCATCAACTCAAAAGTCACTTTCATCCTGCGGGCCACACTGCCTGCCGGCTACTATGAAACAAACTGGATCGACGACTACCGAATGAGAGGACACATCAGAATTTGTGTGTATTTACATGTGTGAGAACAAATCACCATTTATTTGCATCTGTGTCAGACTTAATGTGGGCTGATCTCTTTTCTCTCAGCCACCTCAAGACTGGCTGATTCAGTTTTCTCCACACAGGAGATCAAAAACTACCAAAAGGTCAAAAGTGCAGTGATCAATCACATTTGTTCCGTTTCACCAGGTGTACAGATAGAACAAATGGTTGATCTGGACTGCTAACGTTGTCAATAACCTAGCACTCAATGTGACAGTTATCTTATCAGCCGACACAGTGATTACAGCTCAGGTAATGAGGGAGAGGCCTCTCTCATTTGTCATGCTTTGTGTGTGGAGCCGAGGCCAGGCAAGACAGATAGAGCCGTCTCGCGGACACAATAACACTGAAGCTGCAGGCCGCAGTTAATTGGGCTAATGGGATGATAAAGAATAGCCAGAATGTTAGTGGGTTTGTGTGGGAGGAATGCGAGAACCACATGCAAGCATGTATGAGCACTCACCTGGTCCAAGGACAAGATTTTAAAACAACTGTTTTGAAAAACAGCTTGAGGGAATCTTTTTTAACTTTCAGGAGAATAAATGCTAATGCTAACTGATGCAATCCAATTGTAAATTAATTCACGCATATCTTATTCAAAACCATTATATTTGTTTTTCTAAAAGCCGGTGTTAGGTACATATTTAAAAGGGAAATTCATCTGTAAAAGCACCAGATTTGTCTGGAGGATGAACTGGATCTGCAATTTACCACCATTTTCATTATTAATTCATCTACAAAAGGCATTTTGTCTATTAATTAAATGTCAGAAAATGTTAAATAAGTGCCCATGATACTTTTCAAAAGAGCAAACTAAAATATTCAAATAGCTTACTTTGTCCAACCAACAATACACAAACGAAAGATATTTAATTTACTTTCATACTCTGGAAGAATAAACAAACTGGAAATTGGCACACTAATCATTTTATCACTGGAGCTGATAAGTTACTATAAGCAGCAGTAGTTACCAAAGATGAAGACAAAACAAAGGTAGACTTACACAATTCAGACAAGATCACGAGTGAAGGCCTAGACATACTGTTAGCGACCATGCCATGTCATTGCCTCAGGTCACCTGCTTCTTGGCCAAAAAAGCTGCAATCAAACACACCACAAAGACTACAGCCGACAAACAACTAGCTTGTCTGTTCTTTTGATGTAGATGCATCTCTCCAAACAAGCAGGTGGTGGTAGTCTGCACTTGTCACACCTCTCTTGCCCATATGGCCACTTCTTATAGAGAACATGTCTGATAAAGAATTGCAATTGACGCTGGCAAAGAGGCGGAGGTAAAAAAACAAGGACAAACCGCACTAAATGTGTGAAATCATGAATGCTACGCTGACAGTTTTTCTCCTTGTGCAATAATTTGCTTAGCTAAACAGCTAATCCTAGTCACAGACAAGGGACGACTAGTATCAACGGTGCAGGACATACTGCAAAAACTAGGGCCTCAAAAATAGCTGAAGAGATTAACTGTCAAACGACCAGTGAGAAATAATCATACAAATACAAATACAATACAATGATGGCTGAGAACGAAATCTATCAACAGCAAAGACAATTTGAATGACAGCATATTCAACCATTTGCACATTATCTGACACATTCATATTAAACAAGCAACACAAGGAAGCACTGACGATTGGAGATGGCAGCTCCTATTTTCACCAAACAGCCTCCGTATCTGGTTCAGTAGCACAGAGAACACAGGCTGAGGTGCTCGTTCCTGCTGCTTCCTCGGCAACACTAATACGTACGCTCACACACACTCGCTCAGGCAAACATACACATTCACGCCCTGGAGGAAAACATCCACTTCTTAATTAAGGCCTAGAGTTTGGGGTGTATGAGATATGCCAGGAGAGTGAAAAAGAAGCTGAATTACACAGCTGTGGGAGAGGGAGCTGGGGGACAGCAGTTAAACCAGGAAACACAACTGTTATCACACACGCTGCAGAATAATCCGCGTGGCCATGGAGAACCGACGTTGGACTAACAACTAGGGGAGTATCTGCTTTCCTCGAGAAGTGAATTTTACCTCCATGGACTGTCAAAGTGAATAATGTTTTAATGTTATACAACACGTCGGTTTGAAGGGAAACTCTATCGATCTTACAGAAGTCTGTTCACAGGTCTTCGGGGGGGGAACTACTGCCTGTATGAAAAGAAATGTACATATTTTCATGTGGTTATAAACTGACAAACTCAGAGAATCTGATAAATGTCCTTGAATGACATGATATGAACTGTAAAGCTTGGAAGAAGTGAGTTAAACTCTGTAGCCCTCATGTCTGCAGGAGGCTGGCAGCTTTGACTACTACTAGCATAAATCAAATCTCAGGGTGACACTGACATCAGAGAACTAGCAGTGTTGGACGCTGCATCACCAGACGTCGCCTCTGACTTAGCAGCTTAAGAGCTGCAACTGAGCACATCGCAAAGACTACAGCCGACAGCAAGCTAGATTTTACCTTCCGAGCTTGCGTGACAGTAAACAACTGTCAATACCACCAGGTGTCGGGATTCTGGATTTGACGAATGCTTTTGTATGGAAACTCAGGGCAGCAAGAATACAGATGCTAAATGGACCCAGAGATGTTGCCGGAAACATTGAACATCAGCCGATTTTTGCTCAGACGGCCAAAAAGCCAACGACAAGGGTCAACTAGTGCCACCAGTGTGGGACACATTTACATTGTAAAAACAACGGTGCCAACAGCGCCGACATTGTCCAACGGCGAGCGACAGCCTGATATATCAAGTTGTAGGGTTGAATAGAAAAATAAACTGTGGATCTGCGGCATCCATTTTTAACCATCACTGCTGGACTTCTTGAGTCTAGCAAGGTTATAGGAGAGAAAGAGAGTAAATAATTGAGTGTTTAGGGGTTAAACGCTAAAGACATCACACGCTGTGGTGTGTGATGCTGGATGGTGCTGTCTCTTTCATTTACCTTCGTCTCAACTATGTCAAATTTCTTTCTTGTCTCTTGATACCTCTACTTCTTTTGACAAAAGGATGTCAGATGAATTTCTAATGCTTCAAATAAAAAAAAAATCATTCTTCTGCCAGTGTCCTGTCGTATAATCACCTTCTCAATAGGCTTCTGAAAATTAAGTGACGTCCCTGTAATAAGATGTCAATCAGCAGCCCACTTTGCAAACAGTATCTACACAGGAGACCATCGGCGAAAAAGACCCCGCAGAATGTCGCTCGGCAGCACATCGGCATGCGGGAGCATGAGCTGAGTATCACCGCGGAAAATATGACATGAGGTGAGGAGTTAAGTGAAAATTAAGAGTCTAAGTAGAGGCGGGGTGTTGACCGGAGGTGTCACTGCACAGGTGAAATGGCATAACAAATCAAACTGCTACTGTCAGCAAGTATAATGTGGGTACACTTCAGCTGCAGCACCGTCAACCCTTGGCGCATACTGATATACACGGTACGTCTCTATTATGCCACACACTGGCAATCTACAGCTGCATTATAAGACATACAAGAGGCTACTGTACGTAACTTCTAAGTGACAAGGAACTGCATACATTCTATTTAATCATAAACTCAATGCAGAATAACAATAAGATGCTTTTAGGTGTGTTTTATTTGGGTATAAAAACCTTCACTGTTATTGTCAGATGCATCGCGGCTAGACATCGTGCAGTGGAGAGGCAGCTGACCAAACACTGACAGGGAAAAAGAATAAACATGTCAGCTTTGGAAGGAGGATATAAAACAAATATCAAAGCATTACTTAAAAATCTTACGGGCACCTCCAAAGAAAACGAATTTAGCCTGGAGCTAAAAATCTGAGAGGGAGCTCGGGTGTTGTGGATGCTAAGGGCGACGCTGGTCTTGGAGTAAAAGCTGACTGCACATGAAGGTCAAAGGTGTCAAAACAAGATGGCTCATGTGACGGCATGGCTGCCCGCGAAGCTCCCATGAAGTCGCAATAGATGTTTGAATCACATATGAATTGCTCCAAATGTGAACTATACGGCAGTATCAAGTCCAGCCATGTTTGGTAGGTGTTTTAAACTTTCTGGAGAATAATAACAAATACTGATGACTCACCCTGCACTCAGGGGCGCAGACTCATTTTACACGAAAAAAGCACAACATGTTATACACTGATTTGGGTGAAACTTGGTCATATTTTACAGAGAAAGTATTTCTCCTCCGCTGCTCTGCCTCATGTAACTATGATAAAGTAAAGAGCACTCCGCGAACCTCACAAATGCGCAGCTCATCATCATCTCATGTCATTTTAAAGCCACAGAGACTCTCCGAGCAAAAAAATAAATAAAATTCTACAATTACTGGAATCTCTCTGACCTTTGTTCCAGCCACGGGGTCGTCTCGATACGACAACTCAGATTATCAAACAATGAGGGGTGAACAGGGCAACTTTAAACACTGTCAATGATTCACAGTCGCCAAGGGCAGGAGCAGCACGAGGCCACTGAACCTAAATTTCAGTGCCGTTATCAAGGCCACCGAGAGAAAGAAAGCATCCAATTACAACACTGTGGTATGAGACAGTCACTCAGCTAAATGGCCTTCTCTTCGGCCACGGTGGGAGGCACATTCCCGGGTAATGGAACCGAGGTGAAAGCAGATAAAAGAAGCTGAACACGATGTTGTTCTTGAGACAGAGGGAACGCTAGGTCAGGGTCCAATGACCGGGGGGGTGGGGGGGGACCTGTACCACTAGAAAACACAGGTCACGGAGGGCTCCATCTTGGGAGCCACAACGGGACGTGACTGACAGTGATTGGACGACTCGGAGGGCTCAAGTGAGTGAGCTGGATCAACGTCTCCAGCCGACCCCATTCAGCTGTGGGCTCTCAGATCCTTCATAATCCTGCCGAGAGCTGCCATTGTATGTGTACTTTGAATGAGTCGCCGCCAATCCCCAGATTAGCCAAAGTCAGATGTGACTGGAAGGCACGATGAGGGGATGAGACCCTTTACCCAGTGCAAACACACGCTGTGCTGTACCTGCACCTGCACTTCACAGCGGCATATTACTGCAGAGTGTAACATCTAAAAAGGTGCCCTTGAAACTACATTTGGACATTTAATATTGTACATTTGACTTATCAAACTGTAAACTGAACACTGAACATTAGCTCATCTCAGATGTATACATTACAGGCTGTGTACTCAGGTAATAACATCAACAGGGTTGCAACTAATAATTATTCAGATTGACAGTTAATCTGATCGTTTACTGGTTTGGTGTGTAAAATGTCAGAAAAATGACGATCAGTGTCTTTTTGTCCATCCTAAGAGATCCACTCAAATGGAGCAAAGAAAACAAAAGATATTCGCACCTTAACTCAACTTTTTCCTGAATCAAAACAGTTACCGATTGATTTTGTTGACAACAAATCGATTAGTCCTTGCAGCGCCAAAGATCAGGTAAAATGATTGGTTCTATAAAGCCATTGATCAGCTAATCTACCACACAGCTTCTTATCGGTTGCCCTGAAACTGTTGGGTTGAAAAAAAAAATCAAACGTCCCTCCATTGCAAAACCTCTGTACTTTTAACAAAGTTACAAAAGCACACCTTATGTAATCCAGCCTCGTCCTGGGGTCTGAGCACACACATAAACCTCAAAGCTTGTACGAGTAATGTTGCAATCACGAGCATAATAACTTGTGAAAACAAAAACACAGGTAGACTTAACAAATTAAAGAATTAAAAGATTATAACCTGCCAGCTTTCAACACGGGGCTTACAGGTACGAGCCTAAATGTGCAAGTTTAATCAAGTTTAATTACACAGGCTCACGGAGGAGTCTGTGCGGTGAAGCAACCGCTACTGCAGATGAAAATCTATCTGACGTGACTCTTGATTTCAGGTTCAGTCATGTTCACCGACTCCCTTATTCTACTGAAATATAACGCTACCTTGAAAAAAATCAAAGATTTCTTCTCGTCTGTATAACTTTCTCCTGAACAGACACGCTGATCAGACACTGTTATATAAACATACAGTGACAGGATACAGTATGGTTGCACATGAGAAGTAAAACAAAAAAAGTAGACGGCATGCGAGATGTCACTAGACATGCTGCCCACAGTTGAGCGTTCGGTATGTGACAGATTAGGCGTGTTATCACTTACAACCACAGCATCCTGTTTCCTGACTGGCTGACATGCAGAGCGAGCAGCGAGCCTACAAGCAAAAAAAATGCGGCTGCTGCCTGGCTGCCGAGCACAAAGGCCCGCTCTCTGGTAGCAGGCAGGCTAATTGATGCTCAGCATGGGGGGAGAAACAAAAGCAGCAGTAATGTCATGGGGGGGACTCCTTGTTGGGGTGGGGGGACTCCATGGGTGTGATGCCTCCCCGAACCCAGCAGCAGCTTGTTTCCCCACCCCTTCTTACCCATTCTCCACCACCAACTCCACTGCTAACACAATGCCTAAGGAGGAATACTGATTGTGTGTGACAAAGAATGATACTGTTCCCCATTTAAGAGGCTCTCTGGTCAAGACGGCCTATGAATAGCTCGCCTTCCCCTTTTCACACCAAGTTTCCCACAATCCCTTGCTCTAATAACTGGGCTGTCATTCGCCCCATTAGGTGTCAGGGCTGTGCAGAGGCCTCCCTCTGAGTTTTGTTTTTGAGGTATATGCCATTTTAGGCACCCACCACCCTCCTCCCCCACCCTCCCCGAGCAGAGGGTAAAAACAACGGTCGTCTTTGTTCCTCTCCCCACTTTTCATCAACAGGGGGGTTGGGTGGTTCTGTCTCAGTGTCGGACAGAAACAAGTGCACCCTCTCCTCGTTCACGTCTGTGCCAGCGAGCGATGTCTCTGGAGTGGTACAAAGAAGAGCAGTGCTGTCTTTTGTGAGAGACAGAGACAGGCCTCGGTATCACTGCCTGCTTTTCTTCCCTCGCCCCTGAAGCCATGTGTCGACTCACAAACGCTGCCCCGCCCCGCTCCAGTCCCTCTCATCACTTACATCTCTCGATGCTCGTCGATTTATCTTTTTCTCCCCTTACAGAGATGACTTCCTGTGCTGTTACAAATTGCCCTCTCCGTCTCAGTTTGTCACCGTGGCTGTCACTTTTAGCGGAGAATACAAAACAGTGTCATAGAGTTAGACACAAACACAAATAGTGGAGTTCCATGCAGAAATTCCGAGGAGGATGCTGATGCTTGTCTCTAGAGAAGTGTGACTTGGGGCTCCATCTACAAACAGAAGTATCACTAAGCAAAGGGTGTGCAGGCTGATATGAATATGGACGACTAAAGACGATGAGCTTCTGACTTTTTCTTTTACTTTGTCATCATGGTAAAGGCACGTCTGATAAAAGAAACATAAAAATTAGCTTGTTGGACAGCAACCAAGTAGTCAGGCAGAAAAGCACACAATCACAAGGTGTACAATAGGAAAAAGGTGCTTGCTTGCTTTCCACAGCCATATACCTCCAGCAATTATAGAACAATAAGGAGTTACAACAATTATTTGAAAATCATAGGTGCAAAATTGAAGACGGGAAATTAAAGTACTTGGGCGATTGTGGCATATAAGCACCAAAGAGCGACGGGCAGCATATGTGAGAGCATTAAATGGCTGATTAAATTTGACTGGCTGATGAGGTGATTTTTCTATCGCTGCTTATAAAATTTGATGATCACATGTCAAACTGTTCTAAGTAGATTCTCTCTCTCTACTAAGGTATGAGCAATATTAAGCTTTGTGTTCATGATATGTGGCTCATTTCGTTGTCGGGGACATTTCCTGAAAGTGTACAGCCTGAAATAAATGTGTGTTTGATAGTCGTGTTGAGTCAAAGGCAGAGCTAAAAAGACTGAGAGAAAATTAACTGCCACCTTTTTTGATAATTGATTAAACGTTTCAGTCATTTTTCAAGCAAAAACACCAAACGTTTGCTGGTTTCAGCTTCTTAAATGTAAGAATTTGTCACTTTACTTTGAGATTTATGACATTTAATAAAGAGTTTTCTGATTTTAGACTGTTGGTTGGACAAAATATGTCATTTTAAGACATCACTTTAAGATCTGGAAAATTGGAATTAGTGTTTTTTTGTTTTGTTTTTTTTTTTAATTGTCTTAGACCACACTAAAAATAATCCCCAGATTAAAGGAACAGTTCACCTAAAAATTAAAATTTAGTAATTGCCAGAAGTAAATGGCGACTCAACGTCAATCAACTGAGAAAAACGTCCTGCACAATCCAAGTCTTAGATGTTGGACATCAGGGGTTTTCTGCAGACTTCTCCAGTCAAAATGTGTGGAGCCTTTTATGTTTTTTCGTTTTAGTTTTTCAAAACCAGCTCCAAGATGTTTTGAAAAATGCTACAGAGCTTTTTTTGCTGTGAAGCCCTAGACACGTTTTGTCAACCACAAATTTCAGGGGTGTAGCAGATAATGACCAAATTTTCATTTCTGGGTGAGCTGTTCCTTTAATCAATCACGGAAATAATCATTAGTCACTGCACCTCATCACCAAAGCTCTTCACGCCCAACTTATTTATTCATGAAATATGAAAATGAAACAAGAAAATCCTGAGTGTGGTGGACATGTACACAACAAAAGCACAGATTAAAGGAAGCGCTTAAAAGTCCTGTTACTCCGTCTGACAGACACATGCAATTAAATCCACACAGAGATGTGCTGCTCTCGTTCGTGTTTTAACGCCATCCAGGTAAAAATACACCAAAGAGAGGCAGCCGGCATCATTAAAAATAAAACAAGCAATCATATTCATCAGACATCCTAATTACACTCGGACATGTGGCATTACTCACGGCGCTTTTCAGTGCCAGGGCCTCGATTTAGAAGAAAAACAACACAAAAAAAAGCTGGAGTGGAAGTTAAGCTGTTGGTCTTGTTCATGCAGAGACGAGGAAAGACGAGAGAAACACAACAAAAACAAACAGAAAAATATATAAATAAGACATACTACACCTCGGTGCATGTATGCCTCAGCTTGTAAATACCCATCCTCACTCGCCGGCTATTTTTAGACCTGCAGCGAGTGAGCCAGACTTTTTACTCAATATTTTTTTTGAAGAGACTTTTACAATGCCGAGAACTCTGCGATGCAAACTGACAGAAACACACTGACATCATCCATTAGTGAATTTAACTGAGCACTCTCCGTGTCACCAGATGGAGTCTTCTGCGTCGATGCGAAACCCCTCCTTCCTCATCCCGGCTAGCCGAGCGTGCCCTGTGCGCCTCGGCAAGCAAATAGGCCAACTGCGCCGGCACTGCTGCTGTAATTGGAAAGAAGATGGGCCTCTGCTCTGAGAATATTTCACCTGGGCATGGCTCTATGATATGTATCTGATGTATATTCTGCTGACAATTTACCTAAAGCCCCCCCCACTTTTCCTGACACCTGGCAGTGCTGCTCCCGTCCCCGGGGTGACATTACAGACCTGAACCCTCGGCAAGGTGCTCACATTAGCTCGGAGGGGAAATAGACTCTGACACTTGGCAGGCTGAGCAGTTATTGTGATTACTGTGGCGTGATGCCGCTACGGGACATTAAATCGAAGTGTATTCAAAATTGCATTTGGCAAGGTCAAAGTACGGCATACATTAGAATCAGTTTAAGGAGCGCAGTCATTGTGATGCACCACCAACACATTTTACATCATGATCATTTAAATGAGCATCTTAAATGAACAACCGACTCATCGTTCAGTTACGTGTGCCCTCTCTCTGCACGTGAGAGCGTGAAGAAGTGGAAACAGTCACGGAGCTTCACTTTCCTCATTTAGGGGAAAACTGACACCAACGTGATGAATGTTTGTGTTCATTAGCGAAGCATCTCAGGCCTCCGTTTCACAATCTGTGGTGTAGCATCAATCATCCTTTTGCGCCTGACAGCATAAAAAGGGCGCTAATACGTCTAATTTGCATGAAAGACCTATTTGTCCAAATCCAGATGTTTATGTTTCGCCACAGACTACTATGACAGAGGTAAGCCTCCATCTTTTACAGCTGTTAACACTCAATGAATCCAATCAGGGGCTCGGTGAATATAGGCTCCGTGCATAAACTCGCACCTCCTTTGGGATTTCTGTTATTCCACAGGCAACAACATGAGGGGGGGGATGTGTGAAAATCATCCACATCACTACACATGCTCATTAGCAATATCCATGAAGTGACGAAGGCACACGCTCTCCTTTACAGAGGCTGAAGGCATTTGTGCAACGCCAGACCCCTGCACAGACCAGCGAGGTCGCTCAATTCCCTCGAAGCTTTAGGCTTTCCTCGGAGAATTGAAAACATCACACACAGGAATTTCAGCCACAGTCTGTTTGTGCTTCCCCCCCTCTCCAACCCCCTATTCCTACACAAGCTCTCCGTTACCGCTTGCAGCGTTTTTCATGTGCGACTGCTCTTTGTTGACACAGGAGAGAATCAGTAACCAGAAAAACAGGAATCCCTGGTCAGATCTAAATCTAAATCGATATAAAAACAGGAACATGCCATATTTGCAGAGCTGAGACTGTTATACATGTGCTGACTGGAGATTAGCAGACAAAATGAACACGATGATGTGTCAGAAAAGCAGGCTATGTAAAATGCACAAATAAAAGTTTACTTAAAAGGAAAAGGAACTCCGAAGAGCATCAAACTGAGACACTACCAGACACACTGCCATTAACAATTGAAGCTGCATTGAAAAGTGGATCAACAGAAAGTTAACTTGCAACTACTTTTATAATCCAATAATCACTTTAGTCATTTTTATTAAAGAAAAAGTGCCAAACTTTTGCTGGTTCCAGCTTCTCAAATATGCAAGGATTTTTATATGATTACAGTTTATGACAGTGAACTGAATGTCTTTGTTTTTTTGGACTGTCGTTGGGGACTTATCACTGGCAGCACTATCTTCTATCTAACAGACAAAAAATTAACTGAGAGAATAATCCACCGAAGAAAGTTATGATGGAAATGATAGTTGACTGCAAGCCTGCTAAAAGTCATTGTAATGGTCGGTTCATTTGCAAAATTAATTTCCCAGGGTGCAAGCTTTCATAGACAAATCACTTTTTTTTGTCCAAATTTTAGCCCAAAAATATTGAATTTATTATCATGTGAGACAATCAGCAGAAATCCACATTTGAAAACTGGAACCAGAGAACTTGGGGAGTTTTTCTTTAAGAATTAACTAAAAATAAATCCTATTAGCCAAACTGATCAATTAATTCACCTCTTGAAGGCTAACTGTAATGAAGGGTAATTGCCTCAAGTGATCACACACAGTGGTGTAGTTGCATTGTGGGTAATGCTGGCACCAGGTTTTGAAAAATTAAGAAGAGGAATGCTTGGAATAAAAACAGTGATATCACAAGCTCTGTTGTAACAATTCCAATTTCCGACTGTTTTCCAATGCCTACATTACCCACAATGCAACTTAGCTACTGGGTGACCTCAGTGGCATTTCAACAGATTGCATGCTGCTTCCTCTGGAGCCACAAAGAGGTTCATACTACTTTACCACAGTATGTGGTAGCACTCACCAAGACCTGTAAACACGCTTTAATGTGTCAAATTGGTGGTTACCCTTTAAGTAATCCTTCAGCACCATAGCTTTGACAAAGGCTATTGTCCAGTTAAGCGTTCTGATGCATTTCATATCCCTCTCTAAAAGCTTAAGGTTTTTATTCTGTGAGCCTTTTACCTTCTGGCAGGAGCAGCTCTGAGTGTGTGCCTCCAGCTACAGTAACAGAACCCACATCTGGCTCCTGATGCCAAAGGCCAGGAGTTGACGCTCAAATTCAAAGTACGAACTCCTGTATATGCTAATGCAATCTCATATGGAGTTGTAAAATCATCTTGGAGTTGCTCTCAGAGTCTGGATGACCGAAAGCGAGACAAGCCATCTGCCAGTGTGCAGAAAATGTCCCTTTATGAGCTTGGCGCATTTCTGCCTCAACACCTGAGCGCCTAAATAACCTCAAATACATTTAGGGACCCATCACAAATCTCATCCATATCCTTCAACTATAAATATACACAAGTACGCCGCGGGCGATGGAAATTTATTTCTGTTGCACAGTACGAGGGGGATGGACGGGACGCTGAGTGAAAGCATGGTGGAGGTGTAACTCCTGGCTGTTCGGGGACACCGCAGCGGCTGTTCGTCATGATCAAAGTGCTCAACGAGATATTAAGTAAGCAAGGCAATATGTCTACTAACATACGCCGCTACCTGTCCTCGACCCCTCAGAGTAAATAACCTGAGCGTCAGCCGCTGACCCGACAGAAAATTGCCTTATTGATCCCCACAGTGATTTTCCAGCGTGGCCCTTTTCTGGCCCGGACCCGCAGCAGCATTTTGTTTGCTGGAAGTACTGTACCACGCTGGAATGAGCCTCCATATATGTTTGTGTTTGCAAAAAGGTTCGTTGAGAATTGGTAGATTAGATGGTCCTGCTGAGTCATTTTTTCCCCTCGGCCTCCGGTGAGGACACATGGGAAATCGCTTTTGCACAAATTAAATTCCCACGGATGTGACAATGGAGAGGGAGCATGCACGGCTAACCAAAGCTGTCTGAGCGAAATGCATTCCTCTGCCGAATCAAACGCACACAAAGCAGAAGCAGACGCGCTCTTTCTTCTTTTTTTTCGTTCTGTATACATAGCTGTAATCTACAGGAGAACCCTGGGGTGAGACTTTGTCTTGAGCAGAGAGGCAAACCCAGGGTCTGTCAGTCCTCTCTCAGTGATTTCAGCCTCAGGGCACGTTTAACACACCTCAGAGGAGAGTGTCATAAAATACACACACACACACACACACACACACACACACACACAAGCAAACACAAATATGTGTTTGAACTGCTTTTTCTTTGCTTTCTCCTCACAGCCGTGCTCCTCATTTGGAAATCTTTTCTTCTCCTCTTTATTTTTTTTCCCCCCTTTTTCACTCGAGCTCTTTGCTTGTGAACCGTCAACGTCGCAGTGAGAAGTGGGGGTTAGAGGAAGGCTGGTTGCAACCCCAGGTGCCCATCCAAAAATAAACTTTGTCAGTAAAAACCCCAGAACTCTTTCCTGGCTCTAAATGTTTAAAGGAAAAAAGGTACAACAGAGCACAATTTCATGCCTTTTTAATGCTGGCATACTCAAGGTGCTCATCGGCATGCCTGGAATAACAGCGCTAAAGAGAGCTTTACCGCGACAGGAAAGGAAAGACACCAACACAAGCTGCGGATGAAAACTAGAGTTTGAATAAAGGGGGCAGCTTGGGGTTATCTAATGTGGAGGCTCAGAGAAAGTCTTTAAAAATGAAGATGCTTGAAAAACTGATTCATGGAACAGTTCATTTGGTAAACTGATGTTTTCTTTTGAGTGACAGGAACTAAATAGAAAAAAACAGACATGTGATGGGGTTATCAGGGCACAAATGACCCAGCGGCCTCATAAGAAATTCAACACAAAATTGACAACACTCGATGGGAAGAGCAGAGGAGGCAAATGAGGGGATAAAATGAGAAGGCTGCAGGATTATAAGGGCAGAATGAGTGATGGAGATGGAGGGAGTGAAGGAGCGGTGACTTACAGCTCCCCTTTAGCTAAGAAAGCAGTGCACACAGCCACATGACTCATAAATCTCAATTGTTTTCCCTGTGTTGTCCAATAAAATAAGGCAGCACTTCTAGCAGACTGGGGGCGGGTGACCACGAAGTGCTGATAGGGCACTTTCCAAGAGCTGCTCTCATGGACCTTTGTAGTGTCAATAACAGGCCGCTGGAAATTCCTTTCCCTGATTCCTGTGCCGTTTTTGTTTGTGTGGATGGAGTGCGAGGCGACCTCTGGCCCCTGATATGTGTGAATGGCCTGAGGATGACGGTGAGAAAGCAGAGCTGCCACTGATAACGTTGATCTCTGAGGGGAAACGTCACCTCTGCTGAGCCCACTTCCCGTTTCCTGCTTCAGACCTGGGGAAAAAAAACAAAACATCGCCACTGCTTCCGGCTGCTCAGCTGGTATCACTTTACGGCATTATCTGCCCCTCGGGGGTGGTTTGAGGCCACATTCGTGTCTCTGTAGTGTAGCTTATGGAGATGAGTCACTGACACCTATTGAAATAACATGATGAAATGAGATCTGGGATTAGCCACAGTGGGGTGTAAATCTACTCTGGACACGCTAGTAATTATCCACATATAGTCGGGAAGAGGTGGGGCGTGATGTGGGGGTTAAATCAGGACAAAACTGCATCCAAACCGCAGTAACATATTCTAAGGAAGTGCAGGAAAAGAGGATATTTGGTTCATTTACATCAAAAATGAACCAAAAAATGGTCAAAAAGGAGAAACGTGAGAGCATGCATTTATACGCTAGTGAAATAGAGTGGGTGGTAATGAATTTCATCAGCCCATGTGTGCATGACTGTACAGAGGACGAGCTCATACAGAAGAGCAGGGCGCTACGGCCCGCATACCAAAATGACAGTCACATGAGAGATGAGCTCGTGGAAGAACTGCAGAAGGCACCGCTGTCCGGGGTGTTAGGAGCATTCAGAAGACGTACTCTTTTATGCTTCTGCGTGTCGAGAGACCGCAGCTACCCGCAGGCGTTGGCACATTAGCATCCATGATCAAATGTTAAATGGGTGCGGGAGAAAAAGGGCTGATTCAGCAATAATATCTATAACAAGAGGCAAAGGCAGGAAGAAGATTAAGAAGTGTAAGGGAGATTAACGTTTTCAGAAATGTTGAGGTACACAAAAAAAGTAGGGCTGGATTAAAAAAACTTAATAATTAAAATTCAGTTTTCATCATTGCGACAGCTGCTCCATCCTCTTCTGTTCCACCCCGAGTTCATCTGATTAAGCTCAGTGTTGTGAACACACTGCTAACCTCTGTCAGCGTTCCAGGCCCGCCGGCTCGCACCTGCCCACCAGCCACCGCTATTAAACTCCCTAAATGAACTCATCACCTGATCCAGTCATCTGCGCACTCAGCTGCTGCTCATTCCTAATACAGTATATAGTGTATATATAGAGAGAGAGCGAGGGTAGCTATCAGTTACATTATGTCAGATCATCATGGCAGACTTAGAGGTCCAGTCTTCAGTCTGAGTTTTTCCCTCCTGTGCTTTTTTTGATCGCTATCTGCCTTCCCACAACACCGATCTGCCTTTACACCCACCCGGGTTATTTTGCCTATTATAGTTACTACTTCAGATATGGCCATTTTCATTCAGAAAGTTAAGCCTGCCTGTATAGCCCATAGCAACAACACCTGAGTGTGGGTCTTTGTTTGGACTGGGCTTCATCCAGTTCATCAGTCTGTGTATTTCAGTGTCCAAAAGGCGTGGGAGTAGAAGCGCTTATTAATCAGCAGCCAGCAACCTTCTCTGAGTCGACGTGCAGCTTCCCACGCATTGGAACAGGAGCAGAGATGGAGGTTAAATGTATGAATTTTGGAACGAGGATGCTAACTTGTATGCTAGTGGCAGACTGAACATGGCATTTCAGGACAAGGAGGGCCTTGCTCACAGCACTGCTCGACTGAGAGTGGCAGCTCAAGGATGATGCCAAAAGCTATACAGCAGTCCATCTGATGGTCTAAAATCACTCTGAACTGAGGCTCCACAACTAATCATAATTGTGCCTGTGAAGCTTAATGACTTCATGTGTAATACTGACAGAATACATTCAGTGTGGCGCCTGTTTTGAGGCATCTACTGTGAACATGAACTAATGTTTTTTCAGTGTTCAGATGAACCGCGCGCCCTTTTGTCTATGTTCGTTAGATGTGTGGGACTGACTCCACCCAATCACTGCGAGCGATTAAATGACTCGGCTGCATATTTAGCTTCATCGTGTCTGAGCGTGCTGCAACACACAGCCTCACAGCAACATGCCGATCCGTTCTACAACCCCCCCGCCCCCCGCCTCGTCTTGCATGTTTGACGGCTGACGTGTAATCACAGCTCGTGTCACTGTCACTATTGGAAATCGAGCTGCAAGACATCACGACGCGGGAAAGCGGTGATCACAGTCCAGATTATAATGCTGGTGAGTGAATCATGATGGCCTCTAACCTGCAGTGCTAACAGTGTGTCCTGTGAGCACTGTTTGCCAGGGGATCCATCTGTTCCACTGGGCAGCATGATGGAAGTCGGGCAAGAAAATTCGCTGTTGCTGTCTGGCAAAGTACAGTAGCACAGCAGCAGAGTATTTCAGAAAACAGCAGGTCAGTCGGAGGAACAAGCCAGCAGACGAAAAAGAATGAGATTGACAAAGACAAAGACAGTAAGGAGGTGGAGGAGATGGAGAAGGTGAAAATCATATAAGATGGCGCGTGAGGAAGAAATGCAACAGAGCTGGAAGAGGAGACCGAAGACGAGCCCGACAAGCCGAAAGCTGACTCCCATTCGTTCACACACGCTATGAATTATTAATGACGGCGCTGAACAAATTAGTTCAGTGCACAGGGAGGGGTAGATGAGTCGCCCAGTGTGAGTCCCCCAAGATTTCCTCCAAAAATGGACCGGCCCCCGAGCGACCAGGAGTGACAGGAGTGCACACATGCATGAAGAATACATGTGAGCCGTAGGTCACGGTTTCTAGAAATCGCTGACTTCTCCTTCACAAACACTTGCTATATCTGTAAACACAATCAGCTGACTCATCCTCTCAAACCAGTGAAAGTAACACAAACTGCTAATGCAAATGTGCACTGGCCAACAGTTAATCAAGAAAATAAGCTTCAGCCCTCATGATGCTGGTGGCACAATTTTATCATCCTTTGGTTATTTTCTTACACCTTTACCTCACAGCAGATGTTTAGGTTTGAGCTTACACTGAATGTCGACGTGGAGGCCGCTTACATTTGGCTTTGCTATCTGTCCTGAGTGATCCGATCACAAGTGGACAGCTCAAATCACACCTGGCATTAAATGGACATGTGTCTATAGTGACGACTGTGGTGGGTTTAAATTTCCCCGCTCTTTATGCAAATATACACCTACATCATCAGAACAAACGTTTTTTACAAAAAGAAAAGAAATGTCTATCTATAACATTTGCCGAATTAACAAGCAGGCCCTAAAAATTAAGAATGTGTGTAGGCAGTGTTTCACAAAGTTTAAAAATTTTCTCTTGACGCATCACGTCTCAAAACTGAGCATTTTTTAAAGGGAGTCTGGTGACTTAGCCCATATCAGTTATTTTTCACTCTATTTGTAAAATTTGACATGTTTACTATTCTTTAATAGGTTTGGTGTAGATCTGAAAGTCTGAAAGTCTCCAAAATGTTTCTAAGTGACAACCATACCTTCACGCAGCTTTTGCCTGAATATGAATGGTCACTGTGCCAGCTTCACCCCTTCAGCTCAGCCTGCCTGTGGCAGCCTGTGCCGAACAGGAGCCCTTTGTTTGTTTTGGTTTGGGCTTTTCTGCTCTGTTAGCTCCTTTAGCTCTGTTAGCATTGTAAGTTCACTCATGTGTCGAATTCCCTGCTAAAATAAGTCTGTTCCCTCTGGCCAACAGACCCCTGCGTGTGTGATAGCATCGCTCTTACAGGCACTGTTTCAGAACCAAACAGAGGAAAAACGCACGCAGCCAGACCTTGGCCAGCTGCCTTGTGGAATACAAAACACAGGTGAGTTGACTGCAAACTAAAAAGCTCCTCTCGTGGTGTATAGATTCATAACCACTCATGAATCTCACATTTCAAGCTCAGTGATTCTCATCTCAATGCAACTCTTGGGACAAGTGATGAAGAGCACTGAGGTCAGAATGTCACCTTGAAGCCTACATTTCTGAACACATACTTTAATTCATCCTTTCATAGTTTTCATTTTATAAGTACATTATTTTATAATCTACTTCTGTCATTGTAATCTGTATACTCTGTACGTGTGACTTTTACTGCATGTCTTTCTGTCCTGTCAGTGGAATTCCTCCTCTGTGGCCCTTGTTTTTCCTTGCTAAAAGGGTTTTTTTAGGGGGAGTTTTACCTTGAGCGACTGCACAAACTGTAAAGTCCTTAAAGGTAAAATGTGATTTGTAATTTTTTTCCCAACCTACTTTACACTCTTGAATTTCCTACGGGATCAATAAAGTATCTATCTATCTATCTATCTATCTATCTATCTATCTATCTATCTATCTATCTATCTATCTATCTATCTATCTATCTATCACTACGCTAGTTGGTTAGCCAGCTACTAATTCCTGCTTCATTTATGGTCAGATTAAACCATAAATTCATCAGATTCAGTGTTCTATATTGACATTTTCCAAGCTATACATAAAACAGCCTCTATGCCTGACTCAACAAGGTTACTCGGAGTCCCTTAGAAATAATGTTTAGCATTATTCAACACCAGAAAGCCATTGAACAACCGATACTCGATATTTGTTGGCAATATCGCTCTTTTGGATGATCCCTTAAATGTCAAACACTTGGAGGAAAGATATTTTAAAGTTGAACAATAAACTTTTTTGTTTAAAATGACATGGAAGTGCTGAAAAAGATAACTTCAGTCGAAATTTTATGACTACAATTACCCCGGGCATCTTTTTCTGCAATAAAGTTTTCATATTAGCACATATCAGACATCATACAAGCTGATTCTAACATATCTGTGATACACCGATATCGGTCGGAAAACTGACATGTTGGTCGGGTTCTAACACAGTTAGGAAACCGAATGCTAGCTTGCTGATTCATGTCTCAGTCATGGTCTGATAAACATCAAATTCATCAAATTTAGCTGCTGTAGTGTCATATTTCTTGAGCGCAGTCTCCATGGGAACAGTACAGGGAAGTTGGGTTTAGTTTCATCTAAAGTAGGTTGGGGAAAAAAAGAACACGGTCACAGGTCGTGATCAGATAGGGAAGCTAATTTACAGTAGCGATTAGAACACTTGCATCAGAGGTGTACAGCCCCACCGTAGATTACTGAAAATAATTGGTCCCTGTTGTCAGTCAGAGCTTTGTAGCCTTCCAGTCTGTTATCTTCTCTAATTAAAATGCTACACAAATGTCATTTTTCATATTGCAATTTACATATTTGTGTAGCACCTCTTGATCACACCTTTAAGTAACATCCTGAATATCCATTTATATATCTGTTCCCTTTTCAAAATCTGCAGCCTTTCTCCAACACCAACTATCTCACAATCTTATCCAATTACAGCAGGATGATCTGACGGCAACAACCTGAGCGTTGCAAAAAAATGACATCTTATCAGGGTTTTAAGATCTGCATGCATTACAATGACATCCAGGTAAGAGGTACAAACTAGAAGACAGGCTTGTCCCAGATGGAGGTGTGAGGACTGGGCGAGGAGGGTTTGATCACATAAATGCTTTTTCATCCCCAACAAACAACAACGCTGACAACGCTGAAGAAACAATCAAAGCGGCCGTTTCGCGGTGGACCACTGTGAAGTTTCTCAAAACAGGTTGCAGCCCAAAGAAAAGTTCACAATTAAATACCACTGAGAGCATTCAATAGATGGAAGTAGCCACAATGAAGAAGAAGCTGAAAAGGGGCAGTAATTCCAAATGATCAGTGCTAACACGAAGTCTATTTTAGATTTTTGTTTAGCATATTTCCATGGCATTTACATGTCTCTCTAGGCAAATGCCCTTGGAACAATTTGTGTCTTTAAAGGCTGACAGGCAATTTGTGCCTTAAATGTCAACAAATGAAAATCTCAAAGGCCTATGTGTCCCGTACACCTGCAAATGGTTAGCAATAATACGCCTGAGTGCCTTAAAACACACAAAAACAAGTTGTTTTCTCCACTATATTAATATGCAGAATCTGGAACGGATGCTGGATGGACCTGTCGTGTTTCATTCAGTCTTGTCAGCATATAGTCGCCTCCTGTAAACACTCAGTGGGCCTCAAGCAAACTGTGTTTAAAACATCACACACACACACACACACACACGCATAAACACACAGTAAACACACAAACATGCACACAGCGCGGCTCTCATCTGCTCCAGCGTCCTGCTGCTCGATTCTGCTAAGCTCGGCTCTTCAGATAACGGTCACTGCAGAATTAATTGCAACCATTCATCTCATTTTACTTGGGAAATGCAACGGCAGTGTTCATTCTGCTGTCACCCCACAATCTGAAACGTAGACTCATATTTTGTTCTCGATACCCCCTACAGAAGGGTCTGTTCTTCATTTATCTTTACTAAACTTTCCCATAAGAGCAAGTCTTCTTTTCTTTTCGTTTTTTTTAAGCCAGAATGCCTTGATTTGTGTCCACAGATGCTTTGCCTTTCACCATACACACTACGCTCAGTGTTCTGACAACTGTTGAATAATAACTGTCAGATCTAAGAGAATGGCTGACAACATCTGCTGCTCACTGAAGAAAATGGGTTCTTGTTTTTGCAGCTCAAGCCACTGGTACAGTTTGGCAACTTACAATTGCTAAAGGAATTTCTCAAATCTAACAGGGCAAAAAGAAAACAATACAGGTGGTGAAAACAAACGGCCTGGCTTTCCAACTCACTTGGAAGATAAACAGAAGCTAACAGTTTAACACGATGGAACATTTCCACCGTAAAACATCCAAAACATCTTCCATGTTGTTTGACCCACAGTACTCGGGAGTTGTGAGCACACAGTTCTCCTGTACAAATGAGGGATTGGTATTGACATTTTGGGCCAGCTCACAATAGGTTTTATGTCCAAATAAAGTGGATGCCAATCTGCTGGTGTTCCTTGCCTGATTTCCAAAGACGTTGCTGCGTTCAGATCTCAGCGATCAAACTGGTGGAATAAGAAGTTGTTATAACCAAACATAGTTTCCTTTTAGGATTTAATTCACACAAAACTTCTGAGCTGAGACAGAGAGACCATTCCCCCTATTACAAGACACTGTGCGATCAACATGAATTTAAAGCTGTTATTTTAAGGTAATAAAGTACATTGTTTTAAAAGACTTCCTCTCAAAAAAAGGTACAGTAAGGAATTCTGGAGAAAGCTGGTTGACTGTTGAGTCTCATACCTAGGTCATCAAATGCCGACACTTTGGGTTGACGCATGATTGGTTGTCACTGTGCGTAATCAAACACCAACAACCAATCGTTGAGTCTCATCCCCAGGTCATCAAATACAGACACTGATGACACAGAAAACCAGGCATGATGATCAACAATCTGCTATCTTTCTCCAAAATCGCTGACAGGACAGAACATTTTTGCATTTCTGAACAAAGGGAACTTCTGGGGCTACTTTCCATATAAACACATTATGCAAAAAAGCTGCGTTCCATAATATTTGACATTGGCTTTGTAGATCTTTTAAAGCTGAACACATACACAAAGTTGAACACATACTTCACAATGGCTTTCACAAGAGAAATACCAATATTTGTAGGAAGATATCTTTAATTTGTTTGTGACTCAAATATCCAACTGGTTTTAGGGCTTGTGCCAACTGAACTCCTTCATGTTGTGTCTGTTAAGGAGTCCGTCTGTTTAAGGTCTGCTGGTGACAAACCAAAAAATAAACCCAACTGTTGCTAAGCCACGAGCCTGTGTTAGCTTGAGGATTCTTGAGAATTTGGCACAGACTTGATCTCCTGGCCAGACTGACTAGGAATAAATATTCTTGACCTAGCCAACAGAAGTTCAAGCTGGGGGTCGTCTAATTTCATGTAAACTGAAGGAGTGAATTTTAGGAGTGAATTTTAGACTTCGCATCCTGACGTAGTGTCTTTTGTTGTGATTACAGCTCCTATATCAAATCTGTAATACCATGATATTAACAAAAATTACTATGTGAGGTGCGATTTTCAATGTGCATTAAGAATTGGAGTGAATATAAAATGAAGCGATGTCTTCACCCAACACAACAATTATTCCCCTGCAGGTTTACGCCACAATCTTCGGCCTGGGTCATCCAGAGATGTCATAACAGCCTTGTCACTGTCATTTTCATTGCTCCCATTGTGTCCAGAAGACCGCGGCAGACATCATTATGAGGGAGCTGACGACCGCGCTCACATGTTCCAGGGGAGGCTTGGTTAGCAGCAGGTTTCCACTCTAATGGTGGGCCAAATTAAGTCCGAGATGGATCGAGCTTGCTGTACGGTCAGCACATAAAAAGTCTAATTAGATCATTTGCATGATCGCAAGCACCCCAGTTTGAACACGGGGAATAAAGGGAGAAACTGGCTTGTCCAGAAACGGTTCTGAATTCTCGACTTTGTGCTGATTGACCGACACACAGCTTGATTTTATGACACTCCTATCTGCACTGCAAAGTCCCCTCTTTCATGTCAGCACTAAGACTGCATACTAAATGTGCATTCTTGGTCATTTTAGGAAAGAGCATTGAAATAATGACTTCATTAGATGACTGACATAGACACAGAACTACATGGCAACTATATTGATAAACAATGAATCTGTTAGTTAGTTATTTTTGACGCAGAAATGCCAACATTCACAAGTTCCAGGTTTACTAAAGAGAGAATTAGTGGCTTTTCTCCATTTTACATAATTACTTCCAACAAGGATTCCACAGCATGGATTTCCCCCTAACTTGGATGTCTGATGGTCTCGGCTCATTAACTTTTGGTGCAGATCCGGAAAAAGGGACGGATCATGGAATTTTTTCTCTGTTTTTGCACATTTTTATTCATTTTGCTCTCTTATGCACAATTCTTCAATGACACATCATTATGATTCCATCTGCACTGTTTAGATGTCCTAATAGTTGGCTGTTACAGATCTTGTGATTTAAATGATAGTTAGGGGGACTGTTGGCCCTGGTGGAGATTTGTTCTTTCATGAGTGCCATTCTAGTTGTAAAATAAATATGTTGGAGTTTTCAGAAGGTGCAACCATCAGCTCAGGGACATTGTGAAGGCCATTTTTCTATATTTTCTGACATTAATTCTATTACTCAAGGACATAATTGGCTTTTAAATCAAATATGTAAATAGTTCTTGGTTGCAAAAATATTCAAACTGAATCTATAATCTGAAATCAGAGAATTTAGATTTGTTTTTATTAAAAAATGCTTATATCAAACACGAAAATAGTTTTTTTGAAAAAACAAAAAAAGGCTATGATGTAATAAGGTAGTAAAAACCCTTTGTAGCTCTTAGTCTCAATTTACTACAAATGGCTACTCATATTATGCTTGAAAGAGAAAATTCTCTAATACCACTACCTACTTCACATTAGCCCAACATGACTCAGTATTGTTGGGATAATGTGTTGTGCTAATGCTCAGTAATAGCCAGAATTTCACGTGCTCATGGTACCTAAAGTGAACACTAGATGGGAGTTTTTTTGATTTGGAAATTTGTCATCAGCATAACGGTTCACTTCTAGTGCAGGATGACGCCCCACATCTACAAATTGTAACAGTTGGAAACTGAAACAACACATGTGGGATTCGTTAACCACAACTGCTTTTGAAACTGGACAGTGAGTACCACCCATTTCCTGTTACTGAAACCCGCTGCATCACCATATACTCTTCTCTGAAAGAGAAAACGAAGAGCGAGGAAGCAAGGGAAATCCTGACGTCTCACAAATGGGTCCTGACGTGAAAGTAAAGTAAACAGAATAAACGAAGACATTATTAGTTTACAAAACGCCTTTTTGAGGATATCAAAGGTTTAAAAAGATTTTATCCCCTCAAGCAGACTCCATTCATAAAGTATAATCATTCATGATTTAAATGATAATTAGTTTTTTGATGTGAGGGGTTTATCTGTGGCTCTTAAACAGTTCCCGTCAATAGCTTATGAAAGAGCATGTTCACTGCATGACAGCTGTTTTCCTGAATAGGGGGAATTGTGAGAGTTATTATGCCGAGGACTGACAGTTCAGTTTGAACTTCCCTTCCTCTCCCTGGTCAGGATAAATAGCCGAGTGAATGTGAAGTGCTTATTTATTTCTAAAAAGGCATCACTTGTAACCATCTCCTCCATATCCAGCTGTCTCTGTCCAGTGTAATATTAGTGGTTAAGAAAATATGCTGAAGAGCCTGTCACCTACACTTCTCATCCAATTAAAGATCCAGGGAAACTGATTTTTCTCTCTCACACACACACAACCATCATCAGCCAGACTATCGAATCAGTTTATTTGTCATTCCTTCGCCTTTCCACTGACTGCATATGGATGAAAATTACAATTATCTGGCCAGCCCATCATCCAACCTTGATGGAAACAAGAGAAATCTATACAGCTCCCTAATGAGCACCGTTGCTGCCATTTGATTAGGGACTTAATTGTGATAATAATGAACAAATACACCCAGCTCTTGCTAAAACGGTCTTGCAAGCATTCAGCTAATTAATGGCTATTTGCCCACTGATGCTGATGAAGAAGAAAACCACTAGGGAGACACACTTTCCTCTCAACCCACGGAGAGAGCCAGAAAGCAACTGTGCCGGTCTGGTAAGCTTTCCACGAGAAGCTCTCGTCATCACTCTGGGGGGAAACACGATCCTGGCCAACAAAGGCCACTACATAAAAGATTATGTTGTCTTCCGGGGATCCGCCTAAATTGTAGGTCAAAGGCTTGACAGCATTATTCAGCCATCTTGAAAGTAGGCTGAAACCATGTCACAACACGATAGCAACAATGCAGACAGGCCAATCTGCAACGACAGCAGCCGGGCAGCTCACACTGGCTCTCGAGCGATGCAGAGGAGGGGATAGTTGGCAGAGCAGCAGCAAAAAACGTGCCTCAGGCCACACATCACCAAGAAAGCAGGAAGGAAGAAAAGAGAGAGAAGAACGAGGGGCGACAGAGACGGAATCGGTGACATCGCTTTCTAAAAACAATCACAACTAGGCTAAACAAAAGACGAGCAAGGAGCGAGACAAGGAGGAAGACATATGGGGGCAGGCCAGGTCCCCCGGCCCACTCTAATGTCCTGCCATTACCCTGTGAACACAGCCACGCATGTTGTTTCTGACCAATTAGGCAGGCATAAAGGCAAAGGGCTGGAACTCAGCTGGGGGCGCAGATAGTCTGCTGGTTACATCTAGGCCACTCTCTCCCTCTCCTTTTTTCTCTCCCTCCACTTCTTTCCTATTTGTTGAATCTGGCTGAGCAGTGAGGCCAACGACGGGGGGGGGGAATTGGTGGAGGTGGAGGTGGAGGAGGTAGGGGCGATTTCATTCGGCACCTAGCACAGGATGTCAAGCTGAGTCTGCGGCAAACGAGGCTATCCCTGGACCTTTCATTTTTTATCAAACACACACACACACTGAAGTCATAAACTGGCCGAAGGTTATGAAAACACAACCGGGCTGCGAGCATGCGTGCTGTGTGGTGTGACTTTTGTAGGATCCTGAAAGCCCACATAGATTCACAGAGACACATTCAGTCGCAAAGGCCACTTCTCAGTCCTGTATCCTTCTTGTTATCACTGCGCTAATAATGTCAGCGAGAGCATGGAAAGAGTGTAGATAATGGCATGAAAGCACGGTCATTAGCCCTTGTTTAGTTATGCCTAGGAATAACGAGCATGCCAGCAGAAAAAGAAAAGCAGAAAAAGTTATGAAAAAGGCACAAACTATGTATCAATTTTAGACATTTTTTTACTTTATCAAAAAGCAATTTCCCATGCAGGGAACCCCATGGAACTTGGGAGCATCCAGTCAGGAATTAATGTGTATTTTTTTTCCCCCAGTAATCACAGGCTTTCAGAAAGCAGGATTAAGAGGTATACACACACAATGACCCCATTATGTCAGCCGTGCCGTTAACAAAAGATAAATGTGCTTCCAAGGAACTTATTGCAAGATCACAGCATTGGAAGAAGGGACTGATGGCGTAAAAAAGAAAAAAGTCTTTTGAGAGTGCGGCTGATGAAATCGGAGAAAAGCGGAAATTTACTCCACTAAAGAAAAACACACGACCACTGCCAAGAGTGCTTGCCCGCTCGCAGCTCTTTGCACTCGTCTGTTCGTGAACGTGGTCAAAATGTGGACGGATTCTCGCCCGGGACGTGACCCTCTGCTTTTTCTGGCAACTGACGCAACAGCCGCAGGCTATGGTAAACACAGACGTGGGGGGGTGCGCTTGGACAAGTACAGCGAACAAATAGACTGGTGGGGCCTGATTCAAAGACTGTGCAAATATGGACGTGCAGGAGCAAAGAACAAGAGGGGGTTTCAGGGATAAAGCTAGATTTTCTATTGTGTAATGAGTGAAAACATCTGTAAACTGTTGACTGGGCCACGTCATCAGGGAAAGACTAACCTTCAAGCTGTGTGAGACTTTAGAACATTGACTGTGCTCACACACACACACGCATAAAATACAGCATACGAACATACACTCCACAGTTGTTAAATTCTCAACGAATTGCTGGACCTTACTGGCCTCTCAAGAGGGAAGGGGCACTTAAGGCGTTTCATTCGTTCAAGATGTGATCTAATCCTCTACTTCTGCCCCTGGCCCGCAGCAACACAAATAACACAGACACACACTACCCAGAAAAGCACACAGCAAAATAAACAAACATGTCTGTACTAAACGGCCTGTGTGCATCATGTAACCAAATCTACAAAGCGCTGTGAGCGAAATGCACTTGCACAAGAGTAATGTGCACACACACACATACACACACACACACACACACACACACACACACACACACACACACCTCTTGAAAAGCGTGCCTCAACAGAGAGACTTACCCTCAAGCTAGTGCCCCGACCACCATGCGGGGAGAAAAGTGCCGTGAATGCAAAAAGGATGTGCACTAACATCTCCCCCTTTTTTCCTCACATCCTTCCTTTTTCCTCCCTCCATCTCACCCGATCACCTACTTCCTGCAGTGATCGCCTGCGGGAGAAGACCTGGAATTGTAAAGCTTAATCAGCTTTTATCACCCACTGAAAAACAGGCTTCTTTGCAGGGCTCCGATATGTTTTTACCTGACATTTCTGTCCTTTCTTTGAGAAACAAAAGATTTCCTGGATGCAGTTGCTTTGACCTTTGGGGTCATCAGTCATGCACTGTTTTTACATTTTGCAGGCAAGGGGTTTACGTCTTGCCTTAAGGGCAAAGGAAATCAGGGACGACCGCAAAGGAACCAATCAATATTGTAGGTAGTTAAGGTATGGTAGCAAGATTTTTCACTGGTCAACACCAGGTCAGCAAGTCACTGAAGGGTTGCAGGAGTATGTCTAAATTCAGATGCAGCAAAGCCCAGCACTGACGATTACTGCTTTAAACAGACAGACAATCAAATGTATATTATGTAACATCTGTTGACAGAAGGCTTTCTACCAAAACAAAAGACAGCTGTCGTGTGTGGTGGGCCGGGCAGAGCAGGGACCCTCACACCTGGAGTCACTTTGGATTCTGCTCTGATTTGTAACTGCTTGCCGACAGAAGGAGAGCTCAGACATTACTGTCTTGGCATTAAAAAGTGGATTTATCCTCACTCCTCTTTATCAACCGGACTCCAGCAGCAATCCCCAGAGGTGACCGGCATTGTCAGGTGTCGATGCCACCTTACTCTCATGTTGACTGCTGATTGGAGCCAAACTCTAAATGAAATTTGTTTCACGAAGACAATCGCAGAGAGGAGAGGGTGAGTGCTGAGTTTAGTGAGGGCTGACCTTCATTAAACACAGATAAAAACACCCTGGGTGTGTGGCGCTGCTCGAGAATTTCAGTTTACAGCTAGTTTACAGTAAAGTCATCTGGCTTGGGGCTGATAAACACAAATGAGTAACACTAATAAAGCCAAATGATTCTGCAGTTCAAACTCGCTTCACTGGTGGTAGATAAACCTCTGAACAACCACCATCCAATGTGACTCTGGCACAAATGTCCACATTCGAGGTCATTTTTAAAGTTTTGTTAGTGTTAAGTTTAGTCATGCCCGCTAATTTCCTGATGCAGGCAACTAAATTAAATGCACTGTTACCTTGAGTGCGCTAATGGATTTCTCTGGGTGTGAACATTGTTGGAAACATTTGGCATATCATGACTACACAACGTAGCGAAACACATAGCAAAGGTCAAGTCGTTCTTAGATATTCTGAAGCAGAATTCCTACATACAACATCCTTAAGTGTCTGAGGTGTATCACTTTTTAAAGTCGAGGCCAAACAAGAAGGCACAACGACACTGAAATAGACAGTGCTGCTCACACAAATAAGAGTCATCATCAGCCGTGACCATTTTTCAGGATTTAATGCTTGTGGATCAAAATGAGCATTTTGCCTGATCACATAAACAGCATTAATGGTTCAAATGTGCTTTTAAAACAGTCTGTGGGTTTTATAAGCTGAGGTCTTTTATATAAACTTGTGATTACGGCTGTCTGAAGCACCTCTGAGCAGGTTTTAGTGCGTTTGTTGTCATTTTGGAGTATTTTGTTTTGATAACACCGCCGCAGTGACTAATGAGTTACCGGAAACTTTTGAACCTTTTAAACATAATGGAACAAGTTAATGGCAGGTATATATTGTTTGACAAACGCTACAAATCATCACTGTTCATGGACATTTACTGTCCAGGCAGTGCAGTTGTGTCACACCTTATGTTCTCAAAACAGATGCTGCAGTTCTCATCTGTAAACACAAAAAGTAACTGATATACTGTATTAAGGACTGGCTGAATAAATATTTTATGTTTTGCAAGGACAGGTCACACAGCAAAGTTTACTTTTCCAAGTCACGCTACATTGACACTGTTCCACGAAGTGAGACGTGAGACACTATGTCCGCCACCTTGAGTCAATTTCCTCAAGTGTGCCTCCCAGTCAACATCAATGACCGTCCAATGCTTCATAGAGTCGTTCTGTACGATATGAAGAGCTATCAGTTATGATTCTGAAAGTGAGAGGAAATTTTGTGGTCCACTTAATCTTGTTTGCTAATGACTGGTTAATGTGAATGAGTGAGTAATGAGTGAGAAGGAGAAAATAAAAAAAAAAACCTTATGAGGATGATGACTAAGAGCTGCGCTTCCAGTAAAAGTAGAACTCCAGGTGGTTCACTCATCACTGCCATTGCCTCATTATCATTGGTCACCTTTAACGCTAACAACCTGGAAAGTCACTCTACTGTCGCAAAAGTGCACGTAAGGTGAGTGAAAATGTCCAGGAACAAGGGGTCAATTTCTTCTTGTGTGGCAGTAAAGTTTTGCATCAATGCCAGCCAGCACTGACAGGCTGATAATATCTGCCTCGGTTGCCATTGACTTGCATGATGTATATCAATACCCAGCGGCTCACTCCCCCGCTTGCACAGACCAAAGACAACGATGGGCTCATATTCCAAACACCAGCCGCTGACATTTACACAGCATCTACTGAGAAGAGGGAAAGCACAAATGTTCCGGCTCTGTGGGAGCGCTCGAAGAATGTAAGCCTTTTCTTAAGACTTTGTTCATCTTCCGTTTCTTTCTTCTCGCTCAGCAGGCAGCCATTTTCCTGGCTCACACTGAAGGCTGTTTGGCACACCTGGTTCATAGCAGGAGACAGCGGGGGGAATGAGGGGTGGAGGGAGGTCACGGTGCTCGGAGCCGGCCAGGAGGCGCCGGCTTAACGGGGGCATTTTATTCAGACAGACACCCGGCTCACTGGTCATTACTGCTGTAAGGGGATTTCAGGTCCAGCTACAAGCTCACCTATTTCTGGGGCTTTGTGTTAGGTATATGCGCCCCTGTGTGTGTGTGTGTGTGTGTGTGTGTGTGTGTGTGTGTGTGTGTGTGTGTGTGTGTGTGTGTGTGTGTTTTACACTGTAAAAGGAATACTTTATAATGGATGGAAAGGTTGTTTTGCAAAAATTGATTTTAATTTAAAATTCCTATAGTTGGTTGCGTCTCAAGCACAAACAAAATAACAGAACTGTCACAGTATTTTATTTTTAATAAACATCTAAATTTACAGGGGGCCTTCTAAAACTTCACTAAAATGTCTCTGAGCAACACAGAACTGCTCCGTGGTTGCTGTTCTTTGGCTGAACCTGACCTCTGACCTCCTTGATAAATTGGCCTACACTAGTAAGAAATATAACCATTGTTATATCATGCTTCTGCAAGTTCTTTTGAGGGATACTCCATCACTTTGATACATCAAACTGTGTGTAGGTCATGGGTGGTACTATTGCATATGTGAATACAGTAGCATAAAGTGTTTTGTGGCTCCAGAGGAAGCTGCATGTAATCTGTCACTCAGTGGTCATGTGGTATTGTGGGTAATGTCGGCGCAAGGTTTTGAAAAGGTTTTGAAATGTGTTATGATATAATCAATAAAGAGTACAACAGTGTTACAGTAGTGCAAACTTAAACAAGTGGACTGTCCTTCAAAAGCCAGCATCTACGTTACCCACAATGCAATTACCCACTGATTGACATCACTTGGAAGCAATCTATTAGATTATATGCAGCATCCTCTGGAGCCACGATAGACTTAGGCTGCATCCAAGTATCCAGACTTCACCGGACTTGCCGCCTAGCTGCATTTGTGGGCACATTAGCAGGAAGTCTGTGAGTTTTGAGGGCTGTCCAAAACTATCCAGTCCACAAGGGCTCTCAAGAATCTTATTACAGAACTTATTACAAATGTGTAAAACAATTATTCTATTGAAATGTTACTTGAGTCAAGTAGACCAAAAATTGAATTTAAATATATTATGATTGAGAAACATGAAGACATATTTTAGAGGTTAAAGAGGGAAGCAAACTTTTCTTGGGTCTTTAGGGCTGTCTATCAGCAGTACATTTGCTTCACGGTCTCACGCACTCACAGACTTGAGGTGATGACACCTAACAGTACGTACGACTGTTACGGTCCGCAAGAGCTCAGTCCACAAGTCCGGAGGGTGGCAATTTGGACGCAGCCTTATACTCATTTTTCATGGTGTAGTGCTCCCCAAGACCTGTAAACACAGTTTGTGAAAAGGGTGGAGTTGCCCTTTAAGCAATAAACTATTTTGATTTATCTAATATCATGACGTTTGGTTTCCTTTTTGCTAAATCTAACAGCTCAAACGTCAGACAAAAATGCAAATATCCTGGGGATTATTGCGACATTTTTAGTTCAAATATTAAAGATGAGCTGTGTGTGTTCCTGTTGTTAGTCTCTCTTATCAGCTTTGTGTGTTTTTTGTGACAGTTTTACAGACACAGTGGATTAGACTGTTTTGCGTTTCGTAAGCCTCAAAAAATCATTTTTGTCAACGGGGGGGTTTCCATTCCTCCGACACATTGCTTCTTATTTAGGATTACACGCACAAACACACACACGTCCAGCTGACCATAAAATAGAGTTGTTTTTACAACAGAACAGATGTACCTCATTTGATTGTTGTTAGCCTACACAGTGGTGCAGGTGGGCTTCAGTACTGGATGGATAAACACGGTGACAACCCTTCAAACTGAAACTGTCAAACTCCACATTTATCCCCGAGCACCTAGATAACCATCGAGATAATCCATCAAGCGAACACTCGCACACAGAGTTAGCACACACAAACACACACACACACACACACACACACACACACACACACACACACACACACAGATACACACACACACACACAGGACAACGAAGCCCCGAAGACTTTTATTGCTGTACTGGAGGAGGCTGCAGTGTGTCTGTCCTTTCACTGCAGTACTCCGAGCTGTCAGCTCCGTCTCCTCCCCGTGCTAACTTCTCCCCGTGTGAATGCATCATATGTTAGAGGCCACATTATACAGTGCATTTCCCCCTCAAGCAAAGGCCCTCATTTGACTGCGCCGGCGTATCGAATTCAGCGGACGAGGGCAAGGAGCAAATCTAGGGGCTTTAGAGAGGCCGCCTTTTAATGCACACTTCTCTTTTGATGTATGTGATGTTGTGGCGAGCAGCAGAACGAGGGAGATATGGAGGCTTCCGTCTCGGATTGGCGCCTGGCTCCCTCCGTTCTTTGATGTGCCTCTTTGTTCTGGAGCGGTTTGTTTGGATATGCCTCTTCTGCGCTCTGCATCTAGTGTTTTATGACTGCGCTCCAAGTCCTAACCTTAGCGAATGTTAAGGACAGTAGCAACAAAATGTGCATGCATAAAAGGATGCCCCCCCCCACTGCGCTGCTCCAGGCACATTTTTTTTTTTTTTGGGTGGTGCGATCTCTGCTATCCCGGCCTCTCATGTCAGAGCCAATGAGGCGGCATCACAGCCGCGCTGGGCGACTCAGTAAGCCGTGACATCACAGAATTACAAATAGGAGGCTGTTTGAAACTGACTCTCATCTTCATCCTGCTGAGGACTTTTGGAGGATAATGAACTGTCTACTAGCAGGGTGTAGCTGGAATAGGTAAACAGCGCCACGGCTTTGGCAGTATTTGCCGGTACCCTGGGGGGCCTAGCTGGCGGTGAGGCTGCCTTCAAAAATGTGCCTTCTGTGATCAGACTGTCATTGTCCCTTGTTTCACCCACACTTGGCAGTGGGTGCAGACACACACACAGAGGAAGAAGGTGGGGAGTCCGCTTTCTAGTTGTTGGCAGTTGACAAAAACGATGCCCATTCACAGTTTGGGCATTGAGGCACTCAGTGGGCTGGACCGGACCCCCTTTTTGTTGGCTTTAGAAGGGGGGGATACCCTCTCTCTGCATTCCTTTACAGTGAACAAAAATGATTTGACTGAGCTGCTCTGTACAGCTGTAGAGTTAAGAGGCTGACAACTGAAAATTCAATTCTGTACATCTCATGCTTCACAAAAGCATACATCAGAACGGCTACACAAAAAAAAAAACATCAAAACATACAGTTGCTCCCCGGTTTTTACATCTGTAAACCTGGACAAAGCACAGGCTCGCTGTGTGTCGGCCACGGCTGGCAGCATGAATGTGAGCCTCCAGGAAAAAAAAGAAAAAAAAAAGAGTAGCTGTCTGGAACGCTGCCAGCAGGCTTGAAACAGTGAAAACTGTTGCAGCAACAATAGCAAACCACAAAAACGCACACTGGGCTGTGGATTGTGGACACAGAAGCAGAGCCTGTCTGCTCAACAGCGCCCTGATAAAGAAAAGGTCCTCGCTCTGGGAAACGCAATTAACATTCTGCAGCAACAATTGGGCAAAAGAGGGCGTGGTGGAAAATAACATCTCCTCAGAAAACTATGACCCCGAGGCAAGAACTCTGCCGAGCTCAGCTGAACATGCCAGGCGGAGCAAAGTCACATTGGCGTCCACTTGAAAGTGCATCAAACGGGGAAGCTATGAGTCAGTGAGTGCTCAGCACACGAGGGCAAATAACCCTCTGTGTCCTCTGACGCCTCGGTTATCATGAAGCGCATCACCTCTGGGTACGAAAGGCATGCGAGCAGCGACAGAGGGTGACAGCAGGCTGGAAGTGAGAGTGACAAAGGGACTTATCCGTGTCACATGCCAGGGCTGAAACCCATCTGCACATGCTGGCCAATGGCTTCCCTGCTACAACACCCCCCCTCCCTCTCTCTCTCTCTCGCTCTCTCTCCCTCCCTCCTTCTCCTCTTCCTCTCCACCAGCCTCACTCGCCTTGAGTGGGTACAGATGTGTGATCCACAGACGCTCCCACTCTGGAGCCCTTATTGGAGCCACAGGGCTCAACAAAGGCTGGCACACAGCTCTGAAGAGCTCCTGGCCAAAGTGTCACCGCGCACAGTCACATCATTTGCAGGGCGATTGTGCGCCGGGTGATAGAGGTGCTCCAGCTCAACACGGGGAGGCATTTTATCGCTCAGAGTGACCTGATGGGACGCAATTTAACGGCTCACATAGCACGAATAAAGCACGCTGGTAAGTCACGTTGTGGCACGTGCAAAAGAGAATGAATTTTAACAAGATTGCCTACAAAAATGTTGATGTTAAAGGAAGAAAAAACATGGACTATCCTTTGTTCCCGCTCGAGTTCCCACTACTGAAAGTCTCCAATGGATGGATTATTAAAAGTTGCATCAAACTTGTTTTCTTTTGAGCATTTTTCCAATTGTTTACAGATTACCAGACTTCATGTAATCCCGGCTACAGCAGGCAGAAGATTCATCTTCAGTCACTGACACTGTTCTCCTGAGGCGCCGGGTAAATTTAGACACAAGCGTTATGATTGAGAGAGGTTTTATTTTGTCTTGTTTGACAGGAGCTTGGCAAACATCTGCCCCCACTGCTTCTATAGAACCGAACGCCCCGCATTGTCAGACAAATCCAGACGAACCAAATGCAACAACAGAAATATAATTACTTCTTTCAAGTGTGTGTGTGTGTGTATATATATATATATATGTGTGTGTGTGTGTGTGTGTGTGTGTGTGTGTGTGTGTGAATGAGGCTGGAAGCTTTTTGTTGTGTTTTGACAGTGTTCCATTCAAAATGACAGGAAATAATCTTGTTTGCTAGATGAAGCCATGAGAACATCTTCAGTGCAGAAGAGTGGCCTGATGTCTGATTATTGACCCAATGATCTGATCGATGTGACAGATCACACATGATTCATATTATACAACAATGTCCTGAAGTCACCCCGGATTTTACTTCCTGTTGTTCTCTAGCCTCAATCTGTACTTCCCGTTATTAACACCACATCTCGTTGCGCTTCCATACACACACGCACACACACACACGAACCCTTCAGTCCACTATGTGTTGATCATCCTTACCTCTTTGACTTTCTCCCGGCGCTCGTTGGTGCTTGGGTCGCTCGGCTTGCCGTAGTCTCTGCCCAGCGGGGGTTTAAGCAGGCACCGCTTGAACTTCGCGTAACTGAAAGTATCCGTGTCGGCTCCGTGGCGGTCCGCGGCGGTCGCCCTCTCCGAGGCGGACTCCGCTCTGGACCTGGACAGAGTCAGATCCTCCAGCGCTTTCCCCCCGGCGAGCCGCTCCTCGGTCGCCTCTCGGGAGACGGCCGGTTTGCGGCTCAGACTCTTCAGCTTGGTGCTGGTCTCCCCTTTACCCGAGGTCATGCCCCGCGGGTGCTCCTGGTCCTTGGGTCTCTTTAAGTGCTCCCTGGCATCGTTCTCGGACCCGGAGCCGACGGTGACCGGCGGGGTCTCCGTCTTGGACAGGAAAATGCGCTTTAGCCGCACCGAGTCGGGCAAAAAGAAAAGGGCCCCAAAACACAGCGTGACCAAACCCGAGAGGAAGAGCAGGAAGACGAACTTCTGGGACAGGCGCAGACCCATGCCCGATGCCGACACACCGGGCAACTTTCGGAAAACCATCGAAACTTTGTGTTTCTCTAGACGCTGCCTTCACGGGGTCTCTCTCTGCCTCCTCCGCTCTCTACTCAGCAGCCTGTCTGCTGCCGAGGGGCATGTGTAAAGAAGAGGAGAAGAAAAAAAATCTAGATATGCGGGATTTAAAACACACCCCCGTGACACTTCCACACACACACATACACTCTCTCTCTCTCTCTCTCTCTCTCACACACACACACACACACACACACACACTCACACACTCACGCGTCTTCACCTCGCTATCGATTGGATCTGCATGCGCGAAGGTTAGGGCCTGCCTGCATCAACAATTTGCACAATCGTATGACGAAACACAGCCGGAGAGATTTAAAGAAGGGTTGTGTCTAATAACGCGATCGCTCACGTCAACACAACCAAAACAGCACCGGTTGCTGACAGATCTACGGAACCGGCGTCCACTGAGACACTGAGCCGTGTTCAGGAGATGACAGGATTTACTGTATCGTGCGCGCCGGGCTGACAAATAAACGTACTTTTGTTTTTTTGTTTAGTATCAGAAGAAGAAGAAGAGATGGTCCAACCTCTCGGGGCCTGTGAACAAAGTTGTGTCTCGATGCATTATTCCGTCAATAACACGTTGCTCTACGCTGCAAATAAAAAACATAAAAACAACGCTTTCATTTCCAAGCGTGCACGCAAGAGCATCTTCACCCCCTCTTCTCTCTCTCTCTCGCTCTCCGGTCTCCCGTTTCAAGCCGAGCCACGTTTCTGCATCAAGACGAGAGAGAAAAGACCTCACGCCGTTCTGATCGCATCTACCCCCTGAACACAGCTGGTGGACAGAAACGCGTGTGTGTACATGTCTGTCAGCTGCGCTCCTCCAGGAAAGAGAGAGGGGGGGAAAAAAAGAAAAAGAAACGAGAGAAAAGAGAGACAGCCTCCCGATTTCACCCCTCGATCCGCTGGCGTCAACACGCCGGGCGAAACAGATCGGCGGATGACATGGAGGAAAAAAGAAAAAAAAGAAGGCGGGTTTTGTCCCATGCGAAGTTATCCTAGCCCCCGATCCGAATCCATAGAATAAACAGATCCAGCATCCGAGCCCCGCCGGTGCCTCTCTCTATCTCTCCCCCGCCAACAAAGACAGACACACCGCCGCCGCGTCGTCGTCGCTCCGGTACCCGCCGTCAGTGCTTCGCTCCCTCGCCTGTAGCGCGCACTTGTGTCGCTGCTGTGCCGCGGACGTCCGCTTGCGTAAAAAAGGAGAGCAGCGAGAGGAGAGGAGATGAGAGGCTGGAAATGTAACATATAGTGCGGGCAGGGGCGAGGAGGAGGAGGAAGAAGAAGAGGAGGGGGGGGGAGAGAGGAGACGAAGCGGTCCGCTGCTCGGCGATCCAGTGGGCTGGTCGGGTTTTTTTTTTTGTTTTTTTTTTTCTTGATGGATATTCACAGCGGCTTATCAAAACACAGTTAAGCCGTTTGGACAAAAAGGAGAGAGGTCTGAATGTATGTTATGAAAAACATCATCCACACCCCTGAGGAAAATGAGCTTGTTTTAATCCTGGGGAGATTTTTAAAAGAAAATTTAAAAAAAAAAAGAGCTACACATGTCTGAGCAACGAAGCTGTAAAAATAAAGATGTTTTCAGCCTACCATACAAGAGTCCGTCTGATTTTTCTCTTCTTGTTCTGGAGACCTCTGTTGAACTCCATGGGTTCTGATGTAACCAGGAAGAAACCCACCTGATGAAAAAGTGACACCTATTCATGAAATATTTAATTTGCTGTGAATGACATCTTCAAATGTATATTTTGTTAGCTTTAAGCTTTGGTTTGTGCCTCACAGAATCAAGTTTTTCCAAGTGGGAGTTTGGCACTGATGCTAACGGTACATTTAAGCTAACGACAGTTACAAGGTCGTTTACAACACTTACTGCCATTTTGAAGACATTCTCCGGTTCCTTAAAGATTATAAATTATTTGTGGGATGTAAATTAAAGACTTAAACTAAAAAAAAAAGTTTGCCTTGCTGTGAATTACATATTCAAATGTATATTTAGTTAGCCTTAAGCTTCAGTTTGTGCCTCACATCATCAACGTTTCTCCAAGTGGGAGTTTGGCATTGATGCTAACAGTACATTTAAGCTAACGATAGTTAAGAGGTAGTTTGCAACACTTACCTCAGTTTTGAAGACATTCTCCAGTTCCTTAAAGATTAAAAATGTTCTCTGGGGTTGAAATTAAAGACTACCACTAAATAAAAGTTTTCCTTGCTGTGAATTACATCTTCAAATGTATATTTTGTTAGCCTTAAGCTTCAGTTTGTGCCTCACATCACATCATCAAAGTTTTTCCAAGTGGGAGTTTGGCACTGATGCTAACGGTACATGTAAGCTAATGACAGTTAAAAGGTCCTTTACAACACTTACTGCATTTTGAAGACATTCTCTGGTTCCTTAAAGATTAAAAATCCTCTGTGGGATGTAAATTAAAGACTACCACTAAAAAACATTTCCCTTGCTATGAATTACATCTTCAAATGTATCTTCTGTAGCTATGAAGCTTCCGTTTGTGCCTCGAATAATCAGTGTTTTTCCAAGAAGGAATTTGGCATTGATGCTAACGGTACATTTAAGCTAACGATAGCTAGGTAAGTTGAAGAGCCTAGCAGGTTCTTTTACAACACTTACCCCAGACTCGAAGACATTTTTGAAATTCCTGAAAGACTCTTCCATTAAGCTGAGACAAAAAATGTTTTGTTGGATGTAAATTAAAGATATAACCAGATTCCCTCCTCTTGTTTTATTCTCCAGATCTCTGTTGCCCTCCATGTGGCGGTCATTTAAAAGGGCAAAACCAACCTGATGGAAAGTGTCATTAACTCATTAAATATATTCACATCAGCTTATTTCTTGTGCATTCAGATATCAAGTTTCTCCTTTCGTAGCCTCTTAAGCATCAGTTTGTGCCTCAATGCATCAACACAAGCCAAGAGAAATGTCACAGCTGCGGCTATCATCTTTGTTTGACTGAAGAAAGAAGTCAGCACACTGAAAATGGGTTAAAATTCCTGCTTTATGTGAAGCAGATAGGACATTTTTCATTCCAGTTTGGTAAAATAACCTCTCAGTAATCTAGAAACATCTCCAAAAAAAGCTGTAAGTGTTCTTTAAACCCCTGCAGGCTTGGTTTTTATTTTGCATATATATGTGTATATATGTGTATATGTATGTGTGTGTGTGTATGTGTGTATATATATATATATATATATATATATATATATATATATATATATATATATATATATATATATATATATATATATACACACATATATGTGTATATGTGTATATATACACATATACATATATGAAGGATGGATGGATGAAGGATGATTGATGAGTTGCATGAATTGCTAGACACTCATGAAGGACCACAGAGGATGATGGATGGATTGCACTTCTGTGAACACCCTGAAACATACTGTAGGCTGTTTACTTATGCAAACTGTGACCAATTCATTTTGTTTATTTGGCCTGTAATGGGTCACATCTGCTCTGTCCTAGTTTCTCATACCACTACGTATCTGGTGTTACCCTTCCACATGTTGCTTAGTATTATATTGGTCATATATGTACTAAATGAGGTCATGATCAAAAGTAATGTGGACTGATGCTTTTAAGTTGAACAAAGCATCATGTCAGGGTCATGCCTGCTTTTTCTGGGGCTTTTAGCTCAATTACGCTGTCTTCATCAGCTCAGCTCCATCAGTTGTCATGGAGACGGATCTCCCGACTGGCAAGGGCTTCAGATCCACCTCCATCACCGACTGAAGTCTATCTGCTGATGAACATTGCGTGATGCAGTTGAGAGATCTGGAAAAAGTTGGGAAATGCACCGTGTGTTGTGATCTGATCGTTCTGCATCATGGCTATTCATCATTGTTTGAAATTGTCTGGGGTGTGCAGGGGCACAATAAGTTTGGAAAAGTGTGTTTACATAATGTCGACATAAGCAAGATAGAAGCTAAATTGTGAACACAGTGTTTTCTCGGGATTAAACAAGATAGATTGGCCCGCGAGTTGGCCATTACTGAAGAGCCTGCACAGCACTATTCAACTAATGCACCTGAAAGCAAGAATTAGAAAATGAGGTCTGATCGGTTTCAATATTGGTCTTTAATTACAGTCACCTCTCCACTAAAAAGGTCCCTGCTGGTCCTGGGAGACCAGGTGTGTAATTGTCATTGGGAGGTCCAAAAGTTACCTCGGACACCCGCACAATCAGTGTATTCAGTGCAGACCATCAGTGTCATTGACATTCCTGACAATGTCTGTGATGTCTGATGAACTCTTAATGAACCTCAACCACAGAACTTCCTCTGCTCCTCCCTTTGTCTCAGTCTCTGCTGCTGGAATTTCAATATAAAACTTTTTTTTTTTTTACTTCCAGGCAAAAAGAAATAAGTTGACGAGATTTTTAAAGCATTTCCTTTGAAAGCCTATGCCCACACCAGTGCTGAGCACTTATTAACATCTGACTTGTGAAACTCCTCCGGCTGTTCTTTAACTCGCCGTCAAGTGCATGTGGTGGGACGAGCTAATTTTAAGGTAATTTGTTCTGACCCCACAGTTTCGCCGTCGAGCCTTCTCCCTCGGCAGCCCTAATTGAGTGGGACCGGTTGTCTGTAATTTACAGAGCAGAGGGGGGAAAAGAAGACAAGAAGTGTTGAATTAGCCTTTTATTTTATGATCCGAGGGCATTCCCTCTGAGAGTAGGTGAATCTATGAAGTTTCTTTTGGGTTTTATCACTGACAAAAAGGACGGTTTGTAGTCAGAAAGAGGGGCTCTGTGGTGGCTCAGCTCCCGTGTGTGATGAGGCTGGATTCGTCACTCGTTGCGCAACAATATAAAACTGTATCAGATACACGTAGCCCTGGGCAATGAATCAATATCGTATCATTATCGTGATATGAGACTTTATGATGTCATTTGGGATACTTTGACAAGTGTTGTTAGTCATTATATCCTTTTATCTGAAGATTTTTTAGCAAAACTCACATCGTGTTAACATTTAGTATCTACATTTTTGTCAATAATCATCATTATCGAAGAAGTTAATTAGATTTTGTCGCTATTCATAGTGTTAACAAAGTATGTTTTGGGGATAGGTCATAATATCGAGATATATATTGTGTATCGCGATACAGCCTAACAGATTTATAAATACTGTCAGTGGGATGACATGCTTACACTTGTTAATATATTATATTATATATACTACACTTTATTATACCCATATTATACCATCTTGCACTTGATAGAGTAGATTATTCTCAATTATATTAAATTTCTGTATTATTCTTTATATATTATCTATAAGATACTAAGTAAAGCCATACTGTATGTTATATCGCTGTACTATAACTATACTATGTTATACTCTATCACTACACTTCACCTTATACTGTATCTCATAGTCCACAGTGTATCATTATGTAACAGACTATATCATACTATACCATGTACTACATATCTGTAACAATACAGACAGAAACTAGGTTCCGTTATTTAATCATATCATATATTATACTAGTGTTTGCTGTTTACAGACTTGCCGACTCTGCTGCTGTTGATCACAATGCTTTTGCTTGAACCACAACACTGTCACCTTCAGCCTTCTCTTGGCAACATTTTGTAAATAATATTTCTGTATGGCCTCATTAAGGTTACTATATCGGTGAACAAAAAGTTGGAAAAGCTAGAGCAGATAACCCCCAAAAGTTCACAGAGAAGTCTGCTGGGGACTAATTACATCCATTTAATCTGGAAAAAAAAGGTCATTTCGTTAGTTTAAATGCCCTCCACATTGATTTTACATTCATCTGGCTTAGATGTTACCCAAAACAGATTGGGTGCTGCACCGAAGCCTTAATTTGGTCGGGAACACTCATTCTGTGCTTATAAATAAACTATCTGTACTTCTTTGTGTGTTTGTGGCTGCTGCACAAACACAGTTTATCCAGCGAGGATCAAAAATGGTTTATTCTGCAATATTATGTTCAGGTTTTTGCACACTGTCATTAGGGTGTTGATCAAATAACATATTTTTGCACTAAGGTCCTGGTTAGCAGTGGTTTCATACTGGACTGCATTATATTGAGAGGCGTTTCTAATATCGTGTATGTAAATACGGAGGAAATAAAGAATATATGTGGTCATTATCTACTCACCCGCATGAAGATTGAAAGACGAGTGAAGTTTCCTGGTCCACAAAACATTTCTTGAGCTGAGCAGCAAAACAGCGTAGCAGCATTCTCCTAAACAACTGAAGCAGATGAGGAAAATGGCTCCACGCAGCTCGTCCAGTGTAATCCAAGACTCCAGAGGCCCCTGAGATCCCTAATAGATTTGATGTTATTTACACCCTCGACGTGCAAGCCGAGCTCATGCACACACATCAGATGCTAACACTTAAAAATAATATAGCTTTAATCAGCTTTAAAAAGAGTGCAAATGATGACTTTTGGAACCAATTTGGGATCTTTTGGTTCTGGAGATTTTCTCAACTCCTGGCAAGCTACATGAAGCCATTTTATGTACTTTATTATGCTCTATCTTGAGTTCCAACCGACTGCAGTTGAGTTGTTGAGGAGAATACTGCTGCACTGTTTTGCTGCGAAGCTCCAGGAATGTCACCTGACGCTTCAAACGGCACAGGCTTGAGTAGATAACAACTGAACTTATCCTTTAAACACGACCTCTTTGAATTGAACTCACATTTAAATTCATCATTTCAACACAAAAACGACATTATACAGTAGATTGTGTTGGTTGTGTTTTACAGGTGTGGCTTTAATAAAGTGGCCACTGAGCGTATATGTCATGGATGTTTATGCTGATCGCAACAAAAAAATAAACCACGAGCCGCTGACTTTAAAAAGAATAAACTTTAATAGACGCATCAAGTCAGTGTTTCTCAAAAGGCCAAGTTCTACACAAGTCCAGTCCGGTGAGCGCGCCTGAAGCTGCGCCAGCCGGTGACAGCCCAGTTCATCACGAGGATAGATGAGAGAGGCAAAGCAGTCTCACCGCTACCAACAGGCAGGGGTGAAATCAAAGCGTAGACATTTTTCAAAGAAAACAAATGGTTCGTGTAGGTAAATAGCTCCGGCAGGTGGCCAGCTCGTGTACGCTTTGCATCCCGCTCTCTCTGCGGCTGAAGCTAACCGCTGTTGTCTGGACGCAGTGTAAGATTTCACAGAGGAAATGTCATCCGTGGTGACTGTTGGCTCTTCATAATGCAGCGCTGGCATCGCACACACACACACACACACACACACACACACACACACACACACACAGTATCCTCTTCTGCTCAGTGCTGAACATACTGGCATCGTCCGTGTTCAAACATAATTCATGAGCATGCAGAGGGGAAATCTGGCTCTGCATGTGAAGTTGTTTGCATGTGGTTAATAAGGATGCATCCCTCGGTTTTGGCTTTGTTACCAGACTGACTCAGGGTTTATCGGTCGGGAGGCGCTTCCACAAACAGAATACATCAGGGAACAGGGGCAGTGATTTATGCCCTCTTTTCTGCTCTTAATTGGCAAGTGACAACCATCAGAGGAGACTCACACCATTAGAAATCTGCTCTCAAAGACAGTCCCGCTTTATCTTCAGTTCCCAGTTTCATCAGGGACAAACAACGACAGAACCGCCACTGAGTCACGAGTCTCTGAGAGTACGGCCCTCAAACAGCTGACCATCTTTTTTTTTTCTTTTTTTTTAAAAAAAAAACACTTTCTGCAGAGTGGAGTGTCCTGCGATCCATAAGAATTTCTGCTCTTGGATTCAAAAATTCAATCCCCGAACCCACGCTGATGTTTTATTCATCAAACGAGATGCCAATGAAAAAGTCCATCTCTGTGTTCTGCTCGTTCCAATACATCAAACAGCAGGCAGAGATGTATTGGCCCATGCCAGCGTGTCCGGATTAATAATGTCACCGCGCCTGCTATTTGTTTCTCTAAGCACCGCCGCAAAGCATTCCCTGACATTGGGAATCATGGCCCGGCAGGTCGTTTCGATGTCGAGCCATAAATATCGTGGATGGCTTTTTTTTGGGGGGGGGTGGCGCGTGTTGACCCTGGTGCATGATGGGAGGGAATCCTGACAAAGCATACTGATGTAGAAAGCGACCCCACTGTAACCCATGAATTCTGGCTCGGTCACGACGCGTCTGGTGCCGGCTCAGCTCATCTTCTCGTCGGCTGGTCTAAGAGAAGTATCCGGATTGGTTACAGCACAGTGTGAAATGTGCTCTACTGCAAGTCAAAGTTGCTGTAGATAGTCAAGGAGGACTGACCTTTAGCTACGCTACTCAAAATCATTTAGGTGCACTGGCACATGGGTGCATATGTGCGCGTGCATGGATATGCAAAAAAAGTCAAATGAAATGTGTTGCATTATTTCTGGGTGCCAAAATTATTCACAAAACACAAAATAAGAATTTGGTGAAGCACTATCCATCCATCCATCCATTATCTGTACATTATATGTACGCCGCTTAATCCTCTGCAGGGTCGCGGGGGGGCTGGAGCCTATCCCAGCTGACTTAGGGCGAAGGCAGGGGACACCCTGGACAGGTCGTGGTGAAGCACTAAAATATCCCCAACTAATTTGGGGTTGTGTGCTCTGTTTGTCGGGGAGCGTTTGCATGATGATGCCGGGAGCGTTTCCTTCGGCAAGAGACTGAACCCTGAACCGCTCCCGGTGGCTCCTCCGTCAGTGAACAACCTCCTGATTGCTCCTGATGAGCAGGTGTCGCCCTGTGTCAATGCTGACTTGTGTTGTAAAGCGCTCTATAAACACAATCCAGTCGCAGTGTTCAGTAGTTTAATCCATAACAGGGCCGCTCAAACCTTTGACCTTGGAGGGTCCGGACTGAAACTCCCCCCCGGTGTTTCCGGGTGGTATTACTGTCGGCGCTGCTGTCGCAGAGACGACCAGACTGTTTCTGTTGGTCCTCAGAGTGGTAATGACCTACAACACAAGACAAAATGTGAGTTTATTCTCTCACTTATTTTCTAATGGAGTCGTGACAGCAGATAGAAATGGTTCCAGTTCACCTCGAGCTTCCTGGTAGATTTCGTGACCGGTGGCAGACAAAATAGCATCGTGAGACGGGAGTTTTATAGAGACGTTCTATAGCCATTTCAAAGTGCAATCAACATTTACTTCATAATGACACATTGGGGCGAAACATCTCTCTATCTGCCATCTTAAGAAGGTACTGGGATCCTGATTCCCCCTAACCGACAGACTTCCTGCACACAGCACTGCTCTCATCAGATGAGAACTGGTTGATAATTTAGGAACCCTACATATTTTAAGATCCACTTTGAGGTCCCAACTCGTCACACACTGACGCTTTGGCATGGCGGCCGACCCGACCTACAATCCCCAAAAGCGTCAATATTTGACGAGTTGGAAATGAGACTCCTTCTTACACTGTACACCTTCAACCTCAGAGTATTTTCTGCCTAAAAAAAAACAACAACAAACAAACAGGATGAACGTTGCTTTTAATGTCACCCTGAAAGCTCGACTGGCAGAACAAAGTGACTCACGTGTCGTGACCCATGGGTCCTTTGCTCTGTGTCTTCGTCCTCGACTCTTTCTCTTCCTGTCTCCTGTTTCCTGTCACTCTCTATGTTGTCAAGTCGAATAAAGGCTGAAAAAGGCCCCAAATAATCTTTAACAAAAACCATTGTGGTAACATCCGGTGGGCCCAAACAGTCGGACAGCCCTGATCTATGACATCGATTTTCCGTTTTATACTTTAATAATGATTTGTTGTTGTTGTTGTTTGTTACAGGCCCAGCGTGACAGAATCAAAATTAAAAAGGCCGTCATGAAGTAAAATGGCAGATCCAGATACATGCTGCATTAAAATCATACATTGGGGAATAGCAGACGGGCCTCTGGAGCCTTCCATTCCATTTTTGCGACTTCCTCTTGGAATTAAGTCGCTGACTTCCTCTGGTAAGTGAGTTAACAGCGGCTGCCGTGTGTGTCTGAAGCTTGTCTCATATCCTTTTATCCTCCCATGGGAAGTGCTCTGAAGATCGTCGTCTTTTATGAACTGATGACGGAGTCTTCTATGTAAAGTCCGTATCCAAGTACAAAAGTACGAAGCAAAAAGTTTCCTCCAAAGTTCTCACCAGCTGTTTGACAACAAACGTGCACAACTTCTGCTCATTGCGTGCACACATCTCGAAGCGGGTCCGGACCGGCACGCTCCTCGTCTCCCTGCTCAGCATAAAGAGAAACTCAGATCAGTCATCAGCGCAAAGAGTACCAGCGGAAACAATAAGCTCAGCGTTATTGCCTCGCCGAAGTTATATTTGTCTGTTCCTTTTTATAGACAAGACAAACAGCAAACTGCCTGTGTGCACGCGGCCCTCGGGTGACCCCGTCTCCACCAGATTCATAATCAAAACATCTCCTGTTGTGTAACTAAATATTTTCAAAGCACATTTAGCCCGACGCCGGGAAAAACAGGACATTCACTTTCACGGGGCGGTTGGACGCTTCAGCCTTATTATTTTATTTTTTTATTTTTATTGCCTAAACACAACAATTAGCCATACATTAGAGGGGGTATATGGGCCATGTAAATGAGGGTGAATGCAATAGCAAACACACCATTAAGCTGATGGAATGGGGCCACGGAAAAAGCCCGACTCCCTCCCCCAGCACGCCGATTAAACATGCCAGTGTGCTCTTGGTGCGCTAACCGCTCCGACTGTGAAATTGCAAGTGAAAAAGTAGAAACTGGTTCTGAGATGACAGGAGCTGAGGAGGAGCTGAGGGGTTCGTGGCCACACAGTGCCACCCGCTGGTGTCTTTCTGGCATTACAAGCAAGAATTGAAGTCACTGGCACCAACATTAAAAGGAACAGCGTTCTAGATTGGACTCTGCACAGATCCTCGCCACAAAAGTTGGCAAAAATGAAAAAAAAAACCAAAACTCCGTTCCTCCGTGTTTTCAGAGGTGACGGAGGGATCACGCTGCTCCGATATTCAAAACAAACAGCAGCATTAGATTTAAAGAGCAGCCAGTCTGAACATTAGAGAGCGATCAGCAGGACATAAACACAAGAGGCCTAATGCAATTTTCTCCAACATGGCGAAGAACAAACACGCCCAGTGATTTAACTAAAGCAAAACTGAACTAAACAAACACTCGGACCGATCCATCTGAAAAAGCTTTCAGGCTCATTTCAGCCTCTGCGTGTCAATTTGCGGCATCAGGGAGAGCTTTTAGATGTTTGGCACGAGTTAATTGTGTGTTCATTCCTCTGTAGACAGGAGCCCATGAAGTCCAAGGTCACTGAGAGTACACACACTTGTTTTCCTCCATTTGTTAAACTGAATTCTGTTTCCGAAGCGTCTGATTAATTTACAAGCGAGGCAGAGACACTGGCACGATATTCCCTAACGCAGTGTCTGATTTGAGAGCTGCAGGACGGATTAATTCCTTTTCCAAATGAAAAGTTTGGAGGCGAGGACGCTCAGTATGCGCAGCGAAAATGAAAAGCAACAACTCCTACATTATGTTTGCCGTTCAATACAAAAACTTTCACAAAGTGCCACCTCAATCAAAAAATTAGCATAGAGCTGAATCGAGTCTTTTTTCTGATGCAGTCTCCACAAAACAACTGATTTAGGTATTTATTTCAGCACATTGTGCGTCCTGTGCTCCGCTGTGCGCCTCAGTGACCGGAGCAGTGTTTCACAGCAAAGAGGGTCGGAATTGTTTCAAGTTCAGTCTGATGACTCACGAGGATCGAAAAGAAAAAAAATATTTCTACAAAATTTCCTCTGATGATTATGTCATACTCTTCTTGGAATTTCTGTATAGTTTTAGCCATTTCTCATCTCTGAAAGCTGCTGGGAGGCTGACAACCTGCAAAGGCTGGGAACCATCAGCCTTAAAGGAAAAGTTCACACAAACATGACAAATTCTGCCATTATCTACTCACCCCAGTGCCGATGGAGAGTCGTGGGAAGGTTCAGAGTCCGTAAAACATTTCTTTGAGTATCTAGACAGCGTTGCAGCGTCTTCCTAAACAACTGAAATAGGCAAAGACTTGTTTTAAAATGTTCATAAAAACAGATGTGAAAATGGCTGCCTGTCGTGGGAAATGTAATGTTGCGTAAGGAACAAACATGGCTGCCAACAAAGAACATGCGACTCCAGAAGAACAAAATGCTGCACTTTGTCCAAGAGGCAAGAGGCAGTTTTACTTTAAATGATTCGTATTTCTTTACAATGTTGTTGATCTACCTTTACGTGGACACTGGTGATGCATTTTAAGCCGTTTCACGTCAGCACATTTCTGACGTGCTAACAGCAGCCTGGAAGACATTAGCACGACACTGGCTTGAGAGACTTGACCAGTGAGGTGTTTTTTGAAACTTCTCTGTCCTTTATTTTTGTTGTACTAAGTGTACAGATAGAGAGAGAGAGAGCAAAATAAATCTTCAAAAGACATCTGTATAATTTGTGCCCAGTATTGTTATTGGACCGGTGTTTCTACGGACGTTACTGACTCCCTCATTCAAGCCAAAATCTTCACTGTAGCTGCTGAGCTAAAACGTAGTGACGTAGCTCGACTGCGCGTCAAGGGTGTAAATAACATCTTTTTGAATCAATTTGGAATCTCGAAGCTTTCTGGAGACCTGGATTATGTCGGACGAGTTGCATGAAGAAGTTTTGGAGTTTATGTTTTTGCACGTTTTAAAACAAGTCTACTTCTTCTACTTCAGCTGTTCAGGAGAACGCTGCGACACCGGTTTCGCTGAGAAGCTCCAGAAAAAAACTTTTCTGGACCGTGAATCTTTCACCTCACTTTCCACAGCTACTAGATAATGACTGAGTGTTCGTTTCTGGGTGAACTTCTCCTTTAAACTCACGGCCATCTTAAAGGAACAGTTTAAGATGCACATATTCAACGGCAGGTTGCGTTAGCTTAGCATAGAGTCTGGAAACAAGCAGCCTCGCTCTCGTTGTACGCTACGTTACAGGTTACATCTACGTGCTGGACTGTTTCCCGGCTGGGTGCAGTGAACTACTCCTTCAATCTGGACTAAAGATGGCAACTTGACCATAAGAGGGATCCATTTCTGAAGCGATGCTGTTTGCCGCTGTAATCAGATGAGCTATGATATTGTTCCTCCGTGAGAACAACGGGACGAACTCCTCAGACACAACTCAGCTATTGTTCGCCTGTAATGTCGGTGATCTGGGAGTTTAAGCTGATTTCGCCGCTCCCTCTCCGTTAATTCCTCTGGATGAGTTTCAGCTAAATGCTGCGCAAATGCAAATGTAAAGGAGGATTTTCAGCCAGCAGCAATTCCAGCAATTAGAGTCTCAATTTAGCCTCCTCAGATGTATAATGAACTTGGCCACCGAGAAGCTCCGCCAGTGAGAGAGACAGAGAGAAAATGCTAGAATGCCAACAATTAAAAAAAAACCAAAAAAAAAAAACGAGCAAGCGAGCGGTATAAATAGAGTCGAGCCATTCCAGCAATACAACTGAGACAATGTGAATGTCAGGCCAGGCTCGTTACACAGTCATTGTGATTTTCCATTTAGCTGAAACAGAAGCGGAATAAACACGACGACCTCAGCCGGAGAGCTTTACAGCTTTCCTCCCCCGGGTGTCTCACATTCTTCAAGGGCCGAGTTTCACCAGGTCCACTTTAACAAGTTCACCCCTCAACACACTCAACTTAGAGCAAAGTGTCCACTTATACAGTATATGTGCTCTGTATATAAATCCAACTCTTATTGTTTTACTGTAGGGACTCGTTCTGTCGCCTCCGTTCTCAGAATGCTGCCTGTTGATGTTTTAATGACAAAGTGCAGCACCCTCCCCTCTGGCTGACAGACGTTGTTGCAGAGGACCTCGACCAAACTTTGTTGATCTCGCAGGAGAAGGTGTTCGCACTCGTCCCCTTCCGCATAAATATGGACATGTCAGCGCCTGCTGTGCTTAAAGGAAAAGTTCACCCAAAAAGTAGAATATGCAGTTATTATCTATCCCTGTGTGAAGATTTGCTTTTAATATTTTCAAAAGAAGTTATTCACGCCATTTTCTGGTCTTTGCTGTAACTGCTGCATCCTGTCTGAAGTGTTTCTCGGGAATAAATCAGGTTTTTTCAAATAAATGTGGGATCTCAGGGCTTTTGGAGACTTGGATTATACCTGATAGTCCTCATCTGCTCCAGCTGTTTAGGATAATGCTACAACATCTCTCTGCTGTGACGCTCCAGAGATGTTTCGTGGACTACGAAACTTTACCCGAATATCTGCTGGCACGATGGTGAGTACATAACAACTTCCTCCACCTGAGAATTCGATTTTTGTTTTTTTTTAGCAACTTAATACTCCCACTGCTTTTATCTGGCAGCTGTAGCTACAAGATGCAGATACTGACTACAAGAAAACTACAAATTTAATGCAATGTTGTTTGGTCAATAAAACAACCCAACAGTGTATGAAACAGGTGAACTTTAAGTGGTAAACTCAGCCTATGAGAACACTATTAAGAACACCGAGGCCGGATGGATTATGTAGATTATGTATAAATATATACATTATAAGTGCTTGTTTAAAAGACATCTGCATTTTAAGATGTAAAAATATAATCTATAATTATCATAGTACTGTAAGTGGATGTTTGGATATTGCTTCCTCTACTTAAAGGAGCACTACGTAGTTTTGAGGAAGACATTTTAATCAGATACTCTAGCTAAATAAACAAACTCTTCTTTTTTCACGACTGATTAAGCTGAATAAACAAACTGACAACACAGTTTCATGCTGTTTCACTTTGTTAATATGTGGCGGACCCTGCCACCTTTTCTGGCTTCAAACAGCGTCCTGGGAGCCGTATTTTTTTTCCTGCGGACAGCCTGTTTATTCAGTTACGGAAAAGCTAAATATTTTAAAACCACACAGTGCCCCTTTAATTCAAGTATCTAAACATCACAGTGACTCAACTTATACAGAAACAAGTCATGATTCAGTCAAACTAAAGCTGCAGAGAAATCATGAGACGCAGACACAGTGTTGCTATAAAGTAGAACTTTAATTTGGTATATAGTATCTGACGTAGTTTCACTTCTGGCTGTTAGTCTCACTGGTCATTACAGGAATGGAATGCTGAAAGCTAAAGAGTAATCAAGAAGAAAGTGCACACTTTCAGATTCTGATTCGTACATAATATAATAAATCTCTAATACATGTTTTTTTGTTTTTTTTTCATTTTCCTTTTTGTTGTACATATTCCCCCGTTCATGTGTACAAAATAAAATAAAACCTCTTTAATTATTGCAAAAATTTAAACCGACTGACACATAATTTCAACAAAACGCGTGAAGGTAAACAAAGTGTGAATAAAAAGGGAAATCAAGTCTTTCATCAAGTCGCAGCATTTCAAAAATGCTTCAGGACTGAAAACACTAATCTCATCTCTGTTTATAAAGGCCCATCACAGAGAACATTCCTTCCCCCTGATGTATCACCTGAACCGAACACAACGCGCACACTACATTAAAGCCACTTATTGCTCTCTCTCTCTAACGTCGAGATAAAACACAGCTTCGTTAAAGTGCTCGGTGTGGTGGAGTGCGAGAGGAGCTGGGTTGCAGAACGACGAGGTAAACGAAGGTGGGAAAACGGTCCCGATGACACCGCCGGGTCATCGTGCTGATGACGTGCACGTGAGTGCGTCACCGTGTGATTACTGGCCTCGCTAATTGGTCAGTGTTTCACTCATGTTCCTCCGCAAACTAAGCCTTGAACTGCTCGGCTGCAGCACTTAAAGGAACACACCGGGTGTTTTTTTAAGCATGTTTCAGCCCGTGTAGTAACCAAATTAGCGGCAACAGTTGTTCAAAGCACACTGTAGTGTCCAGCAACCATTAATATCTATTGATTATATTGTTGCAGATTTAAAGAATAGTTGCACACGTGTACTTTCAAACAATAATCGTTCCAGAAAGTTAATACGAGGCTTCAGCAGTCAGAGTTAAACATATAAAGCGTAATAAATCATCTTTTTGTACATATGTTGAGATTTTATCAGACAGTGTTTCCTTGCTGAGCTGCAGTGGTGGGACAGTAACACAGAGGGGGAATTATGCACTGAGAAGACTTCAACCGAGCGTGTTTATATCGTTTTTAAGACAAGACTTTAAAATATACGTTGATATGATGAATCTGAAAATGTGACACACCTGAAAGTCGACCTGATGATGACGCTCCAGTGAAGGAACAGCAACGAATGGCTGACTAGATATCAGGAAAAACAAGCAAAACTGAAAAATCTGAAAACATGCAAATAAGGAGTGGATTGCAATTTATGCCTTCATCTTTACTTTCTCCCCTGTGGAGCAACTGAACATCAGGAGCACTGACTCTGAGCAGGAAGGTTTACACGCTGCTCCGATTTCAGCTGTGAACTCAGCGTCTTTCCGCTCCACTCTCAACTACACAGTTTAAAAGTTTGCATGACAAATCGACTCTGGAGTGCAGTTTAAAGGGTAAACATGAGATGGAGGAAGGAAAAAAAAAACAGAGTTAAAGCCTTAAAAACTTCTGTAAAGCACATGATTCCAGATAAAGCACTTTGACAATAAAAGCAGGGGACTTGGATTTCCCCGCAAAGCCACGAAAAACAAATGTTTTCTTTTTTTAACAATAAAGCAAGTACATTTTATAAAGAAAAACAGATGCAAATAAAAAAAAAACACACACACACACACATAAAGCTGTTGTGATCTGCTGGTGAGGCAACAGTGTTGACATCGTGATTCAGTCCGACACATTCAATGAAAGCGACTGCCACGACTTCAAACGAGTCGGCGCTGCAGGAAAACATCCAGTGTGGAGATTATTTTTTTTAATTTTTTTTTTTTTACATCAAGGGCAGCAAACGCTCGATCTGAAGACGTGTAAAAGGAGGCTTGTCTGCTTTGTGCGTCGAGCAGAAAAACAAGGCAAAAACAGTGAAGCGTACATGACAATATAATGAAGAAATACGATACAACGGGTTCTTCTATAGGCTGTATGGCTTCACAGCTCTGCACCAAACATTTCTTTTTTTCTCTAAGGAGCGCAAGAATGTTTGCCCAAAGACACGCATTTGGTATGTTAAAGAAAAAAAAAAAAAGAAGTATGAAAATAGTGTTTTTCTTTTTCTTTGGAATAATGAGGGATGTCGTTAGTTTGAAGGATTGTTTTGATGTTAAATAGGGTGTGTTGGGTTGTCTGGGTCACAATCTTGTGTCCACTTTGATATGAAAAAATACAACATCTGAGCAGAGGACTCGCTCTGAGATCCGCTGCTTCGCATTCACGCAGTCAACATGTATTCACAAGTGGGAGTGTGTAAAGAGTTTTAAGGGTGAAGACGGAAACAAAATGTTGAAGAAAAAAAAAAAGTTAAATGGATCTCACATCATAGAGCATCTGGGAAGATAATACAGAAATAATCCCGACAGCAGCGCCGCATTAGAAACAGCTCCCGAGGCGTCTGCAGCTGTTTACAAACCGCTTCCGGAGCTCAGAAATTCAACGCTGCATGTAAAAATCCTCTAAGCTACGATAAAAGGAGGATTGGAGTGCCGCATGTCATTTGGCCCGTCAGTTCTGGGGCGTTTTTTTTCCTCTCTAAACAAGCCTCCTCTCTTTGACCCCCGTCCTCGTTGACATTTTCAGCACACTGCGACGCTCCATCACACGCGCCGACATTTCGGAAAGTGAATTCAATTTCGGTTCGAGACGGGAAAATGGTTTGTGGTTTGACCTCTCAGCTGATATTATCCTTTAGTGGGGGGGGAACGTCAGTGGTACGTTCATATACGCATGTACATTCAGCAGGATTTACATGAACGCACGTACATTATTATTACACTCTCTTTGTAGACTCTTGCTACAAGAGCCACTTACAGATGTTTTAAGAGAAGAAGAGTTGAGGAAACTTAGCGAGCCCGCCAGGTTCTTTCTGCTCGTTCCTCGGTCGTAATGCGAGTCTTCTGGGTGTAAGAGGATCGGGACGGATTCAGTGGTCACTAACACCTCGAAAAACTAGAACAGTGACTCAGTCGGCCTACTTCAGTGAACGACTGTGTTTCACTACTAGAGTTTGCTTTGAGGGAACTAAACTGGGTTGCACCAACAAGACTTGATTTGATCTAAGATGATCACTTCCTGATTTCGCTATTTCATAATAAAAGCTTGCACCTGACAATCCGACAGACTTGTATTCTTCACAAAGCAAGAAGAAGGAGTGTTTAACAGCGGCCGTCTGACTGTGGACCAGCCCGTCCACACTTTGGTTGAAGTCACACCTTGCAGCAGGTTGCCCTGTAGATAGAAATCCCAGCATCGTAAAACTCATTTGGTTTGAGTCTGTCGATTCATTTTATTCCAGTAAAAGGAAAAAAAAAAAAGACAGCCCTGTTAAAAGTCAAACATGGATCACAGTTTAAATTGGAGTTTAAAGTTTTGGTGCAATTGAACTGAGTCTGGGTTTGGAAAAAAATGTATCTTTCTTAAGTTCAAGCTAGTTTAAAAGTGAGTCCTTGTCGGTGCAATCCAGCCTCACCAGGCTTGAGAACACCTGTGGGCTCTTCTGTTCAGCAACTAACAGCAAGGTGCATTTTTAATGACGATGTTCAGATGGATATGTGTAAAAAAATCATGCAATATATCTCACACTGGCTATCTTAAACACTGTACAACCATAAACAGTAGAGCGGAGAGCGACTCACAGTATCAACAAAACACTCGACTACGTTTTGGTAGTTGCCTGCGGACAACTTCAGTCATGCTGAAACGTGATAAAACCTTTTTGTGACTGTTTATCTTAATGCCCGTGTTTGACGTTACTGTAGCTGTGACTGTTTCAACGTGTTGCATGTTTACAAGATTACGAGACTTCAGTTTTAAAGGGTCTTCATAAATATAGGATATGATTTAATTTACATATTTTACACATCTATACTGCATAGAATTGTATTTTTATTTATTTTTTATTTTTTTTGCCATGACGTGCCTTACAGTCTTTAGATTTCAACCAGGTGAAGAGGTGCTGATGGATTCCTGTACAAGCTAACCTCCACTCATCGTGTCCGCAGATCTCAGACATAAACGCCTCCTCTACAGGCCGGTGAAAACTGGAGAATGCAGACAGGCATGTAAAAGATACTGAGCGTTGATTATGTTGATATATTAATCAGCTCATGCAGAGGAGTGAGAAGGTGACTGTTAGACGGGCACTTGTTCATTACATTAATATATATATATATATATATATAGAAAGAGAGATACATCTACTCTAACAGCTCAACCCCTACTTGATTGAGTTTTAAAGGGGCTTCTAAAAACTGAGGTAAAACAGAAAACATCTACACAGAAATGGGACAACATGTGATTCAGCTTCAGAGGACCCTGGTGGGGAATCAAAAAAAAGATCACTGACATCAAAACATCTGTGCTCCCCCCAAAACACTCAGCTTTTCTCTGCATTTGTAGGTCAAAACATCTTCGAACGCCAGCGAGGAATTTCACACAAACCCCTCCACAGCCTTCAAACAAGCCTGTGGGCCTGAAAGCACGGCAGTAAAGAAATGTGGTTCTTCTGCACGGTGACTAAAAACATCAACAACATCAACACCGGAAACAAACTGATTGCAAAAAGACGTTAGTACCCCTGAAATGAAAATGGAAACAGACAACTTTCTTCGCTCCAACTCGTCCTCATGAAAGTATTGATTGCACAGTGTAGCGGTGTCGCCGTCCCCGTTTAAACTGGTTCCCTATAACTCTCGTTTCACACTGTTATTCCTTCTGCTTCTGCCATCTGCCAGAGGATTTGTTTTCCTTGGAAGCTATCAGTGGTTAGCCCCAGGTAACGGTGGAACAACGTGAGTAACTGTGTAACTCTACCCTGCAGAAGAAAAGAACCGTGCTGATAGACGAGGCAAAGAAGGTGATGAGGGAGAGTGACAGAAACCGACGGGTGTTGACTCCGTGTAGAGGGCTCAGATGACTTGAGAGAAGGGCCGCAACTACGATTATTTTGGTTGTTGACTAACCTACTGATTATTTTTTTCGATCAGTCATGATTATTTTGGCAGCATCTGTTTCGACATATTCTCAGAGGAAATTAAAAACCCATGAAACATGTATTTGAAAACATAATATTTTGAAACACAACTGGATTTTTCATATGTTAATTGAGCTAATTTATACTAATATTACAGTTTTTAATTGATTAAATATCTTAAAAATGAATTATTATTATTATGTTATAAATCGTTGCATTAAGTGGAGGTTTACTATTCAGTGTTTTATCCAATTTATATCATTACTGTTTTGTACTGACTTAATATCCTACACTTGAATTATTAATGATATTGTTGCAATCAGACAGAAACCTCGTATTTGCAAATTTGAGTTATTTTTTCCTAATTGATTTTATTGGCCACCCTTCAGGTCTGTACACATTATTAACCAATGAATGTATTCAAAGAGCTCGTCTCCAGCCGTCCTCTTGTCGCATGTTTCCCAGTTTTATTTTCCAAATGTTCCCACACTTTGGACCTTTTCGCTTTCCTGCCCTCCTAAACATGTTCTGCCATCATTCATTTTCTTCTTCTGCTGCTGCTGCTGCTTCCTATTCTATGCCACACTGTGGTGCAAATTCTAGTAGCAGTGCTTAAGCGATTTTCACTGGCTCAAATCTAAAAAAAGATAATAATAATAACAATAATAAATATGACGTGTCAACGTAATCAATTACGTCCTACTTGAGAGGGATCAAAACAGACATTCAGCTGGCGTACTTTCAACCACATCAGTGAGTAATAAAATAATGCTTACTTATCACTGCAAGAGGAGTTTTTCTCTGCCTTGAGATCTGCGTTTCTGGGTAAAATCAGAATTGTTACCGTTGTTTTGGTTTGCAAGAGCAATGTTGCTAATGCTAGCAGTCAAAAAAGGAACCAGGAACTGTGAGGAAGGCGGGAACAAGTGGCTAAAAGTCTGTCTGTTTCCACTTCAAAATATGTTTTCTTAAAGACAAAGAAAAAACTTCACCAAGTGAACAAGGCTCGACATAAAATAAGGCCAAATATTTTAAACTAGCTACACTCTTAATGTTTGAATCTCCAGCAACTTCAAGTGACAGAATGAGAAAGGTGTAAGTGAGATTTTGGATTAAATCAAACGCCTTAACCTTAAGTGCAATGTTTACACGTGAAAAGTGGATTGAAGGAGTTTGATTTGTTGATTAAATTTGGGACTAGAGGCCCAGGATGTCTCAAGACAGAAGAGATCGTAAATCACGATCAAACATAAAACCAGCAATTACGTATGCAATCATTAAGAAATAAAAACTGACACTAAAGTAAAAATGACATTGTCTGACACTAAAACAGTTCATACCTTTGGTAATGCATAGTTCTTTCCTGAATGTCTCAGAATACCAATCATTTACTCCATTATCTCTCAGATAGCAGTGAATGCTGTTCCAATGCTGTCTTTAAAAGAAAAAGGAGCAATGATAATAACAAATTAAAGGCTCTTTTTTTCTTCTCAATCTCCTTTTGCTTCCTCTCTCTGGTTTGTACAGCATTAGCAGTTTTGGCTTGTTTGGTTTCTGAACCAAAGACATTATTTAGAGTTAGAGTATTCTGTCTGACCCCTCCACATCCAGTCTGCCGTATCAAGGCAGGAAGGGTTCATCCTCTTCCTCGTCTGCGCTGGGACCGGGATCGCTCAGGCATCTCGTCAGCTTCTGCGGATCTCTGGCTCCGTCAGCCTCGCCCGGCCGCGAGGGAGGTCTCATCATCAGGCCCTGGTCCTCCTGCTGCTGTTGCTGCTGGCCGGCCCGCCTGAACTCATCCATCATGTTGACAGAGTCTGGAGACTGAGGAGAGGCCAGGTCCACCTGGATGGCCGGCACACTGTCTGACACAGACTTCGTGTGGTAGGCTTGGGGGTCTGCAGGCACGACGATTGCACACAGTCAAGACATTTGCTTTAAAAGGAGATCGAGTATCATTGTGTCATTTCATTAGCGTGCATGAACATAAGATGCACAACGGGGGGAGGAGAGGGTGGTCAACACATACTGAAGTAAAATACTGCACAGACTCAACGACAGCAGGCTTCACTCCCTTCCAAATACTTCACAACACAACGAAAATAATGCAAAGTAACTCATGGATATTTATAATGCAACACATGCTGGAATAACTCCGCTTTTATCTAAAACTTCCAACATGCTCAACTCTAACTCGTTCCTTAGCTGGGATAAATCTTGGCTTTGATAATCACGTCACGACATCGTCTCATTAGTGATGAATAATTAATGAATGTTAACAAGCAACAGAACCGATGCATGCATGTTAGGATTGCTGCTGGGTTATCACAACTCAACAATTAATCTTCTCTACACTCACGACATACCTGGACCGATTGTGTTCCCTTTCTGCTGTTGAGCAGGTTTGAAATCAGTATCTTTGCCTAAAATGAAACCACACAGTGGTTTATTTACATCAGTGGGGGAATATCTCCTGCTGCAGCTGTGAACAGTAGCAGTGTCTTTTCTGTTTGGTGAAAGCGGCCTTGTGAGCACAACAACATATAATGTCTGATTGCTGTGGACGCCATCAGTGACACGCTGAATTTCTATTGTGCCTCACATGGTACGTTCCAGTGAAATGGCGGTAAGCTATCGAGTGTTTGCATTTGGCTGTGGCTGAGATGAATGTGTTTACCTGAGGCCAGTCTGGCTCGACACATGGTCGGGGAATCGGGAGGAGCAGCAGGCACCGTCAGGTAGTTATTCATGTCTTTTATCTGGAAAACACAGGGATATTGTTTATTTATGGGATGATTTAGCCTCGGCAGGTCATCAAAATGTGAGTTATGTGGTGCAACTTCTGTAATCATTCACTTTAAAAGGTAAAACAACAAGAAATACAAATGCTGCTTCTTTAATTGCTGAGAATGAGTACGGCAGCCACACTACAATAAGTCAGTAATTCACCATTGATCAGTATCTTAGAGAACTTCATTAAAATGATGTGCTGCTCTGTTAGTCTCGGCACAAATCTTCAGGGTCCACAGTGGCTTCGAGCACATTCGATTTACCCAAAACAACAGTCTCTTCTGATTATGTAATTACAGGCTGATGAAATGGAAGTCAGTAGTAGCGCCACTCAACCGTGCAAATAAATCAGCCGCCCATTTGTGTCGAGAAAATTAATTTAGGAGACTGAAGGTGGACTCTAATAAGAACACAAATCATAATTTCGGCTGAATCATTTAACTGCTGCTGGCCCGGTGCAAAATGAGAAGTGCTGCTCTTCAGCTGTTGGTTCTTTGGAGTCGACTGTTGCTCTCTGGATTTATCACCGGCTGCCTCCTGAAATATAACTTCTACTCTTGTTATGTACTAGATTGCATAACAGTCTCTGTGGCACACTGCCGTGGTATCACAGAATGTCTTATTCAGCGCTGACTAATCAACAAAATGTGTTTTGTTCTATCGTGATCTGACCAAGTATCAATAACATGCAACACAGCAGACAAAGATTAGTGATCTAAAGCAATATCTATAATAATATTCGTGACAATATTCAGAATTTGATATGAGTCGTGTACACCAGCACGCTCAGTTTGGATTATTGGACTGCAGCATTCAATCACAACATATCGTTCAGAATGTCTCTAATTTGGGGTTTTAACTGCAGACACACAGCCTATTGCCTGTTTACAGCTCTGTGTGTTGCCATGGATACGCTGTACACAAACCCACTAGTCAACAATTTGCAAGGCTGGGAAAAGAGATGCGTGCCCAGAAGAAAGGCATATTTCTGGACCTATTTTTAAACATTATGGAAGACTGTGCAAGTTTTGCAACACTGACCTTTTCAAGAAGTTGGTTTAAGAAATGAAAGATAGACACACGTATCATCAAGATACGTATCATCAGAATAAATCCAGAAGATGTTACACAGTTTTAATCAATTCAGTCAGACACATTTTTTCCAGAGCTGATGATAGAAGCAGGAAGGAGTGAGACCTCTCATCTCTGTTGAGAGTTGCTCATATTATATGGGAAAAGGCAACAGTGGTCACCTCTTTAATATCTTTTACTGCAGTCTCTCTTTCAAACTCAGTGCTGACTGAATGATGGAAACACATTAACAAACCAGCGACCTTAACTTGAATGCATGTCATAGCGTGGCGCCTGAGAGAGTAAGCTATGCTATATAATGTGTCTAACTGGGTTTGTGTTTTCATTAGTGTCCTTTCACCGGGAGTAAAAGCCAACTGTACTCATTCACACTGAACAGCCGGATGTTAGTGGGTGTTTTCCTCCAGTGTGAAAGGGGTAAAAAGGTATTAATTCACAAAGAATCAAAATGGGGAAAGTGCATCCAGGTGTTCAACTTTTCAACATCATGTTGATGTGAGAACCGACATGTTGGGACACATTAATTAGAGAATTCACTACTGCATGTAAATAGGCATATTTGTGAAATTCAATTTTCATTAGCCACGTCAAAGGATTTGTAGGAGTACTGTCTTCTTCAGAAGAAGGGCAAAAGCTGGACTATATGGTGTGTTTAAAGGAGCCACTGAGGCTGACAATCATACCTTTTTCTCCAGCTCAATCATCCTTTGCTTCTTGATGAGGAGATCACCGAGGCCGTCCTCGTATGGATCAGCCACCAGAGTGTGTCGGTTGTAGGAGCGCAGCTGAGAAAGAGGAGACACATAAAAGATGCAGTTTAAGGAGACAATTCAATTATTCATCAAACAGAGTCTATAAAAAGAAAGTTTCGGCAGAGTTTGTTTCTGTTCATCTCTAAAATCTGCAGAAGTAACAATAAAAACAACCAGAGACAGAAGCTGGAGTTGTTGCTCATTGACTCCACAAGGAATCATTACCTCTTAAAATCAATGAGAAGTGTTTTTCTGTGTCACTACAAATTAAAGTCAGTATTACTTGATGTATGAGCAGAGAGAAGAGAGCTACAGATTTAACTCTGCCATATTAGACTAAAGTGTATTGATTGTTACAGAGGTTCTACTCTGTTTATCGGTGCAAATCAATATGAATCATAAGCTCTGAACTGCTTATACAAGACAGTATATCCTCAGCTAACACGAATAACAACTGCACAAGCAATTATCTCTTTTTTTACTCATGTAGCAGTGTTACCCTCTGTCGGGTCCTCTGGAGGTTACTCCTGAGGATCTTCCTGATCTCCTCCTCTCGGCCTTTGGGCAGCTGGGGCAGAGCTCTCTCCACAGGCTTGGCAGGCGGAGGCTTCTTGGGCTGGATGTTTCTGGGAAAGAAGCAGGAGAAAAAGTTCAGACTAGAACTCAAATTATAACTCTGTCATGTGTGCTTCTGTCCAACGCACAATCTGTTCTGCTAATAATTAAACCATTGAAATCTCATTTCCCTTTATTGTTTCCTCCTGGTAGCGAACAGATCAGATTACTGACAGTGTGTCTCTAACAGCTGCTGTGAGTGGACAAAGATTTTAGCAAAGAGAGCAAGAATACTGATACTGCAGACGTTATATTAACAAGGTCTTCGGGAAAAAATGTAGCAGAGATAACACCATACAAACATTCTGGGAAACGACAATTACACACTTTAGCCACGTGGTGGATGGAACATGACAGATGAGGTGGTGATGACTCTGCTGTTTATGTAACGGAGCCATAAACAGCTCACACATGAACACATCAGTGCTCTTCAAAGAACCAGAAACTTCCAGTCATCAGCTGGTCGCTCTAGTTTCAAAGCAATGTTCAGAATCACAAGATATCAAAAACCAACATGAAATCTCTGGAGGAAATCTGCAATGTTGTGCTATCTTCCCTACAAACAGATTTAAGGTCTAGTTGACTCTAAAAAAAAAAAATAAAAAAAAAGCTGTCATCATACTAAAGATGAATAGACTGACTTTGTGTAGTGAAGTGAAGCTAATGAGAAACAAAATACAAACTGTTACTTCCTGTTTCATTTACATCTTTGACGGCATAAAACATTTAAAACTCAGCCACAATCAGTATTTTACACATTTACACATTTCAACTGACATTCTGAAAGGATTTCGCTTGTAGTTAAAAATCCGTAGAGAATTATCACACAAATCTGCAGCTTCCCTCGACTGTATGGCCTATAACAAACTCCAGCTCATTGTTTTTCAAAGTGACTCTTATTTCAGTCTAGCTGCTTTCAAAGTCTCCATGAAAAAGCTCACTGAACTGAAACGGTGGAGCATTTGGCGGTGCAAAAAAATGACTCCTTTAGGAGCCGATAGAGACTTAAACCAGAGCTTAAACAGATATTATATATTAGATATTATTATAATATTGTTGAGTTACACTCAAGCAAGTGGTAGGAAACATGACTATAAATGAACGACAATGTTGCTCTGTAACTGCTGGATGTGCACAAATAAGCCATTAAATTTGCCTTAACAACTTTAAAGTTAATGTTCGTTACTGCAGGTTTCAGGTTCACCATTTGAACAGTTCGGTATTCAGTACTTACTGCATGGAAACAGTGGAAGGAATGGAAGAAGGCATCTTGACTCCCCCTCCACTCTCCACCAGCTCAATGGCCTGTTTCATCTCCATCTTGTGGTAGAAGGCGATGAGCTGTGGCTCCTTGGAGCGTTCACCTGCAATCAGGCACTTCTTCACATACTTCTTGTTGAAGCGGTTCAGCCTGGGGGGGTGGAGAGGAGTGATGGATGACAACGGAGAGCAGGCACAAATGACAGACACAGGGTTAAGAGCAGGGCAGAGAGGGATGTGAGAGTGCTGACAGAAAAGAGGTCAAATGAGGGAATTAAAATCGACACCAATGATTTCACATTTACAGCCACTGTTAACGTATAATCTCCCCTAGGATTAAACCAAAAATAATAATCATGAATAATTATGTAATGGATATTTTTATATTGAATTAATAAACAGCAAAAATATCTTTTTTTCTGTTCATGGTCGAAGCTACTCCTCCAAGATTCACTTGCTTTTCTCAATTTGGGCTTGAGTTTGACATTTTTTAGCAAAAGGTTTATCAGTAATAAAGAAAATCCTGCACATGTTCTCTGATCACTACAGAACTTAATGTCAGAAAACTGTCCATACTTGTCCTTCCAGTGGTGGTGTCCATAGTGTCCACAAATGTCTTCAATACCAGTCAGTAGGTGGTCGAGGAACTGGAGACAAAAAGAGAGAGAAAAATCAGCATTTAGAAAGAAAAATGACTAAAAGACAATCCTCATAAACAGACTCTTAATCTGACCCTTCGCCTCCTCTGAGAAAGATATAAAAATGTCTATGAACAAAATCAACATCATTTGGCGCTATTTAATTGAAAAAATGCCCTTTTCCCAATGTGTATTTGTATAATACACCACTTTCAGGCAGAATGTGACATTTCTGTGTATAACCTATTATTAATGATCAATAGCAGTGATCATCTGGTAGCACAGATGTTCCTCAGCTGCGTCTTGTCCCTTTTGCTTCACCACAGTCACCATTCCTCACAGTCGAAACCCACTACGAGGTAAGTCTGCCAACATCATTGTCAACAACAGCAGGTGACAGGCTTTAAAATGGGATTCATGAGAGAAAACCAGCAGCAGCCAGGTGATTGATTGGACAGTGTTTATTAACAGTGGCAGCACGCCGGAACAGAGAGCCAGAGAAAATGTACCGACGGACTTGTTGTTCAGACTGCAGCCGGCCGCAGGTCGCCCTGGTGTTCTGATGGGCTGACAGGCAGCGTTGCTATGGGAACACGTCATTAAGCAGAGCCGCAAAATGTGCTTTGCTTTGTCAGAAGAGACTGATTTATATAAAGACTGCCCAGCGCTGCGGGGGTGGGGGTGAAAAAGTCTCATTTAAAAAAAAGTGGCAACAGAATGAAATGTTTCTCTGCAGCGTTAATGTTGGAGGATGAAGGGTGAGAACACAGAGATACATTATAACACATTCTCTTCTGGCTAAACTAATACTAGGTCATAGATGTTTTCTTATTTTCACCATTTTACTGTACGTTTGTTTGTGATTTATGCTGCATTATGTGTGTTTTAACCTCATTTAACAAATACAGAATTATGCCAGTTTATTAAATTATATCTCACTCTTTTAATCTGCAGCGTTTAGTTATTTAATTGGTTGGATTGAGAGAAAATTACTCACCAACTATTTGAATAATCGATTAATCTTTCTGGTCATTATTTTAAGCATCACTGTCAAACATTTGATGGTTCTGGCCTCTGTGCTGTTTTTATTTGTCATTTATGACAGAAAATGGATGACTGTTTGGGTTTTGGACTATTTGTTGGACAAAATAAGCTATTTGAAGATGTCACTTTCAGGCTCTGGGAAGCCACATAGAAAACTTCAATCAACTAATCAGCACAATTATCAAGAATGAAAATAATCAGGAATTGCAGCCTTCATATTACAGCTGTGTTTCCCAATTCAGTCGCACAAATGTCATGGTCCATGAAAGATTGTTGTGCAATTCAACAGGATGAAGTAGTGCAGTATTATCACCTACATCGTGATTCCATCGTCATCACCAACACAGCAGGAGGTGATTAAATATTTGCACATATGTTCTATATGTGTGTAGCATGAAGGGCCTACGACTTACATTTCACTGTCAAGTAGCTGCCGTTCAAAATGACAAATACAGAAAGCCATTAAGACAGCCAGCTCTTCAAGCCTCAAGCACTGGTGACTTACTGCAAAGAGCCCCAGAGTGAGTGTGAGTGTGCATGTGTGTGCTTCTCTGAGCTGTATTGAAAGCTTTGCAACACTCAGGGATTGTGGGCCATGATGGTCACCCACTTCACGTCTTATCAGAAGTGGTGGATACACAAAGCTGTGTCTGTGAGTCACTTTATAATCTTTAGACTGACATTCCCAGGGCTGTCCCACTGCACAGTGCAGTACAATCTATGAGATGTAGTACCACCACACAGCCAGTAGGTGGAAGCAGCAATCAAAATTTAATAAACTAAATGGTTTCAGAGGCTTATTACTGGAACCTGAATGTCACATTTGGAATAATCACATTTCATATAAGAGAAGCTGGAATCGGAGAATGTTGACTTTTTGATCCAAATTGATGAAATGATTATAGTTGGTGTAACTCAGTAGTTGACATATAATCAATTAATTGCTGCAGCTCTAGTGTGGATGAACAAAAAAAGACAGGAAATGAGAATGCATTGCTAGAGCTCAATGAAGTGGGTTGGTAAAAGAGGAAACTGATGAAATTATCAGTGTCTTTTTGCACGTATCAAACTCATATAGAAGAAGAAGACTTTTTGACACTTCATTTATCAGCTGTGCACCAAAAGGCTCTGGGTTATTAATATGAATAAACCACCAAGAAATCATCAGATTCTGACCATGCAGGTTGAGGCTGGTTGAAGGGGAATGGTCGTACCTGTGTGTGGATCTCCTCATTAATCGAGCGCTTGGCCTCCTGTTTCTTCTTCACTGCCAGCAGCTCCACCAGGGGTTTGATGGTCATACCCTGCAGGGACAATGAGCAGAACAAAAGATCATTCATTGTGACTGCTCCTGACCTAAAGAAATCTCTTATCACAGAATCTATGTGAGAGTGAAATGAGATAGTTAGATGTTAACCCTAATCCTAACCCATAAATCAGAGTAATGAACAACACCAGGCCCTTCCATACTCTGATCTCAGTTGTGTCACTTCTCACTATCTGGCACATTTTCCACGTTTTGCAATTGCTGATTAACGAACACAGCAGGTTTTCACTGTTAATCTCCCGGCTACTTTACAGGGTGACCATATGGAACATATTTCAGCTTTAAAAATCAACATCCATTGCATTATTCCCTGGACAGGCATTCTCTGCTGTAAACAAGTGGGTCAGGGACAGATTAGGTAAAAAGATGTTTGTTGCAACAACAAATTCAGCCCAATATTCACTGTGACCAGTAGGAACAACATTCTCACTGTATCACTGGATGTTCAAGATAACATGTTTGCTTTATAGGCAGATTGGTTGGTTTTGTTAGTGAAAACATGTTGAGCTTAAGATAAACCCTGAACTACGGAAGCCTTAATCGGTCGTGGGTCAGACGTATCATCCCCTCCGTTTTCCTGTGATAACAAGTTTACTCAAGTTTTTAATCATGTCATTTTTACAGAATAGCAAATCTTTTTTTCAGAGAAAACAGGACATTTAACCCGTGATCTCAAGAAAGTGGCATTAAAAAAGTGAATGCACTTGAACTTGCTATTTAGGGCTTCAGCATTGAACTGCTGGAACTTATCACTATTGTATTTTCAGGTGAAACGTGATCATAGACACAACTGATAAGAAGCTGCTACTAACTACTTTAATTGTGTGTACACATCGTGTTTGTTCCTGTGAATATGGCTGTAAACCAGGGACTGAGGTGTTTGTTAACACTCATCTCATGTTAATAAGCAAACAACACTCTCTCTCTTTTTCTTGTTGAGATTTTTATTTTTATTTCAAAGAGCAGACAGTGTGTCCCAAACTCATACTGGTCTATTTCTGCTCAGTTATTAACAGGAATAAATAAATACACTGCCACAACAGAATGACTCCAGGAATGTAAAATCAAACATCAGTCTGATGTTTGGCTACTGTTACATTACAAGCAGTAGTCTATGTGTATGCGTGTGTGTGTGTGTGTGTGTGTGTGTGTGTGTGTGTGTGTGTGTGTGTGTGTGTGTGTGTGTGTGTGTGTGTTTATGCTCATGCCTGTCGGCACCTTAAAGCTCAAGCTTATCATTCTGCTTCTTAAAAAGATTAAGACAGCCATCTGGTTAACTGTAATAGTCTAAAGTGGATGACGGATGATTTCTGCTCTTTAATCACACCCAGTGACACCAGACATGCGTACAGAGGAAACTACCATTACTATCACCTCATTCTTATTTCAATTAAAGTACACGAAACACCACACAAAGATATCCAATGACTGTATTCATTCTTTCACCAGAAAAAGCTGATATTTAAAGGTCATCCCACGTGACCCTCGCTTAGGCCAATCACTTCAATTAACAGAATCATCATATATAATATATAAATTAATATAAAGTCTCTTCTAGAAATAAAGACCAGAGATATCTTTATCATAATGGTATTTAATGGATTTAAATGTTATAGTATGATTTATTGCGAGGTGTACAGACATAAAAATTAGCATGATCCAATCAGATGAAAGCCAAAACAAGAAAAGAATGTCATCTACTGTAACTTACACTCAATCCCACTCTTGTTCACGAGTCATATTTTTATCCAACTCAATGCTGTAGGTGAAAGTGGCCTCTGCCCTGTCTGCATCTGTCTCAGCATCCGACTGCTAGTGCTGAATCCACAGCATGAATAAAACATGTTTCTAATCTCGCCTGAGGAGGAGAGAACACGTCTTCAGGGTTTTATTTTAGCTGCTTCCATTCTGGGTCCAGTTCCCATCCAAGAATCTTCCTACATTTCCTCTATGAGATGAGTTTATCTGACAGGAACTGTGCAATCACTGCCTGTTTTTCTTTATCTCACCTGCATGTACAATTTTTGTATTTTATCTTGGATTTCACTCAGAATAATTGTGTCTCTAAATGAACCCTGTTTCGTATTCTGTCTGCATCTGTCTCACATTTGATGAAAGGATTTTCTTCCTCAACTGCCAGGACCTTTATGATATATTCTGTTGATTTGTGTGCTTACACTGTCCCAAATCTTTCCAACAATGCTCAAACCAGAGAAAAACAAATTATCATTTTGCTTTTCAATTAGTTGCCTGCTGCTATATCTTCCTAGCTACATACTGTGCGTTGAATTGAACAAAAACTGATGTTGCGCATATTATGGTAAGAATAACATCCCATTATGAGGCTTGCAGGAGGCCACAACAAAGCAAACCAAGCAGAGCGACAAGTTTTCCATTTAGACCAAAACATGATAAACTTGGTACTTGTACCTGAACGAAGACCGTGAAGAAGATGACGGTGATGATGGCGGTGAGGAACATCTCTCTCAGGGGGAAGAGCTCCTTCTTCAACAGGAAGCCAAGGGAGAAAGCGATGGCACCTCGCAGGCCACCGTAGGCGATAATGAACTGGTCCTTGGTTGTCAGTTTGACGATGCGGAACTTGTTGATCATGTAGGTCAGACCTACCACACCTGGGAAAGGACAAGGCAGTGTCTTTTTAGCTTTGTGTGAGCATTACAGACATTGGTCAAATAGCATTCTTTCAATTACGTTTCAGACATCAGTGCTCGACAATGAACATTGAAATAATATACTTTCTGTCCTATAATGTCTTTCACACAGCGGCTATGTACACTTTCTTTTCAAACAGCTATAAAAGACAGCTTACAAAGACTTAACAATTGCTTTATATAGCGTGTCCATCACAGTGAAAATATGCTTTTCCTTGCTAGAAAATGCATGTAAAAGCATTGTTGGCCTTTAACATCAAACCGCACTCAGAAAAATGGTGTTCTTTTAACGGACTACCCATTTCCTGATCTTGTGTTCTCATATCACATTGAAACCAGTAGAACACTGCCTGAAACACAGCTCGAAACACTTAATCGTGCTTTAAAAGTTAGCCATACTGGAGATGATATGTGATTTTATAAAAAAAAGACTTTAAACCTGCTAAAACACCAGAATGGTTCTTTAACGACTGAACAACCTGCGTGATTATTGATGGCAACAATGCAGTCATGGACATCCCATTTGGAGAGTTTGATCAAAGCCTCATCAGCCACTGAGGCTAAAAATGCTAAATCAAGTAACTCAGTATGTCACGGCTGAACAGACCTCATCATTCTTTCACTTTCTCTCTCCAGCAACACTAATAACTCTAGCATGACAAACCATCAACAGAAGGACTTGTGACAGTCTGAAGTCGACATGGAAATCCTCAGTGGCACTTCCTCTCTCACACTGAATGCTGTGTGGTGAGACAAGATGGAAACACTGACTCCAGTCAGCGTTTCTGGTTCCCTTGTTTTACACAAATCTTTCTTGTTAACTTCAAAGTAAACTAAAATACATTTACCTCCTTTGAATGAGTAAAGGGTTTCATTTTTGCACTTGTTGATTTGCATTTGCAAATCGGAAGTGACTGTCTCATGTAGAGGTTTATCAAAGAAAGTAAAACGCATTATCAAAGAGATCTTTCAAGAATAAATTGCCGAAAAATTCTGTGTCCCCTTTACACCATGACATTTATTTGCAAGAAAATACTGCAGCGGAGCTGACCTATGACCCGGGCAACCAGGCACAGAATGACAGTGACGGTGACGAAGGTCCAGTTCCAGTCGTGTTGGCCGTCAACCGTCGCCACACCCAGAAAGATGAAGATTAGTGTCTCGCTGACACTGCTCCACATTTTCAGGAAGTACTTGATGGTGGTGTGGGACTTGTGGGATATGTTGGCCTCCACATAGGGTCGCATCACCGCCCCACATGCAATCAACCTGGAAGGAGAGGAGGAAATCATTTCAGTTTAAAGAAATATACATGTAGGGCGATAAATGTAATTTAATAATATAATATAAATGTAATATTGTTGAACTTATGATTAATATGAAGCCTGGTTAGTCTGATCTGTAAATGACATGATGAAGTCAGAAGCGGTGGTTTGACTTGAGTTGTCAGCAGCAGTTGCATCAGAGTTTCCCACTGATGGAACCCTGTAGTAACATGATGTCCATCCCTGTCCTGTGACCACTTCTCTATTTCATTGTCATGCAATGTTTCTATGTCAATCATGTGGAGGTCAGAACTGAAAGACATCCATGTGACCAATAAGCCACAGCAGCTGCTCGACATTCACCTCCATTCCGCTTCAGTGACTGTACCGGTTTGGCTCTGAAGGTCTTAGGGAAACAATGCAAGGAATTCACACCAGTAAGCTGTTTCACTTCTTCCTTATAAACAGGTAATGTGGAAAAAAAAACACCTCGACAAATCCGAGGTTTTGATGTGAGGTGTAAGAAGACAGCCACAGGCTTCCTGAGAGATTGTCCTTGAAGTTACACATCCTCCGGCCTTGACTCAGAGGAGAGACTGTATATCATCTCCTCCTGTCTGCAACATCAATATCTCCCAGCCCCTTAAAGAGAAAATGGATTGATATGTACTGGAGGAGCTGATGAGAAATGACCCCTCAAGGAATGTTGGGATGCCAATAAATTCTGGTTTGTTTGTGGTGTTGCAAGGTCAGTTTAAACTGGTTATACAGAGATGTATAGTTGACTTACTGTCATTGAGGAATGACAGTAATAGACTTTTCCTGCAGTTGCAGGGTTGTATATAGAACTTGAGATCTAATCACGGGGGGAAGTTCCATCTATTAAAAAAAAACATGCGATACAACAGGGATGTCCCTGCAACAGCTGGAGTATTTCACAGACACTAGAGAGCAGACATAACACACTGGGTACTCCATTTATAAATGCTGAACCTGTATGAAGACGCTCACATGGTAGCACCATCACTGGCAGTCTCAATGACTGATGATGCATGCTTACATGATAAAAATACATGCTGTCATTGTTCTAACATGTTTTAAAGACTAGTGAATGCACCTATATGGGAAAGAAAACTGTATATATTAGATATACCAGTTCATACACACATGTAGTATATCACATGTAGTATTTGTTTTGATATGGTTTATTTACTAAACTAAACTTTAGTACATATGTATACTATATGTATTTATCATTTTGTTTTAAATGTTTAAAAAGAAGTAAACCTGATTTAACAAGACTTTTTGAGCAGCGATAAATGCTAACCTGAGCATGCTAACATGCTAACAGTGACACTGTTAACGCACTGATGTTTAGCAGGTATAATGTTTGCATTGTTCAATAATCTTACAGCCAGTGTTGTACAGTAAAAAGTACCCTAAAGTCATACTGGCGTAAGAGTGAAGATGTTTTGTCACGATATTACTTTGGTAGAAGTTAAAGTCAACCATACAAATAGTACTTGAGTAAAACAGCACATTAAAACTGCCCTCAAGTACAGTTCTTCCATCACTGCTTATACAACACTTCAACCAAATAGTTCCTTGAACTAAACTGGGAACTAAAAAAAAATCTTTTTGTGTATAATCTCATTATGTGTCTTTCTCTCTATATAACCACTTACGCCATGATGCCAGAGAGGTGGAACATCTCAGCTGACAGGTATGCCATGTAGCTGTACACAAAGACAAAAAGCGGCTCGATAACACGGGTGTGGGAAGTGAAGCGTGAGGTGAAGGCAGCCAGGATCCCATAGATAGCTCCGACCAGAACGCCACCACACGCAACTACCAGGAAGGAGATGATTCCCAGGACACCATCCAACACTGTCACTGAGCCAACCGCTGAAAACTCCTCAAACAGGTGGTACAACACCTGGGAGAGGGAGAAGGTGGAGAGAGGGGGGAAAGAAAAAGATTGAACAATTAAAAAGACAAAACATTTAAATACTAAGTGTTACATAAAGCTTCTTGTAATGCCTGACTGGCTAATCTTGCTAAGCTCTGCTCTGGCTCTCAGTAGAGCTTATACTCAATGATGGCGGAGAGCCGTCCAGCTTGTTTAAGTGTGCTCTAAAGCCAAACTTGTTGATCAACATGTGACCTAGAGACACTGGTGCTCGGTGAGTGAGCAGACAGAGTATGTGAGGAATACACTGGGGAGGATTTAAGAAAGTATTGAGCAGACTATTAATATAGGCAAATGTTATCTGTGTCAAAACCACTCATTGTTCAGACTGAAGTTGGTGCCTCAGGTAGCTATAATTCCAGCATTAAAGGTAACATTATACTGTTGATGGTACTTTTTGGGAACAGGCCAGCTAACAGCTGGTGAGCTGTAGTGTGAGCTGAAGGTTGTTGTGTGGTGACAGGCTAGTCAGTGGATTACTGGCTGTGTGTTGACAGCTTAAGCCTTATAGTTGCAAGGCTAAAAGAAGCAAAACTCAGTTTTTATTCTATACAATACATGATCTGATCTGAAGGTAACAGCCAATGACAGAGTTTGCAGCTGCTAGAGAGCCTGCTGAGCCAACACAGAAGTTTAAAATTGTGTCAAAATGTCCCCCATACTGGTGTTGTCACAATACTGGGATATATGACTTTGATACAATACCCTGAAAAATATAGATATTTGATACAGTGTTCAATGCCACAGGAACTGATCAACATCTTAACTGAGTCATCTTGCATCAATACGTCACTGGTGTTGAAATGAGCTGTCACCATCATGTCGAAATTCTTTAAAAAAATGTCAGCATGTCAGTGATTTGCTAAATTTGTTGTTACCACTTTTCATTAGCACTGCACTGTAGCATCACTTTCATATGGGCATGACTGTATCCTTTGCCTTTTTTGTCCATTCCCCTCAAATGTTATGTATTGCCAAACAGCAATTCTTCTGTTTTCTCCGTCAACCAAAACCAGTTACAGAGGCTCTGCAACAACCATCTTTAATGACACTTTGAGTGAGTGAGAGCAGGCACAAACACAACTGATACCAGTGTATTGAAATGGTTTAAAATACTCTGAATTGATATTAATTGAAAAATATATTCTTATATCATTACTAAGTAAAGAAACAGAGTTGTTATTTTTCGGGACATCAGAGGTACAACTGCCACTCAATTACAGCTGTAATGAGGATAAAGGAGCTACAAACAAGGGCTCGCATATCATAGGTATACTTGACTGAGAGCTGACTAATCTTATCTCAACTAGTCTCCCTTATTGGAGCACCGGTGAAACAATAAATGCATTCTGTCACAAGAAATGCACGCATGAAAGTCTCACCACAGTGACAGCATCGTTAAGCAGTGATTCACCAAACACCAGGATGTGCAAGAGTTCATTTATGTGGATCTCCTCAAAGACAGCCAGGACAGCAACAGGATCCACGGCCGATATGATGGAGCCGAACAGCAGGCAAGGCAGCAGCTCCAGCTGGTGGAGGTTGGATGGATTGTTTGGCTGGATCTGACACACAGCGTACAGCAGGCCCCCGATGAAGAAGGCATTCCACAGGGTCCCCACAACAGCAAATATCAAGATCGTGCCCAGGTTCTCCATGAACGGACGAATGGGCAGGAAGTAGCCAGCATCCAGGATGATAGGAGGCAGCAGGCAGAGGAAGAAAAATTGGGAATCCAGCACCGGGGGGACTTTTTCTCCAGCCAGTTTGATGAGCCCCCCCACCATCAGGCCCACCACTATCAACAGGCAGCTCTCTGGCACAATGCCCGATAGCCGAGGGATCAGGTGGAACCCTGGGAAAATGGATGGAAAAGATGAAATGCAGTGCCATGGAGGGAGACAAATGATGAGGGAATTAGTTTATTTAAGCCTTAACAGTATTTGTGTGACTCTGCCTGAGTGATGTGATTAACTGGAAGTGTTCCCATCTGTTTCCTCATTTTATAAAAGACAACAGTGCAAAAGCACACTGAACTTATGCCCACGCAACACTGACAGGGCAATCAGTTGTGACATGCCACACTTCTGTGAGCACTAGCACCACCCAGATGGCAAAATTCTAACGTCTGTTATAGATTTAGCAGCCAACATTTGTAGGAAATGCAGAGGAAAACACTCCATCCTGAGTGATCACATCTCGAGAGACTAGTGATCAGATCTGTCTTCCCCTCTATATATACAAAAATAAACACGTACATCGCTGGGAAACAATGGTTTGTCAGATAAGTCATGTATAAAATTTGCCGAATTATCGTCCTAAATGATTAAGAGTTTGTTGAGGACAGCATTTCAAAAGGTTTATAAAATTTCTAATAACTCAACAACTCACAAAAGTGAGTTATTTCTTGAGAGTAGGGGATTTTCTCCAAGGGGAATAAAAAACTTGGCTATCTTGGCAACTGCTTCCTTTATTTGTATGTTTACTTCAATATCTTCATGATCAGCTGCATGTCATCTCAAATACGTCCTCAATGCGTCATGGGGGCATATACGCCTGTATTTTCGATTTTGTGAAGGCTGTGCCAACATGTTGGTGCTCGCCTGTCGATTGCTATTTGTAAACACACCATTCAAAGGTGGAGTGAGAAATTCTGGAGAAGGACAAGTCAGTTGTTGAGCTTGATCACCAGGCTCAGAAAAAAATAACATTTTGGTTTGGCGAGCCATCAATACCACAGTCTGCAGCTCTATCCCAAACAGCAAAATAATGAGAAAATGAGACAGGCAGGGAGCAGGGTCTTTGTAAAAACATAAAGAGAAGACTGGAACAGATTACTTCAGTTTGAGTCCATATATTCCATCATAGTTTACTTTTAACATAACACAAGTAGCATCTCTGATCTCAAAGCTGTTGATAGTTAAAGAACACATGTTTGCTGTATCCTGTGTAGTTTCCGGTATTATACAGAGCTGAGGTCGTGGCATTGTGAATTCTCCAAGGAAAAAATGGAAATAGTATGCAAAGCATTTATTGTCGACAGACCTCAGATGACAGTAGACCAGCCAAGACTGCAATTTAAATACCTCTACCACGAGCCCAACTCCAAGAGATGAGAATGAAAAGAAAAGCTTTCAACTTCATTTGTCGTCTTGTTTACTTGCTAATCCAATTTTGGAGATTGGAGTTTCTCGTAATCAAAATAACCTTTTGCAATTATCTCCTACATGGCTCACATGTCACAGCACAAGCAGCTCTGCCAGTCCCCAGAGAGCACTCATGTTAATGCCTTTACAAGTGCTCACACTTAATGCCTTACAAATGATAATAGATGTCTGATTTTTTTTTTTTTTTTAACCCCAACTGCATGGCTAAACAAGGATGATACTGAGCACTTTGAGCTGCTGAAGTTTCACAAATAACAATAAACACGGACAGGGCTTCCTCTACACACAGTGGTGAGCAGACAACTGCTGCCTGCACATAAATAGTTAACAAAGGTGAACATGTGAAAAGTCTTTCCTGAGCTATATTTACTGTACACTACATCAGAGGGATGTATCTGTTATCCAGCTGGCACTGTAACAGCTGACGGCACGGTACAATAACAAGAACACAAACATACACAGAAATCTGAACCAGATACGGCTACATGCTCACATGCAGGCTATACTGTTTCACAGGGGTGGACAATATGAAAGATAATAGAAAATATCATCATAGTGGAAAACAGCATTGCAAATATGTATGCCACATTATTAAGATTAACAAGTTTTTCCAATTTTATAGTTAATGTGAAATAATATCTGGCAGCAGAAGCTCTCAGATGAATATGCCAACTGTTTTACATTACCTGCAACAAAGGGCCTCAAAGCCCTGATGAATGACACAATAGGACCTATATCTTGCACTCTGTGTGTGTTTATCCTGGAAGCAGAACCAGCGGGACTTACGTGTTAACTGAGCCATGTCAACCTGTTGCTTTGCACATCCGCTCTGAGCTACAGCTAGCATATGGAAATATGCTGTCCACCAACCCCTATAATCTTAGATTTGATTGATAACATGCACACATAATTTTAACCCATGGTGCGGCTGGAAACGTAAACAGCAGCATGTGAAACTATCAGTAAGCACTATAGAGACTATCTGGCACAGTAGAAGAGTGTCATTTTTTATTCAAAATCCAAACATTTGTTGGAAGACGCGGTGTAAAGTTCTCATTTCAGACATTATAACCTGTATAATGTACAATCTATTTGCGCATTAGGACTATTAGTGCGTTTGCCTTCTGATCAAGCAGAGGGCGCACTAAAACGCTATGATCAGCTTGATCTATCACATGCTCTTTTGACCGATCAGTTAACAGAGCTAATGTTAATATCATGTTGTTTTGCTAAAAAATGGAGGACAATAGTGAGAAGAGCTGTCCTGAGTGGTCAGTAACCACTGGCATATAGGAAACAATATGTTTATATAGCTTAACAATAACATTTGCCACAGGAAGAGTGGGAAAAATGTGAAATTAGACAGGCTGTAATGTTGATAAAGTAATTACAATAATTATGTCGTGTTGTGGCGTCATTTCTAAATAGTTCGACCTTGATTTCTGGCCTTACATAGTCGTCACAGGCTGTGTCCCCTCCTGAACCAAGACGGGAAGGACAGGCAGGTGACAACAGCTCAAGCCGGCTCCAATTTGCTTTGCACATCGTGGAAAATGGAGCAGCTAATTAATATTCACGCATTAGCAAACATCACAGGTTGTTATGTAATGCCCAGGTCTTGCACAAATACTGCCAGCAAACAAGAATTTCCACAGTGCAAGTAATAGACCATATAATTGAGAAATACGCGCCAGACATGTATATGACATTCATTTTAACATTTCAGTTTAGCAGGGCTTTGTATTAAGTGTATGAAGATTAGTATCAGAAACTCTCTGAGGGAATACAAGGCCTCTGAAGGAGGGAGAGGGGTGTTTATACTTGGGTGGCTTGAGGACAGCACCATTAGTGTTTTCAGCACACAAGCTCAACAAGTGTACGTCTGTGGATTGTACAGCTGCATGCAGCTGCAGATCTGGATTTCTGAAGAAAGTGAATGAGGAAGCCTTTATCTTAAATGGTCTAGGGAGACCGAATTTCCCCACAGTGAGATCCCAGAGCCTCAGGGCTCTTCACTTTCCAATGCACTTCAAGAGAAAACAGGCACCACCCACAGATCCACAGAGGCTTCCTAGTCAGGTCAGTTAACAAAGATATTCTGTGATAACTGCTTGCAACACAAACTGAATCTTTTCTGACTCTCCTGTAGGGATATGTGTTGAGCAGGATGTAGATTCCACAGCTTGTTTACAGATTCTAAACGTCACAATGTCTCCTCAGAAGAAACCTGGAGAAATCTGTTTACTTGAGGATTCAAAATGAAAGCTAAATTAGCACCATAAATTAGCTCATTATGTTCACACAACCTCAACCCCCAATAGAGGCTGTTACATGATTAAAAGTCTTTGTCTAAAAGTGACACCAACACTACAGAGATCTCTGATCAGTGACGGAGACACCACATTACACAAAGTAAAATCTCTGCCAAGGCCCAGCAGTCCCCTTCAAGTTAATCAAGGATAACAGTATCCAACTCGATAGCCCTGTTATTACTCTACATCTGAAACCATCCATAATCATAATTTAGGGTCACCAGATCTAGGATCCACTTCAAATTCGTTCTCACTCAGATATCAGCCATACCATATGCACATTTTTTGTTTAGTTTTTAAATCAAGAACCATGCATAAATCCCTGAGAAATTAACAGAAATGTCGACACCTCCATCTCACATTGTTAGAGAAACTGAGAAAAAGTTCCTGGATCTGTCCCTTTATCTGGATTTGTGTTAAACATGTATGGGGTCTACTCTGGGCCGAGATGCATCCTCCATCCAAGTTCCATGAAAATCAGTTCAGTAGGTTTTGTGTAATCCTGCCGACAAACCAACCAATGGACATGGGTGAAAAGGCTGAGGTAATTAAGTTACACTGCCTATATGTACATAAGAGGTACTCTAAATACATTACTGTATATCAAGCACTCTCTTTAATGGAAGACTGTAATGTTCAGTCTGTTGCAGATGGACAGAGGGCAGCAGATGGTAGTGAACACATCAAGGTGTTAAGGTAGCCAAAGAATCGAGGTCTGCAAACAGCATTTATTTCTGCGAGTTAGATCTTGACGAGACTTGTGCCCTAAATTGCATCCGCTTGATATCTGGCCATATGGTTGCACCACTGTCCTCTCATATGAAACTCAATGAAGACTGCAACTTGCCACTATTATGTAAGAACTGACATCCTCATGTTGAAAGCATGTGCGTGGAAAAATACAGAAAGGAATTCTCTTTACGACTTAATGTAAGTAAGTAACTTGACAAGACACATATGCTTATTTTCAGCATGCCCACAGGGTGTACTTGCAGTGGTAGACAGGTTTTCACAAATTCAAACATCTGGGAGTGGCCTAGTTTCACAAACTTCCCCTGCTGAGCAGCTCCGTTTTTTTGATTCTACAGAGGACTTTGACCCAAAGGAGAACTTCCCGTCACAAGCAAAGTTTTATTAATACTCTTGATAAAACTTACTTCAAAGGTTGACTTAAAGGAAACAAGCATAACTGAATCCAGAATGTGGCATGGGAAACCAAGTAGAGTTATTATTAGAAGACAGGGAGTCCCTTAATCCCTTGTGTTCAGCATTTTTCCAAGTGACATTAAGTCAGCAAGGGTACTTTTGGCTCAGATCTTTCACTTCCTTAATCATGATCCATAAACACGCCAAAATGAAAAAAGTCAGTGATAAATATTTACAAAAATATGAGCTTCAGTCTCAAAACGTGAGCTAGTATTGTGTGGGGGCTTCCTGTCACAGCTTCCATGGCAAATTCAACACTATGACTTATCTTTATTCCAAATATTTAAAGATAAGCTGAATCTTAAATCTTTCACAGCATGAGATCTCACATTCTTGAGTCTGTATGCTTTGCAAAAATGTGGTATTTTACTCAAGTAAAGCATTTGCCTAGAACCTTCTCAATCAATGGTTATAGGGAATGATTTTTAGTTTTTGTCACATAATTTTGAATACTTCAGTGAGCACATTGATGTACCAGTCCATGTTGCTCACTCCAGCAGAAGTTGTGAAATAAGGTTACAGGAATGTTTTTTTTTCCTAATTCACAAGAAAAGAGAATACCTAAACTAGCTCTGCAAAGAAATGTATTGACACAAACCCCTCAATGAAAGGACAAGCACAGTAAAGTCCTCGGGGAAAGGGCAGACAGCTCACGACTGCATGGACTAAATTAATTACTGCTGGCGCCTCAAGCAGTGGCGCACTCAACACTGCATCCAACACTGACACCCTAAATGACCCATTATCATTAATGTGTGACCAGGAGGAATAAGTTAAGATTGTGCCTGCTGGACAACGAAGAGCAGCAAAGGAGACAAGAAGCCATTTCCGCATCAGTAGTGACCTTAGCTAAATGTAAAAAGTCTCAGCATGTCCAGGACCTACAGGGACGGACAAAAGACTCAGTGGAAGAGGCCGGGAGCATCCAACCTCGGCTGAGTGGTGACAGTTAACACATTCTTTAATCTCTACTGCATGACTCCAATTACCACCATCAGTGCTCTTGACGGGAAGGAGATAAGATAGTGAAAAGGAGGGCACTGAACTTCAAAGACCATCTCATGGCACACAATTGCAGTGCTGTCAGGACACATGCATGATGGGAGATAAGCAGTGAGTATGCAGAAAACAATAGGTTACACAGAAGGACTTTTATGCCAGATTCCTGAACTCTGAGAAGACTGCTTGTCAGTTATGGCAGCCACTGTGTCTCTGCCCTACTTCCTACTGAGAGTCTATTGCTTAAAAACCACTATAGGGCAACGGTTCTTTCACATCTGCATGTGTACCCAGTGACAGCAGAGCCTGGCACTTGCTACGCACGTTCATTCCCAAAGCCAGGAACTGTGTCCTGTTGCCAGGTGACTAATTGTACACTGCTGGCAACAAGCTCTGCTGGACCAAGCAAGCACAAAAGAGAGAAAACATTTAAACAGTCCTTTTGTTGAGAAAGGTGATTGATGATGCATTCAGTTTTCTTAGAAATAAAGATTTTACACCAGTGGTGGTTCACAGGAAGGTCAAGAAACACGTGCATGTCAGAGTGATGCAGGCCTTCTTCCTGACAACGGTGCCTTTGTGAGTCATTGTTTGAATGTATGATGCAGATCATTGTGCTCCTCAAGTTGCTTGTGCAAGGCCCAGTGTTGGTTTAAATTATTAATAATGACCTGCTGCTGGTATATTCCAGTATGACACCATATCTGCATAATACTACCAGCTCAAGTGAGTGAGTCATCACTAGGTTAACATCACAACATATCTGCTTGATCCTACACTTTACAAAGACATCTTCCACTATTATGACTGAATGGAGCTCAGTTCTATGAGAGTATTAAATGTCCATTACAAGCAATACTGCACACAGCCCCAGCAGTGAGTGTCTCACAATTAAAATGGAAAGACAGTACACAGAGAGAAAGATTTGATTTTCGAAAAGACTGTAGATACCATTGGTAGATCCGACTTTTTTCAGGTTATCTGATAAGAAATGTGTGCAACCCTGTGGCACATTGACAGAATGGAGAACCAACAAACCAATCCATACGTATAATACTTTAAAGCCTAGATAACCGAATGTCTCAGAGAGAGATGTCTTTGCCTCTCATTTAATAAAATTGCTCCATATGTTGTCGATATCTGAGACAAAAGGCATGTCAGATGTCAGATTTTATTTAAGAAAATGTAAAAGTTCTGTGCTAGGTCATAACCTAAGTAACACAAATGTATAGCTTGGGAAACATTGACTGTAGCGTTGCCAAGGGTGTGGTTTCTAATCTTTCCCACGCAGGCATTATAGATAAGGGCAATACTAAGGCACATAATTCCTGATGGGTTTGCCAAATCCAGTGCACTTACTCATAGGCAGACATATACCTTGTCTATGTGTGGCCGAATCCTTACTCAGTCAAACCTTGGTTGACTCTGGTGCACTGTTTCAAATGTCATCGACACTGTTTAAGGAAACATCTTAACTATAGCAGGAGGTACCGGGAGGTTATAGACATTACACCCCACAAAAGTGAACTCATTACTTTTAGAACTACAGGTGAGAACTTGTTTATGAGTGTCTTGCTACTTATTACAAGGTACTGGGAGGGACATATTGTTCAAGAATGATTACGTAGGTGGTGTATGGGTCAACCCAGTGATACTGATAATGTATCCAACCTCAGTTATTATCAATTGTTTACTATAGATAAAGCAGTCCTTAAAAGGAATGGGCAGGTATCTAAGGAAAGCATTTACTCTGCATACAATTGAGCTAAACAACTGCAGCATTTCTGAAATACTGATAATCAAGACATAATGGATCTTAGAAAAATTTGAGCACACATTGTGAAAGTAGATTCAGGATCAGTGATTAATGTTTGATAATTACAAGGCAAAAAAAAAAAAAAAACAACTAATGATTTGCAGTTCCTAACGTGAGAAAACAGCAAGGGCAGAAAAATTAACTCTTGAAACAACTTTTAAATTGTTTCAGAGTATCCTGGTAAAACAAGTTTACAGCAATATTTAACACAGATGAATGATCACGCTGTGCCTGCAGGAGTTGCCACTCTGGGTTGCCACGAATATGTGCTATATCTCACGATACAACAATGACGAAGTACACTTTTCTCAGCTCACGCTCACAAAATCTGCACTTGTGTGCCCACTCATAGTGAAGTGTTTCACTGTCAAAGCTCTGGATCTGCACATGCAAGCTGTTTCCTTCCAGGAATGAATGAGTATAGTATTCCTGCATTTCCCCTGATGTCATTTCCTACTGTCTAGATAAATAACAAAAACACAAAACAACAAATAAGAGCCCCTTAAGTCATTCTGCTACTTGCTAACATAGTGCATTTGTAATGATCCATAATTACAATAATGAAAAATTAATTTACTTCAATCATATTTGCTCACGCTGAACCATCCTCAACAAAACTCAAGAAGTGCCTAACTTAGAACATAAACCTTCCAATTGGTTCAACAGTAAGGAGCATACAGCCATATCTTACCAAATACATTTTAATGGTCATTATGTTGAGAAATTACTTTTCTGCTTTGAGACATAATCTTCTGCGAGAGAATCACGATGCATCATAAAATAATTTTCCCCCATCATGTATCAAAATACTACAAGTCTGTTTGATAACAAACAATTACATGTTTTATTTGCACGGCCAAAACATTCCCAGCAACTGCAGTCATAAAAGCTGCACTCGTCCTGCAGTCACTGCAAGCATAGCATGACCTTGCTCACTTCAATCCACAAAGTAAGACATTAGCTAAAGTGGTTTCATATGTTGCATTCTTGTTGATAACATCAATATCATAACATCAAAAACATTTTTTTTAAAAAGTTCCTTTCCCTAGGAGTAGCTGAGCGTGACTCTTACTCACAGGAATCGATATTCAGGTTGCTGTTCAACTCCCACAACAACAAAAACTATACTAAGAAAACAACAACTCTGTATGTAATGGTGTATGGCTTCCATGGAGCTTCACATTTTAATAACACACCTTCTCTTCAAATGGTCCGACCAGTTGTGAATTACACATGCAAGGTGAAACTAAATGGACTTGTCAAACATGTTGCAAGGAGCCTCGCTGGCAGGAGGTCAACACGAAAATCAAGCGGTATCACAGTCACAAAGGTTTCTATCAAAAGGTGTGACACCACATTGCCCACTCATGTATAACAGGAGAATATTATCAGATCTGATTTAACCTTTAGGCCAATCTGAAAGTCAGTGCCGCGAGGATGTTTGTTAGGGCTATAATTTGTTGTAGACATTACACCCTAATAAAGTGAACTCATTTTTTTATAACTGCAGGCGAAACCATGTTCATGAGTGTCTTGTTACTTATTACATTCACAATAAGAATATGGAACAATGTCATTAAGATAAATGCTTGTTAGCAACATTTCTTCCTGATTATAACTAATAAGATCCTGTCAATACATACTCTTCCTCTAAACACAGGAGGGGAAATGGTATAACTCTATGACTGTGTATCCAGTGCCAATTATGGCTTTTGACATCAGTTGATAAAGAACAGTTATTTCTGGTCTGCAGCCTAATTACAGGTGTCCAAATACAGGAGGATGTCTCATAAATATAAAGACTTTCCTAATCGCTTTGACAGTGTCAGGGCATAATCTCAGTAAAATAACATCCCAGGGGTTATGATTTATATGATAATCTGCTGCACTGGGTATAATCAATCCAAGAAAAGCAGTCATGTGAAAAATAAGGACAGAAAAGCGCCATCCATACAGGCGGGGTTGCTTAAGAGATAAATGCACGGAGGATGTGCTTTCAGCACTTTAAGATATGACGTCCATGAACATGAAGTAGACGCTGGACCGAGGCTGAGCTGTGTAGCAGCCACACTGAATTACCCACATCCCATTTTCAGCCATCCTGGGATAATCAGAGGCTTAAGGTCACCGCTGTCTGCAGCTGCTGACAGCCCACACACTCATCCAGTCTCATTTCTTTACTGTCTCTCTTCCACTGCATACACTTTCATCACTCCTTGAGCTAACTCTCCTTCGCCTCATCTCTCCTGTTCACTCCATGCCCTTGAACTGCTAAGAGCCACCGGGGCCAGGTGGTCCCGCTCTGCCTCTCCTCTCCCCTGAGACACTGGGCTTCTCGCCCAGACTGGGAGGCAGTATCCTTCCCTGGCTACAGGCTGGTGCTCAGTCAGGGCACTGATGTCACTGGCAACTGACAAGCTGCTGCCTCTCAATTAAAGATAGCAGGGGGGACAATGCAGTGTTCTGTCGAAAGCAGGGATAGACTGATCATCAGCCTGGCCGATTATAGTGGACCAATATTCAGCATTTTTTCGATTATCAGTATTGGTGATTTCACTCTTGATGATCAAATACACCAATACTTTGGCTCTCACGCAGCATCCTCTTACACAATGTCCTATCCATAACACGATCTCATTGGTAAAACATCACAATTACTAGCCTACAAACAATTAAAAAAATATATATGAATCTGCAAAGTAAAATAAATGAATAAAATAAATGTGATGGAGAGGAAGAATAAAGTAGCAGGAAAAGGAAATACTCGAGTGAAGTACTTGAAAATTAAATTTACAACTCAGAAGCAATACTTGAGTAAATTGCATGCACTGGTTGCTCTAAATTTTGACACTTACAGCAAATGAATATACATAATTGTAATATAATATACAAGATTATATAGGTTCCAAAATTGGATTTGTAGTAATCTGCATCAGTATCGGCCCCACTGGAAAGCAAAGTATATACTGCATAAAGAAAGAGGAAAGAGTCTAGATGCAAAGGAGTGGAGAGGTCAGGGGCGACAAAGGGTGATGAAAGAAATTACACTTAATGCAACAGAGGAAGTAAAGAGCTGGACTTAAGTATCTCATTGTGCACCACAGCTGGGAACAAATGCCCAAGAAAAACATGAAGCCATTCATTTCAGATATGTTTGTCGCTTTTGAATCATCCTATAAGACAAGGCTGCGACGCCCTGACTCACACTAATGTAGCAGGAGGTTCCCCTCGGTGTTGAAAACCTGCCGAGTCCTTACAGTCCAACAACCAGACTGCTGCAGAAAGCTGCTTAGTCATCACTGTGGCAGAGAGTAAGTACAGCACTAGAAAAAGACCCTCTCCACATGAGGCTGACAGATCTGATGAGTAATCTGCGCCACCAGCAGTATAGATGCATCCTCCTCGGTGACCCACTGAATGAGCTATTCTGGTTTAAAACGTGTTAGGTCAGCGTAACGGTGGTATCTTTAATTGGTGTGCAGAACAGGGACGCAGCTGGGGGTGCTGAGGGGTTAGTCTTTATAATGACGTCACCGTAAATGGTGTGCCACATTCATATTGTATCAATTCGGAACATGTATCTAATTGTTATTAACAACAGTTTTGCACAAGAGCAGACGGCAAACTTGAAAACCAACATATTACAGGTCAACAGCAGACAGGAGATGAAGAGAGAGAGAAACTCCCTTATAAAATTGCTCTTTGTGAGTTGTTGAGTCAAGAGAAACTTCATAAACTTTGTTAAGTGCAATTTCTGACAAATTCTTAATCATTTGGGCCTTCTTATGAATTCAGCATATGGTATAGCCTTGTTAAAGGGAGCACCGCAGCCCCCTCAGCACCCATACTTCCTGCATCACCTACTGCAGGACAAAAGGCGGCAGGGTGGCCTGGTGGTCACAGGTCATCCTGAACCGTTGACTGATAGTTTTGATCTTTTCTGTCAATCATTATGAGCACATTAATAGCCGTCTCTGCAGGCTTGCAATCTTAATCAAGACTTGCATGTCTGGTTATCACTGTTATCTCTGCTGTGGATATCGGAACCCATTATCTGATCACAAGGCATCCTGTACGCTCGTGTGACCCAGTCTTTGCTTTATGCGGGTTTGTGTCAAAGAGCAGTCAGATAAAAGAACAGACAGGCCTCTATTTGTTTTGATATGCAGGGTACTTCTGCATCAGCAGACAGGGCTGCACTAAGCTCACCAACCAGGGATCGACCGATCTGGCTTTTTCAGGGCCCATACCAATACATCAAGGAAACACAAAAACTGATGTAAATTTTCAAGTAAAAATAAAACTCTTTGTGCCAAAATCATGACAACAACCGGTGATCTATCCCTACTAGACATCCTATAGTCTTCCCTGAGCAGTCTGATAAAACACGACTCATACTGAATGAGTGCCTGTGCTTCTAAAGCCTATAAACAATGAAGAAAACATGTAACTGCACAGTAACCAAAACAAAGCTGCAGATAAATGAAATACAACATTAAAGTACCTGTAAGCTGTATAGTAGTTTCTTTCTGTCACTGGTTATCCTACATGTTGGACGCTAAGATTTTCATTATTACTGCAAATGAATACATAAGTGTAATGTAAGTTAATATATCGGTTTAAAAATTGGTCATTTATGTTACTTATGTATCTGTAAATGTGGCTTCAATGTGCTAACCTACCTGCGGTGACTACACCGGTATTAACCCTAGCTAGCATTTCCTGTAAAGGCTGAACTGAAAAAGCCGGGCTTCAAGGCAGCGTTTAATAAGTCATCAAACGAACATGACAACCACATGACACTCACCCAACTTCATTAAAGAGGCGAGCAGCACCCATAGTGAGATCTCAAACGGGGTCTGTATGTGATGGTAGTCGAGGCTGAGCACGGGGAAAGCCTTTTTGGCGATCTTCACCGTGCCGTTCCCGGTGCCGTTCCCCGCGCCGTTCCCCGCCTTCGTGTGGTGGCTGGTGTCCGGAGAGCTGGCGGCTCCGTGAGGCAGCACGGAGCCCTCCAGGAGCACCAACACCACCAGCAGGAGCAGCCCCCGCTCCGGTAGACTCTTACCGAAGCCAGCCGGGCTGTGCGAGCCTGTCCTGGAAGTCATGTCGCCGAGCAATAAAACAAACAAACAAAAGTAACTTGAAAAGAAAACGAGTTGATTTAAAAAGTCAAGGAAGTTCGAGGGAGTTTGGTCACAACTTCGTCACGTCGCGTTTGTTGACGACTTTCCCCGTCGAGCAGCCCGTTTCAACGGACGTTAACGGTCGGTTCTGCTAGCTTAAACACAACCAGAACCTCATCCTCGTTAGCTAGCTTGACTCCAGCCGCTGTTCGTTGCCTGTAGCGCAGGTAAAACTGAGGCACCGACACAGGCCGTCGGAAGAAAAAAAAAAAAAAGCAGGAAATGTCAAGATGCTAGACTTTTCTTCTCACAACGATGCTGCAACAACCAAACCTCTTCTTTTTTATGTTGTTGTTTGTTTGTTTTTTTAACAGTCGTGTTTCACAAGTTTTTTTTTCTGAGTCAGTGGCTTTCAGTGTCCTCCCCGGTGAAAGATGTCATTGTTGATGCTGGAGGCAAAGCGAGAGACACAGCGGCATCCCCTCCACGCCTCTTCTCCCCTCCGGCTGCCCGAGAAACTCGTCCGTGAGGCGGCGGTGCTCAGATACTGACCTTGAAGAGAAGCCACACAGCTGCCACATCGCATGTTGCCGCGGTCCCATACGTGTTTCAACTTTTTTATATTAATCTCCGTGTATGCGGTATTTCCACCCAGGAGGACAGGACCTTGGTCGGGGACTACCAGCTCTCAGAAGGAGGATGGCGGACACGGGGGGTAGGAGGGGAGGGGAGAGTTGGGGTGCACTCCGCCCAGGCTTCAGGGGCTTCTTCCCGGGTTGTCAAGCCAAGTGGCGACTGCTCTTCCCTGTGGTGGTGTTTAGCTTCATACAACCTTCAAAACGCACACCCTTTCGCGGAGGTTTGGTGGATGGGAGGAGGAGGAGGAGGAGTACAGTGGCAGGGGAGGGGGATGGCCGACTATAGTGACACCTATAGGAAAGGAGGCTCAGGTGTCTCATGGGTGAAAAAAAGAAAAGCTCAACGCTGAGGTCATGTCCTTGTTATTTCTACTGGGTATATCTTGAAGAGGTCATATTGTGCTTTTTGGGTTTCTATATGGTGTTAAGCTTTTTTTTTTTTATTCTTTTGCATTTAAAAGGTCTGCAAAGTGAAAAACACTGAAGTCCACGCCAAAAGGAGTTAGTGTCTCCCTCATTGCCTGAATTGCCTGGTCTGGAGTCGATTCGCCATGTGCGTCACTATGTAATAGGTGTAAAAAATATATTCTCATATAGTTATTAGAAAATATATATACTGCAGTCAGTCAGCAGACATGTAGTTCCTACCAAGCCCCCCAGGAAGTGGGTCGGGGTTTGAAGCCAAATTTCTTTAATGGCCGAACTGTGTAACTACAGTGTCGCGTGATGCCCTGTGGCCCCAAAATACTTGTTTTTCATAAGTTAACATTGTGAAAGAAGGTGCTGTAAAATGGCGGATACGATTTAGGGAGCATCAAAAAATCCTGTGAAATGATTCGTTTCACAGTCATAATTTTAGCAATCTGGTATAATAACACTTGGAAAGTATAAATGTCCTGCACGATTAAAATAATCTATCTTCATTCAAGTCAGGTGCTAAATCAATACAAGGGGAGCTCTGCCTCGAGGCCTGTGTCCAGTAGTTATAGGTCCGTGGGTGCCATTGCTGTTATTTTAGATCACACTACCTTGCTCGGCATGACTTTCCCTACTCTGCCTCTGAATGGCTACATCCTGTCTGTTAATTAATGCGCATGTTCAACTCTCATCAAAGGTTGAACAGAGGCAAGATGTCTCCCTCTGTAGCTAAAACAGTGCGTTCAAGACACAGTGTGAGAGGGGATGCGGCAGCAGTGCACCTTGTGAGGAAAATAATGTGATTTTTGAAAATTTATGTATGGAAATCCTTTTCTACTAGGACCCCCAAATAAAAGCAACAATAATCCAAAATCTTAGGTAAAAATCCTGTTGGCTTTTTGTCGCAGCAACCAGGGTGATTGTTTTGATCTCCTTTGGGTTGGCAAGCTGCCAACCCAAAGCATAAGTATTTGGCTACTTGGGAACGAGACTCAATGAACAACTGTCCTCTCCGGAATATCTTTCTGCTGGGTTGAATGGTTTTACAAACAGCAAGCGACAAATCCTGCATAGTATGCCTTTAGGCTGAAATTGTAGATGCTCACTGTACCATTGAACCTTTTCAAGCTGAATCACCCTACCACCCAGCTAACCTTTAAAACTGGTGTGACTGCTCTCCTGAAAACCTTCACTCTGTGTTGAATGACTGTAAACACCCACTTACCCAAGCATCATTGTTCGGATCATGATCCAGCCCTTTGCTAGTCCCGATTACATGAATAAAATCAGGGCAGTGTACCTTTGTCTCAGATGATGGAAATCTTGCCTGAGGACACCAGTTTGCTCCCTGATCTGAATACTTACCAAGCATTATCTGATTTAATATCATGAGCAATGAAATTCACATTGGCTTGCTGAGGAGTGGGGGTGCATGCATTTGCAGTAATTGAATTTAGCTGTAACAGAAAACTGGCTGTAAAGGACATTGTGTTTGCTGAGAGGACAAAGGTTAGTTTCAGTTCTAAACCAAGGGCCTCTTGCAGCAGGGAGGGACTTTGTAGTAGAGAACAAGATGGTCATGTCTAAGGATAGTCATACTAAAACTGTTTACTGATGATTAAGAGTTTTCCTAGTGTGTAGTAGGAGTGGCCTCAGAAAAGACACGCTTTGCCTGTTCCAATTTATGACTCAGCGTGCTCGTAAATTGACAACACTCTTTCCAGATTTAGTAACACATAATTCCCTCAATAACAAAAGCACTGACGTGAAGCAGGTCTGCTTTTTAACAAGTGACATCACATGCTTAGAGAACCAGTTGTGTTATTGTTCAATGTTGACCCTGAGGCCTCCATGGTTTGGGCTTGAGAGAAGACTCAAGCCCAAACCTAGCTGTCTAGCTAGCTAGCTGTCCTGTTAGCTGAGTTGATTAACGCCTGTACTGAGAGCTCACAATGCTCGCACAAGGCCCATGGGGCTAGCTGGTTAGCATGCTAACATCAGTGGATGTACCTAGATTGTCAGAATTTTTATTTTATATTTAGTATTTCTTCACATTCTGGAGATAATTTGAGTTGAGTTCAGTATTTTGAAAAGTGGAATTCTTACATATTGCACCTTTAAACCCAAATGCCAAACATTTCCTGGTTTCTGCTTCTCAAATAGGGGATTCCTTCTCTTTGTCATGAATGTGTTAGTTTTCATTTCTTTTATCTCCTTTTTATTTGGTAATTTTATAGACTAAATGATAAGTTGAGAAAGTGTATGGAAGAATGATTAATAATGAAAGCAAACATTAGTTTCAGCCCTGGTATAAACTTCAGCGTTTGCGCATCTACTTCCCTCCAGTGATTTTTAAGAATCCAACCATTAGCTTGATTGGTCAATTTGTCTCTGCTGTGTTGTAACATGAAGTTACAGTACTAAGGTTAGTCAAAACAACCCAGAGCCTCCAACAATTAGGACAGTAACAACCAGAAATTAAGAAAGACATGGGTTGATTATAGCTTTTCGAGAAAATTGCTGCTTTGTGGACTTGTACACAAGAGACTTGGATGAGGGAAGACATTAATTTTTCTGAGGCTAAACTGCTAAAGAAAGAAAAAAGTTAGATAACGTCTCGTCCATCAGAGCGAACCTGTGGCGCAGCATTAATAAGGTATGGTCAGTGTTGATCACAGTGTGCTGCAGGACACACACTTACACACCGACACAGTCAGAGCTCAGGCGGCAAACTGTCTACACCATTTGTCATCTCTGTCTCTCTATGTCTTTATCACTCTTTACGACTTAAAGGTGTTTAATGTTTTACAGCCTCCTGTTGCTCTTGGTTCTGCCGCAACGAGATAACGCATCATGACCAGGGCAAACAGAGGAGTAAGGCAACACCTAATTACCCTGTACTGTGGCCACTGTTGACTCCTGTGGTGGGTGTAGGCACCCTCCTGATAGACATGTGTGGTATACTGTCTTTTTCCCCATAATTATACAAGAAATCAACATGCTATATTGTTTCCTAGAATAAGAGGAAGAGGTGCAAATACATACAGTAGTACAGAGACTTCAGAATACCACTGTAAATTAAACCTCACAAAGAGAAAGCTACATGTCTGTAATGACTCAACTCTTTTATTGGTGCAGCAGTTTATGTTAATGTGACCTTTTCACAGGAGACATTCTGACATGTCACAGGAGGAAATGCACAGGTATTAATGATAATATGAATGATGTCTGTTTTTATTTCAGCTGCTTAAGTTTCTCAGTTGGGCTACTACTATCCATGCTGACTTACCGTCACACGGACGCTGCTCACTGGGAGCAATCATTATTAAAAAAAAAACACTCTTTCCCCACAATGTAAATTTAAAGAGCCTGCTGTGAAAATGTTCCATTTCATTCAGCTGTGAGGAGTACATCCATTTTCTTGACACTTTTCCATTTTCTCTGTCCGCCTGCTGTCACGTTAAATATGTGACTTTGTTAAAGTCGGTAGGTGAAACTTAGTTCAGCTTCTGTTCTCGATGCTTTGCAATCAGTGCAAATGGAAGTTAGAATTTAAGTTTGTGTAGGTAGGTTATAGGTTCGCAGCTTCAAGAAAGAGGTGCTGAGCCTGGTAATCTGGGGATGGCTACTTGGTTTGTTCATTTCTTTAGTCTGCTTGCCTTATAGTTGCATCCATATCTACTTTGAATATGTTCTGTTTTTGTTTGTTTGTTTGTTTTTTTTAATCCCCGCCAAGGAGTTTAAGTTTTCACTCTTGTCTGTCTGTTAGTTGGTTGGTTTGTCAGTCGCATTACACAAAAACTACTGAATGGATTTCCACAAAACTTGGACGAGAGATTGGTCTCAGCCCAGAATGGATCTGGATAAATGGACGGATTCAGGAAAGTGTTAAGGTTGAGATTTTCAACATTTTCATGGGAATAATGCACATAAAATCAAGTGTGTTTCGGTGGTTGATATCTTTGAGGGAGTTTGTTTAGTTTGTCTGTTTAGGCTTTTCTCTTCTGAATAAAACATCTTCCCCAAACTTACTTACTGCACCTTTAAGTAGACAGTGATTTTCTAATTTCTTAAGTGGATGAAAATGGATGGATGGATGGATGGATGGATGGATGGATTGTCTGTTTTCTGTCTTTATGTTCAGGACCCCAGGGAGACAAGTGGCACACCCTCTGTGCTTCTCAAACATAAACACACTCATGGTAATAGTTGCAGCGTGCCTCAGGGCTCTCATCGCATATCTAGAACAAATGCCTTCATATCTGCAGGACTGGCAGCAGATTGCACTGTTTGAAAGGACGGAGTCATTATTTCTCCTTGTGCATGACATTTCTCAGGGGTCCTGATCATGTCACTTTTATCTTGCCAGCTTTTCCTGTGATTATGTGTGTTTTGTCGTGTGTATTGTGATGTTTTTATTACTTCCTGAGATAATGGTTAGACAATAAACAGATATTGAAAGTCTCTTTCTTTCTTCCTGATGTGGTTGCATAACAACTATTTCCGAGTCATCTCTTTATGAGGGGTGTTAGTGCTTTACTTATTACATGCACACCATACCAAGCCTGACTTTCCAAGCTAATTTGTAAGTTACTCCACCATGCAAAGCGAGTGGTCACCTCGGTAAAGTCTGTGCAGGAACACTTGAAATGATAGGATAACCTACATCTGCCCCCTCAGCTGCCATGGTAAAGAGGCTTTGCTGCATTTTTTTACAACATGATTGCAAACTTCACTGAACCCTTGGAGACAATAATAGGAGACTCGCTGCTGCAGTTGGCAAATATGAGGGAAACTGCTCAGGAGGGCCGAGCTAAACACATGCCGGGCCTATCGTTTTTATTACTACTTATAGCAAAATGAACCAGATGAACCAGAATGGGTTCAGCGCTGTAGTCAAGGCCAAGCTGCACCCCACAGCCGAAGCCGGGAAATCTGATCAGATCAAAGATAAATTGTGCTCTACTAAAATAAATCCTCATGCTCAAGAAAAAAGGAGTTGCCTGTTGAAAGCTTCTATTCATCCAAGATCGGGCCGACAAAACAGTTTTATTGAACCCGAGTGACCGAGCCTGCAGTCCAAAGCTTGTTTGCTTTTGCTTTTCGGGAGGTTTTCCCTCATATGCCCGAAGCTAAAGAAAGTACATTGTCAGTGATAGAAGTCCATTTTCTCCTCTGAACTGTGCAATTACACAATTTTGGATCGTAAAACTCTGCCATTGACCTCGTTGGTTTATGTGACCGCTTTGATGTTTTCTATTTTTCTGCGTTTATCTGCATGGAGTTAGTCGCTGTGTCTTCTCCCACAAGCCACGCAATGTGGAGCAAAACAAGTCAATTATTGCCAGGCAGCGTTTGAATCTACAGGGGAATGAAGCTGGCTGTAACTTTTATTATTTCCACTGGATTCCAAAACAAGGCAATTGACAAGCTGTGTGGTTTGCAGCTCTTTTATTTGTTTGTTTGTCTTTATGCCTGTGTCACTTGGAAAAACTGACAGAAATGTCGAAATCCTGCGTGGATAATTACATTTATTAAGATAAACACAACAACATCAGGCAGACTGGAATATATGATTCTGTTTTACACACACATGCCAGTTAGAAAGGGTCAGATTAAATCCATATTAAATCACCAAATGTACAATCCATCTGCAAACTTTCCCTTTTTTTTCAGTCCCCTGCTCAGATACTGTCACTGACGTGTTCCTGGCTGGATCAGCGTGGCTTTTCATTAGCGGCTACCCACAGGATCCAGCGCTGTCACCTCCTGGATTTGTGACGGGGACCCAGCAGGAACCTCGGATGAGACTTGTAAAAACATGGTGATGTGACGCCACCTGCTATAAGCTCTGTAAATGATGACGAGCTCTGACAGCATGTCTGTCAGCGAGTACACGGGCAAAATATTGTGATGGCTCTAATCGCACGCTGCTGGGCAGAGGTGGTTATTTGGGGATTTGCTGGGCGAACAGTCACTTCTGACGTGGAGCTGAAGCAGCTGGATCATATCCTGCTCTCTCTTTCCCTGTCTGCCTCTCTGTCTGTCTATCTCTGTCTGTCTTCCTGTCTCTCGCAAACCTCTTCATCCCCATTTCCTCTAAGATATTGCAAATATCATTTCTCTAACTAATGCCAGGTCCCATAATGCTAAACAGGTACACAGTATCTCCCCTGCAGACCACTGGTGTCCTCAAAGTATCATTTCCATCATCTTAGATTAAGGTACATTCTCATAATTATGGCCATGTGGTCGCGGCACACTGAGGGTCAGACGGTGATCCGCACCATGTCTCTGTTGTAATTCGATGGCCGATGACCAGAGTCACGTCAATGTCCTCAGCAGCTTACTGTAGCTGACGGCATGCTGTAGCCAGTCATTGTTAAATGACCCACAATGACTATAATGTAGAAGAGCATGGTGAAAAGCCACGTACAGCAGGAGCTCTTCTCCCTCTCATAGGTCCAGTGTGTAGGATCGAGGGGGATCCACTGGTGGAAAATGAACAATGTTTTCTTTTGTGTAAAATCAACTGAAATTAAAAGTTGTGCTTTTGTGACCTCAGAATGACTCTTTTATATCTACAGAGGGAGTGTGTCTTCATCCAGAGTCTGCCTGGTTGCACCGCCATGTTTCTACAGTGACCCAGTATGGACAAACAAAATATGGCATTAATACAGCTGCTGAAATGAGGTATATTCAGTTGGTAGGTAAACGCTACAACACTGTTAGATGCCACTAAATTTCAGCACTGGTCCTTAACTGCAAGAGTGGGATGACACCAAGTAAAAGTGACTTAAAACGACTTGATAGAATTATCATATTTGTTCAGCATATCATAGTCTTAAAGGAATATGCCACCGACTTTCCACCTTGTGTTTTTAAAGGTCCTGGAGAATACTATAACAAATACGAAAAATGTCGCAAAACCTGCTGTGGCTCCAGAGGGAGCAGCAAGGAAATGTGGTCAGTGTCCTCAAGTGATGTCACTTGACTCAGCTGTGGTAACTGAAGACTACACGTTTAAAGGTATAATTACTAGAATATGGCAATTATTTGAAGATAGCTCTAAAAACACAGGAGGCAGCACATCAACTAAGAAACCAACAACTTTTCGTAGTGACCAAACTGTGTAATTACTTTGCCAGGTGATGCTCTGTGGCTCAAACTAACTTTTTCCCATGAGCTTATATCATAAAGAAGTATAAAACAGTGGATCATTTGTGCCACAACTCCCACTGACTCGTTTCATCTGCTATGAGTCCGACAGTGTCACAGTGCTATGATAAATCAGAGGAGTTTTCCTTTAATCGCCATAAAATGTGGGTTGTGTTGTCTCTCCATCGCTCTGCTCTTTAATCTGTCGTTCAGTGTTTCCTTGTGTTCTCGGCACAGACTGCAGGACCTCCCTCGTCGACAGAGATTAAGAAAACAGTTGACGAGAAAGAAGGAAATTTAGCTCGCATTTAGGGAAGTTACAGGCTGATGTGATCTCATTGTTTTCTGGGCTTCATTTGTCATGGATCAACACCCACCCACTGCTTCTCCACTGCAGCATGACATTCATTAATTAGACAGCAAGCTTCCCTCCCTCCTCCTCCCTCCTCTGTATTCTCCCTTGAGATCCTCTATGCTCACTTCTGTCTGCCTCTAACCTGAATGCAGAATACATTCCAGCAGATATTTCCCTGACTCACTCAAATCGTCTTGTGGTGATGCAGCACCACCTCCCAAAGTCAATCAGATGTCATTGAAAATGTGCACGTAGGACTGTCTGCCTGAAGGTGGCGCCATCATTTCAGAAATATTAGACACCACAGCCAACAGCTCAAACTGTTCAGTTGTCAGTCAAGGATGCAAGAGGAGAAAGTAAAGAAACTGGAGAGAATGTCGTCATGATCACACACACACATTAAATACATCACGATGGACGTCATTCAGTGAGTTGGAACTCACTCCCATGCCTGTCAGCAGGCTCCAGAGACTTCCTGTGACACGGACAGAGATAATCATCATTGTCATGGTGGTATAAAGTAATGAGTTCAGTTCCTCCAGCGAGGACAGGCTTCAATCCCTGAGCAAAGCAGCACTTAATATCTGAGTGGTGTAAATCAAGTTCAGATGGAAGCCATGTGGCCTCACCCCAGAATGAAACATCACATGTTGTTTTCCTCTCTCTCACACACACACACACACACACACACACACACACACACACACACACACACACACACACACACACACACACACACACACACAGACTGTTTCAATAAAAGTGCGCCACAGCCAGGCTTTTGCTTTTTCTCTGCGCTGTCAGGTCGAGGTTTCCAAGGTGCTCCTCTCTTTGTGTTCCAGGCAGACCTTTTGGCTCCGGGTGGGGGGGGAACCATAACTCTTACCTCATTACCATGAAAGGTGCGCTCGCTCAGCGATTCTGCCCAGGTCACATCTGGCACCACCTGAAGTAGACGAGGTGGGGAAGGGAGCCCACTTTGAACTTCAAAGCAGGCGGTTAAAATTTTGCTCGGAGGTATTCCGCCATCCACTGTATACACACTCACACCACATTGTATTCAGCACTTTCATGTTTCCATCTATGAATATTTTAAACATTTCCAGAACGAGGAGATTATTTTAGTGGACGTGGATTATTTTTAATCGGTGAGTTTGTTTATGCCACAACTTGTCAGATTGAGTTTTTTCTGACTTGACCTGCAGAGGGCCCTGTTAATTCTGATGTGATGTTTGCTAGTGAACATCTGCTGCAGTTATGACTTCATCCTCAAGGATGAGACGGTGAGACGGTGAATGCTTTACCTCAGGCTGCCACCGGCCAAGGCCAGCGCTCATACAGGCCAGATATCATAGTGTAAGACAAAAAAACAAAAAAAGAACATCAATTCTGTCTCTCACGTCCACATACATTCGTACATTATCTGCTGCTCTCTTCATCTTTTCACAGACTCACACTCCACACACACACACACACATTACACCACTCACTAAGTTTGTCAGTGTTTTGACAATGTTCTGACTCAGCCTCTCACAATCTACAAGCGTGAACACAAATCATCCTCTCAGCTCGGTGCTGCCAGCCAGCCAGGAGGAGATGTTCCGGCATGTACCTTGACATTGTGGGCTCTGTAATTCACCACCACAGTTTTTCATGTATAATTTACCACCGCATAGAAAATTCCTCTTTCGTGTATTATTAAACGGCACAACCCGTCATTTGGACTCGGAACTGGTTTTCGCTGCACAGTTACGTCCACGCGGGGCTGACTGTCTGAGAGAGTTTGTGAAATTGGGCAAAGACTCTGACTGTCAGACGGTGTAACGTGGGAGGTCTCAATTTAGAAACACTGAAGAGTATCTTATTTTTGATTACACCCCTGTATTTTTAACTTTATTTAATTACTGTATGTTTATTTATGCAGCTATGACCAAGATTTTTGACACGTGTATGATTTATCAAAACTTGAATATTCACTCTTGTTCGAGCTCTGTTTTGGTCTCCACCGACTCCTGGTGGAAAATCTGGCTCTCCAGCTGCCTGTCACACCACAGTGTTCACCAGCTAGCAGCTGTCTTTGTCTGTCTTCTTTCTGTTGCTGAGAACACTGATGAGAGCAGCAAGACTGAACCAAAACTTTAAAGTTGTGAGCGGGAGAACCAAAACAATGAGCTGAAAGATGCTAAAGCGCCCTGCAGAGCCCTGTGCTAATTCTTATTTTGATCAGTACTGTGAGACTTTTCATATCACACATAATCATTTTATCTCTTGTTAATCAGAAAATATTGATCAGTGCAGCTTTAAAGGAAATTCATTCCATTTAAATGATGTGATTTAAACTTTTAGTTTTGTATTAGTTGTGGAAATACTCTACTACTACTACTATTCATGCACTACAATCTGTCTGCTAAAGACTATTTTTTTTATTTTATTGACTTTTACACATATTAACAAACTCGTAAAAGTTTATATATAACAATTCTGACCATTATATCATTGAATCACTTTAAAATATATCATCCTTCGAGTTGCTTTTGTCTTGACAAATGTTCTTTCTTTGCTTATTTCAGAGCAGTCTTGCCAAACATGAGATACTTTGTGAAGCTGTAATTTCCATTGTGATGAGAATTCTTCTGACTGCATGTGAGTCTTACACAAACTATGTGACAATTGCGTACATTTTCTATCCAAACCCTGTTACTCTTGAGTAAACTGTCATTTGCTCTTGCTTTGCTAAATATGTCACCATGCCCTGTCGCCCTCTTTAATCAGGCCAGGAGATCTCAGTTTTAGTCACCCGACCGCTGCCACTGTGTCAGCTCAGGGTGACGAGTCAACTGCAGAGTTCACCGCCGCTCTGCCTCATAGTGAAACCACATGAGAGGAAACTCAGGGACCGTTCAGTCTATAAAAAGGAGCAGCCCGTTGCAGAAGGAAGAACCACAGATCTCCATCTTCACCCCGTTTTCAGCGCAGGAACGACAAAAATACAGGTCCTCATAAAATATGCAGCGTACTATTTCTGGGAGACAGCACGCTTATAGCAAAGGGAGCCTTGGGACCTATTGGTGCATGCCTTAAACCGCTTTATAGACTCTCTGTTACAACGCGATGACTTGTTTTATGAGTACGAGAGAATGTGAGCCCGGCCTGTGAACATACAGTATAGTATATTGCATGGACAGAGGCAGGAAGAGCAGGCTGGCCAGCACAGGACAGGAGAGGAGAGGAGAGGAGAGGCCACATCCTTCCTGGCTCTCACTGCATCTCCGTCCACTGTTACTGTACATCTGAATTATGCTTCCTGAGTAGTAATTCTGTGGGAGCGGCCGCAGAGCATTACTGCACACTGCACATTTCAGATGAGGCGGTTGCAAAAGAAGAGGCCTCTGAAGAGCTGCTTTACTGGAACACAAACGAGTTAAACCGCATCAAAGTCAAACACTTTAATGGAGTGAGAAGAGAGTGAGAATAAAGAGAAGAAGGCACACGTATTAAATTGTATTTAAATGAGAGCAGTACACCGGCTAGTTGGAGTTAGAAAAGAAAAAGTAGTCATTATGCAGATTGTCCCCTTTGAGAGCGCTGTATTATCATACACATGAGCATTCTGCTGATTGGGAATCAAGTATTAGCATTTAAGTGGAGTGGATATTTTGACAGTATTTTTATTTTTTGAAATGTACAAGGAGTTTTTAACTGGTTATGAAACAGACTCAATGTTATAATGGTGTTTATCTATGACCTGATTAAACAAACAAGAGCAAGTGAGTGTTGAGGATGAATGGTGGCACTTTTTTTTGTTTCACCACCATCATATAACAGTTATTAATAGCTACATTACCTCAACACAACACTTGAGCTTTTAAAAGAAAAATAGTATTGTGTCTGTCTCTGACTCCGCACGAACAAGCCAAAACTGAGATCTTTACAACAGGAAGTGGAAGTGATGCTCGTATCCTTTAGTCCACACGGGCCACCAGAATAAACACAAGTGTTTTTGTAGCTGCTTAAACTTAACTGAAAGTATTTATTTTTGAAGATGTAATTTTACATGTACCGAGAAATAATCTTGTCTGAAGCTGATCATGCTTTCTAAAAAAGGACCCCAGAAATCCGCCTGATGTCAGCAATTATGATAATGTATTTGGTCGACGCCAAACCTGATCTGAATCACGTTTAAACCACCTGTACACTGATTTATTTTATATCACTGCGTCGTAAGCTAATCACAGGCATTGGATGGCGAGTCTTAATCAGCAACAGTCAGATTAATATAGGGGGGAAAGAAAGACAAGGTTTCTCTCTGAAATGTTGTAGAATAAAAGTATAATGTAAAACAAAATGGAAATATTCAAGTAAAGCTTAACAAAACCCACAAACTTGTTTGTACTGACCTGCAGGACTTAATAGTAACATTCATTATGATACATCTTTGTGCACCGTTAATTCACTCCTATTAGCACCAAATATACTATCTATGAACTCATTATTGTACATCTAATGGTACGTGTGCACAGGTGTGTTTCAGGGTGCAGAGACCTGATTGGACAAACTCCACTCCTGGCTTCTCTGCTCCACGTTTTCAAATCAGGCCAACATGGCGGCTCATTTGGAAACTTTCTGTTTTATTATGAAAACAGTGTATAAGTCATGTTGTTGAAGCAGCTGAGACCTCGACTTTATGCAAATGACAGGTGAGCAATGTTGCGTTGCGTCTCTCAAAGACCACTACCAGAATGCATTGCACCGCTGCTTACATAGGCAGTAAGTGACAGATCCTGTGGACACGAGCTGTAAGTGGGTCAAACAGGATTCATGCGTTCGCACTCAGTTCTATTCAAATGTTAAGTTTGAAAGTTGTGATATTTTGTGTGTAGGTGGTTCAAATGTGTGTTTTCTCACTCTGTGCGCATGCGTGTTGGTCCGTGTTCCTGCGTGTGTGTTCACCCCCGCGGCCCTCGAGCGCTACAGAGAATGTCAAGAGGCAGCGGGGGCGTGGAGAGCGTGACTCAGCGTGGACGGTGATGAGACAGGACAGCTTTACAGCGGTGGGTCACGCTGCAGAATCAGACACAGGCTGGATCTGAATATTGCATTAGAGCACTGGAGCTGTCTCGTACCCCCGAGGCCTCTGTGGAGCTCCAGCACACTCCTAGACCCTCATTTTGGGGGGAGTCTTGGCAGAGCCTCAGCCTCAGCTGACCTGATGGACCAGACTCCTCCTCAGAGTTTCCCATGGTTGAGTGTGAGCCACGGTTTGGCTGACGTGTGTCTGTCTGTGTGTGTGTGTAAATGTGATGACATGTTAGGTAGGTGCTACTGTGAGGAGAGGGAAAACTGAGCTCCTGTTTCATTCAGCCTAAGTAGCGGCTGACCACAGAGTTGCATTCTGGACCAAACCCAAACCCACAAAGCCCCGTGTGTGTGGAGCGGAGGAGGGTGGGAGCGTACAGGCTGAAATGTGCAGGATTGCAGAGCGGGGATAAGGATCGGCATATCAAACTCAGGAAGATGTTAAGAATTCCTGAGGGGCGCAACATCAGCGGCGGACATTCAGACCCAGGAACAAGCGAATGTGGAGGAAGTTGTGCAAAAGAAAAACTAAACATCACATACCTAAAAAATGTTTTTTTTACCTGATATTTCTCACAGTGGGGGCACAGGGAACGAGTTCACCACCTCTGAAATGTCAAAAGAGATGCTGAAGGCACATCTGGCCGCTCGGCTCAACGTGATCAAACTCGACAAAACACAAGTACAAAGCCCCGACCCCCACCACTGTAGATTTAACCATTAACCGCAACAGGCATTGTGAGAGCAACGCTCACATGCGGTAAAGCTTTTTTTTAAAAAAACAACACTGCACCGACTGTTCGTTTGAGTCACAGCCCTCTGACAATGTCCGCTGGAAAGCCAGACAAGTTGGCAAGCCGGGGGAAAACAATACAATAGACAAACAGCGCTCTGTAATCAGCCCCGGCCCACTGATGGATTCCAAATGAAGATGTCATCTACTACACAAGTCTGTGAGGAAAACACGATAGTGTTGACAGGAACCTCGTCTGGTGCAAAAAATAGAGGAAATGTCCCGCCTAAAGGTCGGAGACACAGGGTGACTCAACCCGGAGAGGAAAAAGTAAATGATTAACAATCTGTTACCTCAACAGCAGCAGTCGAGGTGGAGCGTTTAATCACCAAACTCCAGGTGAAAGTTGTTTGAGAAAGGAGACACGTCAGAGGAGTTTAAAAAAAAAAAAATGTTTAAAAGAGGGAAAGAGGTCGTCCAGATGTGTTCAATCTCCGCTTAAGCAACGCAGGAACAATTTTCTTTTTTGTCTTGACCACAGCGTCTACGTCTACGTTCAAGACGATACACTCACGGGGGGCCTGTTCTCAATGAGCCATTGTCTGCAGTCTGAGGCCTGCAGCAGCCGCAGCAACAACAGAAGGGAAAGATGGCAGAAAACAAACAACAATGGTGCTGCTTTTTGGGACGAGGAGAAAAAAGTGAGCGATTGTTGAGTTTCTCTACGTCAGGGATCAGAAGGAGATGTGTCGGGGGGGGGGGGGTACAGAGAAACAATGAAATATGTCATGGTGCTCGTTTGGTGTAGAACTTGAACCGCAGGGCCTAATATTGGACGCGGCGGGGGGGACTGTGTGATGTGGTGTGTTGGGTTGGGGGTGTGTGTGTGTTAACCTCAGCTTTATGTATGTCTGGACACACACACACACAAAAAAAACAGCAATTACACATTTTAATAGGCCTGTGTTGGCATTACGTAACAGAGACTGACAGAGACAGAAACGCGTTCACATCTGTACTTGGTGTCCCGATGACGCAGAGCTCAGATAATCTCCAATTTGACATGACTTCATACTGCATGCAGCGTCCTTCTGCTGAGACTGAAGCTCTCTACGCTATCATTTATTTATAGTGACTGATTCAGGGTCAGGGCCTGCAGCAAACATACCAGGAAATCATACATACATGCACGGACATTAAAATGCGAGCTAACCACGTAATGTTCTGTACATTACGTGGTTAGCTCGCATTTTAACAGGAGAGATGAACTTTTCTGATAACAGGGTTTTACAGGATTATCGACAGACTGTGTTTATCAATGTTGCATTCCAGTGCCTGTACTGCTGTAGACATTGTGTCAGATTCAGTGTGCGAAGTATGGAAGCCAGCATTATTTTCTGGCTGTTCTGACCCACAATCCTCTCGCAAGTCACATTGCTGAGCCACCAGAAAGAACACAGACTCATGACGGTGTATTCAACTGCAAGTGCTACGCATCTTTGTTTGTGTTTTTAAGTGTTACACTCAAGGAAGTACTGGCAAAAGACAACTTTTTTCTTCTACTCAAGCCGGACTAAATGTGCTGGTACAGTGCGACCATTGTGGACAATTTTGATTGGTTCCAAATGAAGCTCAATATGAAGGACGAATTACAGCCCACATGGCGTCATCACAAGCCAAAAAGGCTGATAAACAGGTGACTTGGCTCGAGTTACACCACTGTATATTCATGTATGTTTAGGTGTTTTTAGGAGAGCTGCAGACATTCCCAGGGCTGTTTTATGGCGACCAAACCAGCATTTTAAGCCAAAAACATGATGCTTTCCAAACCCTGTCCAAAAGGTTTTTGTGCCTAAACCTAAACAAAGCAAAAGCTCAGCGTTGTGACAAAAGAGAAAAAGAAAGTTCAACCCAAACAAACAAAAAAAGTTGCATCACGAAGAAAAAGTCCAGTTCTAACCTATCCGTGGTTTTGCAGGAAAAGTTCTCGGCTGACATTCATTCAAGCCGCAGGCGGCTGGGTTGTTTCAGATTAACTCTGCTGGGTCAAACCTGGAAACTCTCCTAAGTCTTCAGCACGGACTTCGTCTCCAGCTCTGTGTGAGTTCTGCACATGAACCCTGTGAAAATGCTAATTTTGACCCACAGTGTTCAGCGACAACCAAGTTTTCCATTCAGCCTTCCAGAGTTCATCTGAGGACAGGCGTCGCTCTCGGGTCACCGCCTCTGTAACTCAGCCTGTGTGTGTAACAAGACACTCGATCAGTCTATCAGTCTGTCACCGCCAACATCTGATGCAAAATTATTGATTATTGATGAGACACATCTCTGTGCAGAAACAGGAGAGTGTGTGTAGGAGCAGTTTTTTAATTTCACCCTATCATGTGATATTAACCTGAACTGCATCACAGTGGACCTTGAAACGATCAGTTCAACACACTTTTTATTTTGACTTTGTAACCTGCATATCTTTATTATTTTGACTGTGGTTATTTTCAGTGTACTTGTTCCATCCAGTCAGTGAGATTAAGACTTATCTTAAGCATGACTTTTTTCAACCAACAAGAAAATGTTCATCTTCTTTCAACTAATTTATCCTCCAAGCTACGAATGCATTGGTCTCAGTACAGGAACACAAGTAGCAGTCGACTAATTTTAGTTTCCCATGTCCAGTTTTGGCTTTTGCTTCATGATGCCCGATTAATTTTCGAATTGGTGACTTTCATTTTGACTAAGATCATGTAGTTTGCATTATCCAGCCATCTGCAGCGCCATGTTTGTTTTTCCTCTTGTGTCTTTTATTATTTATGAGGATACTTCCATCTTGTTTGTGTAAAACAACAGGTGGTCCTCATGATATCATGGAACGGCGTATTGCATCGATTTTGAGGACATTTTGCAACTCGTGTCTTTTCATTTTTTTGTGTGTGCGTCATTTAATGCTGTCTGCCTTTTATGATTTTTGGAGACACATGACCTCAATCATCATGGTGTCAATAATAAACATACAATCGAAGCTGTGAAATAGTTGCAGTTTGGGTAGAAAAGATCATGGTTTGGGTAAAAATAGGCATGTTAAACGGTAACACCACCAATTTTTTAACACTTTGAAGTGTGTTTGTAGGTCTTGGTGAGTACTACTGCATATGTGGAAAAAGCAGTACAAACCCTGGTGCCTACATTTCCCACAATGCAACTTTCCCACAATGCTGAGTGACATCACTGGAGGCAATTTATCAGATGACATACGGCTTCCTCTGCAGCCTCAAAGGCTTCATACTAACTAATGAGTTTAAGTGACGCTGCATGTGTGACATGCATAAAATATGTTACTTAAGTTGAAACAATAAATGGCACATCAATGTGAAAAAAATGTCTCGTGATTACTGCAGAATGTCTGAAGACACTGAGGTCTGATTCATATGCCATCTGGTGATACCACGCTGGGGGGTCTTTTGTTTATGTACAGCGAGACTTTTCACAGTGAGCAGATAAGTAGTAGTCTGCCATTTAACACATGTAGTGTGAGTTGAGTCAGCGTTCAAGATTAATACAAACATTCAGTGTTCCAGCTGTAGAGACATCTCAGATCTTTAGCAGGCAGACAGCACGCACTGAGACGTCATCTTCAGTATGGAGATGAGTCCGTCATCAGCTGGAGACGATGTATAGCAGCTTGAACGTCCCCCGATCTGCGTCATTCGTGTTGGCCTAGTTCTCCAGAAAAACGATAAAGGAGAAAGTGCTAGAAAGAGCGACTGCAGACTCCCTTCAGACTCTATCAGAAGAGTTATGAATCATCATTCTACGGTTTACTGATGTCTGACAGTCCCGCTCACGTCAGCCCACGGGGGTCTGTCAGTCAGAGGCACTTCATCATTCGGCATTATCAGGCCCATTAGCAATATCCTGCAACCACCAACTCAGTCGAGAACCTGGTGGCAGGAACGCTCACTAGAATCATACACAACACGCTTAAAAACACACACGATATGCAAACCCACGCTTGCACGGGCACAGATAGAAGAGGCGGGCCGACATTAACTCTTGCATTTCCTCTCAACCCCTCCTCTTATCTCCTTTCATCCCTCGCCCTTGTGTTATTTTCTTCTCCTGGATTTTTCCAACTCCTGCTGACACAGCTGTAAGTCAGTTGGACTCCCACTCTGAAGATCCTCATCTGTATGTGGGTGTGTGTTTGTCCAAGTGATAGAAGCTGGAGAGGTCGGGTTTGTTCGAAGGAGACGAATTCCTTGCGATAGCGAACGGCGCTCAGTCTGCTATCACTGAAGGAAAAGTTGACTTGTTTTATCAGCGTCTGTGTAGCAGGTTTTCACGGGGTTTCCCAATATTATACACTTAAAAATAACTTTGTACGTCTCGTAAATTGAGACGCTGTTTTCCACTGATTCATGGGTATTGTTCTAGCAGGGTTTATTGTCCTGCTACGAAAATATCAAGTCCAAAGAATCAAAAGAAAACAAACTGAGGGTAACAAGGAAGTGAAGTAATAACAGAAATTAATGAATCATTCTGAGTTGTGACTGAAAATTCCTCTCTTTCACGTGACTTCTCCGAAGTCTGATCACCCTGAGAAGTCACGGCCTACAGTAAGTATGTCTCCATGTCCGAGAACAGGATTACAGATTCCCGGACTTTTTCAGGCTGGTAGAACAGGGAGGTAAGTTTTCACTCACTGTGTCGACAAGTAGGAGGATTAAGGTGTCAAGTAGGTAAATAAAGCCTGATACGTTGTGTTTCTGTGTGTGTGTGTGTGTTCTGGTTTGTGTCACTCGCTGAAACCCCTCCTGGGAGCTATAAGACGAAACCAGCCAGGGGGGCTGCGTTTCCTGTTTATAGGTGAGGCTTTGTCCCCGGAGACAACGCAGAAGCCTGCAGCTGATAAAAGGAGCAGCAGAAGGGTTAAGAATAACAAGCGGACGAACAGATTTGAAGTTGCGATGGTGTTTTTTCACAGTTGCTAATCTCTTATTAGTGATATTGGAGCGGTAATCTCGTTGTGCTGTCTGTAAACACGGCGCTACCTGACTGCCAGCTCTCACTGTCCCGTCTGTTTTTAAGGTCTGTGCTTGATTAAGATCCTTTTTCACCTCAAAGCCCAAAAAGATGATTAAAGATCGAGGTGTGAGATGCGACAGAAAACCAGAGAAATATGACTTAACAGTAGAGCAAAAAAGGAAAGACATTTACATCTACCGTTACACAAAGACGATCCCGTGACCCATAACGCAACAAGGCTCAATTAGGGCAACGCTCGAAAATGTCAGCAGAAACTGACCATAGCGGACTCGTGACCTTTGGAAATACAACCTGTCAGTGGGAGGTCTGAGGCAAAAGGCAGAGATTGCAGGTCAAGCTCCATTTGACACTGTTTTGGGGGCAGCAAGGCCTCAGGTCTCCAAACAAAACCCAGAGAACGTCTGATGGATGAGCAGTAGAAGCTGCTGGGCAGTGGCAAAAGGTGATTTTTTAAAAAATGTTATTGTCGAGAACCTCACGATCTTAAAGTCACCCCTCCTGTCGAAAAATGTTTTTTCTCCTTCTTCTTCTTACTGCAGTTGTATGTTTGAGCTTCACCGTGTAGAATGAAACATGCAGAGTTTGATACTAGAGCACCATTCTGACATTGAATTGCTGAAAGTGTAAATGCTCCCTTCACTCCCTGAAAGTCTTCATTTTAGGATTAATCTACTTCTTTGTCTTTTTTGTTGTCGTAAGTCAGGTCAAATGTATCACTGCGCGTTACAGTGTCTGTATCCTCTAACTATCCTTTTTCTGACCTCTCAGCTCGCTTTGCTAAAATGGTTTTCAGCCTCTCACCCTCTCGCAGTCGCAGCACCTGGTGTTCAGATGTTACTGGCGCTGGAATCACACTACGAAGACACACAGCAACGGCTTGGCAAACCTTCGCTGAGAAAGCTGTTGTGGGTAGCTGTCAGCGTAGGAGGAGGAGGAGGAGTCGACTCCCACGGCACTGAATCTCAATTTGTCATACAGACCTGCAGAGATACAACTTTGCAACACGCACAAGCTGATCGAGTATAAAATAAAATAGCCGTGCGAATGTACCCGAACTGAGGTGCAGCCCCCTGGAGGCATGTTGGTGGGCGATGTGTCCTGTGCAGTCAGTTAAATACTCTAAACACAAATAGGTGTACATACGAATATAGAGAGATTACAACCATAATTTCCATTTTTCAAGTGAGCTGAGCAAAATCTCTCCTGGTAAACTCTGCCAACTTATTCCTAGCTCACTGAATAAGGGGACTCTGCAGAACTCCCGACACATTTAAGCCTCTGGTCAAGCTGAGTGTTTTGTGGATTCACCGCTGCCCTCGAGCACTGTTAAACTTCCCCTTAATGTCAACAACTCTGTGCTGGGCAATGGCCCCTGTAATGATCACATAAAGGGTGTCAGTGTGTCGGACCCGCAGTTGTGTCCAGTTTAACGGAGGCTCCTTGATTTAATGACCGTGTGACATTAGGCATGGGAGTACCCCGAGGTTATCCGTGGCTGGAGCCAGACTGCGTGTCTGCCAATCTGGCCCTGTCTCACCCCTTAATGCTCACACTGTGGGTCAGTCTCCCCCGTGCACCCCCTCCCCCAGGGGAAGCTTGGACTGGTCCACAGACTGCTGATTAGGGGGTACTAAAGCTTCCTGCAGGAGCTCTAGCAGATCAAAGAGCAGAGAGCGGTGGGCAAATCAATCCAAGGACCCGGGCTAATCAAAGTTAAATTCAGGGTAAGCCTCCAAGTTTCACCGTGGGCCAATAGCTGGAGACAATGTGATTTTGATTAGGGCTGATGGCACTGGGAAAATCCATTCTCTTTGAAACTGCGCAGGGCTGAAAGCTAAGACCACCTCTGTGACTGACAGCCATGAAACATGGGAGCGCTCACACTGCCAGCGTCAGGGCGACATTTGCCAAAGAGCAGAACCAAAGATCTGAGCTCCTGCAGTACGGGAGAACGCCCCACCGGGACACATCTGAACAAGTTAACATGAAACATTTGCTCGGGCGGGGACGCATCGCTCAAGCGACCGTAAATTTGTCTGCTGGAGGCCGCAAACTCATCCGAGACAAACAAAAATTGTCTTAAAAGAATTAACATCTTAAAAAGTTGTAAATCCGGATGACGTGTTTAATAAATGGCTGTCATCTCAGATTAAAGCAGATGAGTCGGACATGAAAGCGCCCTGGCTTTGATCCGCGACTTGTGGTTTCATGGCCATTTGGACACTGGTTGGATGACAACCAGATCTTGGCACAGACGCCGCCCGCTTGTTACTTTGTGACCGTCCTCGTCATAAAGGCACAGAACGCTCTGGCACCTGGGTGTGAAGCCTTTGGCCCGGCAGCAAGCTGCTGCGCTCCAACACTCGTTAACCGGAGCACCGTTTGGTGAACACATGGCCGATCCAAACAGTTGCAAGGCCCCGTTAATTAAAATCTGAACTATTCCACACGTTTCAAATTATATCATGATGCCTGCTCGCTGTCTTCAAAACCATTTTTTGGGATGAGCGTGCAGGATCCTGCTCCAAGTTATCTGTTGAAATCTAAATCAGCTGCACTAAAGGAACAAAGATGAGGCGAGTGAGATGCGCCACGTCAACACGCCTCGCCTCCCTACGAGACGCATCCACTTAGTCCCGTGTTTTGGGACAAGAGAGTTGTCAACATGCATTGCTTTATTCACGGCCGACCACCCTGCTCCTCAGAGGAGCTGCAGCGTAAAGTAAAATGTGAACCTGTGCGTGTCCCCACAGGCTGGGGCCGCCACATGGTGTTTCCTGCTGAGGGACGAGCACAAAGAGAGTCTGAACTTCCATCCCCGAGGGCACAATAGAGTCTGTCACTGGGCCACTTACCCCGCTCAACACCTCCACCACAGCACAGGTGATGCGAGTCCTGTCTTCCTGCAGGGGACGGGGATAAATCAAAGAGAGCTATCGGACCACAGAGAGTCGGACAACATCCTCTTCAAGTCATCCGTGGGTGAATTACAACCGGGAAACAAAGCTGTTGGAGCGCGGCTCTGCTTAGACGAGGCTTTGTTAGCTTGTCCGCTACCTGTGGGGCGTTCAGGCTCAATCTGTGAACCGTCTCCCACACGACCTGAACGCTTGGTGCAGCTCATTAGCGGGCATACAGGAGCCATACATCACCAGGCAACATGTGGGAACCATTTCGATTTCACCTGCTTCCTCTGCTGTAGGGGTACAGTTAAGGCGGAAGTGGCCTGTTTAATACACGGAGAGCTCTATAATGATGCTAATTGGTGGTGTAGATGTAGAATAGGCGCAGGTTTATAGGGTCGAGCTGATGTGTCTCGAGTGGAAGGTTGTATATTTCGCAGACTGAGGCGATTAGCCCGGATTGAGATCCACATCTGTTCGGTGCCAGCTGTTTGACAGACTCTCTTTGGATCGCAGACTCGACTTCAGTGAGCGAGACCTTTGAAGTTCTGTCTTGCTTCCAGTACGCGCTGACCGTCCAGATTGATCCGTCACGACAGGGCTCGATATTTCAGTTCCATAAGGAGCAGAGAAGAAAAACACACACAAATGATTTTGTTCTGTCAAAAAGTCCAGCACCTGAAGGTAACATCGTACAGTGGGAAACAGTTTTTCAGTTCTTCTGTCGCTCAAATCCATTTTTATTTTTTAACATTTCTCAGATCAGTACTGATTGATGCAAAATAGCTTTTTGTTTTCTCGCAATAAATTCAATGATTTACAAGAGTTATTGAAATTAGTCACATATGTGTGTTACTGCTTTGGTTGTTATGCATTGTTTTTATTTGATATTCTATGTTTTATTGTTTTTGTTGTGTACTTCCTTCCTTCTTGGCAGACTAATCTGTAATTTATGTGTTGTTATTTAACTTTTATTGTGTTTATTTCATTGTTTTAGCTGCACATCAGTCTTGCCAGACAAACATATTTAATTGCTTTTTTAAAAACTATTTTTTTAATTCAACTTTCTCCTTTCTCACTTCCTCTCTCCCACAGAAAACACTGCTCCTGAAACGCCTCATCAGTAGCCCCGCCTTTAATTTAGTGACTTTGTGAGCTCACAGTACGTCAACGTGTTACATGTTTGTATAATTAATGCCTTGCTTGATTTAGCACAGCTGCTCTGTTGTTGTTTGCGTCGCTGGCTCAGGCGTGTGTGAGCCGACCAATCAGAGGAGCGTGGATATTCAGGAGTAACCCAAAATAAAATCATGAGTCTGTTTTGTAGTTGTTGCTTGGAGCTGAATAAATAAAAAATACTTGTGAAAACTGAACATAAATTGTATCATTCATCATATATTTGATGCATTTATTATATTCTATGTCTGTGTTCTGTGTTTTTCCTGGCAAGTTTCCTGCATGTACAATAAAGTTGAAAGTTCAAGCCGAACACAGCTGCTGTTGTTTTTGATGGATCAGACTACAGAACCCCGACGCGCTCACCTTTCAAACCTACATGAGGCGAGTATTTGACACGCAAATGCTTGATTATGGGTGGGAGTATATCTTTAATACAAGGACTTTAATAAGACAACACAGAAGGCTTCTCACTCGAACTCACAGCGTCCTGTTCCAACAAACAGCCCGACTTGTACAGTGTTCGGTATTATTGCAGGTGCCACCTAGACATGACAACCTCCGCAGCCATCCAGCGGACACTCTCTGACCCACATACAGAACCTAATCCCCTTACTTTCCAGTGTTTGTTTTCATAGAAACCCTGAATGTGTTGGTTCAGGTTGTTTATGTGGAGAACTATTGGCCGACTGACCTCTTGAGTCCGTCTGCAGCCTCTGCTTTTCATAACGCTGGTTCCCTCTCTGGCGAGGCCCGTCAACGTCTGGTATTGTTTCACCACAGGAAAGATGTTCTGCCAAAGGCTATGAATCCCTGAGCCAAGCTGAAATATCCAGAGAATGTCTCCCAACGTGCGAGATGAGCCGCTTTCGTCTGCACTCGCACAAATATTGATCTTTGATATTAGGAAGTATTACACGCTGCATGCCTGCCATTCTCATCATACAGTCTGAATTCTTATCGTATTATGACTTTACTTCTTCGGCAAAACAATAAGAGCTGTCCGGAGACATGTCAGCAGATGTCCCTGATCCTCCATAACAGCAATTTTAATCTCAGTGAGGGCCGTCTACACGTTGCATCAGTCAGAGCTGTGCCATGTTGCAGCTGAAACCAAACAATTCTTCACGTACGCCCCAAACAACCACGGCGCCGGGTCGACAAGCCTGACGCACTCTGTGAACATCTTTCTCCCTTTCTTGTGTTTCTTTTTTCCGCCTTCGTCTCCGAGCACTAAAACAAAACAATGTAGAGGCATGCGATTCCTCCACCAGATGCAAACTGCAAACAAAAGGAGTCGTAACTGGCAGGGGTGGGGCGGGGAGAGGGGTAAAGGTCAGCACGAAGGGTAAAGTAAACAGAGGAGGACACGACGGTGTGAGCATGTTGAGGTCAGCCACCAGGTCTGGGGCCTTGAGGCGCTACACACGTCTTTTCAAATCAACACAATGATCGTGAACGTGTCCGCAAAAAGGTAACTGCCGAAATTAAGCGTTCATACTGATATCCTTCCATACCAAATAAACAGGACATATTTTATGGTTACGTTCAGGCAGCTTCAAAGAAGTTGACGAAGGTTTGAGAAAGTTCGGTTGAGATCTTTATTAAATATTAACAAAAAGCAAATACTGACTTGAGGTGTGAGGCAATAAATGTTGACTTTAATATATAACCAAATCCATGATCACCAACAATAAAGCAGTTTCTATATTGTTTTGGGGCCACAGGGTGAAGAAACAAGCTCTTAAGTATGAAGTTGATTTGGTGACCGTGGAAAGTGGAAACTTCCGTAATTAGCTTTTTCCAAGTAGTTTTATTGTTGGCATCACTGTCACAAAGACAACTGCATCGTTCCCTTTTCTGTCAGATTGTTGACCACCAACAACAAAAGACAAAAAGTGAGTTCATTCAGTCATTCATTCATTAGGTCGTCTGTTATTTCCAGGTAGCGGAGAGTGCTGGAATGTGGGCCAAACTGTGCATGACATATGTCGCCAGTATCTAGCAATAAAAGCCGTGGGCCAATGGCAAAAGGCCTTATTGCCTTTGTGGTGGAATTGAGCCACAGGTGATGCCAGCGTTCAGCCATATCTCTTGGTCCAGACTCAGCCCAGAACTATCCATGCTGTTCTTGGTCCATGCTAAGGCTGTACCACATGACTGAGACTATGTCTACTATGCCTACCCAAGTCATCACGATGTTGGGCTCAGCGTGGACCAGTTTAATTTTGCTTCCTGGGTTGAGTGGTAAAACCAGACAGAAATGGAGCTAGTCTGACTGGATCGCCAGTCCCAGGAGATGACGTGCCAAATATTGCATCGTGAGAGCACTTCGTCATGACACGTTAGAGTCAAAAATGCATCCAAGAGGCTGGAAAGTGTCTGCAAAGCCAAAGTGACATCACACCATTGGACAGGGCCCTTCACGGGGGGTCCCTCTCCTGGGGTTTTGTCTGTCTGAGCACATCTGAACGCAGAAAACTTCTAGGAGCTGCTCGTGGCCGCGAAGGCTTAACTGAAGCTTTGCACATCCAGCAGACACGGAGCAACATTAGCAACCATTTGGAGTCGAGTTTATGACAAGTTGCAACTTTTTTCGCTCTGTTTTGGTCTCCAACTACCAAGAGAAATATCTGTAATTTCAGCTGATACATGCTGCACTGTGTTCACCAGCTAGTTGCGAAGTTATGATTCGTAAAAACCAAAACAATCAGCTGAAAGATGCTAAAAATTTCCACGCAGCTGAGGAGTTTCATCACATTACACCTTATTCCATTGTTGATAAAAAAAAAAGTTAAAGAAGTGCACTTTTTAAGCATTGGATTAAAAGCCTGAAGCTGACAACGTGTCCTCGTTAACCAAAGCATCCTCCTCTTTCTCCCTACAACCTCAGAAATAGATCTCACTTCCTGGATTGGAACGTGAATCAAAACCACAGTTAGATTTTTCTCCAGAGCAGGAGAAAGTGGACAAAAACAGATATTAACAGGTTGGGCCAAGTACAATATCCTGGGAGGAGAAAAACCTGTGCCAGTGAGAGACAATGAAGCATATCCAGGACAAAGAGACAGAAAACAATCCCTCCTCAATCCTCCGTCCTGTTTTTCAGCCCATTCACAAACCCTGAGAAGCATTTTTCATTCCGAGACAAACGGGCTCCATCGAGTTTGCGCGATACCACGATAGCTTTAGATGCCCAAGGCCCTTTATTGTGAAGCTTAACGTACAGAAGGCAAAGTGTTACATCAATGGGTACCTCAGACGATTACCTCCGAGCCTCCAAATAGCCGCCATATGGCTCGCAAGGCCGTCATCGGCTACAGAGATGCCAACAAATGGTCCAAGATGGGCCGAGGCAGGAAGCTGGCCACGGTGCGGCTTCCTCGCTTTGAAGTGTCATTAATCCTCAAGCCTGTGTGTGTGTGTGTGTGTGTGTGTGTGTGTGTGTGTGTGTGTGTGTGTGTGTGTGTGTGTTCTCTTCTATTTTTGCAAGGACCAATTTGAGTTTTCAGAGCTAGAGACTGAGGATATATTGGTCACTGTTCTCCCCAAGGACTGTTGTGATATTTTATGTTTTTTTTTTTTTCTTATTGTCAACAAATCTCAAAAAAAGACCAAAACCAACAACATGTTTGTCCGTCTCTCTGTATAATGACTTTTGTATCCGGTCCAGGCGCAGTGGTTCCTACTGAAGATAAATGTTTAAAACTGGCCCACAAATATATAGTTCTGTTTTTAAAAAAGGGCTCAGCAATCCCCTAAAACAGCTGAGCACTGTAGTTTATAGCGAAAGTCGCTCAAATGGGAATGAATATTGAATTAGCCGGGGACTATTTTCAGTGGTGGATCGATACATGTTTGATGCGTTTGGAGCGTTTACAGCAGCAGGATGGTGCACGCGGGATCAACTCAAAAATAAACTATGGTATCCTTGGTCATGTTAATAAAGAACATGTCCTTCAGTTTAAATGTAGCAAGGTGACATGTTTTAAAATAGTTTGGACAACAATGGAGCTGTATGGTACAGAAGAATATGATATAAAAGGCCTCGACCACACAAACATTATGTAACTTATGAGAAAGTTCCAGTCATTGTTGATGTGCATTTTTCTCAGGATGTCTGTGGATGATAAGAAAAATATAGAATATAATTGATTATTCTTCTTTCTAAAAGTTTTACAAAATAAATGAACAAATACATGTTGAAATTTCAGGAGATATCTGCTTTAATAATGGAAAGTAACTAAGGCAATGTACTCAAGTGCCACACTTAACTACAATTCTGAGGTGCTTGTACTTTATCTGAATATTTTCATTTTGTACTCCTTTGTACTTTCACTCTGCTGCATTTCGGGGGCAAATCTTGTACTTTATTTTACTTGCTTCATTTACTTGATAACTTTAGTTACCAGTAACTTTTCAGATTGCATAATGCATTTGAATTCATCGATTTGATCAGGAATCAGATTTAATACAAACAAACAAACAAAAAACACATTCTGATCATTTAAACTTTGTAAAAATACTTTTCATATGGGTGACTAACATTTTAACACAATATTTTTACTTTTACTCAACAACTGTATGGTTTCTTCACTTTTTAAAACTGTTGGCACCACCAAAGTATAAGAGAAGCCAATGAAATCAAGTTTGTGGTGTTAACAGAGCTTAAAAGATTAGCAGCAAAGTGTCTTTCCAGAAAGAGGACACTCCACAGACCTCGCTGTCAAGTTTTCACTAGCCTCTCTTCATTAGAGTTGGCTCTTTAAATCTAAAAACAGGCCTTTTATGAATAATGGAGCAGTTGAAATGTCGTCCCGAGAGTGTCCTCACTCTCTCTCAAAACTCAAACTGGTCCTCACAAACACAGGTCAAGAGCAGTGACATGAACACACGTATATATGTAAGTAAAGTGTTCCTGTACAGCTCAGAGCCCCTAAATGGTAATATCAATATTTAACTGTCATATAATAAATTACTTATTTAGAGATTAAAGTATACATAACTGTCGAGACGCTTTTAGGCATCATGGAAAGACACAAAGTTCCTAAAAACTTTGACAACTTCACTTCTAATGCATCTCATCCCATTTTTTATGGGTATCCAGTTTCCTCGAGCTGGACGACTCGTGTAAACAGGAGCTGCATGCGGAGGCCTTCATCCCCGTCCCTGAGGAAACTGGTTCAAATCCGGCTTACGGCAAAAAAGCTGAGATTTTTGAATAAGAAGATGTATTTGAAAGGGGCATCAATCCTTTAAATGTGCCACAGAGAGAGATACTTGAGGAGTGTTGTTGACTTCTGTTGCTTAATATCATCTATGAGTTGCATTGCCACGATATCAAGATTCAAGACTTTAACCAAAGAGAGCTCGATGCAAGAAATGTCATCTTATTGAGTCATTTCTATCATTACCAAGCTTTGAAGTGGCATTCTTTAACATGTAACCTATAAAAATAAGCTTGTTTTTCATCCTTTTAGTGCAGGTATTTGCTCTCTGTTGGCACCCTCCATTTCAAAAACAATCTTCAAGTCCAATATATGAAGATAATTGATGATCAAGTAAAGACTGGTTGGAGATGCTGGGGGTAAAATGTAAAAACACTTAGATCTGTGCTATATCTGTGCCGAAGTGGTCTCAGTCTGATCCCTCACAGTTGAAGCGGTCCAGATCCTCCTGGATCCTGGATGTGACCCTGTTGTCTCCCTCGCCTGCTCAGTACGTGATATTTCACAGCCCTGGCAGGATTATCGCCCCGTGTTAACAGGGTCTTAAACAGCTGACTGGCACCAGGAATCGTGCTAGGAATTAGCCACCTGCTACGTCGACCGTCCACAACACGTACCACAGCAGCAAGGAGAAGAGGTCGCTGCACAGGAAGTGTCCTCCTGGGGGCAAATATAGCGTCAAACAAGGCTGAGGTCGCTCGCCACCTCGCACGCAGCGCTCAGCAGGAAGCGTGGCTTCCTTGAGTCGAGGCTGCGGGGGCAGAGGTCGGCTAACGGGATCAGCAGATCGCGTTACTGCGCCCAGATGTGGTGGAGGAACGGCCACGGCTCCAGTCTGGAGGTGCCCCAAATGTGGCGTGACTGCCTGCTCACTCGCTTCTGCAAGAACAGGAACTTCTATTTTGAGAAATGCCATTCCTCTATGATACAGGAGTGTATTGATCTCTTTTTTTAAAACCTCTATTCTGTCAAGGCCTCGCGGCGCGTGCTCGCTATTTTTAAGCCTCACGTTTAGACAGTTTCCTAACTCGGAGCGTGAGTTTAACACTTTCACTGTGAAGTACAGAGCTGCTTCTCAGGAATAATATAAGTCAAGTGTGAGAAGAAGCAGGGACAGAGTGTGTGTGTGTGTGTGTGTGTGTGTGTGTGAGATATTGCACCATGTATGGATCCTGTGAGCTTTACCGTGGTTGTGTTTTTCAGGGCTTATTTATATTCTCAGTCAAATATTTCCAGTGGCTCTGTGTGCGCTGTGCTTCCTCACTCGCCTGTCTGCTCTGTCAAGAGTGATGAGTTGGGGAATGAGAAACAGGTGTGTGTGAACTGCGTGGATCGCTCCTTTATCTCTTTCACTCTCGTTCTCCCCCCCGCCCCCCTCCCGACCTCTCTGAGCTGGGCCTGCTGAGCTGTGTTTTATGACAAAGGGGATGAAGCAAGGAGGCTGAGCAGAGAAAACACAGGAGGAGAGACGACGACCCCTGAGAACGAGCGAGGCCAAGTTGAAAAGTTTGCCGTTTGTTCTGGGCGCTCGGTCGCGTGATGACGACAGCGTGGCGTCATCACGGCGTTGACCCACAGCTGATCAACAGATATGTTTCACTCAAGAAATGAAAAGCATCACAAAAATCTGTTAAAACGAGTAATGTGACTCCTCTGCCGTTAGGAATCGGCTGATACTTCAATCTAAACGCGTCACACGGGACAATAACAACATCAGTGGAGTGTGACAACTAAAGATGCTCAGATTAGTGCGACGTGTGATAACTGTGAAGCTATTAGAGCTGAAAGTCTGCTGAGATAATGTGTGAAGTGCACTGTTACAACTGATTAATCTGCAACACAAGAACAGTGGGCCGGTGATTGAAACACAATCAGCCAATCAAACACTGGACTGACATCAGTTAACGAGTTGTACAACAGATACTTTCAAACTACTCAGCGGGCTTAGCAACTAATTAATTGTTAATTCTACAAGGAAATAAATTAGGATTAACAATATAGCCAAGTGAAACAGCCAAATCTAACAATTTGATGAGGTGTTTTTTTTTAGCAATGTGTTGACCAAATAGGAGGTCCTACTTGTTTAAGGTGTTTGTGATGTGGAACAAACGGCACAATCTATAAAACTACTACTATACTATAAAACAATATATGGTGAATGTGGTAAACTAGCTGAACATTAGCACGTTTGTGTTATGTTTCAGGCAAATTATCAAATGCAACAACACTAAAACAATAAACTAACATACAGGCTGGCAAACAGGCATATGGTAGATCTGATGAAGCTGTTAAATGTTAGCATGTTAGCATTGTGTTTGGGGCAAATTAAGAAAATGTGACGATGCAAAAAACAAAAATTATATATAGTTAAAAAATAGTTAACTGTCGGCACGTAAGCATTGTGTTTTGGTAATGTTCACTGAATGCTAAATGTTAAATGTTAGCATGCTAGCTTTGTGTGTAGGGCAAATAGTGACATTTTTACAACGCAAACACACAAAACTAATATATGGTGAAAAGTCATGGAGAGCCTGATGAATGTTAGCATTATGGCAAATAAACAAATGTTATTTTGGTAACAAGCTGAACTAATTATATGAATCTTGTAAACCCCCTTAATATTAGCATCGCGCTTGGAGCAAATTAAAAAGTGTTGATATTAACGCACTAATCTGATATCCTGTGAATAGAACAAACTCGTTGATGGTATAAGTATTTGCATGTTTGTGTTGTATTTGGAGCAAAATGAAAATGCTTCAATGCTAACATGCTAAACTAATAGTCAGTGAATACGGTAAACATGCTAAATATTAGCATGTTAGCATTGAGTTTGGGGGCAAAACAACAAATATTACAATACTAACATCTATCTATCTATCTATCTATCTATCTATCTATGACAAACTCTGACTTTTCTACTAATATACAATCATCTTATGTGTGTTTCATGACACTTTCTAGGCAGATTGGAGAGTTATCTCTCCCTCTCATCCACCACCACACAAAGACTTTCCAAAATTAACTGGAGTGGTTTTTACGACTTTACCTCTTTATAACATAATGTTACATTTATCCAGATTTATCCTTATCAATAATTTATCTACAATCAATTATCAAATTATGTATTAACTAGCTATATAAACAGGACCCTTAGGTGGTGCTCTGACAGCTACTTTACACATGTCACTACTCCTACCAGCAGTGTTATTGATATTACAATAACGTTTATGGAGCCATTATGATGTTATATCTGACACTGTTCCCCCCCCCCCCCCCCCCCTCTTTAATCCACCTCCCCTCACCGCGCCGCGCGGATCCCTGCAGCCCCGACAGGAGTCAGTTTACACAGCCTCATACCTTGCCCACCCTCCCCTGTCCTCTCCCCTCCTCCCCCCGCTGTGGGGAGGTCGGGACTCCCTCTTTTATCGCTGCTGCCGTGCAGCGGTCCGTCAGTGTGCCAGCAGTCCGCGCAGAGCGCAGAGCGCAGCGCCACGCTGATCATCCCGCCTGTCACACGGAGGACCTCCGCACCTTCACTGGATTTCAAAGCCGACAGGAGCGGATAAACCTGAGCCGAGCAAGGTGAGCACAGAACCGACTGTCATATCCTAATGGTTCCGTACGATGTGTGGAGTCCAGGTGGGATTTTTTTTATTTAAGTTTTCCGGTGAAGGATTTTTTGGGGTGTGAAGTGATTCATCGGATCGGTGATCCTGCTGCGTGATTCTTTTGGACTCTTCTCTCTCTCGTTACTTGTTTACAACATGTGGCAGAATTAGTATTTATTTTGACATAAGTATTAAAGATTGGCGCGGACTGATCACACGCGTAAAAACTGAAATGAGATGATTTGCGCGCAGCTGGAGGAAAAACCAAGCCTGTTGACTAATACAAGACCTGATAAGAATGAGGTGGTGAAATCACTTGAATAGTACACGTGTCTGTCCTTTATTTTCTCTTGTAAATGTACTGCAGGATCACTTCTGTTTGTCTTCTTGAGAGTCGCGGCTCAGATCTTCATGGTGTGTTTGTGTGCAGCATGTCCGTGATGGATGTGTTTGTATCCTTGAGCAGCAGCAGCAGCAGCAGCTTTATGGATCCACCCAAAAACAATTCATTTTATTTATTTGTTTTTAGAAGTTGACAAGTGCAGCAATCTATCACCTGACACCCCTGGTTTTTAACTCAGCCTTGAAGTCTCTAGTCAGTGAAAGCTGGACATGAGTGACCACTGTGCTCTGATTAAAGCGGAGACAGTTGCAGCAGCAGCAGGTTTACACCATCTTTAACTCAACTGCACCGTGCTGGATATTTACATCTGGATGAAATCAAGGTGGAGCGGCTCCCAAAAAAAAAAAAAAAAAAAAAATGAGGCTCTGGCTTCTAAACATCTAATCAGGGTCGAAAACGTTTCTGTGATCTTAAAGTAAATTAGGCAGTTTTCCTACCAATCAGTTGACTTAATGAGGCAGACATGTCTCTTTTTGTGCTGGTGATAAAGATGCTGTTACCTGAGAGCTGACAAAGGAACAAAAGTAAGTCGGAGGGGCCTGAGGGGTCATAATACAGCACGCCTACTCTGAATCTGAAAGGACTGTAAAGGCCGTCCCTGCCGAGGAGACCCCCCCCCAAACTCCTGCCCGCCCTCGGGGTCAACTCCACCTTGACCCACCTCCCCCTGTTCCTCTCCACTGATACGCTTGAGCCTGCGTTGGGTGGATCACTGTGGGGTCAGGAGCATAAACAACTTAGGAGGCAGACTAAACAGACCACACATGTCCTCCAAACACATTCACTCTGAGACTCGTAGGTGAGCGGCACGTGTTGTGTTGGGCGGCGTGTGCAGCAGCAGCAGCAGCAGCAGGAGGTTTAATTCATGCTTTTTGATGCAGATCATAGACTGGCAGCACTGAAGCTTTTCCAGAGGGAGAGGTGGTCCAATCTCACCTCAAAGTGCATTTAGTAGCTGGGATTTTCATTTTTTAGTAGAGAATGAGGATGTTCTTGTGCTTGCTGGCTTAAAATAGGAAACATGTAACACATTTATACTCTGAACAAACAGGGGCACAGCATATCACATGAGAAGCTGCTAACTGTAGCTGCTGTTAGCCCAATTAGCCGTGCAGATAGTGGTCAAGACTGCCACCTCGGAGCATTGGGGGAGTGTTGGTCTTGTTGACACTGCTAGCACCAGAGCTTTGGCAGGGGGCTTGCTGCTTAGCATGCTAACTGTAGTAGATATCTCTGCTGCTTAATACATAGGTGGCTTTAACACAACGTCAGAACTGATATTATTTTGATATTCTGAATTTTGTCTTAAACTATTGCGACTTTAAAAGAAAATGAATATGTTGTGTATTGGCAAATTAACTAGTGTTACAATGCTAACACACTAAACTAATGGTGAAAAGCCATCTGGTATAACTGCGTGTTAGCATCAGGGGGAAAAAACAAATGTGACAATGCTAACACGCAAAACTAATTTGGTGAATTTTGCACACCTGTGAAATGTCAGCTTGTTAGCGTTGTGATTGTGGGCAAATCAACAAGTGTTAAAATGCTAACGCGCCAAACTATTATTCTGTGAATAGCCATGTGGCAGCCCTGCTAAATGTTAGCATGTGAGTGTTGTGGGCTAGTTAGTAGCTCAAATTTCCTTTTATAGGATTTCCTATACACGTTGGCTTAAAAGATCAACAATTTGGGATATATTGTTTTTTTAGCGTTACACCTGTTACAATGCTAACGTGCTAACATAATAGATAGTGAACAGCCATATCTTAGTCGTGCTAAATGTTAGCATGTGAGCACTCAACTTTCCATTTTTTAGGAGGATTTTAAAGAGATCTCTTTCATGTTTGCCTAAAAGCTGAACAAGAGAGGATAAACTCCCTGCTTTCATCACAGTTTGTGCATCATCAACTTCAAGGTGCTTGTTAAAAGGAAAACACGTCATACGTGACGTAGAGGGATTACTGGGAGGAAGACTCCGGCTGCTCCCTATCTTTCCTCGATTTGACTTTTGTTTGCTTTGAAAGTCTAATCCCACAAATCGGACCTGGCTCACATCCCTGCCCGAAAGCTGTGATGACTCATGGATCATAAACACCCCCGACCGACATCAATCCTTCACACACTGCACATGTTTAAACGCAGGATACAAACATCTCTCTGACTGAATACCTGCCTGCAAAATTACAGTGTGGATCAGTCGTAAACAGTCCGTTCCCCCCCTTTTCTTTTTTTTCTTTTCTCCTCTGATTCATGTTGCAGTGCACTAATTTTTCCAGCTTGTAATATGGCTGCAACTGTGTTTGATGCCGATCCCGACGGAGCAGACGAGAATACTTCCTCCCCCCGTTGCAGAGGCGAGCACCCCTCGGGGCGCGTCGCTGCTCGCTGCAGCCTCCGTCTGGGGTGCTGACAGGAGGCCTGACATCATTAACATGACTAAATGAAATATAATTTAGGTCTTTGCCTTCCTGCTTGGCTCATAGCACCGGCAGCGATATTGATGACGACAGTGATGATGGTGCAACACTTCAGCAGAGCCTGCAGGATCACGTTGACTTTACGTCTTTCATGAAAAACTCACAAGCCGCAGCCGCCACATCGCCGACCTCCGCGTGATGCGTGATGCGGCACAGGCCAAACAGTCGAACATATGACGGGACGCAATGGCACAACAGAGGTTTTTCTTTTCTCCTCTCCTCTTTTTTAGTCAACGCCGTTTTTTTTTTTGAGGCTCTACAAGTGTATAATCTGATCGGTCCGAGCCACATCAGTGCTGACTGCGGGGGAACGGGCGGAAGCCGCAGGACGGTTTCCTGGTTTTAGCTCACAATGGGCCGCTCATGTGTTTCTTATCACTTAAAGTTCAGCCGTGCCGCAGCTACATTTTGCTTTCCTGTCGAAAAACATTGCATTTTAAGGGGTGATGTCAAACATTTGTTCTGTTTAATCCCCGTTTTTGTTGCACGGCTTGATGTAAAGGCCCCCAAGTTATGGCGGGAAGCTCGAGTTTCTAATTAGAGAGGAAAATGTACCCTGGTAATGACATCATCTCCCCCCTGGCTGTGTGTTGGAGAAGTGTTTGAGTGTGTGTTGCTGAGTAGCAGCTGGTTTCAGACCTTTTTTTTTTTTTTTTTTTGACGATCACAACAGTGCGAGACTTCAAACACTCACACACACACACACACAAACTGTGAGGGTTATAATTTGGCTTTATTGCTCTTTGTCGCCTTGCTTTTGAGGCCATCGTGCCGACGGTCCCTGGGAACTTCCTCGCTGACCGTTTTCAGGAAGAACGGTTCGAAAAAGAGGAAGAGGTTGTGAGAAATATCACAGCGTCTCAGTTACAGCGAGCAGCAACACAACATACCGAGTCAGTCACCCTGTGATAGAGTAATACCAGCTCTTACAAAGGATTACTGGCTGAAACGAGAAGTCAAACCTGCCATCTGTGTACCAAGCGAGTGTCTCTTCTGCTTTGTAAACATCGGAGTGTGTAATCACGGTCACCAAGGTGATCATTTCATGTGAAAAGACATATTTTTCAAAATTGATGAGCTCAGACTGAAGCTCTTTGCAGTCAAACATTCACTTGTTGGCTTATCTCTTAAAGATGTATGAAGATGCGTCCCCGAGAGATGTTTCTTTGCCCCAACTTGGTGGAAAGCAGCCAACTCAAAATGATTTCTGCTACTGATAAGGCCGCTGATTTTTAAAAATAGATCGATGTTCTGTATCAGGTTACCAAACTCTGACGTGACGTAATGTAGCAGCGCTCTAGAAATCAGCAAATAGGCTAATTACCATCAGTAGCTAGTTAGCTGATTTACAGGCTTCAAGGCCTTTGATTATTGTGAGCAGAATGTGCTTTTGTCAACAGGTTTGACAGCTAGCCAAAAGATTTATGGCTAATTATGCAAACCGCCTACATGGCTAATAACATTAGTAGCCCTGCTAGTTGATTTATAAGCTAATTAGCTGCTGTGTCTACAAAGGTTTTTGATCATTGTGAGCAGAATTGGTTCTCTACTTTTTGTGGATCTATTTACAGTTGAACCTTTTAAAGTTTTTGGCGAATTTTACAACCCAGCTAAAAGGCTAACAATCTTTGTAGCCTGGCTCGTTTGCTAATATACAAGCTAGGCTAAGCGTTTTTAAAGGGTTTTTGATTATTGTGAGCAAAATGTGCTTCTGTGAACAGTTTCAACAGCTAAGTTAACTAAAATAGTTTTTGTTAATCATACAAACAAGCTTAATGGCAAATAACCTTGGGAGCCCAGCTAGTTAGCTGATTTACAAGCTAATTAGCCGTTATCTTAAGTTGTCGTGTTAAGGTTTTTGGATGTAAAGTAAAGTGCTTTGTTGACTTGTTCATAGGCTATTTTCCTTTCTCTTCTTCTTCTTAAAAACACCTTGCTGAATGAGTTTAGGGCAGTTTTGCGAATCAGCTCATGTATTCTTTGAAGTGATTGTTTCATGAGAAGAGAAGGTAGCTTTCTCGAGTTAAACCTTTACTCAGTGGTTTATCTCTTAAAGATTTATCACAACTTGCTAGCAAGAATCAAACTTTTCCATCAAATGTTTGTGTCTAATTTAGGAGCCGTAATCAGTTGCCGTTCTCTGAGGCCTTCAGTCTGTTCCGGCACTCACGTCGCTCTCATCTCCACGGGCTCATAAATCAATCCATAATTTATTATGAGCACCGAAATCGTGAAACATGATCTGACACATCTCCATCTCCTGACAGTCTTCCCCCCGTGTGTGGCTGACAGCTGTGAGAGCGGCCCTTCTCGCCGCTGCTCTCACATCCCCGTAATTGTTCACAGTCGGACCGGGCGCCTCTGTAGCTCTGCCACATCCCATCACACTCAGCCGGGCCGCGCTGCGTCCGCTCGACCGTGAGGAAGATGACACAGGCCCGGACATTCCCTCCCGACGCGGCAGGGGGACCGTCGATGGCAGCTCTTCACGAGCTCTTCGGGCTCTTCCAGATGTTTTCTGAATCTGACAGGAGCGAGGGATGAGGAGGAGGAGGAGGAGGAGGAGGAGGAGAGGGGTCTGTTTTCTGTGGCACTCGGGGTGCTGTTTGTGGAGGAAGCAGGTCGGTCGGTCGGTAATGAGAGAAGACAGCTGGCAGGTTCAGCAGAGGTTAACAGCTAAGCGTAGATGGCAGCGAGGAAAAAAAACAAAACAGAGGAGCACAGTCGAGGGTCTTTGTGCGAGAGATTATTTTGGGTGATTCTCTTTCTTGTAACCAAAAGGTTTTTGAAGGAGTCGCGTTTGTTTTTTGTGTCGAGACGGCTGCAAAAGATTAACGCTGGACTGAGGGACCTGAAAAAAGCTGCAATCTGAAATAGAAAATGTGTGTTTCTGCTTTCATCGTTGCTTTGTCCTTATGGTTTGAAGTGGACAGAACCCACTTTTAAGAAAAGATGTCACATATTTCTATTTCTGCATCAATCAGCATGTGTGATGAAAGTTGTCTACACAGTCCTGGTGAAGCAGATTTTCATTGTTAAATAACCCATAGGAAGAAACTATGCAGGTTTCCTTTTCTGAGAGTTTTTAAAGCATGTAGGTAGAATTCATGGTTCAAACCATACTAAACATTTTAGAATAATAGCTTTCTTTAATCTGTACTCCTCAAGTTCATACTTTACTTCTAGTAGCTTGCAGTAAATACCCACTTTCAATAAACTGAATGAGTCGTGCATCTTAAAACAAGATTATCATCCTTCATTTGCTTATCCAGTAAGCACTATATGATAAAAAGAAATACCAGTGGAGCTTTTGAAGTCATCAGGGTTTGTCCTACATGAACCTGGTCAGATGGGGTTAAGCTGCGATAGATAATCAATGCAGGCCCATTTTAAGAGCTGGAGAGAATGAAGCAGCCCGGTAGGGGAGGGGGTCGGACGGGGGTTTGTCACCACAGTCACAGATGACCCAGTGTTTGGGGACACGGCACAGCTGGAGCGGCTTTAAGCCTCGAACCAACCCCAAACAGCCCCGTCACAAGTCCTCGCGAGTCGGTGTTAAACCTTTTACTGCTAGCATCAGCGACATGTGTCGAGAACAAGTCTGGAAAATGTTCTTTTGGGAACGAGTCTGTGTGGAGAGATGGCGGAGTTTCTTGGAGTTCTGCACCGAATCCGCTGCTTTCCAAAGAATCACCCGCATTTCCTCCGCAGTGTCCAGATTTTCATTCATTCATCCGTCACTCTCAGTCTTAAAACAAACCTCAGCAGTAGCGTCTACGTCTTCTATCTCTGAGTGTTTTTTTTCATCTCCATGGCCTTTAGGACGTCTCAGTCATCTGTGTACAGGTGTATGATTAAACACCACTCGGCGTGTTTTGACATTTATTAGTTGCTCTTCGCGGGTCTAACAGCCACCATCCACCGACGCGTCTTTTATCGCCGTGTTGAAGCGGACATATGTCTGGCAGAGTGAAAAATGTGCCGACTTGGTGAAATGAAACATCTGGCAGCTGGCCAGACAGTGCCTGTCTTTCAGAGCGCCCTCACCAGCTGAGAGCTTAATGAGGGTTCACAGTGTGGGAACAGGCCTTCATAATTTAAGACTCTGGGAGATGGAGGGATGTGCCCAGATCTCTGCCCATGCACTGAACTGTATAAACAGCCCGAGGACAGGCTTTTTTTAGGGGGGGGGGGGGGTTGTTACCATGAGTTGCAATGTGTGTTCCCAGTCCTGGCCTGTGCTGCACACACACACACACACACACAGACACACACACAGTAGGTCACTGTGGTTTGTACCGCTGGTCACATAAGCCAGGCTGGCATGTGGAGGGAGCAGCAGCGGTGGTCATAATTTACTAAACAATGCCGTCCAGAGCTGGGATGTCTGCTTGATGTAGCCCAGATCGGAGCACTTTGTATACAACTCCACTCTCTCCTTCACACACACACACACACACACACACACACACACACACACACAGAGTTACTCTCCTACATGACATGACACACTGCACACTTTGGCTGCAAATTTTTTTTTTACAAATCAGTCCATCGATGTAACTGAAAAAACTCTAATTGTTGAACTGGGAATGTCTTCTGTCGAGCTCAAGGAGCAGTGCTACAGGTTGTCACGTCCTAGTGGCCGCTCTTGGAACTGCAGGTCATGTGGTGCACTCGCGTTTGGGTTCAGGACTGTAAAACCAAACAATTAAAAGCCACGCCGAACCATGTCGGGCTACAGTGGTTAATGAGGTGATTATTTTTCTTGATTAACTAATGAACCTTCTGGTGTACAAGATGTCAGAAACCAGCCCAAAACAAGCTCAGGTTGACCCCTACTAACTGATTATATTGTCCAACAAACACTTATTCATAGAGGACTTAGAAAAACTAATGTATGTGCATATTTTAGAAATCAAAATCTTTGACTTTATGGCACTTTATCTTAAAATGTGTTATCATTTCTGTAGATTGAGTAAGTTTAATCAAAACATTGCATCATTTATATCTGTCAGCAGTGGCACTGAGTCAACACATTTTTTTTTTTTAAATAGATCGATACTCCACCGACAAGTGAAGTTGTACAGAAAGATCTCCAAAAGTTTAGATCCTATTAAGGCATGTTGCTCAGTGGGATAACATTACTGATTTACATTAATAACTAAACAACCAATCAGCAAACTCACATATTATTTGACTTTTTTTCCATCTCCAGTGTCTTTGTAGAGACTCTATTATTTGAGTGTTTGGATTTGATGATACAGTTTTAATGTGAGGATCCAGGTATACGTCATCTCCTTGTAAGTGCATGTGTTCACCCGTCCTTATTTCACTCATCAACAGCGCGTTCAGGTGTGTCTGTGTTACAGTGTGGATTATTGGGTTTTTTTCTGGCACACTGCACCTGGTGTAAGACGTCACCTGAGGGAACTTTAACGTCACTTATTCCAAACTTTGATCCAAAATGAGATTTTCTATGAAAATGATTGCCCTTCATTATCTAAAAACTGAATTTAAGCCACGTGTTCGAGTCCGATCACCTGAGGGTTCAGGCAGTTTCAGCTTCATAGGAAATGCTTGAGTAAAGACGCAGGTGAAAAAGTAAACAGTGACTCATAAAACTTTATAGGTCAGAGCTGTTTAATTATCAACAGTAACAGCGCTCCTCCTGGACTCTTGGCTGAGGAGAAGGAACTTTTTCCCCGTCTGCTGATAAAAGCAGGAATAAATGTGAACATGTTATCTTGTCAGATGTTATCAGTGTTAGCTCTGCACAGGTGTGTGCAGTGTGATAAAGGTCCCACTTACAGTATAATGGCTGTTATCTGTAGGGCGACTATATCACGTGTTACAGCAGTCAGAGCCGATAAGTGTTTTAATTATCACCTCAACTTACTGGAATACAGCCAACTACAAATTATTATTTCAATCGATTAAGCTGGTGATGTTTCGGAAATTGATTTATAATGTAGTTTTAAATATAAAAGAGGTTGATAGATGCTGATGTGATGGCTGATGGCTCACAAATACTACAAATACACCCACAATTACAATGAGCACAAGAGCTAGGTAGCTTTTTTTAACTGTATATTTGCCATCTCACAAGCCAGTTGGCTAATAATTAGCTTGTTAGCTGATTTACTTGCTCATTAGTTGTATTGTAAAGGGCTGAATATAAGATTTTCTAGTTTTAACAGCCAAAAATTTTAATCTAAGCCAGTAAACTCATCTGATTAGAGCAACTAGCCAAAAAACTTTTTGGCTAATTTTTCAGCTAATCAGCTAATAGGCCAACATGCTTATTAGCTGATGGTTGTCTGACTCAGCCTGCTTGATTTACTGTCTACTTAACTGTAATACTGTCAAGTAGCCAGCTTGCAGATACACCCAACATGTTCCTGAGAGGCACATATCTTATCACTGTCATCTCAAGGTCTGCACCGGCCCGGCGTCATTGGGTTGTGGCACCACAGCTCAGCTGTCTCTATGTGGTCCTTGCTTTGAATGACAAAAGACCTGCAGCAGTGATTTAAGAGCCCATCTTGTCCATTTTATGGTTTGGGTGGAGGTCTATTCAGGTCGGGGGTCCCTTAAGTCGTCCCAGGTGGCCCACTGCTGCTTCACATTAATGTGGAGAAAGCCCAAAGGTAGCCTCCAACCGTAGATCAAGTGGCTAACGGAGCTCGAGGCCTCACAATGGTGATAGGATTTACAGTTGGCTACCAGGCTTTGTCTTTAAGAGGGGACAGGAGCTTCTGTGTCCTGTGGCTCCATCTCTTACATTTTATTGTCACCATGTTTGTGTTTTCCCCTTTCCTGACCAATGGGCCGGCACAACCAGGTCAAGATGTATCTGTAGACCTGGAGGAGGACCTTTGTTGTGGCTCATTAATAATGCAAAGAAAGGCCGGTGTGTCCCTTTGTTGGCATAAAAGAAGACGACACCTCCTTTTGTTTGCCATGGCTCATAACAGACGTCTTGAGGTCCGTCTCTGTAGCGCCGGTTAATGACCGAACCAGACGAAGTCATGAATCGCAGGCTCATTAGTGGCCGTGCAGACGCTTCATTCACACCGCGGAGGATCGATGCGCACAGATGCTGCGTCATGACATGAAAAGCATCTTTTGAATGAGCTCTGGTTAACGTTTGAACGCTCGGGACAGTTCGGTCCATTAGTGACGATTGTTAGCCTGTGTCACCCCTGAGAGCAGCGCCAGGTGTTCATATAAAGAAAGCGAGAAATGAAAGAGAGGAAGGACGGTCGAGACGGCCAGTTGGTTCCCTGTCAGCAGCAGATGCCTCTCATCTGTCTGGAGATTAATTTGACAGGTAAGCGTGCTGAATTCATTTCCCAAGAGCTTCAAAGGTGGTCCTCGTGAATTTATTAACCTCTTATCTTGTGTTTACCTCCGCTGGATCACATAATTCACTGTGGAACTTCCTTTAACCTTCTGATCACAGCGGCCAGCTGGTTTTCCTTTGGGTACGCCCGGTGAGCTTATTCTTCTGAAGCAAACAAACACTTCCTGGATTGTTGGGTGTTTAGCTTCTTTTCTGGGGCACCACCTCTTTCACATCAGGAAAAATAAGCAGAACCGCACGGTCAAGCGTGAGTACGTGACAGGATAATCGATAACAAAACCCTGAACAAGACCTTCTTCCCAACGGGTCGAATGCATGCAGGATAAACAATGCTGCTGATTAAAAGGAGAGCCGGCGTGCACAGTCCCCGTCCCGTGACAGGTCTCTGTCAGGGCTGTCCGAGCATCTTGATGTAGCATGACACAAAACATCTGGTTCCTCTTTAGCTGCATGGGGGCGCTTGGTTAAACCTCCCCTGCAGGCCGGGCCATCCGCTTCACAGAGAGGACACGAGGGAGGGAGGAAGGGAAGGGAGACGAGCAGACAGACAGACAGACAGAGGAGTTTTATGAAAGAACACGGAGACTGAAGGCGTAAGACGGGTCATGCACGTGCACAATTTGTAGTCCAGGAAATTGTTTCACGTTTGCGGTTTTGGTGATATCTTTTTTAGCAATGTGTGTCCCAGAGATCGCTTTAGAACAGGATGTTTGTGACGATGTCTGCAGGTTTCACTGGCTTCCTAACAATCCTGTCTAACACAGTCTGTCAAGTGTTATGTACAAAAGCTGGAGCTGTCCATACGCACTTCCTGTCAGAAAGCTCACATAGAGCCCCATAATACATTTTAAGTTATAAAGGAGCTAATATGCTTTAAATCAAGTGCTTGATGAATCGTATGAAACCTTCATCTCCCCACGTATTTCATACTTTTGTGATTTTCTGAGCCTGACCAAGTTCGGCACTGGTGAACTTCTCTGTTTGAAAGCCTGCCAACTCCTCTCCAGTTAGTTGGAACTGAAGAAGCCTCTTGGACGAGAAGTGAAACGTCTTCAAGAAACTGAAACAGGTCCAGCTGCCTACGATACAGCAGCTAGATTCTCTGTATAGTTTGTCAACAGTGGTAGTTAAAAAATAAAACCAAGTGCAACAACATGGATGCAGTTGAGCAAAGTAAGCCCTGTTATCCCCTGAACCACTACATGTGTCTCAACTTCTTGCCCCCTCTGTGAGTGTTTTGAATCATACTGAACCTTTACATGTGCATCCGAATATGGATGGAGGCTTCTGTCTGTATTTCGGCTGCATTTCCAAAACAAAATTTGTAGGATCAGTGTCGCAGTGGGAAGACAGAGATTTTTTTTGGCAAGCTTTTTTGAGGAGAGCTGATGCAAGTTGTGTGATGTTGCTTCCCCGGCGCACAGACAGTTTCTTCAGGACAGACTGGATGGGAATGCAACCACGGTGCTCTCTGGTAACATCCATGCTAACGTGATGGACACATGGAAGTATGTTACGGTTATATCGTTTGGAACGGATGTGTCTGGTTTTGTACGTAAAAGGGAGCATAAATGAGCCATGACGCTGTTGCATGTGTGTATGTGCCGAACTCCCTGCTACAGGGGGAAAACAGGAGCGATACTAAACTTTAAGATAGACTTTTTTTTGTGTGTGTGACAGAGGAGTAGTTAGATAGAGACTGATGGTTCCCATACTTGTGGTTTGTGACCCTTATAGCCAAAGAATGCCTGCCTACCTTCAACCCCTTATCACGAGCTGCTTAAGTCTCTGAACTGTGACCGTGTCAAACAAAGGGAGATTTTTTTTTTTCCCATCTCGGATTGTTTCATTTGAATAGAGTCAAGAGGAGGTCAGTGCTTCTGGAGAAATGACAAAAAGATTTCAGAGATTTCAGAAAAGTCAGGAAAAAAACGACTTCTTCTTCGGTTTTAATGGTATTGTGACCCCTCAGACTAATCTTGAAATCCTCTGAGGGAACCTGACCCACTGCTCCATATCACAATATGGGTTAAAACATAAATAAACAGCAGAAAAACATACGAACACAACCAGCTGTTGGATACGGAGAACGCAGTAAATAGAGCAGCAGAGATTCAGAGAGGTGCAGGGAGTGAACAGGAAGGGGAGAGTTGGGAGGGAAATGAGAGGGTAGGGAGGCCCTGTGGCATATACAAGAGATGTGGAGAGATGAAGAGTGGGAAGGAGGGCGGGAGAGAGCAGGGGAATTAAAGACACAAGGTTAGGTAGCATTAGGAAGCCACGGGGTTGGGATGAGACGAGAAAGAATGGCGAAGGGTTTCAGGGGTTAATAACAACCTACAGTGAGCGACGAAGGAGGTCGTGTAACGGGAGTCAGACTCATCTCACGGCTTTTTCACGAACCTGGAGATCACAGGAGGAGGTGCAGGGTACTAATTAGGCTCATTATGGCCAGTGGACCTTAATGGTGGCCATTGTTCCCAGGCAAAAATCCCAGTTGAGTCACCGTCTCAGTCTGTGTGTGTGTGTGTTGAACGTAACCTTTTTCATCATGCAGATTCCTCCCCCCTGATGTATTCAGCTTCATCTATTTTAGCATTTCCATAATTCATGTTTGGAGAATTCTTAACATACTTTTTATCGTCTATTTTTAGCCACAGATTCCCTCTAAGACGCCGCGTCCCATAATGCTGTCAGTTAGCATCGTGACTCAGTTGTAGTCATCCGATGTCTGAGATAACACTTGGAGCGACAGATGACCTCTGAAAGTGGCCGGTTTCCTTCCAGCTTTGAATGTCAGATTCGATGAACGCATTGTTGTGCAGAGTCTACGTAACGTCAGAAGTAAACATACGTGGATGCTGCCTGTATTCTCTCCGGATTTCAGGTCGGATCAGCGGGGATTAACAGTCGCCGTATCCATAGTTATTGCCTCTTATCCTCCGTATGATTTTGCATACTTTACCCTGGGATCAGGATTAATGACTTTGTTTGGGCTCCTGTGGCGATAATCCCTTTTAAAGCCTCAATGGGCTCAAATGTGGAACAGATTGATCTGGAACAAAGGTGTCCCAATAAAAATACCCACTCACCGTAACCCCCTGTTCCACACTTCCTCCACATTTATCTCACTTCAAGCCCAATCCAGACCCTTTCCTTCCCTTCCACACCTGTTGAGAGACATTTTCCCGGAACTCTACCTAAACAATGGTTGACTTTCCCGGACTGACAGCCCGACATCTGGAAAAAACAGCGAGCGGGCTGTTAAACCCCCCCTGTTCCTCAGTGAATTTATAGGGGCGGGCCATTTGACAGACTAGAGCTACTCTGTGAGGAGGAACGAGACTGAACGAGGTGTGGATTTACATGAATGTGATCTGTCACCATCTAAGGTTTAATTTAACTTGTGGTAGACTAGAGAGTAATGCTTACAGAGGAGATTCAACATGATTTAGGCGTAGGGATGGACTGAGGGAGGAATGAGGTATGAAAGGGAGGGGGTCATGGGAGCGACAGATGAAAGAGTGGGGGGGGTGAAGAGATAAAGAGATAGGGGAAAGGTGGGTGAAGGGATGAGGGAAGAAATCAGGGTCATGGAAGGGTGGACGAGGGAGTACGATGATGGAGGGGAGACAGTAAGGAACCAGGAGCCCCTCAGTGGTTCTGGTATTCAAACGAAAGAGAAGGGATGTCAAGACAGGAAGGGAACGAATAAGGAGCGAGGCGTTTCCAATGTGTGGTCTTTGCTTCCGAAACTGTCCGTCACTAGTGGCGGGATATCCATCGTTCTAGAAAATCAAGTCTTGACATGCGAAGAAGAGCTTTTTCGTTTCAGAGTCATTTTGAACGTGGCTTACGACCTTTGCTGCCTGTCAGTTCTGTCGCGCTGTTATTTACTGTCGTCCGAACCGGAAATGCTTTATAAATAAAACCTGAGATTAAGTGTTTGCGTGCGTTTGCAACCATCGGCCGATGTCACGCGCTGTATCTCGACACGCGGATCCTTTTTCCTGCCGGTGGAGGTTGTTCATTGTTTTACCTCGTGTGAAGGAAAAGTTAAAATAGCATCTGATAACACTTGAGGCGGACCTGTGGGAACAATAAGCACAACAATATAACACCCTCCTGCTGTCTAGCACTGCACAAAGTCCAGATGGACTCGTAGGACATTCTGAAGGGAGGTGAATGAATAACAAGCTCCACCTGTGCCTCAAGATGTGCGCTCTGCCTTCCGCAACTTCTTCTTGCGGACATGAAGAAGGTGCAGAATAAGAGATGGGCTCTTTAAATCTGCGACCTCGTGCATACAGCCCTCCCTCATTGACAGGGAAACCTCTCATTGCCTCGTGCTGACACACACATGCTTATAAGCTCAGGCGCAAAAACTGGAGCAGATACATAAATACACCCGTGACCGCATGCACATACACACTCATGTGAAGCGTACATAGACACATGATAAGTGTGCTGGGATGTTTTCATGCTATCAATAGCCCTCGGGTTGAGCCTATCCCATTATAGACGTGTGCAGCCTCCAGCCGCCCCCCCCAGCGCCCCCCTCTCAAATCCTCATACAGCATTCAAAGATACGGGAAAAAAAAAACACCATAAAGACAAACGTGGCACCATTTCACAGAGTCATGCCTTTTGTCTGGTTTAAAGTGTCATTTAACTGTTATAGAGGCTTGTTAATTTGAAGAACACGCTGTTTAACTGTGACTATGAAAGTGGTTATTACCTCAGAAGTGCATTGGTTGAAGTAAGCGGCTCTTTAGGGCGTTTACAGCCTCTGGTGTAGATTTCTGTGGAGATGTTTCAAAGCAAGCGACACATATCTGTCAAAAAGTGAACATTTCCTGCTAGATTATAGAAGAATAAAAGAATAAACCTTAACTTTAAAAAGGTTTTCTCAGTGATCGGTCTTACAGGATATTGAATTTGCAGCCATTAATCCCTAAACAAATATGAAACAATTGACCAAATCAATGGAAAACTGGATCCTGTACTGAACTTCCTGAACAGAAAACTACACTGGCCGAAAAGGCCAAAAGTGCTGCACGTTTAGAAAAGAAAACTCATGCAAATTGACCTGTGCAAATTAGAAAACCTCTACATGAATTTTACAACACATTTTGGGTCGTGCGCTGCAAACACGCACAACACAAACAAATACATGTATGCAATTATGTGAAAAATGTGCGAATACAGAAACGACACAAAATCCAGAGACACATGCAGCAGAAAAATGCTTTGAGGAGAGCGCTGTCCACGACTGCAGGGAAAAAAGTACTATTTTGGGCCGTTGCATCGCATTTGTGTATTTATTTCTGGCGGGTTTCGTCAATGCTGCGCGTGTGTTTTTAATGTGTAGAAGGTGTTTTCTTGTTTGCATGTGTTTTCTGAAGCTGCAGTGATTTGTCCTCATTGGCCATCGTACAGAAAAACAGATGGACGCAGACATGTCATCGTCCACCTGGACAACAGACGCTGCACCCATTAATTTATCATCGAGACTCAGAGGAAGCTATAATACTGTTTGGACTAAAGAGATCTAACATTTTAAAAATAAACCTAAGGTACTGATGGAGGACAGACACAAATCACTGGAAAAAGATAAAGAACTGCTTAAGAAACATGGCATACATGTGCTTGATGATACATGTGATATCTATGGTTATGAAACTGTGTTGAAAAGTGGTTTGTTTTTTTTCTGTGTTTGACTGATTCAACCTCAGACGTGGCCTGTAATCGAACCCTTACCTGTTGCCTTAGAAAGAGGTAGTATTGTATTAAACATGTAAGATAAAGGGTAATTACATGCTTACAATATTAAGCACAATCTGAGCCGAGCTTTAGGGACCTGTTGCTAACCCATCCGACTAAAAACCACTCCTCTCTCTCTTTCTCTGTATGTTTGCAGGTGAGGTGAGGACAAGGACAAGATCTGCATCTGCCCCATCTGTCCATCAACGAACCAAGTGCCTTGGTGCCGGCCACCCTCAGGTCACCTCAACCACGACGGGGCGCCAAACAATATAAGTCTTGACCCGGGGTCCCCCAGACGGCCTGCACAAAGCAAATATTTGAGGCCATTATATCTCATTTCTCCCGGCAGTCGTCGCTGAAAAGATCAACAGTGAAGGGTGTTGTTGGGAGACGGAAAGAGAGAAGAAAAAGTGGGGGAGGAAAGAAGTAACCCTTTCAAAGTGCACCCCGCCTGCTATTTCTGCTGCGCTGTGGGCAGGGAGCGTCTCATTTTGGAGTGCTCTTGGCTGACAAAAAAAGGACTTCCCTGTGCCCTGCCTGCCTATTCAAATGCCTGTGTAAATACTGGATAGAGATATCAATTTGTCTGGGCTCTAGCATCGCCCAACAAAGAGACTGGAAGCTATCTATAGAAGACCTTACAACAAACTTGGACTCTGTGGTCTCCTGAATTGCTACCTATCTATTACCCGTAAAGGAGGATTCAAAAGCTGTGAGAACAGGAATGCCCAGAACACTTAGAAGCTTTCACTTGGTTTGAAATCTTCACAGGGCCAAGAACTGCTCTCGGAGGGACGCCAGAAGCTGATTTGGGAGCTGCAGTTTTGATGTCGTTCCCAGCTCAGTGAATCAACATGAAGCCCCTCACGCCAATTGGATCGCCCTCTCCTCTGAGGCTCCTCAACAAGGGTCCAGACTACCTGCGCAGGCAGATAGATTGCGGAAGCCAAGGCCGCTCAATAAGTGCTGTGGAGAGACTTGAGGCAGACAAAGCCAAATATGTGAAGAGCCAGCAGGTGATCAACACCAAACAGGAGCCTGTACTGGTGCCCTGTGCCACGCCACCTCCACAGCCCCGGCGAGCCATCTCTGTCCCAGGTAGTCTGACGCCTCATCTTCCTCCACGGCGTTCATCCAACACTCCCTTCTCAACTCTCTCCGGCTCCTTCACCTCAAGAGATGAAAATGAAAACGATGACTCCAGGAAGGAGAACAGACGGACCTCCGTTGACGTCGAGGCACATAACAGGAGCAACGTGAAGAATGCGATGCCTCCCATCCCCAAGACTCCTGGAAATCTCAGCCTGGTAGCGCCACACAGTGCGCCTGTGCTCAGAAGAAGTACAGGCAAGCGCATGCTCCGGCCGGACTCCCTCCTGATTTACAGGCAGAAGAAAGAGTGCAAGAGCCCCAGTGTTGCAGCAATTGGAGAGAACGGCAACATGGAGGTGAAGGGCTACAGCTTTGTCCGTCGCCTCTTCCAGGGCTCCATGAGGGAGAAAAGTGGGGGAGGCGAGGGCAGAATCCAGAAGATGGTGATCGGTGAAGAGAAAGCACCATCGCGGGACGGCGACTCCCGCATGTCGTGGACCAATGACAAAGACGCTCCAGATGGTGGGCCAGGGAGCAGGAGGTCGAGTAAAACAGACCAAGAACGCAGCCCGGGGTCGATCCCCAGCCCTGGGTTGAGCCCAAGGCTTGAACGAACAAAGAATGGATTTACAAATGGTACCAGCGATGGAGTTAATGGTATCACCAACAGCAACCACTCAGGTGATCATGATGATGAGAATGACCCATGGAGGCGGGCGTCTCCCCCGCCTGTACCCAGACGGAAGTTTGGGGAGCTGCAGCGCTCTAAGTCGGACTTGCGCCTGCGCTGCTCGGCGGCGTTATCCGAGCAGGAGCATTTCTTTGACTTCTGCGGGCTGGACGGGGACATGATTGAGCGTCTGGGTCGAGAGAACTTCCTCTCCGGCGCCAGCTCCATAGACACACTGTCATTGGCCCTCCGCAGCGTGGGCGGGGACGGCTGCGGCGGCTCCGAGCCCAGCGAGTTCTCCCGGCACTCGGGAGACGGGCTGTTTCAGGAGGAGCTGACCGAGCAGCTTCCCACCGGCGTGTCGATCATTGAGAGAAACGCTCGGGTCATCAAGTGGCTTTACGGGTGTAAGAACGCTGCTCGAGAGGGACCCAAAGAGTCTACTGTTTAATAAAAGGGACAAGGAACCATTTGCCATGAACAGCAGAGAGTCTGAAGGTTTCTGATAAGAAATTAAATCAGGGGATCCGTACATCTGTCCCCAGAGATAAGAAACTAATCAGTGAAATCACCCGGTGTAGCAGCGTTTCCCGTCGTGCAGATATTTGCTGCTGAAACTCACCATAAACCTAAAGTCAAAGCATTGAATCGTCACTGGATTGTACTTGAATTTCAAAAACTACATTCAGTATTAGCTCGCAGCATTGCTTTGATGCCTCACAGAAGAAAAAAAGTCGCTGAATGACACCGACTTTGGGTTCGTTTCAGCTGTTAATGTCTGCACGTAGGGTTGTTTCGTGGCACATGATTACCTTTGGTCCCTCGTCTTCAACTCCAAAGAAACTGTTTCCTCAAATGAGCGGACAATAACTGCCTCTAGTTATCTCCTGTCAAATTGATATGTTGTATTTATAGATCCTATGGAAGTATTGTGTGGGTATAGACTGACCTTACTGGCAAATGGAACCATTTCTCCAAGCAAAATGTTTTGTCATCTGTGTATGTATGTGTGTGTGTTTGTGTGTGTGATTGTGTTTGGAGTGAACGTCGATGTCCTCTCCATTTGTAGCTTTTGTTTCAGTCGAGCCGGATTCAGAACTGAGCTGAAATCAGCCCCCATGTGAGCCCATCACAAGGCACATAAGTGTATGTTCGTCAGGACACAGCGGACACAGTGTCAGCGTCCTTGACACCGACACTCTCACTTAATGATTAAATTAAAATGGAAAACCACTAAGCTATGTTTTTTTTCTAAACTGGAAAAACTGTTGTGCGAGTGTGAAGTGAACCGTGAGTACCTCATTCGGATCTGTCCCAGTTTAGTTTGTGTTGCTTTTTTTCTTTCTTTTTTTTTTTTACTTAAACGCAGGCGTTGGAACAAACATGCGAGGCACCCCTGTGGGGTTGTTAATGCACTGAACTGGACAGAGAGACAGAGACAGAGAGAAAATAAACGGTAGAGATGTAGCTTTTTACTCCTGATGGAGATTCATCTCATATAACATTAAACACTGAGCTAGATTCAAAGGAGCATCGAGGCGGAGGAAGACAAGGAGAGTCGTGCCTGGCCAGTCATTTTTAATTTTCATCTCATTGTCTCATCTCTAACGAGGGTCAATTCTCACACACTATACACTGACCAATCATAACATGTGACACAGGTATTGATTACCATGCTAATGTTAAGTGTTCACATCTGTGAAACCTGCGGCGATGACAAACGGGGGAAGATTCCTGGGAGAGCAAAACTGGTAAAAGAATATTTCTCACAAAGAAGTTTCCAACAATTAGAAAAAGATTAAATAAAATAATACGTTCACCTCCAAAAGTGAAAGGAGCTCAGCATGTCAAGGCCTTGCAGCTGAAATGTTTTGGGATGTCACTTTCACCATCTGGCAGTTTGCGGACGTCTAACCTCCCCAGCTGGCTCAGTCAGCCCCATCAAAACAAGCCGAAGCCGCCCCTCCTTCCTGTGATAAGCAGAGATCCTACCTCACCTCATCCATCCTTCAGTGATTCTCGCTTTATCTCCATGAAAGGTCATTTCCATCGCTTTGGCCTGGACTGAAACATGAACTGGGGGTCTGCCGAGGTATGCGAGAGGTCAGACCGAGAGGTATTACTGAACACGAGGGCACGATCTATCTGTGCATGTGATAAATTAACACAACTACTTGCAGCTTTGATACGTTTTTTGCTTTTCTGTGATTAGCGTCAGCATGGCACACGCTCCCGAAAACTCCCTCGACCGGACTTTGTTTTGGTTTTCTATATTGCCCCCGTTTTAACAAAACATTTGGTTGCATGTTTACAAAGTGGCTCCATAAAACTCTGAATCTCTTGTTTTTATTTGATATATATTTGAGAGATTCAGTTTTTATTCCAAAGACATTTGTGTATGATGTACACAGCAAATAAACACAAAGAAAGAAATGTTGGTGTGAGGCTCATTTATTTGTGGTCTTTGTCGTGTTTTGGGGGTGAAAATAATTTGTGCACATATAGTGTCAAACAAAAGGTTTGGTGGATAAATCTTGACGCATGAAATGATGAAAATCCAGCTGTGAGTTGGTCATTCTCTAATCTTCTTAGCGGTTAATGGTCGACTGAGTCTGTGTTGTGACGCCGTCCCGTCCTTGACTCCTCGCTGCCTCCCTCCACCACCTCACGTCTCATTTTTCACATTATCTCGAGTGGCTATGCGCTAATCCTTTTAGCATTCTCCACATAGTATGCTCTTGAGTGAGCTGCAACAGGTTGTGTTGGCAGACAAGGCGGCCTCTGTGTGCAGACGCTCTCCTCACACCCGTTGTGTCTTCTGTCCTTGGGAGACCTGAGTCAGCTTTCTGTTTCCACGTGCTCACGATGACTTCAAACTTCAAATCTTCAAACTGACTCAGTAATTATCAGGTGACACTTGACACAATTGTGATGTCACTAAACTGGTGACTGACTTGGATTTTTTGTTTAAAGGAAAGTTTAAATGGCTTGTAATAAATAAAAATAATCTAGATATACTTATATTGCCATAATATCATTATCATTATTTAATTTGGCCACTATACATGGCTACTTTAAGGCTCTCTAGTAGTAAGTTAAAAGTCAAGATCAATATCACTCCTGTACCTGATGTTAAACATCCCTCTACGGCCAGGAGCTGGTTAGCTTAGCATAGCACAAAGACTGGAAATGGGGAAACTGTCCTCGCTCTCTCTCATGTGACAATACCCACTTAGCCTACCAGTACTTCTAAAGCTGATTAATTAACAGGTTATATGAATCTGGTTTGTGTAATCTGAAAAACAAAACTGAAGTGTTAAAGTGACAATTCTGGGTTTGTTGCCTGGAAACCAGCAGAAACCAGCCAAAGCTTACAGACACATCGGCTAACTCTTCTTCAAATTCCCTGTTACTCTTTATCCAGTGCTTTAAGCTAAAGTTAATTTCCTAAATGGGCTTCAGCTCCAGTACATAATTACGATGCAAATTCCGAGCGTGGTATCAACCCTCTCATCTGTCAGAGAGAAAAGCGACTGAGCTGACTCAAACTGTTTCATTTAAGAAATCCAAACGAGCTTTATTCAGGGCTTACGATGTGGATTACAAAATGTCTCCACATCTCAATAAAAATGCAGCATGTCTGCAGTCCGGCTTCAGCTCGCTCCATTATTCACTGTCTGCGGAGCAGCTCCGGGGTTTTGTCTGAGGATGACTTCATCGGCTCTTCAGCTTGAGGAGAGAGAAATATGTGATTTCTATTTTAATACTAACGATGAACTTTCCCTTTCAGAGCAGCCAAAGAGGGTTTTTAAAAGGGGCGTTTAAGGATACAAACGTCTGACACGTCCCTGTTCCGTTATGCAGACACTGAGCAACATTTTGCGAGCTGGCTGTTTCTTTAGATAGCTTCAGAAGTCTTTAAGTCTCTGACAGGGAAACACATGCACACATCCAGCCTGTCCCGTCCCACACTTCCCTTTCCTTCACTCTGTCTTTCCCAAAGCAGGACCAAACAATAGCCCTCCTGTGCGCCCGTGTCCATGTCAGTTACTCTGACCGGAGGGCCTGCTGTGACATCCTGTTTTGGGTTCATAGGACAAGGTTTAAACATATGGTCATGTTTTGGGTTTGGCCTTTCTTCCCCAGTCTGCCTGGAAACAAACAACAGACAACAGCTGGCACAGGAGAGGACAAATTCAAATCGTATTATTACAGGAATGACGGGCTTCAGGTTCTGGTGTTTCTGCCGTACCTGTTTAAGGCTTTGGTGTGCTTCGCGAGGAGCAAAAAAAGAAAAAGCCTGGTACTTCAAAAAGCGGATGATAAACCAGCAGGGATTCATCTCACCAAGCTTTGATGCTGCTGATGTGGTTTTGCACTCACATTAAAAAACACACCAGGGGGTCCTGAAGACCTCCCGCTCGATGCTTTTGCCCCCCAGCACAAATCCTGTCCGGCGGATTTCTGACCCAATTATGACTCGACAAACAAAGTTTGGAGTTTCAAACTGAACATCAGCGTCTCTCGTAACTTCACAAAACTATTCTTGGCGCTTTAATAACCCACAAATGCACAAAAATCAAACGCTTCGTAATTCACACAAGCAGTTGTGGGTTTCTCTTTGTTCATTTAAGAGTCTTCACTCGAAGGCCTGCGCTGCCACAAAAAGCATAACAGACTTATTTCTGGGGCACCGAATGAGAATCTGATTCCCTGTTTGCCTGGAGTTTTAAACCCGCTGTGGTCTCGAGCGCTTCTGGCAACCGTCGCAGCGAGATTTGTTCAGTGTCACATCGCGCAGACAGGCAGGCAGGACATGAGCTTCTTTCAGGGCTATAAACCTCCAGTCCAGCTGCTGATAACAACTCAAGCTCAAACACTAAAATAAAAGCATTTCATGTCCAAGCGGGCCTCAAACTGTGACGCATTTGTAGCAGAGATTTTTTTTTCCCTTTTCCTCTCCTCCTCTCTGTTTCTGAGGAACAATAATGTGTGTCAGGGTTAGCATGGGTTGTGAAGTGTGTCAAATCTGGCCTAGTTCTTCTGCGCCAGCAGCTTCGGCAGACTGTGGATGTCTACGCTTGAGAGAAGCTCGGTTCATGACTCAGGGACCGAGAGGCGCAACACACACAGAAGCGGCGCACGGGTTTGTGTGATCAGGACAAGGGAAACACATGTCGGCCAATTAGCAGCTGTTACCCAGACACACTTCCATCAGCGATGTGCCAGATACGTCAAAAAGTCACAACCAAGTGGGACTTTGTAGAAGCGGTGGTGTGCTCTGACTGAAGATAATGGTGGATATACAAGTGTCCCAGTTCCACAAAGACCGTATGTACAGATTCTCAGTCGTCCTTCTAAAGTGGAACAAATAGAGCTTGGGCTGGTTATTCTGGAAGCATTTTGTTATATGTAGAAGATCTCTGAACATCCTGATAGCAGTCAATAAATCAAATGCTTTGACAAATACATTTTTTTGACAGATCCAGTAGCCGAGGCTTATAAGAAGTTATCCAGTCATCTCATTCAGCACATGCTACCCATCTGTCTACCTACCTACCCCTCTAGCTGATGTATTAGCGAGCTAGTTGCATGACAACGGCAGAGAAAGAGCAGCTGACGTTTTCCAATGCTAACATGCTAGCTCGAAAGCATCGAGTACTAACAATGCCAAGTTCCTTGTTTGTGTCCGTTCATGTGTTATTTGACGAGTGGCTCTGAAGACCGGGGCTGGAAGTTTTTCAACTAAGTATATTAACAGATGCTAACACACTTCCTCCAAATGTACCTAGTCCTCGGGGAAAGTTAGCTGCTTGAATACTAAATTCAAAAACAGCATTTTAAAAAGTTTTTCTGCCACCTACCGGTCAACTGTGGAGGAAAACCTTTCCAATCATAAATGAAACAATGTTAATAAAAAGAAAAAGTTGAGGCTGTTGCTAACGCTGTCATCCCCGAGTTAGCTCGTTAGCCTGTCAGTCAGATGCACTGTGAATGAGGTTGAGGCTACATGTGTTTGTTTGAACTTTTTAAAAATGACAGTAAGCAGTTTGAGAAGCAGCTTCAGCGCTGAACCAGGATCTCACCCCCGCCGTCTGATTTGATACAGACGTTGCGGATTGACTCATGACCAATCGACTAAAATAAAATCCTCATAACCGATTCCAGGGAGCGACTGGAATGATTTCGAAACGGCAGCCAGCGCGTCAGTTATGTAATTGTTCCCAAATACAACAGCTGGTTTACATCTGCCAGTGCAACCTGAGAGAGTCAGTCATAAACAAAAGGGGGAACTGTTGTTGTACCTGTTTGTTGTCTGAGCGCACAGCAGAGCACTTTCCCAAAAATCCAGTTTCACCATTTCAGCTGAGTGCCAGGCCTCTCCAAGTTCTCTGAATGGCTGAAATCTTAAACCAGTGCTGGCAGGAGGTGCTTCGGTGTGTGTGCCCCCCCCCCAACCTCTGTAACAAAAACCATCCCTGAGCTGGAGGTATCCTGTAGCTACGTCAGGCCATAAATCAGAGGAGTGGCCCTTTTCATTCCCTCCTCTCTCATGCGTGACCTCTGCTTCCAGGGGGGGTTCAGAGAGATGGGCCTGTGGGAAACCTGACCAGAGCCGTGGACCCTCTTCAAATAACTCTGACGTCAGGAGAGACTGCAGCAGAACAACGGCAGGGGATCTGGTTCAACCCAGGCTGAAACTTACAGGAAGAGGAGACAAGAGTTTTTATGTGCTGCGGTTTCTCAGAGAGGTCAGTTGACCCCTCATTGTCGAACAAGAGCGAGGACCGACTGCAGCTGGGCTGAACCGAAACTCAATATTGAACAGCTATCGCTCTGTTTTCATTCAGGGAGTGTTGCAGCTATTGACCGTTTCCTGGTTTAAGAGTTACATCGAGCGCACGTTTACTTTACCCTTTGTCCCGCTGAAAGAATCCGTCTTTTATCCCCGTAGTTTTCCACACGGACACACAGTGAAACACAAAGTTATCAGAAGGGCAAAGCTGCCGGCTGCCTCCTCGGTGCTGAATCAGCGCTGGTAGGATACTCGCAGTTCCTATTAACCAGCTAATCTTAGCATTCCTCCCGACACTCTGACAGGCTGCGCTACATGTCAGCAGAAACCTTTTGAAAATCAGCTCTTTCTGGTACTTTGATTAGGCGGCCATGATATAACAGCAGTGCAGAGGGGTCAGCTGAGAGGTGATGAGGAGACAAAAGTGAAAATACTCCAGAAAATACAGATATGTGCACTGAAGTCTATGAAATCTGAATTTACTATATGTTTTGAACAAACTACATGTGCAAGAACTGAATCATTGTAATCCTGCTACTTGTTCCAGGTTGAAGATCTTGTAAAAGTATGTAACCTGACACACTGTTGTCATTTTACATTTTCGCAGTTGATCAGCAGCTGAAAAGAGGAGGGATAGTGAAAGTCTGCCGTCGGCCATTTTTCACAACATTTTGTCGTTAGCAGATGTTAGCATTCAGCTAGTTCCTTCTCTAACATTAACGTTTGACTACATCCCCTGTGTTTCATCTTCAGGTCTCCAAGATGAACACAAAACTATTTTTTTAAGTATATGCACCAGGCGAGCATTTGTCACTGGACTGAATAGGTGCCATCGATTATAAAAGTCTATAATTCTCACCTGTTCTTCAGGTAGCATCCCCAAACTGTCACATATTCTGACCATGGCATTTTCATCAACAAATCACAAGAAACTGTGTGTTTGTTGAGAGGTTATGACACTTGTGTGTCTTGTAACACAGAGTTTCTGTAGTAACAATGAAGTAATAACATGTGACAATGTTCATACTTGTACAGCAAAAGTAACCAGAACTAAGTTACTCGAGTATGAATAATTAAACTGGATTTACTTTGCATGCATCAACAGGGCAGAAGCTTTTCTCCTCTGCAACACAATATCTTTATCGTCATTTATTCATGAGAATCTGCTTCATCACATCAACAGTTAAAATCACATTAGCTAAACGGTCAGAATCAGAATGAGCATAAATCCCATTAACATTATTTTAGTAGCCACGACTGTACAGCACGGCAACATCATTACCCAAAGTCTTTAATGTACTGGGACAGGAAACAGAGAACTTAACGTTCTCTGTTGTGACATGTCCGGTGTTGTGGATATCCAGGATTCGAGGCCGTGTGGTCGAGAGTTCAGCAGAGTCGGGGGGGCCGAACACAAGCTGCGAATAATCCTCAGTGTTTGTTTTCACCTGCTCCGCTGCAGATTCGCAGAGGTTTTTACTGTAAAGGATTTAGTTTTGAGTAAAAGAGGGAAATTGTCAGTGCAGCCCCTCTGCACACTGTATCCCTCCCATGCGGCGGCGAGCAAGAATGACGAGAATTCCACAAACAAATGAGAAAAAGATCCTGCGGTGTTCGGTTCGGTTCTGTTTTTTGAAGGCTGTTGGTCAGAGAAGATCCTCAGTAATGTGTGACTTACATGAGCATCGTCCCGAAGATGATTACTATGAGATTATCTGCTGTTATATGACAGAACAACAATGCAACCTTGCTGATAATCAAAAAGCAAGTGGTGTTAAAATGGGTTTCAACAACTGAACTGCTAATGTTTCATGTATTTCTATTCAACTTTGCAAAGTTTCCTATTGTTTTCAACCTTTATTTAAAATAATATATGATAAATGTGTTCATATCCGGGCTGAAGAAGAGTCCTTTTGCCGTTATACTGAAAAAATAAGTCAGATTTTCATCTCTTGCTGTCAAGTATGGCGTTTTGAACACCAGCCGACCCCTCGTGACTCCTGGTTTGGTAAATTAAAAGCCACCCGTGCTAGTTGGAGAAGAGACATCCAAGAACAGATGTTTTCTCAAAACAAGAAGTAAACAGGTTTATAATAAAACTCTGGGCGTAAATCAGAAATCCACAGTCAGTCCCACATGACATCTTTGACCGGTTAAGATGATGATGATGATGATGTTGGTAAGACGGGCGGCAAGAGGCGATCAAAGTCGACTTTCTTTTTCAGATGCACACCAGTATTTCATCTTCAACACACCACAGCCGAAAATTGTAAGAATTTGCTTGTCTCATCATAATCTTTATTCAGCGAGGAGCAGAGAAAATGTTTTCATGTCCGTTGTCATTTCATTCTCTACGAAGAAGAAGCAGTTGTAGTATTTAGCTGAATGACTGGACGACCAAACAGCTGCTGATGGGCAAATAACTACTCAGGATTCAAGCTTGAGGAACTCAGACTCTATGATTATCACCCCGACATGCCATCCAAACAGAGCCCAACAACATGGGTGTGTGCATATTTGCAAAAAATGAGTGTTTTTCTGCCGCTGTCAAAGAACTATCCTACATGGTTTACAGTATCGCTCGGCTCTGCGCCGTGTTCTCCGCCGCGAAAAGCATTTTGGGTCACTGGGCAGCGAGAAAGCGGCCTAATCACACAGTCGGATCTATTCACGGTCATGTGGGAACAAGCAAACATCAGGTCGACAGCTGGCCCGCGCTCCCCGTCTGCATCCATGAAACATTCATCCACGTTTCTCCGGCTCTGATATCCGACTCCTACGAGGGCATGGAGTTCGTAACCCAAACTCCACCATGCAGTCTCTTTATCGCTCGCTTTATTGCGCCCCCGAGGTGTTCCATTGACTCTCTTTCACTTTCGGTTCTTGATGTTTTTCACCAGAGAGGCTCAGAGCGTCTCCTGGGACCATATGTTCACAGTATGGCCCCGGCTACAGGCAATGACAGGGCCTGTAATGTGTTTTTTTAAGATGGCAGCTTTGATGTGTTGAATTTGTTCGGGAAAATGTTACATTTAAAAAGACAAATCCACAACTTCCTCCTCCTCCTCTTCCTCACACAAGCCTTCAGTCACTCCATGCAGTTTCCTTCAGAGGTTTGCAGAAGAAACACTTTAAAATAAACTCAGATATAATTCACCTTGACGGGAACTGGTACGTTCACAGTTGGTCATGCTCTGAAACGCTCAGTCCTACGACTCCCACAATGCAATGTGATGGCATCTTTTTGTCTCTAAGATACAAACATCTCAGCTGCAGTTCTCACTCCAATCTCCTCACATACAGCAGCTCAAGTGACAAACCGTGACGCTCCACTTGTACCTCTACAATAAGCTGTGCACATGAAGGGCCCCGCGGTCGAGTCAGCCATAAAACATAATATCCAACTGTCTCGGGGGTTAAAATGCACTATGTTAAGTCTTTCTTTGTCATTTAATTATTCTGTTAAGTATTTGTGAGTTAATCCTTTCAACAGTTGTCTTTTTTTTTTTTTATTATTAGCATTTCCTCGAGAAATGTACCTTGTTGTAGTTCACGTCTTTTTTACCTCCTGGGCTTCCGTAGATCCTCCTGTCCTCCTTCCAAAGCCGTTTTGCATCGCCGAGGGGACGGAGATGCAGAAAACAAAGACCAGAAGGCAGTTAGCGAGTTATAATGTTTCTGCAGGAGCGAATAAATGCTACAAAACAGTCCTCGAGTTGCCCGAACCACATCTGTTACATAACATCTGGTTAGACTCTGAAAACAAAGCTTGCGGGAAAAAAAACATTTTTACATAATGTGAAATTTACTGACTTTGGCTGTCAAAACGGTTGCGGTTTGGTTAGGGTTAGTAAAAGATCATGCTTCTGGTTAAAACAACATAACATAATGTCAAACTAATTATTCTGGGCTCAGTAGAACCCTTTAGAGCAGATGTTAACAGCACCAGTCTTGGACCAGTAGCGGCTCTCAGGTCGTTCAGTACTGAGTAGATGTTACAGAGGCTCATGTATCTGCCTTTTATATACTGCACTGTGTTTTGTTATTTAGTTCCCTGAAAATGGCTACTTCACTACACTTCTACACTTATTCTATACTTCACGTACTCGTATATCTCGACATGACACGAGGTGAAAGAGGAAACACTTCACAGACTGTTCAACAATTTAATTTCCCTTTTTCGGTTTGTTATTCTTAGACAAACACGTTTCTGCCTTGAGCATGTGAAAAGCTGTTTTTGCAGCACAGATTAAATGTTTCTCTGCAGTGTAGACAGGCTGAGTCCAGGCTTAGACTGGAAGCTTCAGGCTGCGGAGAGACAACAGGAAGCCATGCAGCCTCGGCGGTGGCAAACGCCAAGAGAAGAAGACTAAATCACTCTCAGTCCGAGACTAAAACTAAACCCAGCGACTTCTTGTTAGTTACAGCCGTCTCTCCTGTCTGCCCTTACACTGAGAACTGGGGGGGATTTACCACATGAAATTCTGGGTTATTCAAAAACGATTCATTTCTGATCTTCGCTAGCAGAGTTTAGCACCTGTTGCTAGCTCAGCTAATCCTCCGTGAGCTGGCTGAAAACCTCTCCAGATGCATTTTAATGTTTGAAGCCGACTGAACAAGAACATGACGGGTCCTAAATATACACTTAATGGCTATATATATTAAATAATGCTTAAAATTTGATGATGAAAGCTGCGTGTCCGAGGCAGAAAGTATCCTCGCCAGTTGATGATGTGCCTTGAACAGATATTTATATTTCCTTCCCAGCTACATGCACATGAATTAGCTTGATCTCCGTGTACCCAGAGGGAGCAGCGTTGCCATCGGCAGCACTTGATCCGTCCTCCTCGGGTGGGGGCGTCTCCAGATGAAGAGCGTCTGTCTGCTGCGCTCTCTCTCCAACCTCCACCATCATCAAAGCAGACCGGAGCGTTTGACCTCGCCCTCGTCTCCGCCACAGCTCTGGGGTTAGCCCTTTCCTAATTTAACCCCGGTCTGGTTGCCAGGGACGAGGGAAGGCTCATCACCGTGGCGCCGCGCTGGGCAGGCTCTCCCCGCTGAGGATTCGCCCAATGACGCGCCCTCGAGAACCACAGAGGATCCCCACCAGAGGCGTCACCGCACAGGAGAGCACCTGTCGATGGTAGGCGGTGTCAGTTCTAAGGGAAGTTTTCCATTCTTTGTTATTATGTCATGGGGGGTTGTACATATCTGGTGTCTCTGCAAACAGGAACCCTAAATGATTCTACTGCTCTCTTGTTTTTTTGTTTTGGTTATCGGCACTGAAATACCCAACATGCCATTTACAGTGTGGCTTGTGAGCTGCAGGCATGTTGTCAACAGTGAAGGTAGAGAAAGGAAAGTAAAGGTGGCATCTTCAAAATCAAAAGAATAAAAACACAAGATTTTGCAAGTAAAACTGGCTGCATGCTAAGAAAAGATCATCCTTGACTGCATGCTGGAGGGTAAATTAGAAGGTAATTTGGGTTTTACAGCAGCACAAAGCAAAACTGTCAGAGTAAGACAAGAAAAAAAAAAGAAGAAAAAAATCTGACCCACAAAGATCAAAAAGGTTTTGCAAGATTGTTTTAAATGATAAATGCAAGAATAATTCGCTGACGTAAATCACATCCGAAGGCGACTGCCCCGCAATCCTGATCGCAGCCGACAGATGAGGAACTTGAAAACAAATTATCTGTCAACAAATTACATGCGAGCTGCCTGTTGACCCAGTGAAGTCTAATGGGATCTAATACAGTCTGTTTCCTCTAATTACATTCTTCAGTCCGTCGGCGAGAGCTCTCATGACTTTCTGCCAAAGACCCCGAGTTACTGTGCGTGGTCCGCCGAGGAATGCAGCTCTGTGACGTACGTGCCGCAGAACACTCGAGTTATGTAAAGACAGATTTGTAAGTTAAAAGGCAGAAAACTTTAAAAGTCTGCAGCCACGAGGAGATATATTTATGAATAAGCTGTTTTTGCGCTGAAGACGTTCTTGAGGCAGACTTGCTCATTACCAGCGTGAATCATAGAAATAGCAGTGGTGCAGCTGAAATTACACATTTGACTCGATGTTCAACTTTTAGGCTGAACAAGCAGAAGGAATCGGACAGACTCTGAAGGAGGCCGCTCTCTTTAGAGAAACGTTTTTTACTTTTGACCTCCTGAGGCCAGCGATACGCGGAGCACCGTGACGGAGTGAAGGCCGCAGCTGACTCTGAACTGAACCATCTCAAACATGATACGGTCGCTTGTATCTGACGCCAGGCTTTCGGGTCGGGGTCGCGCCCTCTGACAGCGGCGTCTCCTCCCGGGGAGACGTGAGTGATCCAGGTGTCTAATTGGCCAATTAGTGTGTCACTCGCACAGGTGCGAAAAAGTCCTCAAAAGGAATGATTCACCAGCCCGTTAAAGAAGCTCCATTGATTTCCAGAGGAGTCGAATGAAGAGGATTAGGGATGTCGGGTTCTTCACCTGCGCAGACAGCAGACATGACGCCAGACAGACAGGTTATGAGTTTGTTTTTTAAAAAAGGCAGATTTAACCTTTCTTTATGGTTAAATGCTACGAAAAACAGCATTCAAACTGGTGGATGACACAACAGGCTGGAATCATTTGATGCTGTAAGAACAGAGGATGCAGTTTCACTAATGAATTCACAATGAATTAGTAAGATTAAATCAAAAGAAACTGGAAGATAAGGTTTAAATATTTATGTATTATCTGTGGATCTCATTTACCTAAAAATTGTTGAACCTGGTTGTTAGCTCTTTTCTGGAATAATCATCAAGTGGTATAATTTTCATCTACATGAATTAAGGAGCATGAAATAACATGCGTGCAGATAAGATATTGCACATGATTGTTTGTTTAATGGATGGATAGGATAATACACCTGGAAAATGTCCTGAGGTCTCATCAAAAAACATCCTGTTCATGATGCCCTCACACAGCGGGGAACACCTAGTCAAATATATCCCAATCTCTCATGAAATATGTGTTTTGGTTGGCTGGAAATCTTCCAGCGTATGGTCAAAAATACCTGTCTTTATTGCTCGTATCATGGCCAGAAAATGTCTCGAGGTCTCGTAAAAAATATGTGTTTTTGTTGCCACCATCACTGCTGGAAATGTCCCAGTGTATCTTCAGATATATGTGTTTTGGTTGCCTCTGACATGGTGGGAAATGTTTCCAACATATGGTCAAAAATATCTGTTTTTGTTGCTCCTATCACGGCTGGAAAAGGTCCTAACATAAAAAAACAAAAACACCCGCTGGATGAAACAGTGGTCACTCACTTGATAACCGTCTCATCCACCTCCTGACTTGACGGTCAGCTCATATAAAACGTAATATAATTGTGACATTTATTGTAGAAATGTTCACATGGTATGCATGAATTGTAAAAGTGTGTGAGTGATTCATCCAGTTATCCGTTCCGTAACTGAACTGATTTCTATTTCCAACCATCTTTTTAATAGAGTTGTTTCACGTCCACACAAAGACGTGCTCATAAATACCAACCCTCTGCAGCAGCCCTGTCCCACAATAGCTCTACCTCCTGACAGCCTCCGTCAACTCCTTATCAGGTGACACCGTCTCCTCCGCCACATCTCCTCACCCATCACCTCCGCGCCCAGACAGACTGACACTTCGGATTCTCCCATGTCAGAAATAGAGATGGACAGAAGGACTCCAAAGAGGAGCAGCGTGCAGAGGAACGCAGGAATTTCTGTTTGGGGGGGAGGGGGATAAAAAAAAAAAAAAAAAGAAAAGCAAAAAGAGCGAGCAGCCGGAGGAGAGATGGAGGGGCTTTTAATGACATCCTGCTGACAGGCTGGATGGGAGCGTTGCACGGCTCCTGCAGGAAGAGAAGGCAGTAAGGCGAGCCGTGTGGGTTTGTGTAGCTGTGAATAGTCGTGTGCTCTGTTACGCTCCGACCCTGCGTGTCTCCGTACCTGCACCGTTCATACATGATGAGAAACAAGGAGGGGGGGAGGCGGCGGAGTCTCCAGCTGTGCATCAATGTGTAATTTCCGACTTGGATGGTTTGGTTTTTCACGGGCCACTGGTTCCTCCGGGCTCGATTTGCTGGGCAGGGATGCATGATCAGGCTGTGGTGTTGCTGACAAGCCCTGCAAATGTCATCTCTGCTTTTTTTTTTATCCTCCTCCGTATGTTTCAAATTCAACATTTACAAGAACAACTGTAAAGGGTTCGCTGTGCTTGAAATTAACCAGGTGGTACAGCGTGTTGTCAGACCACATCTAAAGAGGTTTATTCCTGTTCCTAATGTTTCTCCTGGATGCTTTATTTTACCTCCCTGACATGAGATGCCTACAAATCCAGTGCAAATTAAATGTGCTGATGGGATGACAGTGCACTGTGTTGACAGTCTGTCACCGACGATCATGACGTCGTTCTCAAACACACAGAAAAATGAAATTGTGAGGAACAAAGAGAAGTTATAATTAGAGCTGCTGTGATTCCATATTTTCCTTCCTGATACCTGAACTTTGAGTACAGATCCGATGTAGTGGGTTAAAGGAACAGTTCACTATAAAAAATATGTTATACTCTGGTGACTAGGCCGGAAAGTGGATACCACTCTTATATCTGTATGGTAAACATGAATCGGGTTGGCTTAGCATACAGATTTGAAAAAGGTGGGAATCAGCTAGCACGGCTCTTTTTTTAGAAAAAAAAAAAGGTAAAATCTGCTTGTGAGTACTTTTAAATCTCACTAAATAAAACATCATATTGTGTTGATTTTTTATCTAAACAGAAACTGTGTGAAAAGAACAAGATGTGGTTTGAAGGGGGGTTATTATGTGCCAGGATATTTTAGTGGTGAAGTGTCTGCTAAGCTAATGGGCTCATAGCAAGTGTGAGAAAGGAATTCTCTGCAAGAACACCAAAAAAAGCTATTTTTCTAAAATTCCTCAGACACCTCCGAACATCTCTGAGCCATCGCTGCATGAAGTGGGATTCAATATTCAAGTAAAATTACAAAGCGTGAAAGCCGTAAGATGATACGACAAGCACTGTGTTTTAAATATACCGAGACTTTGGATGCAAAGCGATGGGAAAACAACAACCAGGTATTTCAGACGGCAAAATGTCTTCATGAATAAAAAAAACCCCATCAAAACCAGGTGATTCGAAAATCATTAAAGCTCATGAAGAGTACGAGAGTTTTTTTCTCCAGCATCCGAAAAAGTGAGTTTTTCCTCAGATTTCTTGAACGGCTTCTCTGTGTCTCGCTGGAGGTGGCTGGTTCTCACGGGAAGCTCTGAAAGAGTGTGTGTTTGTGTGTGTGTGTGTGTGTGTGTGTGTGTGTGTGTGTGTGTGTTTGGGCTTAGAGGTTGTAGCTGCAGGTCGGAGCGCAAGAAGCAAAGAACAACAACCCTAAACAGCTGTGGCAACAGTAACCTGAGCCTGACAGGGACTCTGTGGAAAGGGCCAAAGAATCGATTAGCATTCCAGCAACCGCGATACCCAAATATACAGCCTAAAGATATCTCACACACACACACACACACACACACACACACACACGTTTTATTGTCTAAGCGACCGCGAAGACCGGCAGCCCGGAACGACGATGTGACAATCCGGGGCCGCGGGGAGCAGCGTGATTGATGCGGAGCTGTAACCCTCTGGCATATCGCTCCCTTAAAAATAAACTCCACAAACTATAATTTCGGAGTCAGAAAACATCTCAGCTGCTCGGTTTTATTTTCTGTGTCATGTGTGGGAAATAGCGAGGCTCGTGTTCTACGGGCCCGGCGCTGCTCTCGGTAGGTGGCCCTTCTGTTGTGTGGAAGCGATCGACGCGACCGACGAATACAAACATGCATCAAGGAAAGAAAAACACACACACACACGTATCGACTGAAAGTTATTGGCTTGCGGTGATGGGACAATCCCATAAGCCCTGCGCTGCTGTTAGAGAGAGAGTGTCAATAGTTGCAGAGGAATCAATGTATTTACAGTGGACGGACCTACATTTACAGATCAGGTTTCAGCAGAGATGGATGATGGGTGGCAGCGTGAGTGTGTGTTTGCGTGTTTGCGTGCCTGTGCCTGTGTGTATTTGTGTTTTTGGTGGGTTGCGGGTGTGACCACGAGGGTGGTGGGGGGTTGGGGGTCTGGGCTTAGTTGGGAGATTACCCCTGTGCTGAGAAGCAGAGGGGGTTACAGGAGGCAGGTTGTCTTTTTAGGGGGGCCCCTGAATCTGTTCCTAAAGAGTCACAGGATTACACAAACTGAGATTGAGCCTGCAGATTAGAGGGATGAACCGTCCTGCGAGAACCTCCTTAAATGCGAGGTGAGGGTTTGAGGATTGTGGGTCTTTGAATAATTCACCTCCCTGCCCCCGTTCTCCTCCTGCAAAACACCTCAGACCTTTCAGAGAGGCTCGGCATCAACACGACAGTTAAATCATTCTCAGCTCTTCTGATTAAAGAAGAAATGGAGGCTGATTTTTATTTATATTGCAGCTTCTGATTATTTAATGGAAGTTTATTGACTGCGTTTCATTCATATTTGGCCTATGGAAGACAGTTACAGGTCACTTGTTCCATATTTGGCCGATCATGGTCCAAGTGATCCTTTTAAACTTGTTGAAGTGCCTTTAAAGGGCCATTACAACCAGTAACATGGAGTTTTCCACCTCCACAAAAAGTGAAAGCAGCTTTCTCTTTGATTGAAAAAGAGTATTTTCCAAAGTTATGGAGTACAGATACTTTTTTTTTGATTATTCAGGTATCTGTACTTTACTTGAGTATCTATCTTTCTGATGACTTTCACTCCCCATGTTTTAACTTTTACTTGTTTACTCACTTTGTTCCTGTTCGGGACACTTTACCAATCCAAAATGTTGTATTTGACATCCTGGCACTCACAATCAACTATTTTTCTGCTGCATTTACAAACAGCTCCGACAAATCCTACTATTCTATAAATTTGTATTAATATGACGTGTTAGCGTTCCACAGAAATGGCCAGTAGAAAGTTACTTCAGAGGGAAACTTTTGACTTTTTTACTTCATGACAGGAGTTGAATCTGTATGTATGCTTGTGTAAAGTATGTGTGTACATTTACCACTTCTAGTATTTATGCCCCAAAATGACCAGACTGACTAGATTTCATTCACAAGGGTCATATTTGACATATTATTGCCCACCAAGCCCATTATACCTGTTGAAATGCCTTTAAAAAGGGGCAATACAACTAGTAACATGCAGTTCTTCACTTGCCAAGAACTAATAGCAGCTCATAGCGTCTCACTTAGAGTTGATTTATTTATTCATGTCTCAAAAAAAAAAAAAAAAAAAAAGACTTGATTTCACTCATGAGGGAGTTTGTGTTCAGCTCTCTTCGACGTTATGAGAGTAAATTCAAATTATCTTCACTCATGAAAGCACCGTAACTTCAAAGTAGTTAGTTTTGGAGGATTAAGTGACGAGCATTTTTAAAAATCACACCGTACCTTCACAGGGATCCACATGTTATCACTCGAGGATTAACAAGGCTACAGGTTTGCAAAACGGAGGTCATTCTAACCCAGCAGAGGTAGAGTTACTTAAAAAAAAAATCAAGTTGCCTCTGTCTTATCTCTGCAGACGTACTGCAAACACGAGAGATTAACACCGCCGACTGCTTTGGCTACATGCATGTTTGGGGTCTGTCCTGCCTTCAGCTGATAAAACTATCAGAGTTACAGCTAATCTCTCCAGCTCCTCTGCTGGAGAAACGACCTCTGCGCAGGAGCGGCTCTGAAGCGTTCAGCCGGTTAAATACAACCACATTACTTTCGAGACATTAGCGTAATTACTGTAAACATGAGGGGCCATTAGAGACGAGATAAGGAGCCTCTGGAGACGTTTCATATTGAGCACCGCCGGGTCGAGTTTCATTTTCCAGTTTAGAGGAAATAAAAGTTTACAGCACAAAACGGACAAAAAGCTTCATGTAGAAGCTGAACTTTATCTTTGGATAAGAATCAAATAAAAGAAGAGAAAGAAGTTTTGTGGAAACGTTACTTTTATGCCCGTCGTTGCACGTACGTACATCAACGTTACCAATCGTTAGCTCTTTGTTAGCGGTGCATAAAGAAGCACTGAGACGATGCTCGAGAACGTGCATAAAATTACATCCTTTACACAATCCAACCAGAGGCCTTCACAAGGAAATCCACTGTCCAGCAGCATTAAACAACTTCAACAAGAAAGCCTGCATAGGGACGAGGTCGGGGCTGGATGGAGGAGCTACACAGTCACAGGACCTTCACCCACGTTCGTGTCCAGCTGCAGCCAAAACCCTCAACAGTGCGTTATTTTAACTTACCAATGTTGTAAAGGGACGTCACATACACAATATAACTGGAGTTTAACAAAAATTCTTTGGTTGTTTTCTTTGTGTCTCTAGAGACAGTTTACTGGTGCAATGTCTTCAAACAGAAGGCTTCACTGTTCACCAAGGAAAGATGGACCCCCACCTTATCAAAATGTCCTTGCTGGTGAATAAACCAATGAAAAATTGTCTTATTCTCCTCTTGTATTTGTTCAGACTGTGCTGTGTTTGTGTGTGCTCATGTTTTCCTCACACTCTTGCTTCAGGCAGGCGTGGTGACTGTGAGCAAGTACCTGAGACGCCTCAGACAAGAGTGTTTTTTTGTGTACAACTTCTGCAGCCGCGGGTTGGTTTCCAGATGGGACCACTGCTGGAGTGTGTGAGTCATCGTGTCTGTTGAGACGTTTCGCCGCAGCATCGTCATACCTGAGTGCTCCCAGACATGTCTGTCTGGCTTTTCATGCAAGAAGTGTGTGTGTGTGTGTGTGTGTGTGTGTGAGGTTGAAAGTCAAATATCACCTTTCTTGTTTGCTTTTACAGCCCTCGTTCCATAATTTCACCTGTAAATCTCGCCCTCACCCCCCAGACTAACTTCTGATCTGGGATTTTTACAGACAAAACAAGCCGGTTGTTGAGACGGCGGAGAGACGACACCTCAGGGCCACATTCTCGATGACTGTTTCATGAGCTTCACAAACTTTGGGGACCTTCAGCTGCAATCTTGAAGACAAACCTCCCAGCACCTGGCACGGTCTGCTCCCTTTAGCTGCATAATTTATGACTTGCGCCGGCCAAGGAGGAGGACGCTGGAAACGCAACATCGACTTACAACATAATCATATGGTAGTTTGACCTGAATTCAAATCGAACGGCAGCGTGCGTCTAAAACGGCCCCGCTGACCTCATGCGATGTTTTTCCTTTTCTTTTCTCAGCGCGCCGATCGACAAAGAAATGAGTTCTGTGGATGACCAAACGTCCCTCAGAGGGTTGAGAAATCCTCTGCGCACAATGCACATCTAATTTTAAAAATTTTCTTTGCACATTCCGTTTGTCTAAGTTTATCTACAAGCGTGCACTTAACTTGGCTCTAAAAACATCCAACCTGTTGCCGTAATCACTGCTCATTATTGCCATAAATCATCGCGGTTGCAGAAGAAATCCCACCACAAAAAGGGGCAATCAGGGATATAAACAGATTTAACTTGTTATCTTCTCTAATCATCTCGTGTCCAGATGAGCCAGCAGAGAGAAGGAAAAAAGAAAAAGGAAAAAAGCATCGTGGGCTGCGAGCGCAACACATATACACACACACACACACACACACACACACACTCACAACTCTGTGGGCTGCTTTTTGTTTGAAGTAATTACAGCGTGTGGAACGGAGCCCGGGGCAAGGTGCGAAGCGGTGTAGTCATCGTTGTTGATCAGCAGAAAAACAAAAAAGAAAGTAGTGAATGATGTATTTGGTGTAGGGAGAGGAGGGGAGGGGAGAGAGAAAACGTTTGTGCTGCACTGAGAGCCAAATGTTAAAGGCCAGAGGATCAGAGAGACGGGCTGACGACACACACCTGTTTGAAAAGAATACGACGGTTAAAGAGTCGACACTCTTGGGGGGGGAGTGTGGGAGTGTGTGTGAACGAGAGAGCTCGATGTATTACAGACTTTATACTCTCAGAGAAACACAAATCAAACATCACTGACACTGAAGGCTAGAACTCCTCCTGAAAAGTCCCTCATGAATCTGCCAAATGAGTGTAACGTATCAGAACAGCGACGGTGCAGTCAGACTGAAATTCACTTTTAGGATGTAGACCGTTTTGCTTCCACTGTCGGTGTGTCGCTCTGACTGTACTCCTCCCGCCGTTAGGCAAGGCAACAACAACCGCTGAGCAAATAACCTCCGCGCTGAAATTGGCAAATGACTTTAAAACACTAGCATGGGAGCTAACAGTACAAATGCGACCAAGCTAGCAGCTGTGACCTTTTCTTTGCAGAGCCACAGCTCACCTCCCCGTGTGAAAACCGACCCAGATAGCAGAATCTCACCAGACACACTCATCCAGCCCACGTACAAAAGGTGGAGTGGCGGCACTTGAGCATGCCGCCCAGGTGTCGCCATCCCACGTGGAGTGTGGGCTGGATTAAAAGAGATAGTTTGGTTCTTTTGACGTGGTGTTGAATGAGGCACTCATCCCCAATCAGTGTATCACCTTGAGCATTTTTGGTGCTTTACATTGCCATCAGAAAGAAGCTAAAAGTCCGACCCAAACAGCCGACCTTCAGCTTAATGCACTGCACTTGTGCATAGGAATACGACCTTTGTACAGTTGAGGGAATGTAGAGCCAAAGGAAAGTCTGACGGCAACATTAAGCACCAAAACTTTATGGAAATATATATATATATTTTTTTTTGTTGACCTTTTGTTTTGGTGGTTGCAACACATCTTGCTGTCGGTGCCATTTAGCAGTACATTGTTACCTGCTTACCTGCCAGTACTGAGTGCTACTTCTCCATACAGGCGGGCAGCTGACGGTCATCTAACGCACCGTCACTTTAATGTATCTCCACTGGAATCTGCAGTCTGGGACTATATTTTGCGAGCACCACCGTCGCTGCATCCCCGGGTTGAACTCCACTGAAAACGATCGTGATTCATGAAGACGTGCAGAACAAGTGAGCGAGATCATTCTAGCATGAGAATTAGTGAATTCTACACATATTTCAGTGTGTGATGGTGGAAAGTGTGACTGCGTCGTAATCAAGCAGTCCTGCGTTGAGGCCTAATCAGCAGATTAAGTGAAAACACCTGCGGGGGGTTGATTCAAGGTATTTAGGTCTTTAAAAAAAAAGAAACCATTTGGAAGAAAAGTTGATTTTTGAGTCTGATTCCCAACTCGACTCGAAACTTTTGGGATTGTCGTCGGTTCGGCTGTTTGATGAGTTGGGAGAGAGACTCAAAAATCAATTTTTCTTACAAATAGCGAACACTACACAGAAGTAAAGGCTGAAAAATACATTTCAAGTGTTTGAGAAGCTGCAGAGAGTTTGATGTCATCCCTGTTCGTGGACCGAACAGAAAAAACTTTTCTCCCTTCAATATAAAAAGAAGTAGGTCATTATTTTAGAGTCCCCAAAGTCACATGAAGACTGGAGACCTGACAGACTCCTCATCCATCAGGTTCACTCTTCCACCAGACTCCCTGTTCACCAGCCATTACTGTTCGGTTTGATGCTTTCATGCTCCACAAACCCCATTTCCACTGAGTGCTGCTGCCTTGGTGCCATAAAAGCTGAAATGTGGACCTCAGCGATGCGCACCGGCATCAAATAGTCAGCAGCAGTCATCAGCTTTCACTCAAACAAGCCGCTCTCATGATCCCATCCTCCCCCCCAAAAACTTAAATAAATCAGCTTTTGCAGAATAAATTTACCTCTCGAACTTGTTTTATGATCCCAGACGCAGAATCTGGGCTTGTTACATAAATATGTCCAAGAAGCCGAAAATGTCCCCGAGTTCTTAGAAGGGAAGCGATCTGTTCTGACTCAAACTGAGACTGACAACTGTGGAAGTCTGGACAAAAATACAGAGACTCACTGACTTTCACAGGATCCACGATGACAGGCCTGAAATCTGACTGACGCTGGAGACACATGGAAATAATGGAGGCCGGTCGGCTAAAATAAAAAAAGCATGAACTCAAGCTCCCGGTGCGTTTTGCTCACGTAATGGGACCATAAGAAGCTTTTTTATGAGGGCGTGTTGTCATATTTCAGATGGAAACGTCAACAAAGGCCCTTAAATCGAAAAGGAAATGGTATTGTATATGAGGAAGCGTGGCACAGCGGGAGGGGAAGTGGGTGTAGATCAGGAAAAACAGGAAATTAAAGAGGTGATGGGAGAGAGATCAGAGGGGAAAATATAAAGTATGATTGAGAGATAATAGGAGCAGATTTTTGGCTCAGTTGTAGATGATGGTTTTAGTGTCTGTGATGAGAGAAAGGGCAGTAAAACCTCAACAGGAGAGAGGAGACAAGTGTTTCACCGTCAGGTGAAGGGAGCCTCCTGCTGGCCACAGATTAAAGTCATGCTCCAGCATTTCTGTTCATTTTGTCACTTTTGTTCAATTTTAAAAAGCCAAATTAGACTTCAGACAAAAAGTGAAATGGAGGTAAAGACCAAACTCAACAAAAGCAAAGTGATGGGCCCACTGGGCGGAGCGTAATCTTCAGAATCATCCTAAAACTAACCTGAAGCAAAACCAAAACACAAGGCAACCAATAACTTCCAACGCAGAATAAAACAAATGTTCTGTGCAGCCTCTTCGATTTAAAGACAAAAACAGAAGAAAACTAATTAAAAAAAACAAACAAAGGTCTTAAACCAGCAGAGGATAACATACGCTTCTGTGTAAATTCTCTGATTAAAAAAAAAAAAACATTATTGCGAAGAAGAAGAAGAAGAAGAAGAACTTAAAACACTGTCTACTATTCAAGAAAAGCATTTATAGGCCTATTAAAAACAAAAAGGACTCAAATACCTGTAGCTCAGGAGGTAGAGCAGGTTCTCTGGTAATCTGAAGGTTGCTGGTTCAATTCCCAGCTCACCCTATCTGTATGTGGAAGAGTCCTTGAGCAAGATACTGAACCCAAACCTGCTCCTGATGTGCTGGTCGGCACCGCCATCAGTGTATGAATGTATGTATGAAGCGTCTGCTAGAAGCCCTAAAATGTAAATATCTAAACAAGAAAACCTTTTCAGTGAACTAACCTGTGACCACCGCCCTGGTTTCATTTGTGAAGAAACAAACAGGGGCTACTCATCCAATAACCTCTCTTGCCCGCCACATCTTTGTGGTTTCATTTAGACTTACAACTTCACTGACTGTTGCCTGTTTATGTCTTTAAATCCTGCCGCTGGCCGCCTGGTTCAGTCAGCATTCTCACCCCCTCTGCCGTCTGCAGATTGCCATCTGCAATCCCCCTCACCACAGGAAGCAGCGGCCTCAGAGGCAGCCGCCTGCAGGCGGAAGACAAGTTGCGCTTATCTAAAGCTAAACATTACACACATAAATAAAGCAGCAGCTCTTACCTTCTTCTCCACTGGGATTTAGACGTTTTAACACCAGGGCGCCTTCCCACACGCAGATCTCCCAACACGACGGCCACCAGGTAAAGGTGGAGTAAGCAATTCTCAGACCGTAGGTTGTTGTTCCCATCTTACGTTTTGAGACCGAGTCGAGTCAGACCACACATTCCTCTGCACTACCGTTTTTTTCAGTCCTCTGTCCTGCATGTTTTTTTAGATGTGTCCCTGCTCCAAACACACCTGATTCAGACGAACAGCTCGTCATCAGGCTTCAGCAGAGCTCAGTGACGAGCTGATCACCTGAATCAGGTGTGTGCACGTGTCACTGTTACTGGCCTTTATTTTGAAGTCGCCTATCTGTAATCCTTGGCTGATTATGCAGCAGTATGTCTCAAGATAATGAAAAACATCTGAAAGTTTCTTACACTGATTATTTAAATGATCGTCTAGGCCCCATTTCAGCGTGTCTGCTTTGCATGTGCTACAGAGTAAAGCTGCAGCTGTCTGTCTGAGTCTCCTCCTGTCTTCATCTATTCTCCTGCAACAATCAAATGCAAAAAACTTACCACAATACTTGTAATACAGGAGCATTAAAAGCAGTTTTTTCTCACAGTTTTGTAAAAGGATCGCTGAAGTTTGTTTGGCAGAAGACACAATCTAAACATTTTGGCTCATTCATTCATTTCTCTGTCTTTCGTTTCAGTGCAGCAGTCTTTATTATTGCATACCAGGAGAAACAAAACAACAGATTTAAAACATACAAACAAGACCAAAAACCAAAAAAAAAAAAAAAAAACATAAAATAATATTTGAAAAGCCTCTTTCGTGTCACAAAAATAAGGAATGTTTCCAAACTCACACTCTGCAGCACGTGTCAGCCGCTCGCAATCGGAAAAAAGATTCAAGTCAGTAAAGTCGTTGGGTCGTCGGTGCACCTGACGTCGTCTCACCACACACACACACACACACACACACACACACACATTCATATTTTACACATTTCCTCTCCCTCGGGTGTCTGAGGAGAGAAAAAGTGTTTTATATATATATATATAAACTCTCATGTTACGGAATGGTCGTGTCGCACGGGCCAGATCTGCTAACAGGAAATCCGCTGCCCTCTGAGCAGGTTAAGTGAGATAATCCTCGGCTAATCCAGCTATCGCAGACTTTAATCTCTTAATCCGGTTTTTGCTAAACTACAGATTAGATGGAGGTTTGCTGACAGGTGTGAAGGCCTCTTTTTGTGGTTTTAAAAAGCACTTTGGGGAGGAAGATATCACCAGCGGACTGTATGCTATGTTGCGTCTCAGGCTGATAAAAAGACATTAGTTTAGAGAAAGTTATGTATCGTACAGCCACCTCATCTCCAGCGATGAAGAATTAAATTATTTATAATAAATCTCTTTCAGTGAAAGCCTTTTTAGAAGTCCCCTGAAGTAAACTCCAGTGTGAGCATGTGTTTATGTACTTTGTGTGTGTAAATGTGCGCTCTGGGTTTTATTTTTAGGTTTAAAATACACCATCATTCACTTTATAATCCCTCCTTGCTCTTAAACACGGTTCTCTCTGTGCGTCCTGAGAATGTTTGGGTCTGAATTAGTGTCGTTGGGAACATGAAGGTTAAAATAAATCCCTGTTCATCGTAACTTTTTTCGTTCATTGTGATGTGGTTTTAAAGAGTCGTCGAGTTCAGTAGGTCAGAGTGTGATTTTAAAACGGGGGCTGTATGGTTTAATTTCAGGACATCCTGTGTAGAATAAGCCCTCCTCCTAAACTTCCTAAGCCTTCCATCATATTGTTTATCTTCTCCTGATCCTTCATCGTGAACAGCTAGTTGCTCTTTGTCTTCAGCTCTGCCAGCTTGCTGGTGACAAAGTTCCACTTGAAGGACGCCTCCTCGCTCCCTCCACCCAGCGAGACGTATTTGGAGAAGCTGTTGTTGCCGCTCCTTCCTCCTCCTCCTCCTCCTCCTCCTCCTTCTCCTTTGCTCTCCTCTGCCTGGGTGACCTGCCCGTCCTGGCTCTCCTCCCCTCCGGCCTCTGTCACTCCCTCCTCACCCTGGCCTGCTGCCGCCTCGTTTGTTGCAGCAGCGGCGGCGGCCTCCGCCTGCTTCTTGGCAGCCCAGTTGGTCGCAAACGTGTCCCAGAATGCCGAGCGTCGGGTGGGTCGGGGAGGCTCCTCTGGCTTCACTGCAAGGGGACTGAGAAGTCAGAGAGAAGAGTGGGGATAATTGTATGGGTTTGGTTTGGTATTCACCACAGCCGACTAACTGTTCACTGATTTAAGATGTTTTCATTTTACTGTAGTGATTCACTCAGTTACACTCATTTATAAATAAGCTGTTGTAGCTCTGTAGACACAAACGACAAGGAAGAGCTCCTGGACAAACTGGTTAAAACAAGGTTTGAAGATGTGAGGATCAAGATGGCGACATGTCAAAGCAGCACCTCTGCACTCCTAAAACTAATGTTTGTTACCTTTGTGCTATTTAATCGTTATATTTATGTTATTTTTTTGTTATTTTCTAGTCAGTTGTGTTATATTTGTTCAAATATCTAGTCAAAATGAAATTAAAACTGGACTAAATTAACGTTCTATACATTCAGGTTCCATTTAATTCTTCTCTCAACAGCATTTCAGACACTAATTAAGTGTGTAGTTCACTGTAAACTGTAAATGTCTATACAACTTAAAGTTAGATGAGAAGATCAATATACTTTCACATTTTCCCACTGAACACAAGGCAGCAGCTGGTTAGCTTAGCATAAAGAACAAAAACTCCTAGCTTGACTTCTGGCAAGTTACACTGCAAATCTGACAGGGTGACTTTACTTTTAAAAAGGAAACTGCTTACCTTAAAATTACCAAGTGAAGTAGACTAATAGTAGACTTATAATTTCAAGTACTTAAAACTTTTAGCTTGCGCAACTTAAATGTATGATTCTGCTTTACTGCAACTTTTAAAATGTACATCAAATTACATCAAAGCCTGTTAACTCAGTAACTTTTTGTACAGATAACCAAAATAGATATAATGTTCTGTATTGAGCTTTAGAGGTGCTGGTATTCAGTTTGATGCCTTTGTAGAGAATCAGGCTAGCTGTTTGCCCCTGCTTCCAGTCTTTATGCTAAGCTAAGCTAACAGGCTGCTGGTGGTAGCTTCATATTTAGCAGAAAAACTGACAGCAGGAGAGAAGATCTCGAGTTACTACTTTAAAAACCGTCATTTTACAGGTAATGCTGTTCAGGCAAAAGTCACATGTAACCTGGAAGTCTATAAAACTTGCTGTCTTTCCATTCACAGTTTTATATATGTTTTGATCAGACCTGATTAATTCTGCTACTTCAGTTCAGCTTAATTAACAACATATTCCAGGCTTCCTTGATGTGCTGTTTAAAGGTGCACTATGTAACTTTTGTAGCAACAGGTTTGATTATCTAGTCCTACATTCTTGGTATGACCTCTGATGGCCAAAGTGCAAATACAAGTGTAAAATGTCAAAACACAAACACGAAGGTAAATGTATGACTTCAAAGTAGGTTTAAAACTCATGGTAGCGCTTGCAAACTTTAATTAAAACTCCAGGTCTATCAGATTGACGTGTGCAAGAAGAAACTATAAAAAACACCCATAGGTTCCACCGACCCCTGTACAAACCCCCGCAGACGGCACAGGGTGAAAGAATGCCCCCCGACCGGTAAGAGAAGAAGTTTCCACTCACTGGTCAGCGACCGGCGGACTCTCGGTCTCCTCCAGAAGCTGGTGCTCATCGTCTTTGTTGAAGAGAGACGATAGCCTGTTCCAGCTTTTAGTCCCGGCCCCCTGCATCTGGACACACAACCAGCCACACACACACACACACACACACACACACACACACACACACACACACACACACACACATAGGGTCAAAGGTCAGAGTAGGTCAACCATTAGGTGGTTTCAAAGGGTCAGTTGAACAATGGCCCTCTGTGATACACGTAGATGAAGACTCTTAGGTGATCCTACAACAATTTCACTGATATTCCTCTGCAGTTGTTTTCTATCTGTTTGACTTCTACAGTATTTTCCTTGTTTTGTTGATACTGATTGTGATATTAATTACATAGTTTTTCTTTAAAGACCCCAAGAAAGATTGGCCACCACTTTGTAGAGGCAAATGAGGATCCTGCAGAAAGGGAGGAGGGAAGGAACACTGAAGCTGTGCGGTACAGTTAATAGTTCACATGATAAACTCTGTCCTCTGCAGTTCCAGTTCAATACTTTTTTTTGTAATATAAAATGTCTCAAAATTTAAGGATGAGTCGTCAGCGTTCACCTACTTTTCTGGCCAGCTGGGATACAGCGTTGGGTCCCTCGTCCTCCTGCACTGGACTCATCATATCATTCTCCACCTCTGTGACCTGAAATCAGAGGGAACAAAGATGAAACAGAGGCACCACTCAGCAAAGTCCTGATTCTACCTACAGTCTGCTGCCTGATGCTCAAGATCTGTGCTCAGTAGCTGACATCTAGTGGACACTGTGGATAGTACAGCCTTCAGAAAAGTCAGGTACAGAGAAATCCGTCAGTATTTTGTTCCCTTTATTTCACTTTCAGATACTTTTAACACTTAGTTTTTTTGTTTTATGCACAGACGTGAATATTATTTCCACATCAGTGTACGTTTAGTCTTGGCATCGCAGTAATACAATTCATCTGTCTCATATTTCAGGTATGTGGCGCAGCGTAGACTCAACCAGCGACTCTGCACATCCGTCCGAATGGAAACTATCCCTCTGAACACACACACACACACACACACACACATATATATATATTCCCTGCCATCCCTGTAGATGCCCTGTTATAATGAGACACCACAGTCTGGCCTGAGTGCACCCCGAGGCCCTGGCTCTCGGTCCCGTCCCCCCGTGTCAGTCACTCAGCGGAATGCCAACTAATCCGTTTGTTCAGCTCCCCTGCAGGATCGAGTTTCTCGGCCCTCCAGAGATCTGGGTCACCACAGCACCGTGGTACCGAAGTCTGGATGGAGTGCAGGTGGCAGCACATAAAATCAATCCTTCCTGTTATTAAGTGATGAAGCTGGAGCTGGTTTTAATTAGTTAATAATATAGTTTTGTAGTTTAATCCAGGGGTTTGTTTCCTTCAACAGTGCTGCAGGGTGAATCTGAGATGATGAATGATGCAGGGGAAATGAACTGACGCTGTTCTGCTACATAAAATAGTATTGATTGTTTTGTTTTTCTCTATTTTTGGTGAAATGATGACACTCACCTCATCAGGCCTGGAACAATTATTCAAAGGAAACCTGTCTGAGAAGGTTATGAAGGGGAATGTATCTGTAAGCTGTGGGATCATCAGCAAAACAGACGGAGAACAACTGGTTCAGTCTTTATCAATGCACCTTGTTTTCTATAAGTAATGAGTAACTGCTGTGTTTAGGGAGGAAAAAGTTGAGTATTTTCCTCAGTAATGCACCAGAGTAGAGGTATGAAATGAAAATACTCAAGTAAAGCTTCAAAATAGTACTTAATTTTGTACATATCTGCAGCTGGGTTTCATCTTTTACGCTTGAAACAGCCGAGTGCACACAAGATCTGAACTCCAACATTAACAAACACACTTTAATCAGTACATCATTTCACTATCTGAGGAAAACACACAGGAGGAAGCGTAGTTTATCTAACTACTCCCTGAAAGTTCTCTTTGCACAGCAAACAGAACAGCTTATCGAGCTCGTCTGACCCCGCGATGAATAAAAAATGATCTGCTGACTTTCTGACTTTGGATGCCAACAACCACCATCGACTTCCCAGCACTTGATACGTGCATATGAGGCAGCAAAACCCTGTAAATCCCGTACCTCTTCGGCAGCGTCCTCCTCATACTCGGGGTTGATCGTCTTCATCACCTTGCTCTTGTACACCTTCCACATCGGGTTCATCTTCGCACAGACCGATGCTCGACACTCAGGGAGGAAAAGACCTCTGTACGCCTCTGTGGTCCAACCCTCCGCCAAGGCTCCGCTTCCAGCTTCAGGCTCGACTCAGTTGGGCCAACGCTGACCTGTTTTCCATGCGGGAACTTCTCAGTCAGCTCGGCAGCTCAATGTGGGCGGGGGAGAGTCGTTCAGCACCGAGGGCCGCACTGTTTCATAGTGTTCCTCCTGGTCAGAGTACGTCTGACTTTGGGGGGTTGACAGCTGCTTTCGTCCCCTCGGAGCGTCTGAACAGGTAGAGCTGGGAAGCTGTGCTGTTCGTGCATGCGCCCACACAGGTGCACAAACACATCACACACACACACACACACATCACACACACACACAGAGTAGATTCAGCGTCACGGTTCAGAATCCCTGCCTCCGTTACCTGGAAACAGGTGTAGATTTCCTCATGTATATTTCAGAGGGTCTCTATCCCAGAGCCAGAGGTCCATTGTCAGCCAGTGCTGGTAGACTGGCTCCTGTAACCCTGATGCACACACACACACACACACACACACACACAAACTAAAGACATATTTGTGTTCAGATTGGATGATTTCTGTGCTTTGCTTTGGCTCGTTTTGTCAAGTTGTTTTCATGTATTCTTCCAAATAAGTTCCTGTCTTAAACTCTCTCTAACACACCTCATTAATTATTCTAAGATCACACATCCATTGCAATCTGATCTGTAATTCCCTATAAATTAACTACACACACACACACTCACACACACACACACAAACGTCGATGCCTTCAGGTTATTTATTGAACTTTAATCCGTCTCACCCAGCACTTATCTTCCATTGTTACCTGGCCGCTTCCTCACATTTCCTCTTCTCTCATTGGCTGCTCCGGCATATCAGTCAAACACCAATCAGATTCAGGTGCACCGTGAGGGGTTTTTTTTTTTGTTTGTTTGTTTTTTTGGAGCCCGGTCGCTCGGCAACCTGAGAGGGCCGGCGAGTGTCGCGTAGATAAAGAGGGATGTATAAAGCTTTGATGACTGATTGGGTTTCAGTGGCCACACACAACAATGCGGCTGACTGCAGAGATGCACCCTGTTCAGCCTGAAAACACATGTTAGTATCTAAGATGCAACTAAATGGAATGTAATCTCCACATGTCCCAATTATCTCTTTTATCATAGCATTGCAAAAACTCTAAACTAAAGACAAACATTGCTATAAGTTGATGTGTAGCTAAGTGTGGCCGTGATTATACATCAGGGAAATCTGATCCGTCTCGTCCTATAGCTCTCCTCGTCCTCCTGGTTCTGATTACCATGCACACAGTTGGACAGTAATGAAGCTGTAAGTCTGGGGCGGATCTATAAGATCATCCATGAATTATGAATGCACTTCTATGGATGACACGTCTACACACACAAACTGATGGATGCCGGTTATTTGAAGAGCAGCCAGTTCTTTTTTTTTTGTTGTTGCTGTGGCCCCGGAGGAGCTCATGTTTCATGTTTCAGGGCTGGAAAAGGACACACCCGAGTATTTAACACACCACAGCAGAGCAGCGGATTGTTTGTGGAGGCGGCGGCGGCTTCTTTCATGACCTACATGTGTGTCTGTGAAGGGTTTTGTTGTGAAGCAAACAGGCCTAACAGGGGCTGTGATCGAGAAGATGTGGAAATGTAAGTTCATAATCAGACGACACACTAGATTAACACTGGATTCACTGAGTACTGAGGCAACGAAATGCAGTTTAACATCCAACCATAAGTGCTAAAAGCAGTGAAGTGCAATAATATACATGTAAATAGGCAGGAAAGGGTTGAATATGTTAAGATATATAGTGTAGGAACATGTGCAGCAGAGACAGAAGGCAAAATAGGTAAAGGTAGGTAAAACAGTCAAGGTATAAATTATGGCCACAGTAAGACATTATATGCAGAATAAACAGCTGCAGGTGTGGTATCATGGTGTCACTACCTCTGTATTTAAAGAGTGTGGATGTATTTGCATAGTGTGATCTTACCTCTCGCTGGAGGTCACAGTCCAGGCAGTGGTGGGTGTAATATTCAGATCTTCTTCCCAAGCGAGAGTTTATCATGTTAATGTTACTGCTGTTTGTTCCAGGTGGAGCTCAATTCAAATATTCATACACTGCTTCAATTCTAATGTTCATTATTGCAAAGTAAAATCTCAGTGTGTAAAAGTAACTTTGCCTCATATTTCCCTCTGAAAAGTAGTGGAGTTGAAGTATAAAGTGGCAGGCAAGTGAAATAGTGAAGTAAAGTGCATGTAGCTCAAATGTGTATTTAATTTGAGAAATGTTGTTAAAAAAGATCAAAAGTGATACTTGAGTAAAGATGTCATGTTTAAAAATGACTTTGGTAAACGTGAAAGCCACCTATACAAGTAGCACCAGAGTAAAAAGTCTTAAAGTATCTGATATTAACTTCATTTAACTATCAAAAGTCCCAGTAAAAGTAAATTATACATGTATTTACATGCATGTACTGTCTGTTATGGGTATTGTGTCTCTGATGCAGCATGCCACCTGCATAAGTAGTATCACAACATTGTACTGAGTGTTTGAGTAAATGTGCTTAGCTACACTCCATCACTGTTTTTAGATACTGTACTTTGGTAATCATGCTTAACTTTTAGATGTGTTAATGATCACAGGCATGATATGTGTGAGATTCCTCACATCAACCTTCAGAGGCCAAATTTGATCTGGGACTCAAATAATGTGCATCTTTTCAAAAGATCAGTGAAGATGTTTGACAAAATTCCAGTCAAATATATGAATGAATTAATTCAATTGATTACATAACTTAAATGAATGTTTTCTAGAAAAAATCCAGAAAGATCACGTCCAGTAAATACTCTCACAGGTTGTAGCATTAGATTACCACAAGGTGGCTCAAGAGTCCTTTCCAGTGTTGAACATCTGGCTTCAGACACTGAGAGGAGGTGATCAGTTCTAATACTGCAGGCAGTGATTCTAAAAATGTGATTTTACTATCAGGAGACAGTTTGTTAATGACTATATAAAGCAGTGAGGGTAATGTGTTGTAACTTAGACAATCAGTGGCAACAAATACAGAATATGAAAAGGTGCCATTGCAGCAAATGGATCTTTATTAAAACAGATTTTAAAGCTTTAGAAGAGGCAACAAGAGACTTTGAGACGAGCTTCATTTCACTGCTGTTTGAAAATGCACTTTTTCCACGTAGTTGGTGAAGATATAATTGTGATTGCTTTTATTTCATCTCAATTAACGTGATGTTTCTTGGCCACATTCTTCAAAGCGAATTATCTTATTGCCACAACTTCACTGGTCTTTTGTCGGACAGTCAACAGCATCAAATCCAAACACGTGTTGCTGTTTTAACTCTTCCAGTCCAGAGCTTTCTGTGACGGTGGCTCAGTGTGTGTCTCACAGGTGTTGTCTTGGTTTCCCTGCGTATTTGCATGCTTCTCTTCATGCACAAGTGGTGAATAGAATGATAGTTTTGATTCCAGGTGATTGATCTACAGGCTACTATTTCTCTTCATGCAAACACTACATGACACTACAAGACCTGATGAGACAAAAATAATAATAATCTTGGGTTTATTTCATGACAAGGACGTGAAGAACGATTCATCACTGGTCGTTATTGATGTGGAGCTTCTCAGATACTTCCACATGAGAAGGTCCATGCCTATGATTGTGTGTGTCTGTGTCCATATACAGTGCGTGTGTGCATCGCGTGCAGCCTTTTTTGGTGTTATCACCCTTTCCTCTTTCTCGTGACCACTAGAGGGTGACAGTGACACGATCCCGTGCTCAGGCGCCATGCTCCAGAGAGAACAGAGTGTACAGAACACAATGTACAAACGCATCCCACCGCTGTGTTTATCATATACATACACATGTACGACAGTGTCAACACGTAGGCTGGTTCAAAGTCAGCTGAGTTCAGCCTGTAGGATCAGCTGAATGTAAAGGCGCATGAGCTGTGTGGTTCTGTTGCATCTTCAGAGTCTCACAAAAGAAGTAATGAAGATTTTGGCTGAGTGAAAGCTAACCCTGTGGAGAAAAGAAGTGGTCTGCACAAAGAAGTGTGAAGCAAATCAATTCAACTTCTTTCACACAAGCTGACCACTCACTTACACAGCAGGGAGCTGTGTGAGGAGGGGGAGGAGGGGGAGGATGGAGGGGGAGAGAATCTTTGCTGGCAGATTCTCCTCACCTCTAAATCTAGACCGTGGACTATAACCACAGGAATGTCACCAGATGAGGACATTATCACTTCAGTGCCAAGAAGACAAAAGCTGTCATTCACTGTGCTGAGCTGTGTGCTGTACCACAGGTCCATTATCAGGCTGACACCAGCAGTGATTAAAGCGCATGAAATAACCAGAATCACACATGGAAACGTGGATTTTTGTGAAATATACATTGTGAAAGGAAACCTGTTGTCAGATGAATTTAGATCCTTTTCTTACACAAGCAGGACACCAGAGAAAATGTGCCGTGTCACATGTAGTCTAGATCATCCGTTCATCACTTTACTTCAGTTAAAATGAGTGTAAAGTACTCAATGAGCATGAAAATGTTAGGATTCTATATTCTTTTAGCCTATATTTTTTAAACTGATGTATTCACATAGTGACATAGTGTTGATTTTAGTAGTATTTCTTATATGAGGCTCCTTTTTAAACTTCAAGGTCAATATTGTTTTTCGCTAACAACAAAACAATGAATCATCCATGCATTTATATGGAACTAAGCTTTAGGAGCGGTCCACCTTAACTGTCCTCCATGTTACGTCGCATTCAGAGATCGACACTTCTCCACTGGCAGGACGGCAGTGAGCAGAACAAGCATCTGCTAACGAAAGACATTCAAAAACCTTCTTCATGTGTAGAGACCCTGGTGATACTACGAGCAACGATTCCTATTGTGTTGAGCCTTCTTAGTGTTTTTGATACTAGCGTAAAAGTGCCCGTAGCACTCCACTGAAAATGATTTTGACCCGAAAACAAAAATAGAGTAAATCTTAACAGTGCCTCTTTCGTCGTAATTATGCTTTTACTCGAAGGTTTGACTCATATACATTCACAAAAAAAGCTCAGTTGCATTTTGGTGAGTTTCACTTTAAGGTTGAAAAGTAATCTTTGTATTATACTTTAACGTAAACACTCAGAGGGGAGGCGTCTTCCTCCTGAACTCATCACCCTCATCGCTAATTTTGAGTCGAGGACCTTTACAGCAGATAACAACTGTCATCTGTGCTCGTCCCTCTTCTCAGCTGCCCATCTACAGTGTCCGACCCCTCCCCTCGCGCCCGCTCATGTCCACTGATGTCCGCTCGACGCCCGTTAATTTATCCGCCTGTTGTTCGACCTCCTGTGGCGAATTGGATTGGACCGTGATATTCCACCGGCATGTGATCGGTTCCCGGACGTTATAAACCTGACACATGTGTAAGCCATCACGGAGCAGAATGTTTCCACCCATAAATAGAGTCCCGAATGTAAAGACCGAGCCATGGGAAGCACAGAGCCTGCTGAACTTTGCTCTACATACTCTGACGCTGTGTGTAGTGTCGTACAAACGCGAGTTATTCAGCATTTCAGGTTAAAAACATTGATATCCACCTCCAGCTGTAAATTGATCAGTGTGTTGACGCAGGGAAATTTCAGTATGAGGGTCAGTATGTCAGACTGGGGGACAGCTGCTTGGCCTGCACGTCCATCCTATGCCTTCTTCAATACAGTAGATTAAATGAATAGCTTGATATTTTAGAGTTAGATAAGAAGATTAATCCAACTGTTGTGTCTATACAGTAGATATGAAGACTCAACCAGCAGCTGCTTGACTGGGAGCAAACTGCTAATTTCTGTCTGAAGGTAAGACTCTTCTCTCTAGAGGGTTTTATCTTATGTGTCTAAAGGGGCAAATTGTAAAATATGGCTGGAATCATTTGAAGAGCGTGAAGAAACAACAGTGTTGATGTTATGTCGGTGACGTCCATGAATCGTTTTGCAGGGATATCAACTGAAGTTAACATGCTAATCAGCTAGCACCAGGCGGTCCTATCTTGTAATACGACTTTGAGCCGATAGCGTAATATTTCTTCTAGTTTCAGCTGAGAAATGTGGGAGCTGCGTTTCACAAGACTGTTAAAGTTTAAGAAATTGGCTAATCAAACTCACTCAGTCATTTCTTATATGAAGTCACATTTTGGTCCTCCATAAACTAATCAAACATGAGCTATATAGATTTGTGACAAACCACAAGTCTTCTTAAAAATACCAGACTAGTAGGATCTACATCTGTATTAGTGTATATGTGCAAACTTTTATTTTTCGTGTTTATGCACGAGTCACCACGGGTTTATTAATCTCTTTGTGTACTTGTAAGCATGTTCAAAAGCAGGCTGTTAGATAAGTTAATGGCGACCATGTTACATAAACACCTCGACTCTCGCTGACATCACGCATCCTTCTAAGCTCTGCTCATATCTTACGAGGCCCTGCAGATGTGCCGGTTCCAGAATGTATGCTTCCTGTCATGCCAACTCTTGTGTAACGCACAATAAAATGCCCAATCTCAGCTCCGCTTACCTCCCAAAACAGGATTTCACTGTTGTTTTGTTTCCATCAGCATCTTGGCTTTGAACTCTGCTTTTACGTAAGAACTCCCGAGGTTATTAACCCCCTTTGTGTTCGCTGTGGTCATCATCTCATCAAGCGCTATTGTAGGCACCTAGTTTAAGAAAGGAGACGACAATCCTCAGGACAATGCTGAAGAATGCAAACATTGAAGGTGTGCATGTTGGAAAAAAGTCAGCAGGGCGCAGTTTTAACAGTGTGTTTATCGGCAGCAGCATCAACAATGCAAACAGCCACACCTTCCACACTGTCAGGGTGTCAAGGTTCAGATACCCCAACAGCATCTTTTGACCATCTTGTTCATTTGTCTTCTTTGTCAACACAGAAGAACTGAGCACACAGCACATATGAGTTTAACATGAGAAGGCAAAGTTCATCGAGTTCATCCTGGTACCAAGCTTGCTCAGCTGGTATCGGAGCACACAGAACGGGCAGGACTGAGGAAGGGACACACTTGTCTTGTCCAGTGACTGTGAGGTACGAGATCAACACAGTCCGTCCACCAGCACTGCTCAAGTCTTTGTTGTGAGCTGCAGTGTGACAGAGTTCCTCAGGTCCTGACCTCTTATTTGTCTTTCAAACAAAACCTCTTCTCACACACAGGTTAGCCCTCCAAAAACACACCACAATGAAAGGTTGATCTCTCTGTAAATAGAGAAGGATTCCAACCGCTGACATGAGACACTCAGGTCTAAGACAGACCTGATTAGATCAAATCATCCCTTCAGGTCAAGCAGACCCTGCTGGGTTTAGATTAGATGGTTAAACAGTGGAACTGATCCAACATTCTTGCTTTTCTTCCTATAAAGTGAGCTGGATAAGATAAACTAAAGTGATCATGGTTCTGCTTAATTAATCTCATCTACTGGACAGATTCAACCTCAGAGGAACTGACATTTGCACATAAATAAAGCAATAACATAAGGACAACCTTGAACGTGTTGGGGGGAGGGGGGGGTGTCATGCCAGGTGAAGCCACAGTATAGTTTACAAGGCCTGATGGTGAGATAAATATATACAGAGCTACAGTTGGCATGAGGTGATGGACTCACTGAGATGATTTACCGTATCAGAGACGAGAACAGATTAATGCTGTTACCATCACCAGTGAATGGACTTTCACACTGGTTTTGCATCTTTTAATCCATGAATTATAAATGACATGAATATTAAACTTTTCATAACATTAATGGAGACTGGTTTCCATCCAATTGCACATTAAAAAATGCACACTGTAGACTGTTATATGACTATAATGGATGCAATAAAATGATGTATACACATTCATGGTCCCCACATGATACGTCTTACTGACTTTGCTGATACCCTGACTTTACCTCTAGCGCCAGTACGAAGTTAACTTTTTAACACACAAAACATACTTCAAAATGTCCTGAATCATCACAATGAGTGTGAAATGACTTTTGGTAGCGATTCGCTGACCGGTTTTCATGAAAATTGCAAAAAATGGGTAAAAAATCTCCCATAAGAATGAAAGGGAAGTCCTCACTAGCTTTATTTCTTCTTTAATACAGCGTGATGTTCATTTTGTAATTCATGCTCCCATTGAGAGTAAAATAGACAATGTGCTCTACATTTAGAGTGAAGAATTGCTACCACAAGTTCACAGATCCAAGTTCCCAGGCAGATCCAATGCTCCCCGGCTCTACCCACTCACCCAAGCACTCAGTTATGACTGTAAATATCGAAAAAGAAAAAAGGAATGCCCTCTTGCTTTCCAGGACTATTGACTGTGTCTATGTCAGACAGCAGAAAGTACGGCGGTGACATCTACATGCCAAGATAGCTCTGGATCAGGGTGGGAACATTTTAACAAGGGGTCACATGAGTTTAAAGGTAAGCAGAGATGCTTGTGAGAGAATACTAGCGACAAATAATACATTTGCATTCACACGTCTGCATGTGCTCTTAAATATAATTTCAATTTTGTATAATTACACGCTGAGGAGCTCTTTTTAAGGTGGTGACCCCTCAAACTCCAACCCTCTTTCTCAAACTGCATATGTGGTGCGTGCTCGTCTGTGCTCTTATTTTGCAGGATATAGCCTGTTCAAACCGGCTGCGAGGCGGTTGCACACAGGTTTTTTGTTGCATGGCTGGAGGCAGTTCCCCAACGACAGGCCTTTCAGTTTTCACTCAGCAGGAATTTAAAGTTCAACACCGAGAAGAAAAACACATGTACTGTGTGCTCTCAATACAGCAGATATGAAGTAAATGGAAGCAGAAACATGTGGACGAGGTCCCAATCATCTACTGCTGTAAGAGCTCATAAAAGGGAACATGTATGAACGCAGAGACAGAAATCATTTCCATTCTTACTGTATAATCAGCACTAACTTTGTGATGTTGACTTTCACTCTCCCACAGTTGACTCTCTAAAAAACCCCACAGCAATGCACCACACTGAATGTAAGTGCGTGTTATGCGTGTATGTATCCTTGTGTGCATGAACATGTTTGTCATGTGTGAGCAGGTTCTGCAGGCTAACCAGCCGTGTTCATGACAACAGCCGTAAATTTACATTATGCAACAGAGTCAAGTGACCACAGCGACGCCCAATCACAACCTCCCGTCCTGCTTTAGACGGAGCATGTTCGCCTGCTTCCTCTCAGCCTCGCCATTCCTCAAGCTTTCAACCAGCAGTATATTGATCAGCGGACAGCTACTCTGACCAACCAGGAGCCGCGTTTGGTTTAAAGAAAGGTTCACAAGGTTTGCAGCGTGGCTGTAAATCTTTCTGGAGCCAAAATGTCATGGTGGCAAAGTTTACGATCGGAATCCACATGCAGCGCCACATGCCTCAGCAGCCTCTCTCGCAAATAAGGAGTCTCTCGGATATCCATCCCTGACATCCATACCTGTCTTCAAATGTTCCCTCCAAAATTAACCTGCACTGACCTCAGAGAAGAAGAGAGAGGTGGGGGACGCTGCCAGAGGAAGATTAGATGGAGGGATTCGGGGATGAGATGAGTGGATTAGGTAGTGATAGCTACCATCCAGCTCTGCATTCTCTTTATAGCAGTCTTGGGTGTGGAGCTTCTGGTGTGAGTGGAACTCTATCAGGTGCTGGATGTGTTATAGATACAGCCGTGACAGAAAAAGGATATAGGGTAAGGGGTGTAGACAGAGATAGTAAACAGAGTGGTGGGTGTTTCATATGGACTCAATGAACACGTCCAGCAGTGAACAAGACGTGTGTGATGTAAGCTAAGTTACAACCTGTTTCTTAATTTGCTTTACTCACCAAATACACACCCGAGCATGCAAGCCCACTGGAAAAGCTAATAAACGTGCAAGACGAGCAGTTGGTGAACTTCTCAAGGGAGTCTGGAGAAACCAAACAATACTGAAGTTTACACAAAATGACCTACAGCTTCGATGCCATAAATACTTGTACGTGTTATTTTGCTGGGTCAAATTCCTCGACCTGGTGGTAAAAATCTAAGCAAAGACTGAGAATACCTTCCCCAAGATGCTACTGAGCAAGACATTTAACCCAGGATTGCTCCCAAGGGGCAACTGCTTGGCTACTAGTGGAACACTGTGGCTGCACTGAGAATCTACATCCAATGCTTTATAACCAGATGATAACTCACAAAGCTAAAACCAAACCACACCATGATGCTTTCCTAAACCTAACCAAGTGGATTTTGTGCCTAAACCGAAACAAAGCATAAGCACGGTGTTGTGACATGAAATATATTGAAAAATCAACCTAAACAGATGTAAAGTTGGGACATAAAGAAATGTCTAGCTGTGTTTCTGCAGAAAGGTACTTAGCTAACATTTATTCTAGTGATTGGGTTGTTAAAAAGTCATCAGAATGTAGGAAACATAAGACAAAAGTCTCTGAAACTCCCCACTTGTCCTATTTTATTTTTGACAACGTTGGCATCAATGTGCAGGAGCTCTAAAGTATGAAGTCTAAAGTATCTAGAGTATCTTAACCACAGAGTTATTCCTAGAAACAGTGCTACTAGATTAAGTGATGTGAGTCAGTGATAAGATAAAGGAGACTGTAGTTAGTTGACCCAAGAAAACTTGCACGGGTTAATTTCACTGACCCAGACTTCTTTTTCTTTCTTTCTTTCTTTTTTAATTAAGCAAAATATTTTTCTCACTTAATAAAGTTTCATATTTAAGACTGCATCATTTTAGTTCAACAGGTGCACGTGAGCACTGTGTCATGTCCCACTTTGAAGCATATAAGAGCCTCTTTACTGCTGGAAACTAGGCCACATGACCCGCATGTTATCATCAGAGTGTGTTCTGTATGTCAGGGCCTGACAGCAACATGTAGCTGGGTAAGGTGATATATTCCTAACAAGGCGCTGCCTCCCTCAGAATGATAAACGATATCTGAAGAGCTGAACAAAGCTGAATACATCTAAAGAAAGAGTGACAGAAAACCTCCCACACACTAACTCAACAATGGACGGGACTGTGTGATTTAGAGAGACATAACTCTCAGACCGCGAACAACAATGATGAGAGTATATTCAGTGTTAAAAGCTCAGGGACTGTGAGTCTGCCATGCCCAAACTTTATTCTCAGACTCACACAGCCGCTGGTATTCTCACAAACATCCCCCACCGACACAGACAGGAAACCAGCGGCTCACCGTGCCTGCTCCTCTCATATGAACGGCTCAGCAGAAAAATGTGCCCGTCAAAACCGTGCGGGGTGTTGAAACAACATTCTCAGGCCGCGGGTTTAGATTAGCACAAAGAACGATCCCAGCTCAGATTGTGAGTGATTAAACAGGATACACTGATGCAGAAAATACTGAGACAGTTTCTTACTCCTTCTCTCAAACTAGGTAGTCTCATATTCCTGCACAAACCACGCTATTGAAAGACACTACCAAAAGATGCTCCTAAAAAGACTTTCACAATAAAAGCATTAACTTATGATTAATGTTTTGGCGTGTTGCTTCCTGTTTGTGACAGTTTCAATCCTTACCCCCCTGAGGCTGAATGATGACGTCCAACAATCACAGAGCTGAACCCAACATCTGCCCTGAAATGAAATGTGTCCGTGAATATAAACAGATTATTGCATCATTACTCTGTCATGACAGTGCAGGCACCAGCTTTTGCGTGACGGTGCCACATAGTTGCGGCTTACCAGTCACTGCTTCCTCCCTCTGTGATTTCCACTGAAGTTTTGAAACAGGTTCTGCAAATGGTTTCCCCCATGTGTTTCCTAATGCCATGAGTACAGATGAGCAGAAAAAAAAAAACTGTTATGAAGTTTCAAACCAGACGAAGGCAAAGAGCTCTGTGAGGCTGCTCTACATGAGCTAAATGCACAAGTCTGTGCATCCTAATGAGCACATAATGTTAATCTATTTTAGATTAGCGTTAGCTAACATTTGCTTACTAGCATTGCACGCAAGGATCATCATTACTGTGGTTATCAGCCTTTACCCGCCAAAACTTGGATGAAATACTTGAAATAGTCCATCAGAAGATTAAGCTAAAGCAGGTGCTAACTGTAGCTGCAGTTAGCTCACCTAGCCTCACACCCACACCAGGAGCTCGAAGCTTCAGCAGGGTCAGTTGCAGGGAAGCCAGGAGTCAAACCTGGCAATAAAACCACCGTGGAGTACATAGCATAGACCAACACGATTTCCATGCTGGTCTGTGTTGGTTAGTGCTGGTTTGGTTCTGGTTTAGCTGGTGGACCATTTTCATCATGCTGGTCCACCAGCTATCCTATTAATCATGCAGGCCTACCAGTATAGTCTTGCTGCTGGTGCAGTTTCTGATGAAGCTGGTCACCAGCATGCTGGGCAGGAAACACCTGTGCCTGTTCAGTCAGCATCTTGATTTGTCTCACCTGTCAGGTGGATGGCTTAACGTGTGCTCAAACTCTGAAAGAAGTCATTTTTTGTGTACACAAAAAAGAAACCCATTATAAAATTGTTTACTTCAACTAGCAAAAAAACAAGGTGTTGAATTTATATTTTAGTATATTTAATGCAGTATTTAGAGTTTGTTTCAGGTGCCATCAAATGACCCCAAAATCTTGCAGGTTTGAAGCTTGTGTTCAATAAAGTTGGTGTTCAGTGACAACCTCACTGACTCTGTGTCCTGCATTGGGCTTTGACAGCCAATTTCACCCCGCTTTACACTCTGCAATATGAAACAAGTTGTAGACTCATCCCATGCTGGTGACCAGCAAGACCAGCACCAAAACAACACAAAACAACATATGCTGTTTTTTTTCCAGCAGGGATCCTTGTATATATCAATTTAAATGCGTTTTTGTTGTTATCTGTGGTTTAGCAGCACCCTCGTTCTACATTGTTGTCCGTTTTCCAGAATATTCATTAAGTATGTGACGCTACGTTGATCTCACATCAGAGACAAGTTTTCGACGTATTAAATCCGCATATTCAAAAATAGCCTATATTTCGCGGCATACCTTTCTCTTGTCTATCTTGCTCTGAAAGGATGACATCAGCTAGCAACTGTCATGAAGAAAAACACTCATCACTGCCCTGTGGGAAAAACCTTTGAGCCCATAAATACAGAAATAAACAGCCCTCGAGTCCAGAGATAAGCCGCTTTCAGTAAATCCTAATGAAAAGGGAGTCATGGGAGATAGAAAAAAAAAAATCTGAGTGAGATTAGGAGACAGAACATGGCGTCCCACATCACTGGCCCGGCAGGTTAAAGGGCTGAGATATAGACGCACTAACAGCTACAGGAAGCCTATAAACCACAGCTTTATAACTGCCAGGTTCACTTATAGAGAACTTTGAGTTTTACTTATTTGTTTTGGGGGCATGGCAGTTTTCATATGGATCATAATAGACTTTTAAAATAGATATTTTCCTAGATATTGGGAGCTCTGATGTAGCAGCAGCTGACGGTGGATGCTGCTGATCGTGCTGCAGGGCGGTGGGTGGGGAGGGAGGGTGTCTGCCATCTAAGAGACATTGTGTTCTCTGCAGTCTGCACGTTGGACGCCAGTCACAACAGCGGCTCCCCGGGCAGAGGCCACCTCAGAGTGAACCTCCATGTGCTCCAGCCGGGCACGTGCAGCCTGCCGCCTCCTCAGCCCGACTGTGCAGAGGATGCTGAGATGTGACCTGATGTGGTCCCTGACACATAAACTGGACCGGGCACGACTTGTTTACAGAGAGTTATTTCCAACGTGCTGTTCCAACAGCACCAGCTCCAGCCATCGTGTCGTATACATTGATATATAGTATACAGGACTGTGTTAGGCCGACAGTATGTTATGAATTATAATATATAAACCACAGCAGGTCGCCCTCCTGAGGATTTATTTTGAGTTGAGTACAAACTACCTCCTTAAACAACCTAGAAAATGACACTTCTCATCAAAGTCAGCTGCAGCTAAACAAAAAAGTAGGGCCCAGAAATGTAAAAAAAAAAAAAGAGAGAGAGAGATAGAGGGAGAAGAAGAAGAAGACAGTGGGAAAATACTTCACAAGATGGGAAAATTAAGGACGTATTTCAAGATCAGTGACTACTGATGCTGAAAAGTCAACGAAGCAGCTTGCGGACGACGGAGCCTTGAGGTGAAACTAACAGAATTAGCTCTCTCGCTAACAATAACTCCACTGTAGTGGCTGAAAGAGTCAGTCAGCTTACATTAGCGCCCAGAACACTCAAAAATAACCTCCTCTCTTTTGTCAGAATTCAATTTTAGCTGATGATGATCGTGCCCCATCTTACATCACAGACCTTCACTCAGCTCCTCGGTCTCTTCTGTGGCCTCAAATGTGGAAGTTGCGGCTTTTTGGTTTTTGAGACCAGTTCCCGTCAATCGATCCCTCCGTCTCTTGTCGCGGCTAAAGATTAGCTTCTTAGCCGTCTGTAGATTAGACCCTCACATTGAAGGTGATTTATATGATTATTCAGCAGTATGACAAGACAATAGTTACACAAAACACAAGATGTAGATTCACATCTTATTGTCTTTATTGAACATAAGGCAGCAACAAAACATAATATATGTTCAATCATGGGACGGAATGCCGTGTGAGGCTCAAACACTTCGTCCCCATGAAAAAGGGGAATATATATATGGGACTTTGTGACAGAAAACAAATTCATAAAATATACAGTCTGTGGAAGGTGCTAGTGTGTTTCATTTTAGTCATCTGAATCAGTTCAAATATTCCAAACAATACATTTCTATTTCATACAGTCTGTCAAGAATAAGTTCATATCTAATGTACAAGATGATACAAACAGGAGCTACAGACTCCTCTCACTGCCAAACAGCACACAGATTTATAAATGTACACACAAGCTGAGCAGATTTCTCAGAAGAGCGAAGGATTGTGAACTCAGTGACGGAGAAAATTAAAGGTGACAGCTTCACAGCCCTGTTTGAGTGTCGTGTTCACACCTGCGCCTCCAAATTCCACCAATTCCTGGATAATCGTTTTTTTTTGTTGTTTTTTTTCCCTTCCTTTTTACAAGAAGCCTCCTGGAGGCATCTACAGCACCATCTCATCTGTAGAACTTCCCTTTGCATTTTGTCACCTTTCCCTATCTCACCCCCCGTTCTGAGAACTGTTTCGGCGATGATACAAAACAAAATCAAGCGACAGGAGCCCCCACTCCCGTCCCAGAATAATGATCCTCCTCTTCCACATTCCCCACCAATGACCTTATCCCCATCCTTTTGTCTCTGCGGCTCAGAATGAGGCCGATTCTGGTGACGCATCACCGGTTGACCAATGGGCGCCCGTCGTTAAGGGTTGTGTCCTGAGCCTAGCATCACTGAAACGGCAAAGTGAGATTTTTGTGCGGAGGGAGGGAGAGGGAAGGGTGGAGCCTGTTGGCGTGGGTGGGGGGGGCACGTGGCACCCAACGAGGTCTCAGCCTGTCACAGGGCATCACATCAGACGGCGGGCAGGCATGCGCACTTTCTAAACTCCACGCCCCGCGAGAGAAAAGGGAGGACGTGCAGAAAAGCAGTCGGCGATCCGCCTCAAGCGCCATTACTGTGTGGAAATCTCTCGCACTTAGTGATGAACCCCATGTTACTGAGGAAATAATATATAAAACATGGGGAATGCTTCATGGATCCTCTGTAAGGAGACTAAAACGGCTCCCGACGTCACTGAATTATCCCTTAAAACACCCCTTCCAACTTTATTTTATCCTTAAAAAGCACTGAATCTGTATTGCTGAAAGAATCATGACCATCATCTACCTGGAACTAAAAGACTTTCTCTCTTCTACACCGTCATGCTCACTCCTCGTGCCATCAGAGAAGACATTCATGCTCAAATGTCTTTATTGCTTGAGCTTCCTTCTTCAAACTCATCCCCACACGACCACATTTCTGCAAATTCACCACAAATGTGGGCTTGCGTGTGCAGCGGGCACGCTAGCACCAGCCTGGCTGCTTCCTATCGCGTGTCGACGACACCGCAGATTCTCTGATACAGGAAATACTCTGCAGCTTCCAACTCAGGAACCGCTGAAACTCTCAACTCAGATCGACAGGAGAGGGTTTTGATTAATGGGGAGTTAGCTTTCGATATTTCAAAACCATATACCACTAAAAACCTGCTGTAGATCTTGTTCAAAATATTCACAGCTTTATTAAATCATTACAAAATAAAGAAATACATTCACTCATCAATAAAAAAACAAAACAAAAGAGAAGACAGACTCGTGATTTGTTTTGCTTTGATTTAAAAGTCTGCACACCCATGCAAAGTTCAGTTAAAGTTAAATGTCTGAGTCAACATGTGGTAGATACTGCGGAAAGGGTTCTTATCACACATCTTATCAAACAGGACTTCATAGATTAAATGTTAAAACGGAAGAAAACAAACAAACAAAAAAAAAACAAAACATAAAAATAGGTAGTGAGTATCTGAACCTCCGACACCCGACGGACACTATTCACCAGCAGATATACTGACAGTTTGTGAGTTCGGCTCCCTACATGTTCACATGTGAGGGACAAAACAAAATACAGATAAACTACTAAATGAGGGTTGAGCTAACTTTTCATCCCCTTTAAATCATGTCCTGGGCCTGACATCACTTCGTTACAAGGTACAAGGTGCAGTCAGCCTTCTCTTTAAAAAGGTGTTACTGTTCACATTAAACTCTGGACACCAAAGCTTTGAGCTCTGGCAAAATTCACAGTTAATTAAGAGTTTTTCCCCCCCTTTTGTTATCGCTCAGAACAGCAATGAGAGCGTCCAGCAACTATGTACCATTGTAACAACTAATGGTCAGACCCTGCTGGCGGTCAGCTGGTTCTGATCACCCACCCAAACCAGTCATTAAAACCAGTCCTATGCACGACCCCGTATGAGCGAGCCATCCCCACAGATCCCTCAAGGTCCCGAGAACAGAAACGACAGAAAACATTTAAAAACAGCAGCCCTGATATCTCGGCGCGAGGTGAAAGAGGGATCCCAGAAATTCAGTGTCCGAGTGTGACTATGACTGTGAGGTGAGAATAGTGCGGTCCTGGAAGACACCGTCAAATGTCTCTGCTTCTGCCTCCTCGCTACCACCTCCTTCGCTTCTCACTGGCTCATCTGTTAATCTCTGCGATCAGAGTAGTCAAACATCTCTTCAGGGCGCGGGCTGGGCCTGGACCTTCTCCGTCATCTGCTTGGCACTGTAGTAGGACAGACTCAGGCCCATGATGGCCAGCATCATGGCTATCTGGTTGATGGCGCGGTCCTGCGGCTGCGTCTGCACCTCCCCGGCAACCTGCCTCTGTAAAAACAAACAGGACAAAGAGGTCAGAGGTCAGAGTTCAGCTTTTTGTGGAAACAAAAAGGCCATTCAAGACATGTTTCTTGTCAACAACATATACTGGAGGACATTTTTGTCCTTCATGGAATCATCTGCACCTCTGAGAGCAAACCTTTGGCAAAAACAGCCATTAAACATTTAAGAGGGGAAAGAGTTCAGCAAAGGGGGAACACGATGTTCTCTCCACAGCAGAATAATAAACTTGTATTGTATAGAAACACTGCCCACAGTATTTGGTGTCTTAGTTCGGCTCTGTGACCCGCTTGCAGCCTCGGGCGGTGAGATAGGAGTGTCAGCATTTAAAAAAAAAAAAAAAAAAAAGGCTTCGGAGACAGCTGCCGAAACTCACAACATGGGAAGAAACGTACGTACACATCGCGACAGACATGACTTCTGCTGATGTTGGTAGAAAGAAGTGATGGTATATAACCAAGTCGATTTACTCAAGTACTGCAGAGTCCTTTAGGTAGTTGTACTTTAGTTGTGCATTTCCATTTCCTGCTACTTTATGGAAAATTTACTGTCGCGCCATAGTGTCAGATCTTATGCAGCAGTCACTTTTCTCCGGTCTGTTGAGCTTTCACATCATGTGTCGGGACGGCTTTTTGTTCCCAAATTAGTGTAAATAAGCGAACAAAAAATTTTACACAATGGTGGAGACGTATGGAGGGTCACCACTGATGAATGGATTGTGATGACAGCAGGAGGAACAAAAGAATGGGCGGAAATGATATCAGTGATTAGTGTCACCCCTAATTATAACCGGCGATGAAAGCGGATTGTGGGTCACAGGAGAAGTCCGGGCCCCCCTCGCCTGAAAGCAGTTTAGCGTTAATGCCTAAAGTGAAGTCGACGGCATAAAATTCATGGTTGGTGAAGGAGGACGTACCTGGAGGAGGCGGAAGTATCCAGGAGTCAGTCTGCCCAGTCTGATGATCATGTCTGCTGCTGTGGTGGTGCGAGGTGGCTCGAAGAGGAGGGAAGAGCTGGGGAGGCTCTGACGACCTGCGAGGGAGAGGGAAAAAAAAAAAGAAGAAAAAAAAAAGAATTCACTTAAACGTGCAGAAATCAGAGACAGATAAATGCTGAAAATGATTACAAAAGTTATAAACACAGAAATGCAGTCGGACAACTAAAAATATCCACCAGGAGCGATCGGGAGCTGCAACTCCACAAGTAATGAGAAGGATAAATTAATTTTAAAAAGTCAAGCACGAGATTAAGTCAACTGTCCGTGTCAAAGTCAAACTTTCATTAAGTTTTTGTGCTGTTGCCAAAAGAGGAAGCGAACATCGCCGCCGGCCTGGTGCATGAACTAAAACCATCTGATCGATGTATGAGGAAGGAACGTCTCCCGCCTGCAGCAACTTCAGTGCTGCCGATCCATTTCCAACCCCATGCAGAGACCTCCCCATACAAGTTCCTATAAGAGACGCTTCACATCTGGATTTATTTTAGATCTGACCTACTTCGGCGGCACCTTCACCCACAATGCCCTGAGAAAAGTCCTCCGTTATTAAATTATTTTCTGAACCGAAGAGCAACAGAGCATCTTTTCATGCTGCGTCATGAAGCGGCGCAGCAAAGAAAAGAAGCGATTTCATTCATCTGCGGATCGAGACAATCCCATATTTAATTGACGAAGAATGTGGCGTCTTGCGCATAGTAGTTGAAAGCCAAAAGAAGCAGATGGAGGGATGGAGGTCCGCCCAACCATGAAATAAAGAACACAAAGTACCCAACGGGGAGAAGCCAAGATTCAACATGCTCAAAGTTTACAGACTGGATCGTCTTTACTGGTGCAAAGATTAAGAGGAGATCTTTAAAAAAAAAAAGCCTCCCAGGCGAACTGGAGGAAGATTTTGCAGGTTGTGCATCAATACACAAACCCAGAAGGTGTGAGCTTCATGAACCCTTCCAGCTGAGACTCATTACTCATCTGTGATCAAGCTTCCAGGGATGGGAAGGTGAGGAGAAGAAAAAAATGTGGAGCAGGTAAAACATATGTAAAGCATTAATGTCTAAACCTGGTTGGAGTTACACCCCCCTACAAGGAACGAAATGTAAGCCAAGCTTCCAAAGTTGCTCCTGGCGTGAGAAGTCGGGTCTTAAATCGTGTTAAAAAACAACACTTTGTGAATCCTCACCTTCCAGAGGCCTTCTGACGGCGAAACAAAGAGAGCAGCCGCGTGCCGATCAGTTGGACCCCTTTACCTCACAAGCCACGCTGACAATCCCAACAGATGCCAAACAGAGTGATGGTTTCAGAACTAGTGAGAGAGTGTGTGCCCGGCGCTCCGCCTTTTTATACAGCCCCGCTCTCGCCCAACCAGATCTGCGGGCTCGCCCACAACGCACACGCCCACACCGCTGTCGAAACGCGTTACTCTCAGTGGGTCGCTCTCCCCCGAACACACCCCTGCTCCCAAAACAGGAAGAAACCTTTGTGGACCGTCTGATATGATTTACTCATTTTGAAAATCAACTCAAGCAAAACAATACAGCGTGACGGAGCGCTATTAAAAGGGGCAGTGTGCATGTTAAAGTGTTGGGTTACACAACAGCGTGATGCATCCGCTTAATCTCAAACTGGAGCGGCAATTAAATGTCACAGATGTCTGGACCGGCCGCCAAGAACCTGACAAACCGCCACATCAGACATAAGTTCCACCTGTGTAAACATTTATTTGTATATGTTGGGTTTTAATTGGCTCCTTTAGCAGCATGTGTTATGTAACCTGCTTCCATTCCACTGAACAAAATGCCTGCACCCAATCTCCACGCATCTGTGGACGCCTGAGACATGCCAATGTTTACATCGTGCAATTTGATTTTTCAGAGTTTTGACAAAAAAAATCCACCGATCCTGAAGTGATTCTAGAGCACCGTAAACACAGCGTCACTGGAGGTGATAAGGATACCTGGGCTGTGTCCAATGAAGAGCTTGGTGTACACAAGCAGCTGCATGTCACACCTTGAACACACACACCGCAAGAATTTAGCTTCAAATTAGTGTCTGATCCACAACAAAGATTTATCCAGGGCTACTAATTTCATTGTCAAACAAGCACTGACTAAGTCACATTAACAGGAAGGTAAGCTCATTATCGGACATCTTCACACACTGTGATTAAGAGATTAAGTAAAAGCTTGGTATGTGACTCCAAGCAATTGGACACAACAATCGGATTTTATACTACAAGTAAAGAAGACATACTGCGTTTATGATTTAAGAAGGATTCTTGTGTTTGTCGAGGCGCCTCAGGAGTTTAAAAACTGCTTGCAGTTGTCACCTGGTGGATTTTCCAACAGGTTTCACACGCTGACAAACAGCAGGTGAGCTCAGGTATCACCTGTGGCCCTTTTCCATACATGCACTGGCTTGACTCTGTCAGGGACGTGCATTCTCGTTATTAACAGGGTCACCCTGCTTGAAAGAGTCTTTAACCAAGACCACTCGTCTCTGATCCATGAAGAGCTGTTCCCTCTTTAGTGCCGTCCACCATTTCACTGTGCAACAGTTGTTGGTAGTCAGCTGATTCATCATCATGACTTGAGCCGTCACCATTCTTGTTCGGCATTTAGAAGTTGAAAAGCAGCGATGGGATCAAGATATGGATCTTGAAGAAGAAGCTACCAACCAGACATGATGCTTCATCTGTGTGACACTGCATGTCAACTGGTAATGGAGATGCAAATCAAGGCGGCACGGTTTGACTTGGCGTTGTCATGAGTGCCGATGGGAAACTCTGCTGCTGTGAACTTTAGTTTACTCATCATACGAAGCCAGTGAACAGAACGCAGGGTATGAAGTCCTCTGTAGCTTTGTTAAGTTTGATATAAGTTTGAGACTGGCAGTCAACTGGCAGTGTGGGGTTTGAGAGAAATGGGTATTAACCAGGCATGGTGGGGCTGTTAAATGTCACTATTGATGTATGAATTATGGGAACTGTAGGAGCCAATGCTTTTGGAGTTTGAGACGTTAAAGTCAGGACATCCTGCTGCTTCAATTTTCACCAGATTTCCTTAGAAAGCTGAACCCCAAATTATATGGATGTCCATTGCCAGAATCCAGTAATGTAAATGGATTTTCTGTGATTGCCTTTAATTCAGTGTTCTTGTCCATTAAGTTGATTCACAGATAAACACAAAAAAAACAAATAAATGTTTCTGAATCTGATGTCAAAAATTTTCCTCCAAAAAACAAACAAACACAAATGTGTCAGTATTGTCACTTTTGCAATAACCTTTAATACGTTTTATTTGGTTCACTATCAAACATTGTTTGAAACTGCACTTGTCCCAAATGTTATGGCATCTAAATGTTTGAAGCATTTCACGCTGAGAGATTAAATCTTCATGAGTAAGAGGGGGTGACGGTCACAAGTTGCCCGTCTGAATGCGGAGAATCCTCCCTACCAGCTGATCGAGCAGCTGACTCAGGGTTTAGGAGTGGTTCCCTACATGCCTCGGCAGGCGTCCAGGTGAATCACCTGCAAACTATTCATGTTCATCTGAAGCACGGCGTGAAGGCGAGAGGGCGTCTCCTCTTCCATGTGTGCATCACCTGTGGCCACATTTCAAACACCAGCTGCACACAGACTCAGGGAGTGACTGTCAGTAAGCCGGACACAAAAGCAGCTGTCGGGCAAAACTACTTCCTGCTCATCTTCAGTTTTCTGATCTGAAGCAGTCATGGCAGAAACACGACATGCCTTTCCTATAAAAAGGGTTAATTCACATCATCTCTCCCACACCTGAGGGATGTCCTTCAGTTCACCAGGCCCAAAAAACATCCATTTGGTACACCGTGTACTTAACACCAAGCAGCCAATGAAATATCATCAGCGCTCCTCCTCTCCGCTCCTTGGTCCCGCCTTCTCATGTCACTTTTTACCCCCCTTCCCCTCAGCAGCCCGCCGCCTCCAGCCGGGGATCTCCTGCAAATGAGCGTGGACAACAGCCCGAGAGAGAGAGGGAGGGGGGCATCCGTCGCTGTAGCGGAGCGATCTATACAGCCTTCGCTCTAGATTACATCATCAAGATGACGGCCTATAGCGTTGCGCAGTCGCTCCACGCCGCTGCCTGGGCATCCTCCACATTCATGACAGTGGCATGTGCGTGACTGTAGCCATGGTTTGCCTGTGTCAACGGGGCGTTCAGCTCAAGCGCTTGTCGTGCGATGCTACAACTGAGAACTACTGAGCAGAAGCCTGTTTATGCTCTCCAACTTGATATTAACACTAAACCCCAAAGTCTGTGTTAATGTGTGTAGCTAAACACTGTTGACACCCACCCACAAGAGTTGTCAAGATCTGGAAACACCAGACAGTCGCGATGAACGCCACAGACATGCATGATAAAATAATCCGAACATGTGGACACTGTCACCTCGCAACGTAGGAAACAAACAGAAGGTCAGGGGTCAAATAGTTCATACAAACCCCCTTTTCACATTAGTGTCCTGTGTATACAAGAATGAAACACAAGACACTGCCTCCATTTTGGGGCCCCAGCTGTTAAAAGAGCCAACATGGCTGACCCGCAGGAAACGAAAAGACACAAGTTGAATTTAGGAGAGTAGCACGCTGCTGAATGGGGCTTTGTCAGGTAAATGAGGCAGATTAGAAGCTTTTTAATTAGCATTGTGCTAAACTGTTTGCCCACCCACTGTTAAAAGCCCCCCTGCTAAGACACACAAGTGTAAATCTAATCAAGGTGGGAAAGTGACCCAAAAGTCCAGACGATCCGATCCCAGCACTGTGATATGCAGATGCCAACAGCTGACTGAACAATGCAAGAAAAGCAAAAATTGAAATCTTGATCTTCAAATTCAAAAATCTTCATCCAAACCAGATTAAAAACCAAAATCTAATCTAATATTCAGTTCTTTTTGTCCCCAAGCGCAGACAGGCTGCACTTCCAAGAAACACCATTGAAGGGGGGAGTCTGTTTTCCAGTATGCAGACTGGCAGGGTACAAAATGTACAGATGACATAGCATGCCCACACTCTGCATAAAGGTCAGATCAGCTCCCAACGCCAACAAACAGAGAGACGGGATGCAAACAGCCAAGCATTTTTAAATAATCAGGTTTTAATATTAGCAGGTTTTTAGATGCACAAAAGCACAAGGTTTTTATTTAAGTTAAGCTCTTGGTTGCAACTGTAACCATGAAAATCATTATTAATGATGGAAATATCAAAAATATACAAGGAAGCTGTAACAATACGATTGGAAATTTGCATAAATAAATCTAAAAATGCTCTCCCTCTGTTCTGTGGGGGCTTTGTCTCTACATGGACACTCTGTACAAGAGAAAATTAGAGAACAAATACAAAGCTCACCTTGATCTGGTTCAAATCAGCTGCATAATATGACCAAATAATCTCCAGTCCTGAATTATTTAGCTGCCTTTAAAAGACGCCAATCATTTTTTTCAATTATAAACCTCTTGAACGCAGCTCTTACTTTGAAAAGCACTCAGCTATATAATTCAATTATAAGTCAACAACTTGTTAATGCACAATCGGCTCATCTAGTCATTTTCTTTTCCATCTTTTTTTCCCTTTTTCCTCTCAACCATCGCATCAGCAAAAACATCTCCACAATAAACCATCTGAACATTTCTCACCTTTAGATCCAAAAAAAATTCACCAGCATTCACCCCAAAAAATACGAAAAAAAACCCCCGTCAAATTGACAATATCCTGCTATTTTTTTAAACACTTGGTCACACCCTGGATGTGAAGTTTTAAACCCAATAAAAAAAGAAGGAGAAGCAGAACTACAGAAAAGAACTTTCTGTTCTTGTTTGCAAACTCATGCAAAACCCAGCTGAACAGACGCTTCCATCGATTCATTTACCAGAGATTATTATCTAAAAAAAAACAAAGAAAAAAAAAAAAGAAAGAAAAAGTTGTTTTTTAAAAAAGAGCTTTTACCTGCAGCTGTTCCGGGTTCTGGTCCTGTGTGGTTCTGGTCGCGGCGCGGTTCCGTGTGTGCTGGGTTGAACGCTTTGTCCGCGATGTAAAGGTCTTTATAGGAGGCCGGCCGGGACATGTTCTATACGTGCAGGGGGGGTGTGGCTGCACACACAAGGCATGCCAGTGTGCATGTGAAGCACATGGACCCCTACAACCGCGAGCAGAATGAGCTCGTCCACTCTCTGCGCTCACGTGTGTCTGTGTGGTGATGGCAGGAACATTGTGTCTCAACCGCAGAAAGGGGGTGGAAATGTAGAATGAGATGTTTGGTATTGTTGGTATCAAACAATACCAAACACCTCATTCTACATGATGGACTGGAAAAAAAAAGCGCAAAAAGAGCAAAAAAAACATAAAACAATATGACAAAATGTTAAGAAAGAAGAAGTGGTTCAGGTTGGTTTTACCTGCAGTGTTTCTTTCTGTTTTGCAGATATACATTTGCATTTTGGGCCCCTGGAGGTGTTGACTTACACTCCTTAAAAACCAGGATGCTTTTCGAAACTATTACTTAACATAAAAAAAAACAAAAAAAACAAAAAAAACAAACAAACTCCTGAATACTCCAGGAGAGACCAGCTGAATAAGTTAAAACTGGTGGCTCAGCGTTTACATGGAGGTCATCCGCTCGGCTGGTGGTCTGAGACCCATGACACATTGAGTCCTAAATCACAGCCAGCAGGCTTCCAGCACTGTGTATATGCAAAGGAGAATGAGAGGAACAAGGTGGGCAAAATGCTATATGTACGCATACGTTCAAAGATGTAAGCACTGACTTAAAACCTTTTAACATTTATGAGCATTTAGCAGGCGCTGTTGTCCAAAGCAACTCAGCAGTTTGTACATTCATACACTGATGGCAGTAGCTGCCGTGCAAAGTGCCAACCAGCACATCAGGAGCAGTTTGGAGGTTCATTAAAAACTTTTAACTTTTAACACTTAAAAAACTATTGGGTCTATAAATGAGGAGCCACTCCAAAGGAAGAACAATTGAACCAAACAGGAAAATTACATCTATTCTCAAGGTGACTGTAGAAACACACTCCATACTTTTTGGTTACGGTCGGGCTGAGTGGACTCACATACATACGTGAGGGAAAGCGACGCGTCCTCCACACGACATGCTGAGTAAACACACACACACAGTTAACTGGTATGTTACTTCACATGTGTTAAAGCACCCGGGGGGAAAGGTGACACTCGGAGCATTTCTCTTCTGTGTTGGCTCAAAAACAATCTGTTTAATGAGAATAACCACTGAATGCATCTTCTGGTGAGGCTGTTTATGGTCTTGTTTAAGCTTTTGTCCACATTTTCCGACACATTAAACAATTAACCTGCATGTCATGTTTAGATGCCTGTGTCATGCTTCTCTGGTGTCACCCCTCAGCCTCACCCCCTCACCCCCTGGGGTTATTACATGCGGAGTGACACAACAAGTAACTAATTTAAAGTATGTGTTAACTCCATGGTAAGCTACGAGTTGGCCTGCATACGTTCTCACCTTCTTTAGGAATGCGTAGGAACTCACTGACCCCTCCCCCACCAGCATGGTGGGCTCACAGAAGGGTATTTTGTTTTTCTTCTCAGTCACCTTGAATGTACTTTACATTTACACCTTGTCTACTTTTGATGCTAAGCAATGCTATTTTGTCACCTATAGTCCCAATACACCTTTAAATGTCTGTCTGTAAGAGAGAATCACTGTAGGGAAGACAACCAGCAGTCGATTTATACTTTAGTTAGTCAGTCTGCTTTCACATATAGTTTAAAAGATATAATTATAAGCCAAGAACGTCTGAGTTTGTTGTAAAGATAGTAAAAAGAAGTACAAGAGTTGGTTGTGTATAAGATCACTCAGAGAACTACATCATCTCACACACCACACCACCAACAGCAACATGTCCTTCACACGGAAAAAGTGTTTAAAAAGTTGAAAATCGCATTAAATCTGGTCGTACTGGCAGCTACAGTTCTGTGAGCAAGCTGATATACAGGACAGACAAGGTTTAAGTTATGAGTTAAACAAGAGACGTAATTTATGTGACTGTTGTTTGTGGTGTTTTTACAATTACACATTTCACAGTCTTATATTTCATCAGTTTTACTTGAAATTAACAAATATTTATAATTCAAGGCATGATTTAAAAGGTATATAAAAAAGTGTTGTTTTTCGCCATTTACCACCATGCATATGTTTCTGATGGTCAACGGGAAGTCGTGTGACTTCACTTCTTTCAGTGAACCCGGCAGACTTGTTCATATCCGTTGTCATTTATTTTATTATTATTTTTTCATGTTTAATGTTCTGTGTTAATATCGCCTGCATCTTTGATATCTCCCCAACAGCAACGTCCTGAAACAACTGCTAGTTTTGGTTAAACTGGAGCCGTCACTTTCTTCAGTCAGCAACTAACCGTAGTTTTCCAAAGTTGTGAAATCACTAAGAAAAACTAAGAATAGAAGAGAATAGATTACTTTCGTGTGCCTAAAATATATTTTTTTCACCACTGTCAACAGACATAATGGTTTCAAAGAAGATAGGAATTGAATATCTCATCAAAATGTATACCAAGCATATTGTGTTTTCAAATCATCACAAAAAACCTTAATAAAACTCTACTACTCTATAAAATTGTTTGCAATTTGACATTAACACACAAAACAGGCATTAACAGTGTTTCTTATCATACTTCCACCTGTACCTCACTGTATACTGTTTATTTAAAAAAACAAAAGAAAAACAAATATATTTTAAAGTTTCTTTTGACCCATTTTTGTCACTAATGGATCTTAATTTGAGTGCGATGTTAAATAGAGCTTTTAACATCTCGCTCATTGATTGAATAAACACTCTCTCTGGTTAAAGGCTTCAAAACAAAGCGTGTCATATCTGACCCAGTTTCCCAGGCTGCAGCTTGTGAAAGGAGAGGGTGACCCCCGCTGGTATAAAGACAAGTAGCTCATGTGTCTGCAGTGATGTGACACCTCCCTCTACCGGCGCTGCTGAGCAAAGACGCTCAGTGTTTTCTCCACAGCAGGAGGAGAAACTCCTCCACACATTCCTTCTGATGGGTCACTCAGGTGCATGAGGACAGACATGAGCTCAGATAAACACGGAGAGCAAAGAAAATGAATAATGAATTATCAGTGAATGATGAAATGAACTTTGCAGTGCCCTCTCAAGCAAAGTGACACAGACAGAGTTCTGTTTAGCAGCAGCAGAGACAGTAACGTATGAGGAATATGATGTCATCAGCCCCAACATCTGTACGTCAGAATATTATGTCATTATGTAATTCTGTGTTGTTTATATATTTACTTACAGATATTATGTAGCACAATGACATAAACTGTTGTATATTCCTACATAACGTTACGATATCATATAGTGTAATATAAAGTTAATAATGTTGTAAAATATTATAGATTATAATATACAGTAGCATATAGTAGATACTAAACACAGTGTCATATGTAAAAGACTTTCTGTACAGGAGTCTTGTGTTATGTACGTGGATTTGATTTGCTGAACACTGTTTATTACTGAGACATTTACACCTGAATATAATATAGTGTTTCTAAAACACTCATGAGCATCATCTGTTGACACATAGACAGTCTACACTGAAAATATACGTTCATAAATTATGATGCATTGGTAACACTTTGTATCAGGCTAGACATATTGACCATCAACTAGTTTTTTTCTTTATTAGCATGCGTACTAGTAGCATATTGGCCCCCATATTAGTCATTTTAAAAGCACTTTAAACACCTCATTCTACATCTATATTCACACTGTATGAGACTGTATTTGTAATATAATACAGTGACACTACATAGTCTACATTTGTTTTATCTTATTCTTGCTGTATTTTTCTCATTTAAGTTTTTCATTGTGAAATGTTATTCATAGTGGGAGACAAAGGAAGAATTTCACTGTACAGGGAGATTGTTTTTATTTGACTGTGTATATGAAAATAAACCTTACGACTTCAAATTCTAGACCATTCACTGATACATTTCCCACAATAACTACACAATAATTACCAGTTACTGAATAAGCATATTCAGAACATGATTCATATACAACTTCCCTCCCTATCAATAAGAAGTAATTAGGAGGATATCGAGGAAAAACTGTACTAAACTGTACTATAAAGTGTTTCTGATGATAGTTAACAACTATCCATCTATTTGATTAACTCCAACTACTGTGTTTTTTTTTTTTTACCTAAGTGTCGTTTCATATGCAGTTTTACTTTTACTGGGTTGAAGTATTTAAATCATTTCAAAGAAAACATTTTTTTTTAAGTCAACCAACTCTAGTCAAACACATTTACAGAATATATTGACACTTCGGCAGGTTGAAAACAAAAGCGAGAGCCGCCTAGAGCCCACAGTGGTGATGAGTAAACGAAACCTTTGGGTGTTGTCTTAAAATGGATGTCCTGCCAAGATGGAGGGGCCTGCAGTAGGGCTGGGGATGACAGTTGTCAGCAAAGATCATTGTCACATCACAAATGGACGTTACGTCTATGTGAAACAAGATGACAAAGACGACATTTTGCAAATTTTTATTCAAGAACATTTAGATCAACCATTGAAGTCAGAAAAGCTTCCTTTTCTTCTAACAGAAACATAACTTAACGTTTCATTAGATGACCAGGTTCACATCTTACATGTTTTTTGGGTTGTATCAAACTTTTTGACCTAATAACAGTATTTTTGCTGTGGCATTCTCAATGACTAGATCTCATGTCAACATACAGTGCTTCAAAACATTTGGTAAGCAATTTCTTATTAGTTCAACATTAAAATATAAAGGAGATAAATAGGCAAAATTCCTGTTCTCCCCCATATTTTAACAATATGCTTTAGCTGCCTTATAATGTTTAAAATTAGAATCAAAGTCCAACTTCTTGGAAAATATCTATCACTCAGCAGAATTAGACTAAACTAAAAATGCCACGTCTACAAGATATGGACGGTATCATTTTAAATGGATATGAATGTGACAACATAGTTTTGTTACATCAAGTGCAAGCCCAAAACAAACCTATAAATGACATTTGTAATATAAAACTTGGTAAAAAATACTTATTTTAAAACTGTACAATCACCAAGTACACAGAGTGAGTACATCAACTGTTATTCATTTGGCTTCAGTGGCGTCAGTCTTTGCCTCCTGGGGAGAGAAAAGGAAAGAAGAGAAAGCAGCATGTTACATACAATGATAATTCAGACAATAAACCAGTACATACTCCTCTACTGTGATCACCACCATGCTATGGTTTCATCCACTTAATCTTATATGGTTTATTAGAGGGTGCCTGCAAGTTTCATCAAACCAAACAGCTTTTCAGATCCTTTTATTATCAAACTTGAATGGAAAACAATTGACCAAATTTACTGACTTACGGATGACACCAATTATGGATTACATTTTCAACAAAGTGAACCAAAAAAACGTTACTCCAGTCTTTTTTAAACATTATCTGAAGTTGTATAATTGGTAATTATAATACGTTTAAGGACTTGAACTTGCAGACACCCTGTGTTGATTTTCAGGAACCTTTGTTTAAATCGGTACTGTTGATGACATTCAATCTTATCCCATTGACACTCTGGAGATGGGTAAATTAAAAACAATGTATTCTGCTAAGAGCACAAATTACCTGCAAAATACTAAGAAAAATCATGTAATGTAATATTTGTGATGGAGAGACTTTCTCATAGAAGAAACAAACCTGAGCCTTGGCGCCTCCATTTTCGGCTTTGGTCTTCTTCGGTTTGGCTGCCTTCTACAATCGACATGACACATGGTTACAACAGATAAGAGCTCTCCAGCACATGCTTCAGACAATGAATGTATACTATAAACATTGAAACTGTCTCTCAAATGTTCCTTTCCAATTTGTACTGAAACTAAATTTCCCTTCAAGGCACTCCAGTCCATGAATCAGTTGAACATAGGACAAACAACATACAAAACACCTGTTTAGCCTGTGTTACAGTTACATACCTTTACGGCCTTCTTCTTCTCCACCTGAGCAGGTTTAGGTTTCTATAAAAGGGAAAAAATGATAGAAGTTAAAATGACATGTGAACAGTGTGTTAGACAGCTTTGTGGCCACCTTTCAACTTTGATAAACTAAACGAATGTTGCATGCATGTCAAAGTGAGAATGATTGATTGTGTTTCTAAGAATCTTACGTTTGCCAGCCTTATGGAAGTTCTTCTTTCCTATGGAGACAGAAGGAAGACAATCTTTAATAATAATTACACATGTAAAAAACACATAACCCTAAATAAGTATGACATATACAGCCAAGTGGGAATCAGTCTTATCAAAAATACTTAAAAGGGGCACTATGTAGTTTTGGAGAAGAAACTGAAACTCAGAAACAAGGTCCCAAGACCACTGTTTGAAGATAGAAACGTCCGTCCCATATAAACAAAATAAAACAGTATGAAATTAAGTTGTCCTTTAAGGTCAGTTTGTTTATTCACTTTATGAGTCAGTCATGAAAACATTGAGTTTGATCAGGCATAAAAGGCACTAAAGAGCTTACTCCTCTGATTAAACCCCACCCTAAATTAAAAAGTGCTTTTTTTTTCTTTTTTTTTTTAACAAAAAAGAAAATTATATGAAAAGCAACATTTAACCACAAACCTCAATTATCAGTCGACTACCTAACATACTGTCTGAGAATGTACAGGTGCACAATATTGTTGCAATAACAAAATAATGTAAAATAATATAAATACTGTAAACAATTAGAGTTTGCTACATACCCCAAGGGCCGCATTCTTCTGCAAGACAGAAACAGAAAAACACAATATTACAATTTGAATACGAATATTATTCATGACATCTCTAGAGAGTCAAACAACAGATTTATCTCTTAATCACAGAGCATCAACATTTCTGCAATAACTAGGCTTTATTAGCAATAAACAAATAAACGCTATACCTAAACACTAGTAAATAAACTTATTTTTTTTAAACATCTTCCCGCCCTTATTTGAATTCAAACTGGAGCTGTCCCGTCACCATGACAGCGCCTTGGCGCCCTGACAGCTTCCTTTGTTTTGTATCAGTGCGCGCCGACAGACAGCTGTTGGGAAACTGATAAGATTACTACTCTACTAATCTGTAGCGACCGCCTTACAATACGTGCAGCCAAACGCAGGTCTGCAGAGATTGTACACGCAGTTTAATTTAATTTGCTGACAAATGTCACTAAGAAAACGCATTTATAATTTTTGCCATTTTTTTCCCCACCATTTTTTAAAAAAATTCTTTTTTACTATTATTTTGTAAGATATACAGATTTATTTATATGCCACACGCTGCTTTGGGGCGTGTTATCGCCACACGCAAAAAAGAAAAATAAATCACCTCCCTCCTAATTAAACTGATGGAAACAAACATGAGCGTTAATGTCTGCGTTTCTTTATATTTCTTTCCTTTTCTGTCTTACATTTAAAAGCCAGTGTTGATTTAACTCGAGAATAAACCCTGGGGTCGACGTGCATGAGCAAACGCCTGACTTTTCATATTCAAAACAAGACTGAAAAATAAATAAATAAATAATAAATTCCGCCTCCCCTCCCCCAACTCCTTCCTCAAATTTGCACTTCGCGCTCGAACTTAGTATCACCAGAAAAAACACACTCATCTTCGGTTCGTAGGTGCGGCGGGCTGCGCGTTTTTTATTCAGCTGATAGCACACGAATTTAACGTTACAGTGTGTGTTGAAATTGTGTTGTTGCGTTTAGCCTGGGGAGACCCCCTCCCCCTCCACCCCCTCTGTCAAAGAGGGGAAAAGACCAACGGTGCCAGGCGATTTGCACAGCGCAATGTCAGTCTCTGCACAAGTCAGGGCTTTGGCGCAGGGACTGTGGAAATAAACCCACGAACACTCTCAGCCTCGGTAAGATGTGTTTTCCGTAACGCCCCGGTGTGGATATATTAATGGGAGGATGCCCGAGCAGGTCTTTCCTGCCCGCCCGCCATGGCTGTAGCGTTCGTTCGGGGATGATGACGTTCCTCTGATGCACAAATATCAAACGCAAGCCCAACTGTAACCTCAAGCGAACTACACCGACATCGCAGCGCTTAGCTAAAAAAAGCAAAAAAAATAAAATAAAACTCTTACCTTCGATTTGACCATGTTGTTGCCTGGGAATGAACGGAAAGCTCACAAAAATAACCGTAAAAACGGGCTGTTTTTCGGAGAGATAACACACGGCGACCGGGCAGTTGCAGAGTAAAATGGCGAATGTATAATGCAAACGAATGTTTTTGTAGTTTATACACTGAAATATAAGAACGAAACCGGTTCGAACCAGTTTTGTGTTTCTGAGGCTGCCATTGGATGCGAGCGCGTCACGTGGCTACAGGCGCCTCCCCATTCGTTAAAGAGGCAGGAAGCAGCCAGGAAAAATACCGCGCGGTGCCTCAGGGAGGCGCTGCGGCGAACGTCCCCGGTGGATTACCGCTGGTGACGGTTGAGAAAAGTAGATCCAGCTCATCACGTCTCATTTAAAATCCGATTTGTTTTGCCATATCATGTCTGTGACGATTTAAAGGCGCACTATTTAGTTTTGGGGAAGACATTATAATCAAAGGAGAAAGACATGTCATGTGTAATGTCAAATTGTAATATTGTGTTTTTTCTGTTTTTGTCTTTCAGAAAACCGTCCCCCTTGAGGTACACCTAATGTTTATGGTACTCATACTATTTTTTTGAAGATCTGTTACTCTATTACATTCTATCAAACATTACTATCAAAAATGGTGCTAGATGTAGACTAATCATTGAGTTTTGGGCTAAATGTTGCTTTTAATATATATCTATATTTTATGTATTTACAGCAGCATTTTGTCATTTATTCACTGACTGATTTTTATGCCTACAAGAGTCGTAGTTTTCATAACTGAATAAACAAACCGACTTTAAAGGACAACGTGATTTCATTCTGTTTTCACTTTGTTCACATGTGGCGGACCCTGCCACCTTTCTAGCTTCAAACAGTGTTCTGGGGATCTCATTTCCCTTTGAGAACAGCTTGTTTATTCAGATAAGGAAAAAAAGTATTTCTGTGTCTGTATTATTACCTCATTAATACTGTAAATATTAAAATTCTAGGTTTGAATTTCTTCTCCAAAACCGCATAATGCTCCTTTAATGTGTTATTACATACTCCTCGACCAAATCAACACTACGTCATCAGTTTGATGCTATTAATTGGAGAATCACACAATCATAAACCGTCCCTCTGAAGTTCTCAGTCAGTCATCCTTGGATTACCTTCAATACATGTCAATTTAATATCAAGGTGAATATACACATTATCCACTGATGTTGCAGCCATGTATTTGCCTTGAACGAGAGTATTATGTTGACCGTTAGCATGATTGTTTGAGGACAAGGAGCTGAGAACTGTGAATTACATGATTCAGCGCCAAACGACGCTGTACTGGAAACGCGACAGCACAGACAAATGAACAAACAGCACGAACGATTCTTCCTACGGGACTGAACGACGGGAACTGAATCTCGACATCGAACAATGAAATCCACCTCTGGTGTTTAATTTTAAACTTGGTATTTTTGAAGGATTTTTGTGAATGTTAAGTCTGTCAGAGCTGAACAAAATCAGTGTTGCTTTTCCTTGTCTTAGATCACTGAATGGAAGTCATAGATGACCTTCCTTTACATTCACTACATCACTGCTTCTTCAACAACACAACTATATGCATTCATACCGAATCAATATACACAATAAATGTCTTTATATAAAGCTGTATATTTAGCATGTCAATTTGTGGAACTGTTACTCGTAGAAATTAGAGACGTTGATATGCCTGTATGGGATGAAAGCCTTCCCATTTTCAAAAGGCTTCACTAATCTAATACGAAACCAGAACAGTGATTTCCTGAGATACTACACCTTACACAAGTGATATTTGTCTGCTGCATAAGTTAAGACATTCATTACCATCATATTAAAAGCTAGACGGAGGCAAGAACTGATGTCAGGCGACTGATAAAAGATGACCAAAATGTGCAACAGAAGTACAAAGAAGTGGATCACACATTATTTAATCACATCTGACATACCACTTTATTCTGTTTGAGAAAGCTGGTCAAAATCTAGTTATGTCATCAACATCACACTCAACAGACAACACCTCCTTTGGGACTTCAGGGGGAAAAAAAAACAAAAAAAAACTGGACTGATTTATATCATCTGGATGATTTCTTCTTTGCAAACATCTCCACAACACAGAATCCCTGGCGTTCACTCATAAGATTTGATCTTCCACTGGCATGCATTTGACAGACGAGTTACACCATTTAACTACATCTTGACCAGACATTTCCACGTGTTAGACTTTTTTTTTTTTAAATCTACAATCATAAATATCAATTATTCTACAGCCCCATAGGGGTAAAACTGCCCTCTCAACTTGCACAAACCAGTAACCCAAATGAAACCATTCCCAGTTACTGCTCACTCTTCCCACTTTTCCACAAAAAGCCCTTTTGGGAAGAGCACAGGAGAGGTTTCATCCCCATTTCAACATGGGGTTTGTTTCTTCTGAGCCTTCCTACGCCACAACAGCTTCGCTCTCTAAGTCATTAAAGAAAGAGTCTCTCTTGTGCTTCAGCGCGTCTAGGAAGTCCTGAATTCGTTCTTCCCGGCAGGTGGTGTAGTGCAGCAGTGCCTCTTGTCTTCTCTGGGCATCGGCAGGTTTTCCATTCCCATGGTGCTGCAGGTACTCCGCCACGCAGGCTCGATCCGCCTCTAGCTGCAGCAAGGCCTGATGCTCTCGATGTAGGTCTCTGGCTTTCTAAAACACAACACACATCGACATTCCCATTAGTCCTGTTATGTGGGAATTGCTATTCATATTTGTTTTGGTGGCAATAAGGAAGGTGTAAACTGAAGCCGTAATACTGATTACATGTACAACAGAGAGTCTGTGTTGTGTGACAGATGGTGGCCAACACAAACTGTTTCACTGTCACGCTGGCCCAAGATATTTCCCTCGTCTTTGAAAAACATGGCAGTGCTAAACCGATTCATTCAGGGTTTGAATTCCATGATATTTGTCGAAAAAAAATGTTTCACCAGCATAGTTAAATCAATACTGACTTTTCACTTATTCCATCATCAATATAAATTTATTTTGTGAGCAGCAGACTACCATTTCTTTGTACAATCCTCTCTTGTGTAATGACTATTAAATTAATCTTGTATCTTGAATAAACAAGGTAAAGTGTATTTACATTTTGTGACAGAATAACAGGTTGACATGCAGTAGTGGAACTGAATAATATAAACATCTTAGAAATGTGGGGCAATAAATGTCAACTACTGTCATGTATTTTGGCGTTGTCCAGAAATTAAAAATATTTAGGGGGCTGTTCATATCGTTACCGGGCTTTAATATACCTAAATCATGTGTAGTGCTGTACTATTTTTAAAAGAGGACAGTATTTGTTGAAAATGTTGTTGGCAGCCTACAAAACGCTGTTACAAAGAGATGGTAACAAGGCTGAGCCACCAACGCAGGCTGAATGGTTAAAAAACTGTATCTGAAATATATGAAATGGAAGAGTTAACTCAGGATTAGAAATGGACAATTACATGTCAACAGCAAGATGAGAGAGTGAACCACTGAAAATGACACAGGAAATGATTTTTCTATGATATTTCTATGTGTGTATGTGTTTTTTGTCTCTTGTTCACATGTACTTTCTGGGTAATGAAAATTAAATTATTAAAAATAATACAAACAATCTTAGAATTATAGTCAGTTCTTCAATGAGTTTATCAAAAACAACTGGTCGCTTAAACTTTTGACGGTCAATAAATCATTTTTTAATCATAAATGTCCAAAATGTGCTTGTTCCAGCTTCTTAATAAAAGGAATTGCTACTTCACTCATAAGTGTCCAAAATGTGTATGTACCTGCTTCTTAATAAAAGGATTTGCTACTTCACTTTTGCCATTTATGACAGTAAAGGAAGAGACTTTGTGTTTGGGACCGTTGGCTGGACAAAAGAGGCAATTTGAAAACATTAAAAAATGAACTAAAATTATGAACAAAATGTGAAGAAATAGCAATTTCTACATTATTTCAAAGACATCTAGAGATATTTAACTAACAAGCTAGCCTCGGGCCTGAAAACCTCTTTCTCCCATCGACACGCTCCTGTGCTGAACACCAACGCCTCCCTGGTAGTCTGGTTAGCTGCATGGCTATCTGAGCTAACAGTAGCCACAGTTATGGATGTATGACAAGAACACAGTTAGCAGTTACTCTGGTGATATGCTGCCCTTATTTGTTGGGAGTATGATTCGAAGGTGGCCAATTCTTACATACTGCACTTGTAAATACCTTTTATTAAAGTTGATAAATACATGTGACCAGTTATTCCTCATTTTCCAAACTAGTCCTCCCGCATGTGTGGTTGCATTTCAACAGAGATATGTCAATGACCGTTTTATTGGTGAGCTTTCAAATCAATATATATGAAGGCTATGAAGGTCCAAGGAGGCCTGATCTGTGACTATGCTTTAGTACTGGCTGTCCAAGTTTCCTGTGCATCACTGACAGACAATGCAAAAACATTCAAATGTGGCAGTCTTGATAACGTAAAGCAGACGAGACAGTCAAAGCTGACATGAATGAGCTTTTTAAAATAAACCTTAATTAATGATCTCATTTACTGAAGTCACACTCTGACTCCAAAGACCCCGATGAGGACATTTACTCAAAAAATGACAGCCCAGTGGAGTTAAATCAATACATTTGGCATGGTGACAAAACAAACACCGTATTCTGAGATATTCTTGTTATTCTGCCAGTGTCCCTGTATACCCTTTCAATACAAAGTCCTTCATTGGTCTCGATATAAGCCTTACCTGGATGGATTTGTAATTTAGTTGATATTGGAGAATGGCTTCACACAGGTTCCAGAATGAGTACTCTGGCCACAGAACTGACTGAAACACTATACAAGAGTGGGAAGTCTGCGGAAAAGAAGAGAAAAGAAAATCAATACGAGTCTCAGACGAGGAGCTGTCAAGCGTCTGACAATATGATCTAATCATTATATAACTGAGTCTCTTTTGTGAACGTCGATCATAGATTGCACTCCAAAAAAATCGGTGGATAACCCTTTGTTGCTGTATTTCAGAACAAATAATCGCTTTAAAGAAGTTCTTTGATTGAAACATAATAAATTGGCATTAAAGTGAAACGTAAACTATAAAACAAGCAGCTGTGTTTGGTTGCAGTCTTGATAAAGTAAAGCAGCCGAGACGGTCAAAGCTGACATGAATGAGCTTTTCAAAATAAACCGTAATTAATTATCTAATTTACTGGTAAAAATCCAATGTTCAAATCTCATCTATGACGGCTGCTACATGACAGATAAAGGCAACGACGCACAGAGTGTGACTCTATCCACACCCGTGAACACTGAAGATCACTACAAAGTCTTACTCTAAACAAAAACAGTCTTGTATCACGTCATCTGACACTGTGGAAATCAGTAATGGTGATCACGGTTACAGTTATCACCAGCTTGTATGCATCAAAAAGCCTGGGAAAAAAATCATTTCTATACAAATGCTCTTTATATGGTTAGTTTACAATAATCAGTTAGCCCACCTACAGTTTTAATTTTGGGTCTTTTCACACAGGACAACATCTGGGAAAACATCTTACACTAGAGGTACTATAATGATCCGTCTTGCGGTACCCCATTTGCTTCTGACTGGCTACCTGAGGCTGATGGGATAAAGGATCGAATTTACTCCACATGAAGAACCTAATCTCCTCAGCCAACAAGATGCAGCAGAAGCATTTGGTGTTCCTCAGGCTACCTTGTTTAGTCTTCTGAAAGGATGAAGTGATGCAGACAGAACATGAACAGGCAGAGGGAGGACAAACTGCAGTTAACTGTAAATTATATTATAGTTTATTTGAATAATAGACAGAACTGTTATTTAATTTGTACAGTAAAAAAATGTTTGACATAGCCTTATTTACTTTACTTTATCTATCAACTTATGCTTGTCCATCTTCAAAGCTATCTGACTGTTAGCAAAACTGAAAGACAGACCATGATAATATACAATATATAATAACAACCTTAAAAACATGGTCTGTAATGTAGAGCTGCAGCTGAAGATTATAGTCATGCGCAGCTGATTTGTTGATTGTTTTTCCCCGGGGGATCGATTGGTTGGGTCTGTGAAATGTCAGGGAATAAAGAAGGATGTTGATTTGTGTCTCTCTGGGCCCTAGGTGGTTTCTCTGAAGGTCTTGTTCTTTTTTCCTCAAGACAAAATCTGTTTTGTTTGCCATTATGAGGAGGCCCGAGGGTGATGGACTGAGATCAAAGAATGGCAGCTTTCTCTTGGAAGTGACTCGGGCCGACTGATCGGTGATCTACAGTTGATCTGGTGGTCACCTGCTGGACTGAAAGTTGCAGCTAAACTGTGATGAGTACTTTGACAATGTGTATTGATCATAAACGACTACTATTACTAATATGAAGGAATAATATTAAGTGTCATGAGTGTCATTAAGTGTCTTTTTTTTGGGGGGGGGGGGTTGACTATGCCAAAACTAAACAGTCGACAAATTCCAGTAAATGGCAAAACTGGTCATTTAATTTCTTTATATTTATGTAATAAATAAAGTCATCTTCACGAGAAAGCGATAACAAATGTCTACTCAAACGAAAAGCCTCCTTTAAAATGAAAGCTTTGAGCTACAAGACCTGAAATACAAGTCTAACTGCCGCGGTTACAACTACTGCGTCTGTTTAAGAATTCCTTCCAATGATCTCCAAACACTCAAGCTTCCGAATTCACATGTCCAATCTGACTGAGTGTGAGCTATGACCGAGTGTTTTTTTATGAGTTTAAGAGAGATCTCTCAAGGGCGCATGTGAAAGACAACAAATAATTTTTCCATGCAGTCATTCTCATCCTCACCTGCCAAAGAAGGAAGTCGCTGAGGCGAACCTCTCCAGATGTGCGGATGAGCAGATCAGGATTGGGAGAGTTATTGCTGTACAAACACTGACTGAGCAACGCTTCTGAAACATCGCTGAGCACAACAGAACAACACAGACATTAACTTTTTAATGCATCAGCTCCCCTGGTTATCTTTTCACATTCTATGTTGCACAAGGGCTGGGCAACATATTGATATTCTACTGTTAACAACAAGATCACCTCAGCTCTTGACCATTGTTTACCTTGCTTTGATCAGGCCCTGCTCCACTCCCCAAGCCATTTCTCTCACAGCGTTGGTGATTTCATATCTTGACGTGTAGGCGAAACACACATTCAGGAAACATCTGCAAAACAAGCACTTGTTTATCACTGGCCAGTTATAATACTTAATACGAATGATAAGGGGTCATAAAAGCAGAGCTACAGATTAAAGGTACACTGTGTAATGTTGGGGGAGAAATTTTAATCAGAAGGTTTTTTATTCATGACTGAATTATCTGAGTAAACAAACACAACTTAATACTGTTTTACTCTGTTTATAAGTGGCGGACTCCACCACCTTTCTGGCCTCAGTGTTCTTGGGACCTTTTCCTTGTTTAACAGAACAGCTTGTTTATTCAGTTATAATAAATAAATAAATAATTTCTGAGTTTCTACTATTACATCAATAATATTATCAACATCAAAATCCTGAGGTGGAATTTCTTCTCCAAAACTACAAAGTGCCCTGTTAATAAAACACGTACTTATTGTGCGCCTTGGTTGTGACCACAGCTTTGGCGATGATTTGCTGGAGGTCCAGTGGCAGCATGTTCAAGTCACCCAGCACACGAATACACACACCGTGTTTCTCCAGGTTTTCTCTAAAGAAGGGGGATAGACAAGTGAGGGTTATGGAGGAGGAGACGCATTGAGTAAAACATGAAGACTAAAAGGAAGAACAAGACTGCATTTCCCAACCAGACTGTTGATGATACAGGTTCTCTGAAGCAATCTGTAGTCCAGCATCTAGTGTGAGGCAGGTTTTTCAACACTAACCACATTTTTTTTTAACAGTGTTCATGCTGCAGGGAATATCATACAGAGAGGAGGTGGCGGGAACAATTGGCTAACACCAACGCTGAGTGTGACAAGTTCCCTTTACTTTTACTCCCTTTCTTCAAGCTAATATGCTAATGAAGCAGCATCGCAATGCGAGACAACATTTTCCTTTGGTCAACATCTAGTGGCCGTTTATGAAACTGCAGATAAGCACAGCCCAATATTAGATTAAACATCTGACTGGTTTAAGTAAGTGGTTTCGGCATCTGTATTTGCACTATAGACCATGGTTAAAGGTCATATTTGTAACATTTTTATGCAGACAAATCATACATTTAAAAAAAAAAAAAAACATCTACAGAGCTTATAGGCGCACAGTAAAATAATCTCTTTTCTGAATCAATAATTATACAATGTTTGTCAGGTTCAAATAAAAATAAGAATAAGAATATGAATTCTGAGTGGCATCTGTGTGCCGTCAACGATAAATAGTCTTGGAAGTTGCCAGCTTGTGGATAAACATGAATTTCTGAGTTCCACAGTTTGTTGCCAGCATCCTCTACTGTCCTAACATTAGCTAGCTAGTGTTGATGTAAATGCGATGGAAGGGGGAGATGAATGCCATATTATCAGCAACACCTATAAAAAAAAAAACATTTTGATTATATATTGCAGGATAAAGGCAGTACCAGCCAAAATAGTGATGGAAATAATTGATATTGTGCACGCCTATTTATAATCAGCCTCTCTTCCTCTTGGCCAGTCTGGCATCAGTCCACAGCGCTTCTTACTCAATGGTCAGAGCAGTGGTAGGCGTTTCTGTGTCAGAGTTGGCATCTGTCAACTCTGTGTGCAATTGCAGCAAAAAAATCCCAACATTTTTCCTCAGTGCGGATGTTTTGAAATGCAACTGTAAAATGTGTTCACGTTAAAGCCCATAACAGGTCATTTTAATTCATTTTCGCAAGGCCCCGAACATTAAGGTTTCAGTCTGACAAGCAGTGCCCGGGCACAGCATTTGGCCCTTGTCGACTTTACTTTAAGGAAGCTGTGAATCATATGTGCAGAGTGTGACAAGCAGCAACAGTGTTATAAGCTATTTTAAATCGTCTGACGCTGGATTATGGTACTTTTCTCTCCCCCTTGTGGCTGTTAGGTTTCTCTGCCATAAGCTCTATGCGTCTTAAAACTCTGTAAATACTGCAGGTATAGGCTTAATCGGTAATGTGTGAACTTGTTGTGCAATGGCTTGAATATTAAAGATTTTAATTTGTGTGCAAACGGTCCATACTGCTGCTTTAACTTGAAAAAACTCACCTTTCATCCAACAGCCGCTCAAATTTCTGCTTGGCCAGCTCCATCAGCCCATCCACCTCATCTTTAGTGCGCTTGAAGTTCTCAATGCTGAAGGCGTACACCGTCACTTCTTGGATATTCAGCTGTTTACACCAACGTAGTGTCTGGTGTGTGTAACGGACAAGGGGTTACACATACATGATCACCCTACTTTCCGCCCCAGAAGACATGCGTAAAATCCCAATGCAGCCTCACCTCTGCCAGCTTGTTGAAGCCCTGCATATGCCCTTCCTGCCGCTCGATGTTGTTCTTCAGTGCAAAGCGGCGGTTACCGTCCATGATGAACGCCACATGTTTGGGCATGGGTCCAGCCTGGGAGACACAATTCAGGAGATTCAGGAGAAATTTTGCACTGAGTCATAAATAGACGCATCAGGCAACTATTGTGATGATGGACCAGTCATTTTTAGATACTTTTTTTAAAAAAATAAAATATTCTCTGACTCTAGCTTCAAAAATGTGACGATTTCTCTTTCTTCTTATGATAAGACACTGATTATTTTTCTCATGGGTTTCATCCTTGACCTTGGAAAAAAACAACTTTAGGAGCAGGTCCACTTACAAGCTTTGGTCAGAGCTTTCAACTGTGTCTTTAGGTAAGTGGATGACATTTAAGGCACCTCCACCAGTTTGCTCAAATTGATCTTAATTATACTGTCATCAAGATGGTTTGAGGATTCTGGGTAGACCTCCACAAGTGTTTGATGTTTTTTTTTTCCCCAAACATCTCTGGGTATTACTTTTTGGGAAAAATGTATGCTATACTCAAATCTTATGGCAACACATGAGAGGCAAACAGTGGCGATAATAAGTGTTTAAACAACTACAATTAATAATATGAAGATATAATATTTAGTGTAATGAGCACCTGGATAAAAGACCAAGTAGTGAATATGCAGATAGGATCATTCAGTATCAAGATGGAAGACATTTCATTTGATGTTGTTGATGTTTGAGTTTGTACTTTTGGGCCAAACGACAAAATAAAAATTAAAAACAAGCGTAAGTTGATTCAAATTAATCTTAAATCTTGATTATTTTGTCATCAAGATGGTTTAAGGATTCTGGGTAAACCTCCACAAATGATGCAAGTATTGTTTAATGTTTTTTCAAACATCTCGGGGTATTACTTTTTTGGTGAAAATGTACGTTATACTCAAAAATGTTATAGCAACACTTGAGAGGCGCACACAGAAGATAATAAGTATGTAAACAAATACTATGAATAATATGAGAATATAATATCAGGTGAAATGAGCACCTGGATAATAAGCCAAGATACATATGCAGATAGAATTATTCAGTGTCAAGATGGAGGAGATTTTATTTGATGTTCTCTTTGAGTTTTGTACTTTTGGGTCAAAAGTCAAAATATAGGTTGTTGGGTTTTTTGTTTTCTTTTTTTAAAGGGAACAGTCCCAAGTTGACTCAAATCTTATGGGAACACCTGAGAGGCACACACTGGGGTCTAGACACAGAGGTGAGGAGGAACACACAGATTCAGGCTTACCTTCAGGATGTTCGCTGAAATCTTTTCCAGGAGGTTCAGTTCACCTTCTCTTATCCACGACATTTTGAAAACGGTCTAAAAATAAGTGGGAGTGAAATGTTTTTTTTTTTATGGCTGTCGACCTCGTGACCCACCCTACACTGGACAGAATTTTATATATTAAAAAAACCTGCTAAACCTTTCCGAGTGTGTTATATTAGAGTGTCATTTTAAAAACAACATCTCGTCTTCGATGCAGCAGAGTGGCTGACTCGTCCGTTAACAGGCAGCTCTGCCTCACGAGACATGCAGTCAACTTAAAACTGCTGCGAGGCTTTTTTTTTTTTTCTTAAAAAAAGGCACGAGACCACTCACACACCGTCCGCACAGCACCAACCGTGGACCGACACCGCTCCTTTCATTCAAACCACCGAGCAACAAGCTGGTCTTATCGCAGAAAAACGCCGCGGTTCGATCCCATCTCACAGACACCTCCAACTCACAGCCTTTTTTACGATGACGATCGCTTCCGCATCGGAGTAAAGTGACGTAGCGGCAGCGATGACGACTTCCTGTCACGGGTCGGTAGATTTTGAAAGCGTGTGGATGGAGGACGGGTCCAAGGCGAAGGGTCACATTCGGTTATTTGACCTAAAGTGACACGAATACTCCAAACAAGAGGTGGTACACTCAATATTTACTTAACTAAAGCAGAGAGGTCATGTCGTCGATATTAATTTCTACGTCTTTGATATTTTGACATATGTTTTGGTCACACTTAATGTCATAAAATCTGTCATATGATTAAAAAAATTAATTATCTGTAATAAAAAATGCAAATTCATAGTTGATCAAACTTCAGTAAATAGTTATTTCACTGTTAACAAGCAATTAAATGCTTTAAAAAGATAAAAGAGATAAGTTCTGGATTTATTTTTTTTTCAAGGGCTGATACTAAATGTGCATTGCTGGCTGTGAAAACTTTGAAAACCCGGATGCAGATACCACCATGTAAAGACAGTAAAGCACTGCTGGTGTTGGGCAAGTGTCTTTCAAAATGCATTATATCACAAATCACTAGTTACTCTCATTTTAAAGTAGTATTTTACCTTACAATATTAGTGTCTGCGTAGATTTATGAATTACTTACTGCACCACTTTTAAGTTACTTTGAACAAAATGCCCAAATAACATCTACAGAATAATGAATTGGCCTCAGTCGTTTTAGAGAAACAAATGGACTTGGACACAGGGGTAAGCAGACAGACAAATGATCAAAATCTGATATATAATGAGATAGTCATATGAAACACAGCGGACCAATACCTGTAATAATGTAGCCAATAATGACATGACAAGACAAAAATCTCTTTTTCTATGCCTTTTAATTCTAGTCTGCAGATCAATGAATGCACGGGCTTATGTGATTCAAGAATGTAAATTAAAGTGCGCTCAGAGGATTAGGCTTCATCATGGGGCCTATAAATACGGCTCATTTCAGTCACACAGAGACTGAACAAAAATCTTGAAGGTTTAGGAAGTATGTTATATTACTCAATTACAGGTAAAATAATGATATTACTGTAACATGTTGCTTTAGTAACACATTCTGTAAAAGACACTGTTCTATAATGCAGTGGCTATTTCATGATGAAATTCTCAAAAACCAAGAAAACAAGTTGAGTCGTTTTGCTGCTACACGCGATTTGTTACCCAGAGAGATCGCTTATGGCCATTCTTCTCATCTAAACTTTTATTACCACCAAGGAAACAAAGCCTGAAATGTCCATTTTGGTGAACACACAATGAGTGACGTCAATGCTGTGCTGCAGTTTTCGTGGCAGAACTCAAAATGATGACTGGATATGCAAAAATAACTGTGTGTGGCATTAGTACACCCATGAAAGGGAAAGTTGGGTAAAGGTGAAAGGTCAACATCAAAAAACATCAAAACAAAAACATGCAAATCATCAACATTTTCATAAGAGAAAATGTTGATGATTATTTATGTAGGAGACAGAAAACCCACAGTTGATCATCCCTATGCCACCCTATGTTGTTGCACTCCTGCTGCAGGCTTCTTCTCATCTGACTGACTGATGGAGAGTCACAGTGACAGCTCTGGTCCTGGAGAAACAGCTGTAGTTCTGGAAAAGACAGCTGTGGTCCTGGAGGAACTGCTCTTGTTCTGGAATTCAAAAGCGCTAACTCTGGTTCAGCATACATTTTTGGTGTGTTTCTTGAAAAACCAGGAACATCATTTGAACTGATTGTTCGTCTGATTTAGACAGCGCTTCTACTTCTCTGTCAGAAAGTGGCAAACACATCTTAAATCCCTGTTCCTGGTCCTGGAAATAGCAGCTTAATTCTGTGTTCTGGTTCTGGAAATACAAGCTGCATTATTTGGATTTCCGGTCCCATTTGTGACTCTACTAAAAAACGTCTCTTCTCTTGAAAATCTGACCAGCAATTCTCCCTCTCCTCCTGGAAAAACCAGCAATTCTGGCTCTGATGATGGAACGACCTGCACACTCCAGGTAATAAAAATAGCAGTTACATGGTTTTAGTTTTGTATAAAATTTTTCCATTCTATTATCCATTATTTTTGTTTATATTCACAAGTTATAATAATGTTATATAATGATCCTTATCATTGTTATGCATTTACACAACAAATGACTTAATACTTCAATAATAAATTTCTTTAATATCTCCATTAAGACTGCTACAGCCTCAACCAAAGTCCATGATTTTAAAAAAAAAAAATTTTTAAACGCCTACGACATTTCTGAATTGGATTTTTGATTATGAAGGAAATCACCAGAGCATTAATTGCCCATGAAATATGAATACAGGACACATTACATAAAAATAACATTGTGAACAATCTGAAAACGTTAAAAACGTAGCTCATTATTTTGAAAGCATTGTTGAGTCACAATGTTATTTCTCCCAGTGAATGTTTGTGTGTGTGAACAACATACCTGGATGAAGAGTAAGCAGAGAGGTTAAACACTGTGGGTCAAATAAAATAACTTAACATTCTTATTAAGATAGAAACAGTTCCTCAGCCATCCAGAATGTGATGTCCTGAAGACAGTTTTTTTGAGGTCGAGTAGTTTGCTGTGAGAATTCAGTCCTAGGAGAAGAATGATCACATCAATCACTGAGTTTCATTAGCATAACAACAAAAAGAGAGCTCGCGTTTTTTTGGGTGATGTGAGCAGACGGGAGCATATGGAGAAAAGAATGGGACCAAGTATAAAACTTTAATGGAGACAGGGAAGGATCTGTTGGATACATATGAAGACAACTAGTCTCGAGTGTCTGGATGACTCACATACCCGCTGTAGAGAGGAAGATACAGTGAGTTTGCCACTTTGCGGTGCCATCCGAATGTGCACTTGTAGTTATTATACCCTGTATATTTTAGCTCAAAGTACCTATTGTCTTGTGATGTAAGAAATGTGCTTGTGAGAAAACATCCCAAACAAATAAACAAACAAAGAAACTAGGAAATCAAAACCTTTTTTGGATGGATGGATGGATGGAATGTAACAAAGTACATTTACTCAAGTATTGTACTTAATTGTACTACTTTATGCTTTGACTTCACTACATTTTGGAGCAATAATATAGTACTTCTTACTTGCTACAATAATGTAACAATTTTAGTTACTAGTTACTTCTTTTATTTGGCTTATTCGATCTAAAATCTGATTAAAATAAACACAGATTCCGATATTCAGAGAAATGCTAAATATTGGATCAAATAACTGGACAGGCTGAAAATCGATCGTCTCATGCTACACAGTAAATGCGCATATGTAAATGTATATATAATTTACCTTTAACTTGAGTTCATGTTTTGCTGGAAAGTTACCTTTACTTCTCTTTAATATCAGATCCTTACTGCTACAACTACTGTTTGCATGATTACTTTCACTTTACCAAAGTAATATTTTGGCACAACATATTTACTTTTACACAAGAATGACTTTGGGTACTTTATACAACACTGTAGATAGCTTATATATAGCAAAGGTGCTATATGTAAGAGCTGGCCACCTGTTGAATTTGTACTCCAAACATAGATGCTAACTGCTACTAACTGTAGCTTCTAGCTAGTAAGTTAAGTTAGCCGTGCACCTAGCAGTCGTCTGAGCTGACTCTGCCTGGACGGGGAGTTCAGATCAGCAGGAAAGTGTTGGTGTTGTTTAACCCTCCTGTTATCTCTGGGTCAAAAATGTGTTTAAAAGCAGAGAAAATGCCTTAAATGTTGTTTTCTCGGTTTGAAATTCTATGACTTTAACTAAAGTGACCCCAACATTAGAATAAGGGAAATATATATAATTCATGTGTCCATGGAAGCTGTACACCACTTGGGTACAAAGATTGTCTTCAGGTTTTTGCAGCTAAAATCACAGTCACAGAGTCAGTTACAGACTACAAAACACACGCGCGCGCGCACACACACACACACACACATTTGACTATTATTGGACGTGCCTTCAGTAAATTGCATTCAAACCTACTTTCTGCACATTTGTGAAACTTTCCTTGGCTTTACAAATACTATTTCTTAATAAAAAATAAAAAAAAATGTTGTTTATCAGTAATGATGCACTGTAAAAAGGGAAAACTCTGATATTCACGCAGTTTCTGATGGATGACAGGTTGTTACTTAATGCAAAATAGATTTGGCATTTAAAGTGAAATGAAATGGAAAAATTCTTACATAACGCGCCCTTAAACCTTAATTATAGGGAGGAAAGTTGCATAATATTTCATAATCATAAAATTAGTTTTGATGTATTCTGAATTGTTTCCCAGTCCTCTGACTAAATCTTATGTTTTTAGTTATTCATATGATTAATAATGTCACAGTGTTCTGTTTTCTCCATCAGGTTCTGAACACACCGGGTCAGACGCGTCTGTCCTCACACTCGTCCATATTTGCATATCTGCAGTGCAGTACCGCTGTCGGCCTCTGGGGTGTGACAGCAAGTTCATCAACAGTTCCAATGCACTTTTTTTAATGGCAAAGAAGAAGTTTGGGATTTTTCGGGGGTGAGGGGCTGGCCTTTTTTGTTCCGCTGGAGAATCCTGCCTGAACGGTGAGCAGGAGCACAACAGACCGACGAGAAATCACAGCGCCGCGGACAATCGGCGAAATCAACGGCGCCGGGAGGGACCGCACCGCCGCGCGACGGAAGAGCCGTTAGAAATCACACCGTCTCTCCGTCCAGCTCTGCCGTTACCAGCTCCGGGGTCAGCGGGCAGACAGGCAACGGGCAGCTATCGCCGTTAGCCTCAACTCCTCTGCGGGTCTGGGGGGTTCTGGTTGGGGCAGGGGGCGGGGGTACACCGAGAAAGGAGAAGACTACACGCCGAGAGGAGGGGGCTGGAAGTCTGAGACGCTTCCAGCCTGAAGGGGCCGGCGGTTTGGCCACAGCACCCCGGACTAGCTAGCTTGTACCCGCGCGGCTAAGTGAATGGGATGGAGCCGGGACCGTCTGGCGCTGGTAGGTGTAATTTTTTAATTATTTTTATTTTATTTTAGTGGTTTCACGTGCTATCAGTCTGAATAGTTATGGGTGCACACATAGACGGCGGGTCTAAAAAAAAAAAGAAAAAACGGGGCACCGTAGCCTGGCCTTAGCGTCAGAGGGATGTACGGGCAGGCTTGGTGACAACCCCGTCTGTTGCATCGCAACGTTAACAAGAGAGGGAGTGGGAGATGGTGGGGGCTCTCTCTCTCGCAGCCTGCATGCACAGTATTTAGCGGAGAAATATACTATTTATCCGGATTTATAGCTGTAGACAAGCCTTTTGGAGCGCTCACAATATCCCCAGCCATGCGCGGGGGCAGGGAGGTCGTGGGAATCTCGGTGAGGAGGGACGAGGTGAAGCCCGCCTTCAAGCAGCGGCAGCGGCGGCAGCAGCAGCTGGCTGCACCCCACACAGCAGACCAGCCTCCCCTTTCACTGACAGCTTACTGTTGCTGAAAGAGTGTTTAATGTCTACACCTTACATGCGCACATGAGGGACACAGGCCTAACATCTGCACATGAATTATTTATGTGAAACCAAAAATAATCCTCAGTGATGTCTGCAAATCTGCCGTTGTTAGAGGTGATATAACCAGTTTATAGACCTAAAGACAGGGATTCACAAGCGATGTGTTGCACTGGATCCACGCTTCGCTTTTAGGTTTATAGCTGGTGCTTATCAGTGCTAGTGCTGATGTTTATTTGGCCGTTTCCTTGGATGACACCAAGGTATGAAGGGAGGCCAATCAAAGCACAAACAAAAGAGTGTCCAACTTTATGCTCAGGTCTGAAGTCCATCTATTGTGGAAAATGCTGAACCCTGGTATTTATGATCCAGCCTTGAATCTGTACTTCTGGCATACAGGGGTTTATATATTGAACAGCCTCTCTCATATTGAGGTGGTGTTGTGAACTCTTAAGAAAATCGAGCAGTTTCTATTTGCACAACCAGGCCTGAGTTTGAAATTACATTGTCAATCTCGATACTGAGCCTTGAATTCGGTTGAATAGGCTTGTTTTTATTTTTTAGGATGGACGAAGGGCCCCCGGGGCCCCTCATCTCAAAAGTCTGCTTTTGTGTTTGAAGTGTGATTATTCAACGTACTATTTTCCAAGATTGAGCTGATTGCCATGTTGAGCTCATGGTCAACAGCCAATTATCCAGAGAGCCAACTAGTTTGGCCGAAACAATTGATGCATAATTGGCTGTTCCTTTTCATTCATGTATTGGCCTGATGAGAGAAGGGGTCTCCTAGTAAACATTCACTACTGGGACTCATTTTGAGATTTTAATGGCTCGCATTGAAGCCTCCACCAAGGCCATTAAAGAACCAAAAGTGTGCAAAAACGTACATATTCCCCCAGATATAACTTTAAAGTAGTCGATTCCCATGTGAGTTGGGCTCATTGCTTGTAACGTTATTGTAAAGACAGTAAGTGGTGAGCGTCCTCATGTTGTGATGCAGCACTAAAGCTCAGCGTTAAGACTTACCGCCCAGGAAAGACTGCTATTGTCTCGGGATATGTGTGAGCGCTGGCTCTGCTTCTCACCATCTGCCTTTACTGGCACGAGGGCGAAGTGTGTGTGTCATTGTGTGAGTGTGCAACGATCACAACGCACCCCAGACGCTCACTTACTCACGAAACATACATGCTTTCTTGCACATAGTGAGAGGATGTGTGTGGCCAGCACATGTCTGGCGTTTGTGTTTATGTTGTTTGTAGTTAAGTGTGATTCAAACATGGACAAACACACGTGCCAAGAAGAGCATCTTTCTGTGTGTTTTATGGCTAATGTTACTCTTCCCGTCAGTTTGGCGTCATCTGAAGGCTGATGGCGTAGCATGTTTGACCCAAGGATTTCCACAGCAGCTATTTAAAGCCGGGCTTTTCCACTTCAGGATACACAGGCGCCTTTGCCCGATGTGGGAACACGCTCAGAGCAGGACCAAAAAGGCCAAGGTCTCTTCAGCATGACCACAGCAGCACCCTGCCTCCTCCCATCTCCACACACACACACACACACACACACACACATACACACACACACACACACACACACACACACACACACACACACACACACACACACACACACACACACACACACTGGTCCCCTGATATCCATGACAATGCTGTGTTGCCGTGGTGTCTCCATGGTGAGGCTGGGAATGTAGAGGGGGCCCCCTGTGTTTGTGTCTATGAGTGTGTATGTGTGTGTGCGTTCGCTGTAGCAAGGGCGCTCCCTCCGTCACACACCCGTGTATTAGTGAGTGTGAGACGGAGGAGCAGGGCAGCTGGGGTCTTTGTTGTGGTGGAGGAGGGCTGGTCTCTGGGGACCAAGAGGTTAAGGCACTGGGCCCCTCTCAGGCAGGAGTCACAGCTAGCCTCACATCTAGCACCCAGTCTCGGACCCCCATCTGTAACACACCTCCTGACTGGCTCAGACTTGTTTTGAAGCCATGATGCTGGTAGGGCTGAAACTCCGCGGTTCTTTTCTTAATGATTAGTCTGCAGATTACTGTGGATGATATAAATAGTCAAAAGAAAATTGCAGCAGCACCCTGAAAAGTCAGGGAAAGTCAAAAGAAAACTGTGAAAAATGCTCGTCACAATTTTAAGTGCCCAACGTGACATTTTCTTTTGTCCAACCAGCAATCGAAAACCCAAATACGCTTATTTTACTCTCATGAATGACAAAGTAGAGCAGCAAGTGCTCACTTTAAAAAAAAAAAAAAAAAAAAAAAAAATGGAACCAGCAGATGTTTGAGATTTTTGTTTGCAAAATGACTTCACTCAAAGTGGTTGGAAACTTATTTTCTTTCCATTGACTGATCCATTAAATGTTGCAGCTGTAGATGCTAGGGTGGATGCTAATAGTCACTTAGCAGTGAGATCTCTGTATTCTGTGGGATGACATTTGAAGTGTGCGTTGGATGAAGAAAGTTTCAGAAATGCAACTTATTTTGAAAGTGAAAAATATATTCAGCGCTGCGACTAATTATTATATTTTAATATCGTTCTAATCTATAAGATCACGCTGAAATGTTAAAAGCTGGAAAAAGCTTTTTGTTTGATGAATTTCTTAAACAATCAGTCAATTATCATGATTGCTGTTAATCTGTATAGAAGGGATGTGATCAGATGAACAAGATGAGTTATCTAGAAATCTTTGCTACTTTGCTACATAAAGAGGCTTTTTTTTCTAACTTGTTTCTTTTTTTTTCCCTCCATAATTTCTCTCGCTGTCATCCTCCCCCCTTCTCTCCCTTGTCCCCCCTCATCTGACCTAATCCGGTTGTTCCTCCTTTTCTTTATTCCTCGCCAATATCCTCCATCACTCTTTATCTCACCACTTGTATAACATACCTCTTTTCCTTTCCCCGGCCCCAAATGCACATTTTGCTGTTTAACTGTTCCATTCTCATTGTTTCTCTGTTTTCACATCTTCCTGTTCCTGCCCCTCGCTCTGGTTTCCACCTATCGTGTCCTCTTGGCCTCTGCCTACGCTTCCTTCCCGACTTATGCCATACTTCTTGCCCTCTGCCCACAACCGCTTCCTCTACCACCTCCTCTCTTGACCGCTCTGTATCTCCTGTGCGCCTGCTTTGCCAATGCCCTTCCTCTGTTCTTCCTCTGTTCTCACCGTTGTTTTGTGCACATCCAATTTCTTTCATTGCTACCTCCTCCCCCCCATCACCTGTCCCTGCCCATGGCTCTCCATCTCCTGTCTGTCCAGTGCCCATGGGGGTCTTCCCCCCACCCCTGCAGCAGGTGTTCCATGCCCCCCGCCGGCCAGGCATGGGTACCGTGGGCAAGCCCATCAAGCTGCTGGCCAACTACTTTGAGGTCGAGATCCCAAAGATGGACGTCTATCACTATGAGGTGGACATTAAGCCCGACAAGTGCCCACGGAGAGTCAACAGGTAACTGCACATGTGATAGCAGCGGTCACGCTTTCATCTTGTATTTCTTATTTGTGATGTCACACATTACTCTGAAAGATCAGCACCTGTCAGTCGTCATGTGTCGTAAACGGTTAAGTCGTGGCAGCGAGGCTTGCATTTTAAGAAGTCAACAAGCAGCTGAAATGCCTGCAGTGTGGAACAGTTTTGAAATTGGATAATGAAAGCCCAACAGTCACTGGTAATCACTGTGTTGTCAGTCTTTCAGGATGCAGAAGCAACAGCCTCTTTGAACGTGAACAATGCTGCTGAAATTTAAATATAATTCTTTGTAACAGCTATTTATTTTTCAGCTTGATTATCATGTTTTGGGGTGGGGAAAATAATAGTCAGCTTAAGCGGAGCTACTCAACTCTCAAGTATCACCTCGACTGGTCATGCTTCTTGTTTTACAGGAAATTCTGTTGGGTACGAAAACAAATACTTCATTGGGATGCACTTGAAGTAGCTATTTAGTTGTATGTTGCTCAAATTAAGGGCAAAAAACCTCAACCTCATCATCATATATTCAGATAAGTAATCATATTCTCCAAACTTCAGACATAACATTCCTGCTTTATATTAAAGGATGTGAGAAAAGTCTCTACAGAATCAGGCAAAAGATAAACACTTAAGTATGCATGCGTATGAGATCACGTCAAGCAGTAGGAAGCCTTCTCTCGCTGCAGTAGCTGTGCCAGAGTGACCGGACAGGACAGATGGTGGAGTCAGAAGTGGATCTAACTTAACTGACCCTTTCACCTTGGCTGGTGTTTATGCATGCTTGAAGAAGCCCTTTTTATTGGATGGTTTGACCGCTTGCTGCCTGATGCAGCTTATTTAAAAAAAGGCTGTGTTGTAATCGAGATGAAGTCACCGATATGAGGCAGGATCCTGAGGATATTGTTGAATAGAATACAAAGTCCATATATGATTTAGCAGGGATTTAAGATTGTCAAAAGTATTGATTTTGACATTTTCTATACCATTTGTTTAGAATGGTACAGTATATACATTTGATAGTACTGAAAGAAAGATCTACAGTCAGATTTTCAACCTAAGGCTGCACAGATATGAACATCATCACAAATGTGATGTTTGTGTGCTTGGTGACTTTTCTGTAACAGCGCTGTGAAAAGAGAAAAGTGATCACATTGTGTGTGACTAGGGCATTTTTGTTTTTGCTGTGTTATGAAAAGATGTATAATTTTTTTTAAACTAGAATCAAACTTTTATTTTCTGGTTTCGTGACAATTTTACATGGATTGCCGTGTTAGTTTCTGTGTGCTTCATTCAATTTTCACTTTTTAATGGAGCTATTACTCCCTTGACAGTTTTTAGTGGGCCAATCCAAATATTCTGTTCAGCTGTAAGAAATTATAAACACAAAAGAGCTGCCATGGTGGTGATTTGTCACGTTTATTACTTTAATCCAAGCATCAAACAGAACATAAACAAAATTCAGGGGGGAAATGTGGTGTCTGTCTGCCTCGCTGACGTTTGTCATGCCTCTCCAGAGAGCTGGTTTCTTTAGGAAAATGAAAAGACTGTTTTGTCTGCCTTCAGAAAAAAAGCGGCAACACGTCACACAATACATATTTGTTAGCTCATGTTTGATCCAGAAGAATTTATCCTTCTATGAAGCCCTGAATGTAAGTTTTCCTTTTACTCTGCCTTTAATTCCTGACTGAAATTGTAGTGTCACACTGTGACTGTGACAACAACAATATGATGGGCTATCATGTTCCACATGTCTTTTGTGTACAGTCATGGGTGAGGTATCAGGGACAGGCTAGAAGCAGAAATAAATATAGGCTGTTTTTGTTTTGATTGTCCGTTTCTTGGCAGTATTCCAATTTGTGTCACTGTCCCAGTGTGTCTCACTAATAGCCTTGTGCCTCTGGGTAATCATCAATAATCATTTAGAATGAGAGGCTGTAAAAGGGTGAGAATCGGTCTTTCAAGCTAGAAAATCTTGACAGTGGTAGAGCAAGGGAATTTTTTCAAGGCTGATAAAAATAACATTTGTTTAGAGAAGGAAAAAGCAATTATTTGATTAATAGACTGATATCACACTCCAGCCCACCCCCTTGCAAGAAAATGACACAGTTGTTAATGAACAAGCTTTTATTTTGTTGGAAAAACTGTACAAATGTTTAACTCAACAAAGTAATATGGACCGAAAGTAGTATTTACATTTTGAAACTTAAAATAAAACTAATTGTAAAAAGGTGGTAGAGATTTTGTTGGGTAGGATCCCGACAACGCTGAACACCATCAGAGCAAAGTTCCGCCAATAACCATAGTTTGTAAAATGTCCAGTTGGTTCCAATTAGTCAACCTAAGCGGTTAATAGGCCACCCTATCATAGATATTTTGTTTCTTTCTGTGGTTGTCATATATGAGGGGTGTCACTATTTACATTTTCAATTAAAAAGATTTATCAAAATGACTTTTCAGTTTGATCATCAAAATGAAAAGCAGCATCAGTGATCCAATGTACTATGAACCCTTTTTTAAAAAGCGGCAGTCGGGGCATATAACCAATGATCTATTCATTTTTCTTAAATCAACTTGATAGATCAATGAATAAAAAAATTTACATCGAAAATTTAAATTGTGGATTTGGAAAATCTTAACACCCCAATATATACAATCATGTAGTTGTAATAGTATTTTTTTTTTCTTCAGACTTGTGCGGCTTCAATTAATAAACTTTTTGCATGTTTCCATGAGACAAATGGATTATTCGCTGTCTTTTTAAAAACAAGCCCAACCCAGGGCTGGTGACCTCATATAGCACTCTGTTTTTGATTTAACAAACAATCTTTTGTTCAAATCATGGAAGATCTCAGCAGTAAGGAAAATGTTGTCTAGAGAGCTTTTCTTGGAGAGGATGTGAAGAGATACAGAAACAAATAGACTTAAATCAGTACTCTATTTGTAATAGGAGTTGTGTTTGCTCAGAAAACCTGAAGTTCCTAAGCAGAATCCTTGAAAAGTGCATGCTTTAGGGACCACCGTCTCTAACATCCAGAGGGGCTCTTTGAGCATCAGCCTCTTTTGCTTTTAGGGTTTGAGACAAAGGTTTCAAGAAGGCACGCAAAGGTCGAGCCCTTTGACCTTCTCTTTTTAGAGCCAATCCTCACCCCCCACATTATTTGAAGGCCAAGGCACCGTTCATTGAAAGGTGGCCCCCTGCACACACCCTCACTCCTTTTGTCTTCGCCACTCCCCCTGTGACCATGAAATACTGCCAACACCAGCTGTATCCTGCTTGATCAATATTCCATCATCTTGAGAACTGCTCCCCCCCGGTCCTGATCACAATGGAGCATCCTGATCAGAGGATGGGTTAAATTGGAAGGGACTCCTTCTGTTTCTGGTGCATGTTAATCTCATCTTGTGTGCATGTGCGTGTGTGTCTCCACAGGGAGGTGGTGGAATACATGGTGCAACACTTCAAGCCCCAGCTCTTTGGCGACAGGAAGCCAGTGTACGATGGCAAGAAGAACATCTACACGGTGCTAGCACTTCCTATTGGGAGTGAGAAGGTAGATGTTTGCAGTGGTTTTGCATTATACTTTTGCACAGTGACATAATCACCCACTTATTTATCCTCAGGGATCAATAAAGTCAGTCTTAAACCCTGCTCAGATGGGAATTTTGGTATTTCTCTAGGGAGGAAGAGTTATCTGAAAACCACAAATAAAGGCACTACTTTATTTCCTGCAGAACACATATGTCCAACCCAGTATTCTTTACAACCATGGACACCTACTGTTTTATGGAACATTGTTACCTTACAGATGGAGTCTTCTAGTTTTAATGTGCATGAGACTGTTTGAGAACAAATAATTCTGCCTTCTTTATCCTGGAAATAGTTGATTAATCCTTTGGTCTATAAAATATCTAAAAGTGTCAAAAATGCACTTCACAATTTCCCAGAACCCAAACTGATGCCTTCAAATTGCATCTTCTGTCCAACCAACAGTCTAAAACTCAAAGACTCTCCATTTATAATATTAATATAACAGAGATTTAAGATGCTGTAACTAGCATAAGTTTGAAATGGTGCTTTAAAAAAAAAAATCACAAATGAAACAAATGATGAATTATTAAGATAGATGACGATTTGTTTTCTCCCAATCGATTAACTGATCAATCCATGCAAAACCATGCAAGCTCAAGTGCTGCTGTAACGTCAGCTTTAGGTAACCAGTCTGTTAGCTGGCACTATGTTGAGTCATACGCAGGAAGTGCCAACTGTAAAGAGAAATACCTCCTTGAACAATGAATCATTTTAGAAATAGGGTTTCCAGTATACTGCACTACCCCATAATCCGCTTTTCTCAGTAATACTCTATCTTTTGGTTATTGTTGTCCTCCTGCTGCAGCCTTCTTTACCTCTCCCCTCCTTTTCCGTCCTTTCTGTCCTCTTATTTCTCTAGGTGGATTTTGAGGTAACTATCCCAGGTGAGGGTAAGGACCGCATCTTCAAGGTGTCCATCCGTTGGCTGGCCAAAGTGTCATGGCGCCTGCTGCAGGAGACTCTAGTCAGCGGCCGGCTGCAGGTCCCCCTCGACTCGGTTCAAGCCCTTGACGTGGCCATGCGCCACCTGGCCTCTATGAGGTAGACGGCATGCACCAGGCAGACACAAACACATAGACTGCAACAAATAATTTACATGTACATCCTCGGAAAATCATCCTTTTGCCAAATTCTTTTTTGTTGATTTTTTAACTGTGCAGTCTAGCGAGGTTAAATAGGTTGTTCCATTCACTTGCATCAGACCATCCATAGCTCCGGGGGTCAGAGTCGGTAAACAAAAGATGCTTGTTAGCTGAGACCTGTGTGAAAGAGTCCACTAAACAATGCTGAGCAGCGGAATAATGATAACTGGCTTGAGGACTTGACCTGAAAATGGTCCAAAAGGATTTCAGAGACAGATGCTCCTGAAAAAAGAAGTCAGTTCAGTGATAATGTTTCCACATTTTTCCACACGCCTGTTAAAAAATACGGCACTGTTCCTTTATGACTTTAGGTGTTTTTCCATGCTAGTTTTCCTCTTTTGCTTTTAAGGGTTACAAAGAGTTGACTTATTCTAAAAAAATTCTACATGACTCGACTTATCTCAACTTAACTGGACATGAAGTCATGATGAGGTCATGCTGTAAATTCAGTTATTTTGCACATTCATCACTTTCCCCTCCCCACCCCCTCCAATTAGGTACACTCCAGTGGGCCGTTCATTTTTCTCCCCACCTGAAGGATACTACCACCCACTGGGTGGGGGCAGGGAAGTCTGGTTTGGCTTCCACCAATCTGTGCGCCCCGCCATGTGGAAGATGATGCTTAACATTGATGGTGAGTCGCTGAAGACACCAGAGAGTGTGCAGTCAGTCAGTGATCTCATTTTTTTTTGTTTGCTGACTTTGCATGACTGGGCAGAAACAATGAGACAATAAAGGTGAAAAAGTAAAATAAAAATACTCTGGGACAAAAGAGGATGTAAACCACCAGTCTCTTTCTGAATCATGATTATGATATCATAACTATAGATGGCTGCTCTCCTTTCTATCGGCTGCTTTATTTTACCATATAACATTATTAACATTACATAATTAGGCCTCGATAAATGACTTAAATGGTGTCAGAAAAGTTTTGTCAACTTTTATCTTCTCTCGCTTACATGGACTTTTTTTTCTGCTCTCTGTCTCCCTCTAGTGTCCGCCACGGCCTTCTACAAAGCTCAGCCTGTAATCGAGTTCATGTGTGAGGTTTTGGACATTCGCAATATCGACGAGCAACCCAAGACTCTCACCGACTCACAAAGGGTCCGCTTCACCAAGGAGATTAAAGGTGGGCGAATGGACAGTGGGACACTGCCTTTCAAACAACACACTGTTATAGAAAATAAAGATTATTTGCTCACTTTATACCTGCCACATACATTTCAACGCTCCCTAGATATTAAACACAAGTTAACACTGTAAAGGTCCATTTTGACATCATGATAATGCTGCTTCATTTCCTGAGACGCTCTTTTAATTACTCATAAGTTAGCTCCCCACTTTTTGTCACTACAAGGCCTGAAGGTGGAGGTGACCCACTGCGGCCAAATGAAGAGGAAGTATCGCGTATGCAATGTCACTCGACGACCTGCCAGCCACCAGACGTAAGTACACAGGCGGCATTAAATGACATTATATGACACTCATTTGGCAGATGCTTTTGTAAGTGACTTATAATAAGCAGCCACTGGAGATTGTCTTGTTACAACCAAAGAGTGCAGGTGCTGAGGAGACGCTGGAACACATTTTAGGAACTAAATCACCACGTTCTCCTTTGCACATTCTAGTTTTAGAGGACGTAACAACACAGAGTCGTCCTGTTGCTCTCTGTTCGTACTGTTGCATGATTCTGATGTTTGAATGAATGGAAGGAATGAAAAGTTTCTGTGTCTCTTGTTCACTCTTTGCTACTGAGTGAATGAGAGAAAAAAAGCAAAGTGAAATTCAAGGCCATAGCGAGTGCTTTCACTTTTTAAAACCATACAAATACAAATCTTAATTTCACCCTATGTACTCTCTGCTCTGCTGACAGCTATCTTTGTACCACACACTCAGCATTCTGCACAACTAGATTTACTGGCCCAATGTGGCATATTTCTTACCCGAGGGCGATCTTTATTGTTGAGCCCTGCTTTTTATCTTATTTTGTTGGCACTGTGAGCTCTCATAGAGGAACTATGTTAATCAATACTTCCTGTGGTTGAAAGACAGGTAGGGGATTTTCCACTGCAAATCTGCTGCGGAAAATCCCCTAGGATCGTTTCCTGGTAGAAATACCACATTATATAGTAACAAAGATTACAAACAAATATTCATGAGTATTTTAGCCCAAATAATTATTTTTTATGCTTTGAATACATTTTGAAAGTTGTTTAGATGAGAAGTCCACGAGTTTGGTTAGAAAAATAAAACAGTCATTCTGTTTAAGAAACAGTGACTCTCCAGTTAGATGAAATAGAAGTCCATACTCTTAGTTGGCAGTCAGACAAGGAATCCAAGGCACTGTGATGATGATGATGATGATGATGATGATGATGATGACGACGATGATGATAATGATAGTGATAACAATTCTTTATTTATTTATGGATAAGCCAACAGTCTCATCAGGAAGACTGGTGATGACGGATTAATTGTACCACTTCAGACCATTTTCAATATTTATCAACAAGTGCAAATATTCTGTTTAACAACTTGTTTAATGGCATCTGATAAGTTGGCCAAGAGGTGGCCGGTCACGCTTGCGCTGACAATGACATTTGCCACTGATGTGGCCATGTGGGGATGCATCTGCTGAAATTTTATTATTTTTTTTCTACAAAATGTTATAATAGTTCATGTGTTTTGTCTTGTCTCCCAGGTTTCCCCTCCAGCTCGAAAGTGGGCAGACAGTAGAATGTACAGTGGCCCAGTACTTCAAGCAGAAGTACAACCTGCAGCTAAAATACCCCCACCTACCCTGTCTACAGGTGGGGCAGGAGCAGAAGCACACTTACCTGCCCCTGGAGGTGAGGAAGAAATCAAGGATAACTGAGTTAATTTTGAGATACGTCCATGATTTGTCCGACCAATGGCTAATGTCTGCACCCTGATGACTCTGGATTTTTTCGTTCCAGGTGTGTAACATTGTAGCTGGTCAACGATGCATCAAGAAGCTGACAGATAATCAGACCTCCACTATGATCAAAGCCACAGCTCGCTCTGCACCCGACAGGCAGGAGGAGATCAGCAGGCTGGTGAGTTGTACAGAAAACTGCCGGGTGGAGGCCATATATGAGTGTATGACTCTGTGATTTCTGTGAAATATGATGTACGTCCTTCACTCTCCACAGATGAAGAACGCTAACTTCAACTTGGACCCGTACATCCAAGAGTTTGGGATCAAGGTGAAAGATGACATGGCTGAGGTGACGGGCCGGGTGCTTCCAGCCCCAATCCTGCAGTATGGAGGACGGGTAATACATCACTTATTATTTTAGGAAAATCAGTAGGGACACTCCAAACGAAAATCCTTCAGTTGCATTTTTTCACACGCAGTTGTAGTCCTGACCTGATTTAGTTTAAACTTCCTCTCCTGTGCTCCTCTCATCTACAGAACCGTGCCATTGCTACCCCCAACCAGGGAGTGTGGGACATGAGAGGGAAGCAGTTTTATAATGGCATCGAGATCAAAGTGTGGGCGATTGCCTGCTTTGCCCCCCAGAAACAGTGTAGAGAAGAAGTGCTCAAGTAAGTACTAATGAGTATTAACATTTTCTCCAGAACATCCTTTGGCTGCTGTGCATTTTATAGTGGTAACTCATTAGATGCTAACAAGAGACAAAATGTACATCCACAGTGCTTTATTTAGCTACATTTGGTATCTCCAAACTAGTGATTCACTGCGATATATAATCAATATTTCCTAATGGCAGAGGAGGGATACAGTGAAAGACAGAAGTCTGAGAAACTGGAGTCATTGCTTGCTGACTTTTGTCTGAACTGCTCTGGTTTCCTCTCAGAAACTTTACAGACCAGCTGCGTAAAATCTCTAAGGATGCTGGAATGCCGATTCAGGGCCAGCCGTGTTTCTGTAAATACGCCCAGGGAGCGGACAGCGTGGAGCCCATGTTCAGACACCTGAAGAACACCTACTCTGGACTGCAGCTCATCATCGTCATCCTGCCGGGAAAAACCCCTGTCTACGGTAGGCTGTGTCACTAATATATTGATTTGGATCTACTCTCAGTTAATTTATTTTTGTTTCATCAAGACAAATTAAGTTAAGAAGTTGAACTTCCAGAAAATGCTACATCAGTCCTTCAGCTTCAGAGTGTTCCTCATGTCCCATTTTCTAACTGTCCCCCTCAGCCGAAGTAAAGCGTGTGGGAGACACGCTCTTGGGCATGGCCACGCAGTGTGTCCAGGTGAAGAACGTGGTGAAGACGTCCCCTCAGACCCTCTCCAACCTCTGCCTCAAGATCAATGTGAAGCTGGGAGGCATCAACAACATCCTGGTGCCTCACCAACGGTAAGCTTTTGTTTCGACTCCTTATTAATTAGTTGTACAGGTTTATGTAATAGAGTTTATATTTACAAATCTATTGTCTCTGGTAACACCTACGATGTAAGTGTTGTATCGTCCTTTATTTGGTCTTCTTTTGCCACACTTTTACAGTTTCATCTTAAGTATTTGAAGCCAACCAAGTCCTGCTAAATTACAAACTGAACACTGACTCATCTCAGCCTGTGATGATAACGCAGCTCCCCAAAAAGCAACTCTGTAATTTACATCTCCTCCTCCATTCGCTCACTCAGGTCAGCAGTGTTTCAGCAGCCGGTTATCTTCCTGGGAGCAGATGTCACGCACCCCCCTGCTGGAGATGGCAAGAAGCCCTCCATTACTGCTGTAAGTCTTCATTAATAAAACACTAGTTGACCTTGAACACAATCTCAGGAAAAGGAAGGGAATGTGCAGTTCCTGTGCAACAAAGTCGGGGTGTGCAGGATGAGTCGATGCGTGGGGGACACTGGAGCGCTTTTGTCTCTCAATCAAAACAAAATCCAGGTGATTAAACAGTGGGAATATGTGTTAGCTGCACCAATACATTGTGCAAATATTGTCTAAATTGTTATTATTTTATTATTCAAAAGGGTTGTATTTGTGTTGTAGCAAAAGGGAACTGTCAGTCCTGTAGTCATTCATGCTACTGATCAACATGAAATACAAATGAAATTAAATAAAAAACATGTTCCCCAACCCAAACCACAATAATATTGTGAATCGAGATATTTTTGCGAGACAATATCGTAATATAACATTTGGAGACTCTCATCTCTTATTATATTATATTGAGGTAAATATTGATTGTCTAGTGGATCGTAGACATCTATACAGTCAGGGTTATTTATTTTTCTCAAGTCAGCATCGATAGTATGAGTTTATGACAGGAACAGCAGCTTAGGTCAGTTGGCTGCAATTGATATAGATACAGCAACAAGTCAGAGTAATGCATTTATATACTTCTAATCAGCATGAATATGAGGCAGCTTCTGTCCACTGCTACTGTTTGTGTTGGACACAGCAGTTCTGTGTCAGCTCTGATACACAGATGGCTAGAAGGGGGAAAAAAAGTGGATTAGACCTTTACCTGGGGAATAGTAGCCTCCAAGAATAATGGAAGGTGTCCAGCACAAACGTTTCAACCTTGGTCTACCTGTTTAAATCCTTTTCAAAGCCATAAAAAAACTTTTTCTGTTATCTATTTATAAGTCTATCGTTACACAATGTTAAAAGTATATACGTGTCTGATGGCCGTCCAGGTGCTGTGATGGCAGGAGCACTCCTTTTTATAGGCAAATCAAAAAACAACAGGGGCATGGAAGTAATGCAAACGACCTCGAGATGTCATAGACAAGCCGACGCACGCGGTCGTGGTTGCTCAGTGACAGCGGCACCAGGTCACAGTGTTCATGAATGTTGCCAAGAGAGAAGAATCCCATAGCCAAAAATAGATATTTGAGGCAGAAGCACTTCAAACTTACACACATAATGCTGTAGAGTGAATGTCAATGCACGCTGCTCATATGTGAGCATCCATTATAATTGTTCCTATTCTAGCAACAGAAACAGGGAAATAGTATTATGTTTGCTGGATGGATGAGATCACCTATTGGCTCTGGTATCGGGTATCTGCGCACTTGTAATTCATTTTGGCATTTTTATTAGTCACCGCATTTATTTACAGCTTGTGTAATCACTAGCTGTTAATAACACTTACCAACCAATTCAGCCTGATGAACTGTTGAAGTATTTTGCCTGATCAGAACATTTCATCAGCACCAACTTGTTCATATTCTGATGCAATAAATCAATGGCAAAGACCCGGACACACCCTGCTTTAAAAGTCAGTTTCATGAAACCCGTCTGTTGTCAGTCTGACTTGGATACACCATAAATGAGCCTGAACAAAGAAAAAAAAAACATTAGTAAGAGAGGAGTTCATGAAGGAAGAAGGGAAACAAATGGCTCATCACTGACTCACGTTCAAAAAGGAAATGACGTCAACCCCCGTCCGCCCTTGACCCCAGCTCGACTGTGGTTGGCTGCGTTGTTGCCTAGCAATTATGACAAACGTTTGAGTCACACACGGCAAAGGATGGGAGAGGAGAGTGGGTCTGTCTGATCCTCCTGACTGAGGAGAAAAACTGGTGAAATATTACAATTTTAGTGCAACTCAAGGATTCGAGGGAAGAAAAATAAAAGGTGGATGTTGAGCATCCAACATTTTCCATTAACAGCCTGTAGGGGATGCTAACATGCAGATGTACACACTGGGGCAAGCAGCTCATAACAGTGAGAGGAAAATGAGACTGTGGAGGATTTCTATTGCATAACATATCATTTGATCATTTTTATATTTTGCTTGGGAACATTTACTTGTCTTGCAAACAGATTATTCTAAATGAGGGAACTGAGGACTAATACGCAAGAATTTTTTCTTTGTTTCTCCATCATATCATCACTTCCTCCCCTGTCTTCCAGGTGGTAGGCAGTATGGATGCTCATCCCAGCAGATACTGTGCCACAGTGCGTGTCCAGAGACCCAGGCAGGAGATCATTGAGGATTTGTCGTATATGGTGCGTGAGCTGCTAATTCAGTTCTACAAATCTACCCGGTTCAAGCCCACAAGGATCATTTTCTACAGAGATGGAGTTCCTGAGGGACAGTTGCCGCAGGTAAGATAGTGCTGTGGTTGTTGAAACTGAATATTGTCTTTACTCCACTGGATTTTCCAATTTATGGGAAAATGTATAATTTCTTATTACCTTTGCATAATGATGTGAAAGTGCTTTTAAGCATTGGTCTATAAAATTCACTAAAGCAGCTTGAGTGCTGATAAAGAATGCTCTTGTGTGTAGATTCTCCACTACGAGCTCCTGGCCATCAGAGACGCCTGCATCAAATTGGAGAAAGACTATCAGCCAGGCATCACCTACATCGTCGTGCAGAAACGCCACCACACACGCCTCTTCTGTGCTGACAAGTCTGAACGGGTGAGCTTTCTGACACAATTATTTGTTCTCTTTTCATACCCACATCTTTTAATTCACATGTTTAATAATTATCATCTCATGTTTCCTGCTGATAGATTGGGAAGAGTGGCAACATTCCTGCAGGGACTACAGTGGACACCAGCATCACTCATCCCTTTGAGTTTGACTTCTACCTGTGCAGCCATGCAGGCATACAGGTAATAATGTCAAACACATAATTTTTATATCACCCTACACATCCAATTTGTTTGTTTTACATAGCCAATTTATTGCGTAAGTGTTTCATCTCATTTTTACTGCCATCTCTGTCTGCAGGGTACCAGCCGACCGTCTCATTACTACGTCTTATGGGACGACAATCGTTTCACGGCTGATGAGTTGCAGATTCTAACTTACCAGTTGTGCCACACGTACGTGCGCTGTACCCGCTCAGTCTCCATCCCTGCGCCAGCCTACTATGCTCGTCTCGTGGCCTTCCGTGCCCGCTATCATCTGGTGGACAAAGAACATGACAGGTCAGTGTGATTATGTAAAATTTTGCATATATCTTCATCGATTGTGACTTTGGTTTTAGTTCCCCAAATTCCCATTGGGGCTGTTCAGTGTATCCAAATTGTATTGGTATCATGATATGAGTCTATATATCATCTAAGATTTTTGATATTGTTATAGCAAAGGTGCTGTCTTTCTAGTAAGACCACATTACGGTAAAGTGATTTCATTTTCAGAACTTACCAGACGTTCAATGATGATATCTATCAAAACCCTTTGTTGTTTTAGTATTTTATGAAAGTACCAATAGTCAGCCCTACAATAATGTCACAAAATAGAAAAAGTAGTTTTTGGAAAAAAAAAATTATCATTTTGGATTTGGTGTCCCAGTCCTAAAATTTCTGAGGTGTTTTAAGTGTAATTTCCAAATATTAAGATAAAAATTGTTTCATTCTACCACCTTAAAACTGTAGCAACGTTATTTTAAGGTTTGATCACCCAGCCCTATGGGACACAGCAATTGGAAAGTCCTCATTTTAAATTCTGTTTTAAGAAGCTGTAAAATAGTTAAAACCCATGTACTTTTCAAAACTATCACACAAAGTACATCAGTCTTAATATAACAGTTATACAACGCCATATTGTCTGCCATATGACACAACTCCATGTGGGGTTTGGATCCCACGTTTGAGACTTTATAGTGAAACTAACATCAACAAAAAGTGTTGCTGATTTTCGCTCTGTAACTTCTCCCCTGTCGTCTCTCTGCAGTGGAGAGGGCAGCCATGTGTCTGGTCAGAGTAATGGTCGGGACCCCCAGGCGCTGGCCAAAGCTGTTCAGATTCACCACGACACCCTGAGGACCATGTACTTCGCCTGAGCGCCACCAACCATCACCACCATCGATCCCTCCCACCTCATTTCTACCTGAGCGGGCACATGGCCCGCCACCACCTCATCCCCATCCCTTATTCCCAATGACTGCCCACCACACATACTCCACAGACCTGCCAGTCATTCACCCAAATTCAAGAAGAAACACAAGGCCCTTCACCTGTAAAACACAGGCAGACTCTACAGCCTCATGCACTCAAAAGGTTATGAATATTATTATTATTATTATTGTCATTTTATTGTTTTTATTTTACGAGGACTATTGCTCTTTTTATGTTGAATTTTTAAAACTTGGGTATTATTATGTAATTGTATTGTACGCTACCTTCACACTCCTGTGTATGTAAGTATGCAATACGGATGGGAGGTAAATAGGCGATGAAAAGAAAAAGAAAAAAAAATCACAGAGAACTTTTTTAACTGCCACCACGATGCTGCCTCTTTACCCATCCGAACGCCGGATGCCAGTGTTCCAAGCCCCTTAGTATGGGGATCCTCCAGAAGGGTGGTACTGGGCACGCACACGTACATGTATCATTTTAACGTTGTCATGAACTACATTCATGTTTTTAATGTTTTTGAATAATGTTATTTTTTTAAACAGCCTTGAGGAGTCTGAGGTATGGTACATTAGCACTTAGTGTTAGCATGTAGGTGCCACCAGTCCTGCACATAAGAGTTTGTTAGTACATGTGAGGCTAGCCCTCTGGTCTATATATTAGCAGACAGGAAGAGCAGGTGTAGCATATCGTAGATACAGGAGAGAAGTCCTGCCGCACTCTCTGTGCTGGTCGGCCAGTCCCTTAGAGATTTAGCCTATAGAGGCAAGCTTAGCATAACAATAGAGGGACCATTTGCATAGAGTGTATCAAATATACTTGCACCCCATGCACCTAAACCAGCATTATTAACCAGCCAAAAGTGATGCCAACCAATGGAAGGGGCACTTAAACAGGAAGATAATTTTTTATTTCTGTAATGCTCTTTTAGGATATACGAGGCACTTTTTTCTTAATTTTATTTACTTATTGATTTATCCTTCTTCAAAAATGCTGAGACTTGTTGGTCCCGAGGCTTGACATGGACTTCTTTGGAAGTTTCCACACCCGTACTCGCATAGCTTTCAAAACAAAGAGGTAACTAAGGCAATAGGCAAGGTCAACACTCCTCTGTAGATTTGAATGCAGGCAAATATGAAGTCTGTGATCACTTAAGTGCTGCGAAAGCTGAACTCACATTCAGCAACTGACCTTGCGCCGATCATTCTGCACATTCCGACAGGTAACAGTGGAGATGACGCCATGCAGTGCACTCAAAACTTCCACCCACGCATGTCTTTGTGTAACTACGCACACCTCTCCCCGTTTTTTTTTTTGTTTTTTTTTTTGCTTTACACGAAGCTCTTCCCTCTGCAGGCATTTACAACTCATAGCCTGGATAGCAGAAGCACACACACATCTCTGCCCTCTCAGTCTCTTTCTAAGCATGTAGAGACCGACCTCTTCAAATGCACTTGTCCCCTTATATCCCTCCAAACTACCGCTCATCTCCCTCTCCATCCTCACCTTCTATCCTTGCTGTTGATTCTAACTTTTTAACATCGCACACCTGAAGCATCCCCTGCCCCGATCCCCTAGCTTGTGTTAGCCAATCCCCATTGGTGCTCTGTGTGCATGGGCGGCACAGATAGGGGATTGCTACATTGGACAGGGTGGGCCACTATTACTACTACTTAATATGCCCTGCCTATACATCTAGTCACTTTCTGGATTGATGAAAAAAATGCATGTGATTATTTTTTATGACTGGATATTCTGAGCCACCTTATTTTGGTTTCCGTAGCGGTAGGAGCACTGCGCTCACCACTGCCTGTCAGTTGTTTTGCCTCGATTGTGTAATGGTTATAAGGACTGCTTTTTCCTTTGTCATTATTATTATTATTATTAATATTATTATGATTATTATGATTATTGTGACTAGAGTCAGAGTGTATCCTCAAGAGGGCACTGTGGAGACGGTCTCAAAATTCCACCTCAGTTGCCCTTTAAGCGCCTCAAATCTTGTCTGATGGTCAAAAGCCCCTTTGAGCTGTAAGGGATCAAAAGATAAGAGATCAGATGAGTTTGATTTTTAAATCATGTTTATTAACTTGCATAATCAATATGCCTTTGTACACCGTTTTACTGATCCTTCATCGTGTCCAAGGTGATTTGTATATATAAATATATAATATTAACCTGTTATGTATTTTGGCTCACCAGTTGCCGGGCCTTTCACAGTTGGGGTCAGTGTTCTATCCCTCATTCTGTGCTGAAATAATAATAATAAGAAAAAAAAAAAATCAGTCTAGGGGCATTTCCCAGCACCACTGAAACCAGATGCAGTTCTTCACTCACTGAAGCCACAAAGCACCTTGCAAAGGGGGGAGACGATATGGCAGTCACCCTGGAAATGCATCATGTGGACACTGGAGAGTCCACTCCTCTCCACACAGCCTCACTGTCTGACTAAGCAATATTGAAGCCACTGATCAAGAACAGTCCTTGTCATAGCACTTCCCAATAGATTTGAATGAAAGGACATGGAAGCATATTATTTTGGCTCTGTATGTGATAGTATGGGAACTCTGTTGGGGCGGGTTATTTTTTAAAGAAAATAAAATTGTTTTTTATTACGCCTGTTGTTTGTTTTTGTTTTTTTTACTTGCTTATCACTTTAATACTGTGATGCTGAATTGAGTTTTAACTTACAGAAGCAACTTGTGTCCATTTGGAGAAGAATATTTGAATCTTTACAATGTTGAGTGGTGTAGCTTCCTCTTTTTATATACGTTTTCGGTGAAATGCCTGAAATAGGTTCTGTGGTTACCTCAGGCTGAAGATGTGTTCAAATTTTATTCTACGACGTAAAATACATCATTAAATGTCCCACGTGTCTCAGAATCAGCGGATGCTAACAAGTGTCTAAATGAGACTGCAGAAGTTGTCAGAGACATTAAAGCTTCATCACACCGAACCCAGAGACTCATCTACTTACTTGTCCGTCTTTACAGGCAGACTTCAGTGACAGACTATTGTAACTCTAACTTTACATCTTGTAGATTGATCAATTTATAAACAAAACGTGATTAGTAATTGTGTAGTAAGACGCTCGGTGGTGGTGACATTTAAATCATGGGACCACAGTGCAGTCCATCTGTGTTTGTCTGTTCAACTGTGAAGATTATCTTGCTGAACAGAACGTGTAAGTACCATACATTATTTCAGCAATAAACAAAAATCCAATACAGAAATCACTCAAGCTTTCTGTCGAGGGGAACCAGGGTGAAGGAAACTTCCGCATTGGCCTACGAAAAACATGTCATCGCTACACCGCTCTATTGATGAGGCAATAATACGAATTCAGAAATATCTATGAATAAATGAGAATGAAAAAAAACACTGTTTGAAGCTAGAAAGGTGGCAGGGTCCGCCACATGTAATCAAGGTGAAACTACGAACCCGTTGTCCTTCAAGGTCAGTTTGTATGTTCAGTTTATTCAGTCGTGAATACAAAGAGTTTGTTTCAGACATAAAATTTCAGTCAACAAATCTTTCTCTTGTGCACCTTTAATATAATGACCACAATTCTAATCGGAGCTGAAAACGAGACTGAACTTACATTTACGCATTTTACACCACAGCAGAGGAGATGTGGGCTCAGACTTTCAGTCTGAACACAAATCTAACCAACAATTCATATATTGCTCTGATCAAATTAATCCACTGTAAATCTGAGACTTCATGAACGCAGCCCCAGTGTTGTCAATGTAGGGGGTTACCTTTAGGTGAAGGCGGAGTTGATGGTTCTGACGTGTGGTGACACAGAGCCCACCTCTTCCTGTCGGTGTCAGAAAGGCAACTTCACCATATTTAGCTGGCTCGCCGAAGCCCCGCAGAGTTGATCTGTCAACCAGGCTGAAAACCCCCCGACACTTATCGGCGGACGCTGCCCGGCGTTGACAGCTGTTTCTCATCACCGGGACACGACATACAGGGGAGGACGTCGTCGGGACATGGTGCTGGAGGAGCGGGGCCGTGTCGGCGGCTGGTTTTAACGCGATAAAAGTAGCCGTTCGTCTTGTCAGAATCCCAACTGTCCAACCGCCGAGCTAGCGGGCTAGCTAATTATCGCAGCTACCTCCGACGCTCGCCGTGTCGCGGAGACGAATTTATGTCGTCTCCGTTCGTGCCCAGCTGTCGGCAGGGATTCGTTTGGACTCGCTGACCCCGCTGTGATGATATCCTGACAGCTCCTCTCATCCGTGCCTGCCACTTTCCCGAGCCTGGCTAGCGAGCTAACTTGGCTAACTAGCGGGTTTTTCACTGCCACAGGGTCGCGTACAGCAACCAGTAGCCTTCGCCGCGGCAGCGGACTCCGATTGGATACGTTGACCGTGTGCGAAGCGGCGGTGTGCGGAGGGGGGTGGACGCCGGAGACCCCCGGCCGGCGAGACGACCGTACCGAAGGGCCCCTATCTGACAGCCCGCAGAGAGGAGAGGGAGACAGGGAGAGAGGAGTGAGGGGAGAACCAGCAGACAACCAGGGGGGACTTGGCCGTTCAGCGCTGCAGAGGCGGTGCACGGCTGAAGGAGACACCGGACTGAACGGAGCAAGAGTCCCACACGTTTTTTTGACAACTGTGATCCGGGAAGTGAACCGGGCAGGGACCTCATGAATGGAAATCGGAACTACAGGTAAATCAACCCGTTCATGTCTCTTTGCTAAGTTGTCGTCTGGTTTACATTACATGTGTCGGTGGTTACAAGTTACATGTCGTCGGGGGGGATGAGAGGGGGATGATGGCTGGATGTGACATCCCTGAGTGGAGCTTGATGGCGTTAAACAGTAACCAGGGAGTCTTGTATTTTTCTGCCACAACACGAGTCACAGTTGATTTACTCCCCCCCCATATGAGACCGGCTTCTTTTGGAATGAGAGGCAACATATTTGGCTGTCGTGATCGTTCATTGTCTAAGTGCACTGAGGACCAAGACTGTCTCAAACTCATTATCCAGGTGTGTGGGCTTTGTTGAGCAGGTGTTGAGGTCAAGTCTGGTATTCCCCTGCATTACCAGGAAGACTCCCACCATACTAACTCGTTGTATTAGTGTTCTTGGGGCAGAATGACATGTGCTGAGGTCAAACCTTTCCAGGATAGTCACTTGAGATCTTATCTTATCTTGTCTTGTCTTTGGGTCACCCGCTGACCCCAGACTCACAGTAGCCTCTGTCACAACATACAGTCTGAGATTTAACCAGTTTTGCCCTGATCGATGCTACGTGCATGAAACCTTAAACGTATCCTGTTTTCTAATCTCAGAATCAGAAATGTACAGTATTATTTAGGTATTAACATGAACGTGAAAAGTGATGGAAGTCCTCTAGTTTTAGTAGACGATCTTTAATGTACAGTCGGACTTATTTTCTTCGAGGTTTACATGAGAAGAACAATGACACTCTCATATCTGTCACTATAGTGATAGAGAAGACATTCAAAACACAGAATCAGACATTTACAGTATTAATGAGATAATGGTACGAACTCATAAATATTTATTTTCTCTGGGACTGAATAAACAAGTCAGAGGAAAATAAGGTCCCCAGAATGCTGTTTGAAGCTAGAAAAGGTGGCAGGGTCCGCCACATATAAACATGTTTAAACAGCATGAGACTGTGTTGTCCATTTTAAGGTCAGTTTGTTTATTCAGTTTACTCAGTCATGAAAACTAAGAGAGTTTGTTTTTATTTAGTTTGTTATGGCATAACAAAGCAGTCAGTGAAGATTTTCCTCCTCCTGGTTATCATCCCCCCCCAACTCCATAATGCACATTTTTAATATAAAGAAACAAAAACTCTTAAAAAAAAAGTAGTCAGAACAGAAAATGAGTTGGAAATACAACAGAGGAGATTTGGACCTGAAATCTCAGTTTTAACACAAATGTGACCAATAATTTGAGAACTGTGACCTGTAAAATCCTCGCTGACATATTTGTTTATCCAACTACACAACACCCTAAGTATAAAAAAGTTAGGAAAAAAACAACAACAACACTGAAAGCCTTGTTACTGATCTACACCAGTGACCTCATGTAACCTTTTCACAACGCTGTCCAGTCAACCTCGGCCAACAAAACTGCTTCTCTCTTGGTTATAGTGGCAGTTAAACAGTCCAGACCACCCGGCTTTGTCTCAGCTGTAACGGAAGCTATCCACTTATGTGACCATAAACTGAATGCCAGGTACTCTTGATCAGCCAGCGACACTTGATACAGCGGTTGGTTCTTAACCCCCCTCCCCCTCAAGAGGAGATCCCTCTCTGCTGCCTGCTGTCTCATTAGACTCTCTGCTACTCTCAGATGGGTTACTTCCCAACGTCTGTATCATAAGGGAACACAAGGTATTTTCCCAGCGACCCAGTGTACCAAACAGACTCATGCAGCTATGTGTTGCAGTTAGAGCAGATGTGTGAATTTAGATTGCAGTGTCCTCTGAATGGAATTCGGTGTGTTCCCACAGGCAAAATGCAGTTTTTGATCAAAAGGAAGCACCAGATTTGGTCTTCCAAATTGGAAAAAGCTGTTTTATTAAACTCTTAATGTTGACTCAGCCTTGTTGGCTTACTCCCCAACAGTCTGGCTGCAACTGTGCATCAATATTATGCGATTAGGTTCAACCAGATATAATAATTTTACTCTTATAGCTACACAGGACTCCTGACTTCGTTTTTACACTGGTTGCATTCAAACTTTTTAATTCAGGTGCACCAGCGTGTAATTCATTACACATTTAAATTCGATTTCTTGTCACATTATGTAAATGATTGTAAATTGGTATAAAGGTGCAGATAAATGTTTTCCTCATTTTAACCATGGCACATGCAACAACATGATGATCTGTTGGGTTTTTAAAAAAAACAAAAAACTTTTGATGTTTAAAGAGCCTGATGTACTCAAATAATCAACATCAATTTCACCTCATGTTGTTGGGGAATCATTAAAAAAAAGTATTCATTCATGTCAAAGCTAACTCCATCGTTATACAGCCTATGTCTCGTGTATGAAATGTCTGTATCCTTTTTACACTATGGTAATCTCGTCATGGGTATCCGTTCCGTCCCACGTCCGGCGCTGTCTCACTCCCTCTTCTTCTGAGTAGCTCGAGTGGTTTGCTTCCACCACTCAACACTCAAGCTCCTTAATCAGCATTGACCATGAGAAACAGACCTTGGGACTCACTATGAGTGTATTGGTGTTAGCTTGCAGCACAATCTTCCATAGCCAGCTGAGAGCACATCAAATGCAATTTTCATGCAGAATATACCTCTGGCCAGCCTTCCATTGAGTGTTGATGCTTTCTCAGTGAAAGATATTAAATCATTAATATAGTCAGTCAGTGGCAGGTTCTGTCTATATTTCTGTGTCATGGCCATGTAGGTCACTGCAGGGACTTGATATTTTGTTTGTTCATGATCACATATTCCTAATCAATACAGGCCAACCAACTGAATCCAAAGCTGGAGTGAATGATTAGAAGGGACCAACAGTGCAGGGAGCAGGCGTAGGAATAGACTCACACTTCTCCCTGGTAGTAGTCGAAGCAGCAGCATGTGGCATGGAAACCAGGGCTCTGGAGAGCTTAGCACCAGGCATAAAACGAGTGCAAGGCTTTTGAGCCCTAGGCAAATCAAATCCACTTTGATGTGCTAACCCTGAGGTATGCCCACAAACTGCCCATCACTTGAGGGTGTGAAGGTACAAAGTTGCAAAGCTCGAACTAGTCAGAAATGTCAAATACATTGACTTAACCTTGTTAACGTTACCTCAAGGTAAAACATAACCTTGAATGGAGAAGTAGATATTTTCTTACACATCATTTTTAAATTATCCTGAGTGTATTTATTGATAAGTCATGCTTGTTTCAGTAGCAGGCCAGCCTTTAAAGAACATTTTGCGGAATACAGTTATTTACTTTCTTGCTGTGAGTTTGCTGATAAGGTCTGTCTTTCAATATTAAGCTTCGGCCAGTTAGCTTAGCATAAAGATTTGAAACAAGGTTTGTCTCCGTCTATCTAAAGATCACTGTTTAATGGGGGGTTGTGTGGTGGACTTTTGTTTAGATGGGCATGATAACTTCTCGGTGTAGCTGGTTATCTGGTGATCTCTAACCCTACCCTCATAATGATGACAAACAAGATATATTGTGTTTTATTAGTAAGCTTCGGATAGGTTAGCAGGCATATGTTGATAATTCTGGGTAGAGTGAGACCAACACAATCCCCCTGTTTCCAGTCTGCTGATGTGCAGTGTTGTGAAAAAGAATTTCCTCCCCAGGGACAATTAATTCTGACTAACAAACCAACTAACTTTAAGCTAAGCCAAGCTAAGATGGGCTAAACTAAGCTCACCATCTGCTGGCTGAATTTTCCTATTTATCTTAGAACCATGAGACTGGTGTCAATCCTCTCATCTAACTCTTGGCAAGAAAGCAAAGTGCCAAAATGTTGAACATTTCTTTAGTTTAATGGCCATATCACGGTGCCAGTGGTGCACACTAAGGCTCCAACTAATGATACTTTGATTATCGATTCATCTGCATATTATTTTGAATGATTAATTAATCATTTGTCCAAACAAAGGTCAAAAGATTCTTCATTTAATGTCACAAATGACAAAGAAATGCATCAAAACTGTTTATTTAAGATGCTGGAACCAGGAAGTGTTCAAAATGTTTGCTTAATTGTCTTTTGAGTGATTAAGCGATTATTCAACTTATGGTTTCAGCTCTGTACACATAAACGCACATTACATATTAAGGGATGCAGTTTCCTGGAAGACAATGAGAACAGCATGGGGTCCTCCCCTACCCTCCACCTGTCACACTACGCTGTGTAACCAGGTGGGATTTGAGTTGGCAGGGGAAGACTCATCTTGTGTGAAAGGCAGCAGTAAAAAAAAAAAAAAACACCTATGTGTGATGACAAGTTTCATCGGGGGTCTCTTTGGGCTTTTTTTTTTTTTTGAGAACATCAGAAATGAGCTTACTTCCTGTGGCTTGTCCTGTTGACGTCTTTCTCACGTTCATCAGCCAGTGTCTCTCTTTCATACCCCCTTTTTTCTCACACTCCCGAGTTTCCCGCTCTTTTTTGATTCACAGACAACACCCAACCCCCTGTCCTTGGTTACTGCCTCTATTTCCCTCTCTGTGCCTCAGTGGGAAACTCTGCCTTCCCTGTCAGTCACCTTGTAGGTTGGTCCTCTGTGGATTTTGTGCAGACAGTGGGGTCGGCTTTGAGGGGAAGGCTTAGTACTTGATTTGCAGTCGCTCCCCATAGTACTCAGTTCATTCAAGAAACCGGCTGACAATAGCCAACCCCCATCTGCAACTCCAGCCACCCATAAGGCTAACCATTGGCATAGTGTTGCAGGTTTCTATGGAGAATGCAGTTTGCCGTTGCTCTTTGGGCCCATTGTATTCAGGAGATTTACCCAATTGCCTTAATTTTACTGAGGAGGCAAAAAAAAACCATTCTCTTGAGTTTTCATGTGGGATACTTTATTCCATGCTATGAAATAAATCTAACCAGTCTTTGGCAATAATATTTGATCAATCAAAAAACTAGAATCTACAGGGAGCTGCTGTTATAATCCTCGAGTCTCAGTGTGTGATCATTGTAGGTATTCAGCTTCTTTTTTATGAGCAGTTAATTAATGCTGTCAATGATATTCACTATTGTAAGTTGAACAACAAAGTCAGTGTTATATATATATTTCTGAATAATTAGAGCATCCCTGTCTCCAGGCTTTATTTGGAACGTAGCAGGTTGTCATTTATGACTGTCCTTATTTCTTTTGATGTTGAACCTGCATGTTTACTTGTTGTATTATCACAAAATGGGACTTTTGCTGTGACAGTATTTTCAGATATCTTGATTAATCATGCTTCATTTCATCCTTTTTAAGTTTTGATATACATTTCGGTGCCAAAATTTAGCCTGGGCAGGTGCTGCTTGATGTAAAATCTCTACTGATGTATCACCATTCCTGTTTTTTTTTTTTTTTTTCTGATTTCTGACCTACATTTACCTGCTCCTTAAATAGGATGAGAAAGTGTTGTTACAGCTCAGCGCGTCAGTGAAGTTTTTATCCAGCACATTTGCTGTCTTGAAGCACAGTCTGTATTGTGAACCCTGACGCCCTGTTCCTCATGTTTGCTAGGAAGTCTTGATCATGTGTTGCTGGAGTGGACTGAAAGAAAAACCGCTGGCTGACACATGCTGCTGTCAGAGTCTGGGGTAGACGGCAAACTCCTGCGAGTGGGCTGGTTCGACAGAGTGGAAAGTCGAGGGATGGAGTGTGTGTGTGTTTGTGTGTGGAGGAGGAGGAAGGCTGGAGGTTGTGATGTGTCACAGAGATTAGAAGCTGGAGCAGCCAGACCACACTCCTTTTCTACCTCCGCCTCCTCCTCCTTCTGCTTCTCCCCTTCCTGAGATCTGTTTTTTGGGGAACTGCGAGGGGCTCATTGTAGGGGGGAGGTTATGGACAGGAAGAGAGGGAATTGGAAGGGGAAGTCGGCGCATTTTGTTTTGGGGGCTCACAGGAGAACAGAAGTTTGTCTGTTTATTAGTGGCAGAGGATGATTGCAAATATCTCTTATTTTTCCAAAGAGTCTTGAAATGAGGAGCGTTAAGATGGTTAAATAGCTGCTGCATTTCAGTTATTCTCCCACATATGAATTAAAGTTAGAATTTGTTGTGGTTTGATTAAAATATTTCTCAGCTGATTGTAATTAAAAATGACGCCCTGATTTTTCGTGTTTAGTTTTAACAGTGACAAACGAAAACCAGAGGGAAAGTCTCCGTTTTATCCATCTCCCAATACATTATTCAGACATTGTAATTGGCTGTCTCTTTGCCAAACATCAAGTGCACTTTACCGCTCAATGAGCTCACTACTTGATATTGTCAATACCATGAAAAAGAAGCTTCTTCAATGCTTCTGTGAAGTTTAAAGTCTGCTCAGTCTGTCTCTGGCTTTTGTTCCTGGCCTCTATTCAGGTTGTAGAGGCTTTTGTGTATGTCTGTAATGAACAAAACCCAACGTGTCATAGTTAACTTGGATAGATGAGCTGAAAAATTTTAAAAATCAAACTATTTAGGGACAATTCAATTTTTAATGTGGGATATAGTCCAAATGAAGTTTTAAGCACACAGGGACTAGGACGGTTGAATTAATTGCCATTTAATCAGTTTGAGTAATTTTTTTTAAGGGAAAAAAAAAGAAATCTAGTCACTGAATATCTTTGGGCTTTGGACAAAACAACTCATTTCGATGTCATTGCAGGCTTTAAGAAACAGTGACATTTTTTCACATTTTTGGGACGTTTTATAAATAACTAATCGATCTAACGAAGAAATTATTGGCAAATTAATTGTCAATAAAGGTAATCATAATTTGCAGCACTGATATTGCCTTGGAAAGACGTTTATACAAAACAAACACTTGCGAGAAAGATATGTGATGGAGACTTTTTTTTTTTATAGTTTAACAATAAACTTTGTCTAAAATGACATCAGCGCACTGAAACCGTTACAGTTAGTTGAAAAATTAAAATATATCACAACCCTCTTTTTCTCCATAAGAATCTATAAAAACAAGAGTTTTAACATATGCCTCTGACGATATATCTGTTGTCAGCCAATATTGGCCAATAATAACGGACAAATGAGCCTCTGCAAATAAATCTCTACATAATTAATTCATGAATAAATAAATTCCTCATTTCCACTTTTTCAAGTAAGGTATTTTGGTTAAGATGTTGACATGACAGTTGCAGTAATCTGAGGATCACCTTGTTTTGGTACTTATTAGTTTATTAGAGTGCATGTAAACTCTGAGTGACAGAGCAGCCATCCTGCCCAAGTCAACATTAAAAGTCAACAACTCCTGGCCCCCGTCCACTGTTCCACTCGGGCCTGACTAGCAGGACTTGAGGACAGAAGGTTCCATTTAACCAGCTGAGCAGAATCTGCTGGTTGGTCTGACAGAGTGAGTACTGAGTGTCTTGAGTGAATATACGTGTGTGTGTGTGTGTGTGTGTGTGTGTGTGTATCCATCCACCAGCTACCTGTGTCAGTAAGACTGTTCGGCCTTCTATGATGCCACTGAGTCATAACTGGCTTCTCACTACAGTCGATTCCTCACCACGTCCAGATCCCTCCACCAGCTCCAGTCCTGCTCGCTCAAAATATTTCTGTCACGTTCTTTACTTCGCTCTCTTCATTCTCACACATGCGCTCAATCATGGTGCCTCAGGTTCGCCCGGAGGGGGGATTTCAGCTTGTTTGTGTGTTGTTGTGACTGACCAGGCCCTCGTCAGCCTGATGGCGTGCGGCTGCCTGCTGTTATTTATCCGTGGCAGAGAGTGGCATCGACTCCCATGGGTGCAGATGCAGCACTCTCGAGGTTGATGAGACAGTTAGGAGGAGTCCGACTGTGTGTGACGTGCATCAGTCCTTCCTTGCCAGCTATCAGTCTTTCTGTGCGTGTGTGTTTCTAGGTTCTGCCTGCTGTGACTGACGCCATTGTGCCTCGCCACTGAGCACTCGCCCTGTTCCCACAGCTCAGGCCTCTCAGGATTAGAAACACAACAGCTGTATTGTGTGTGCGTGTGTGTGTGTTGCTGTGTGGGCCTGTATATGTGTGGACATGTGCACTCGTTAGCAACGTGTACGTTTGCAGCGATGTGGCTGAGGGGGTTAACAGGGACTGTATGTCAGCCGAGCTTCTCAGTATCCAGTTATTCTGGCCCGCAGCCGGCTGTGTACAGTGTGAGTGTGTTGTGTTGGAAAGCAGCAGAGTGGAACGAGTTCACATTTCCTCAGATGCTTCTGAAAAATATTCATGCGCTAAGGAAGACATCACAGTTATTGGTGTTATTTAGTACTTATTTGATCTATTTATTCCAAGTGCACTGTTGCAGTGATGCCTCACTGGCTGAACGATATTGCTCAGCTTTGGTTGGAATTAATTGACTAAATTCAACCCTTGTGCTCGCCTCCAAGACTGCCAGTGTAACTTATTTAATTATACTTGCTGCGCATACCACAGATTTGCATGTGAATTATTAAGGGGTGCTTCAAAGCTTCTTTCATAAAGTTGACATTTCATTTCTAAGTCAACATTTTAATTCTGTACAACTTTTTTTGTTGCAGAGTCGCAGATAAAGGTTAGGCTAAAATGTTGTGCTTCAGTCCAAATTTTTCATGGCTTTTAACCTTTTTAAAAACATAATTTTCGTTATGGTAAAAAAAACAAAACTATTTGCTCTCCCTCGCATGCAAATGAAAGTGCATACCTGTATTAACAAGGTGGTCTGACAGCAGTCTTGCAGCATAGATATACATTTATAAAACCACAGTAGCTGGAAATTTGTTATGGCCTTCACACTATAATAGCAAATTACTTAAATCACTACTAGAGCTGCAACAGTTTGTTATTTAAGCGATTGGTAGTTCAAAGAAAGTTAATAGGAAACCATCTTGAGTATTAATTCATCATTTTGGGCATCTCTCAAGCAAAAATGTCAAACATTAGCTGATTGCAGCTTCTTAAATGGAGGGATTTCCTGTTTTTCAGTGTCATTTATAATATTAGAGAAAGAGTCTTTTGGTTTTGGACTGTTCGTTGGATGAAGGAAGCAATCTGAAGAAGTAATTTTTGGTAGCGGAAAATAGTGATTTCTCACATGTTTTTGTGACTAAACGATGTATCTTTGAAACTGTGAAAGTACTTGGAAGATTATTCAATAATGAGAAACAGTTAGTTACAGCTCTAGTCTCTACAAAAATCATATTCTGTAACTGAACTTGCTCGGCCCTCAGTGCTCTTTTTTTTTAATCTGACGAATCACTTCATTCAAAGTAAGGTTTTCTTTTTTAAGGGCAATGATGGCATAAAATAAGACCTCAGATATTCAAAGCTTTCAAGGAAATCTGTATAAACTTAAAGTGAAAAAAAAATAAAAACATTACCTTTAGTGCAGCCCTTGAATTAGCTCAGTCTGTTTGGACTTGACAACTGAGGAATCTGAGGAAAGAGAATAAGACTTTTTATTTATTCTTAAATGCACAGTTATACCAGAGCTGCATGTGGATCAAATTGATTAAATTCAGAAAATGCTGATAAGAAATGATAATATTTACCGGACTGTGCTTCAGCAGCACCATAAAGGCATGTCCAGCCTTTATTACTACGTTATACATGTCTTGGAGATTTGCTCAAACTGTAAAAGGCGCCAAAGCCAGCAGACTTGTGTTAAAACTGATCCGCCAACAAGAAGTGGAGGAATATGTCCAAAAGCAGGGTTGCCAGCTTAACCACACAAGCGACACACACAAAATCAGAAAACTGAAGCTGTGTATTCAGCAAAAAATTGGCAAAAATATGTGGAGCATATTGGGCATGCTGCTGGACAGGGGGAAAGTGGATTATGTTGTAGGAGTAGTTTGAGAAGTTTCTACGAATGTTTTGTTGCTGTAACGCTGCCATGAAACCATGTTACTATTGGAATACAGTGTATGTGACATAAATTCAAACTGACGACAGAAGCTGTCCTATGAAAGAGAAAAATACAAACGAGCCACCCCTCAAGCCTGAAGGGTTTAAGGATATGAAGGCACAAGAAACAAACAATTCTTCTAGACATTAAATGAGGAAAATGGCTTTAATGCAAGTTAACATGAATCACTTCACACGTGATTGTGCATCCCTCATATTAAGTGATTGTCCTTGATAAATGCACACCCCATACTGCTTTTAGGCTTGAGTTCTATATTTAGTAATAGTTCATTTTTCAGTTGCTGTGAATGAAAGAAATTGCTGTTGCTGTTGCTTATCTTCATAACAGCAGCTTGTGTAATGATAAGCCAGCACCAGACTTGGGTCATAGAATGAATGACTTACTGCACAATAAATGGTAACAAGGACGCTTAAGCTACTCGTTCAGCTGGAGTCAATAAGCCCAAACCTCAAGTGGCAATTTCCATCAACAGTGTGACTCGGGATTGTCGCACGTTCACAAAAACACACTAATGGAGTTGATTTTAATCACGGTCGAGGAGGGTTTGCCCTCCTCAGTCGTTTTTCACCGTCTGAATGTACAGGCTGAGGAAATGAGAATCATACACGATAGACAAGGGGGGGGGGATTACATCTGCTGTCTTCTGTTTGGTAAAGCATGTCCTTCCTGTAATTATCTGAAAGTGCGCGCACACACACACACACACACTCTCAGTGCGACATATTTCAACAAGTGGAGGTTTCCATGAACCCTCGCACTCACTGTACACGGATCCGATAAGCCTTTTGATGTGTCTGTGCAGATTTGTGGTTGAGTTTTCACTATTTGTCATAGTCAAATAAAACACGTCACCTTCCAACAGCAGAGTTCATTGCATCCCTGACGCGTTCTTCATTAGTATTCTGCATTTAGTCTTGAGGATTTGGGTGTTCCTGTAAACTCATGCAAGCATCTTCATGTGTTAGAGGTTGTGCAGCTTCCCAAACACACCCACCAACAACCAGACAGTTGGCAACTATCAGACAGACCTGCCTAAATGTGCTAAAGCTTGAGACTGAAGTACTCTGCTTTCCCCGTAACAGTTAAACCTCACTCTCTGACCCCCTTGTGCCTTTGGACAAACACGATTGTTATGTCTGATTTTGGAGCAAACAGTTTCCAAGAAGTGCAGATAACAGGGAGGTGTCCGATGTGTTGCCAAATTATCAGGATCGGGTTGGCTGTTCAGAAAATCCTTCAAAAACACATGGCTGGTTGATTTTCAACTTCACAGCATGTTGCCTGCCATGCGCGCGATGTTGTAAGGTCCCATCTGTGTTCACAGCGAGCAGTCATCACCACAGACAAATGCCGAAGCCAAAATGATTTTTCTTTAGCTGCAGGCTGCTCTGATGGTCGTTATACTATATACTGGTTTAATTAATAAAAACTAACTGTACTGCATGCAAGAAGAAATCCTCAAAAACATTTTTCCCCCCCACACAAAAGTTTTTTTTTTGTTTGTTTTTTTTCCGCAAGCAAAGTCAAGTTTTAGACTATTTTAACCTTTTCACATTTCTGGCACATCCCATGGAGAGACGTTTGCCCTTGAAGAAATATCAAAGTTTCTTTGCACGCAGAGAGAACCTAAATAAGCCACCGTCTCAATGTCTCAAAGCTTTTCTGCAAGCGACAGAATCACCCAGAGGTCTGTCATAATCGCAGGAAGCCAAAGAATGCAGAGGCAGGCCAGCCAAATATCATGGCGATGGGGCCAATGTTTTGATGAGTCCCACACAAGTTGTTTGTTTTGATGCCCGTTTGCATCTTGTCAGATTGCCACCAGCCAAACACAAATCAGGACAGCGGGTGGTGGGTTAGTGTGTGTGAGCAGGCACTCTTGGCCGCGGAAATTGCGCTGTGTCAGGAATAATTTGTTGGTGCGACTTAAGAATTTATAGCAGTTTGTCAGTGTGCGTGTGTGCGCCCGCTTTTGAAAAGAACCAGAGTGTGTGTGGTCCTGTATTTATGCGAAATGCCAAAAGTATTTACTCTTTGTATAATATGGGAAATATAAACCCATTCTATCAGGATGTCTGCGCAAAAACGACACCACAAATTACTGTATGTCTTGTGTGTGGGTTTCATACTGAAACCAAACCAACTGGCTGCATGTGTTTGCGTGTGCGCAAGTGGGTGTAACACAAGAACTTAAGTGTGTGTGATATGTTTCTTTTGTTTGCGTAAAGTTTTATTTTTTCCCCTCCCTGTGACACCCTGTCATTCTTACCATACTTCATCCACTACTGAATTGAGAAGCTTGGACTCAAGGATGCTTCGCTGTGTGTTCCTCTGTCCGCGGTGGCTCTGTGACTCATGCTGAATGGGAGCCAGTTGCCAGAGGCAGATGAAAGCCGGAAAACACCAACCCTGCCCACTCTCTAATCCTGCCACTCCCTGCTAACCTCCTCTTACTTGCCAGGACCATCACAGGACAGAAAAAAAAGTTCTCTGGATAAGGGAAACCCTGATTTCAAAAGCAATCCAGGCCCTCCAAAAAAGAAAATATCAGAAGACGAGGAAGAAGATATTAAAAAGCCTTTATTGTTTGGGCTAAATCATTAAAAGGGCAGTAATTAAAACATGTTTTGACCATCAGGGCTTCATAAGGAGAATCCTCTTGAAGTTTGTATCAAGGGCTTCTTCAGTGAATTCTCTCTGGAAATTGTCTGAATGAGAGCATTTTTCAATCTGTGCTAGACAAGCTTGTTTCTGTAGCCTTAATAAAGATTTACCAGAATATCTGTCTTCACTCTTTTTCTCACTTACCTCACAAGTTCCACTGAGGGCCCCCGAGGGAATTACCATAACAAAAGTTTGTGTGCGCATAGATTTGTGCGAGAGGGACAGCCGTGGCACGGATTCCAGACTTTCCTCTCGTTTTCATCATTTGATCCCAGCGGGGCTATTTCAAACACGAGGCCCTCAACCTCTCCGTCATCTCGCTCCGTTAGCCTCCATCTACAGCCCACCAGAGGAGAAACAGAAAATGAGAGCGGGGCAGAAGGTGCATACTTCCAAAGACTGACTGTAAACAAACATGTTGTCTGCCATTACCTCACAGAAGGTTTCTGTTCTGGTGTTGGGAGGTTTTTTTTATGAACTTCCCCTCAACAGGGCCCTCAACTCCAACTTCACCCACACATGTGCACCTATGAGTCAAATTGGCGATGAATCACACTCAGCTATGACTCTCGTTTATCAGTGACACATTTGGGACAGTTTTTTTTTTTTTTTGGTAGCGAGTGCTGTTGAGACACAATGAGACAGTTGAATAAAAGCAAAAAACACCATGGGCTGGAGGGGGATAAACATAGTAACACTTGCCAGACAAATGACTGAGTCTCATCTGAGTTTTCATGTAAAAACAAAAGTAAAACTATGGATGGCATCATAATTGTAATTGAAACATCGCATTGGCACAGGGAATCCATTTGTATTGTCATGTGTGATGTGGAGGGCAAGCCTCAGCAGAGCCAAAAACATCCCTGACACGAGTTGTGGCACATTAAGTTGAGCAGAACAGAACTCGCTGTTTCTGGATCAAAGTGACTCATGTCTGAGACATCTCATGGTCTTTTTGTGTGTGAGCATGTGCAGTACGCTGCTTTTTCAGGAAAAAAAGTGGACACAGTAAGTAGATTGCCAGATACATGCTCACACACAATGTTGTCCTGTATGGGTCAATTCGAAGAGCATTTAACACATTTAGCAAGTTATTTTGTTAAGAGCTGGTGATATTTAATTAATTTTGAGCTGTTGAATTAATTATGATTTCATTTTTAAGAAAAAAACATTTTTTTAACTATCAGCAGCATTCATCAATCATCTGTCATCTTAGAAGGAAACTAAAGTTATATTAAAGAGTTTTAGTGACAAAATTACATTATTCAGCTCTTTCATATTAACCTCTGCCAAGGAGGTTTTTGCCCATGTCCATTTGTTGCTTGGTTGATTTGTTTGTCAGCAGGATTACACAAAAAATACTGATCAGATTTCCACTGTTGGGCCTTGGCGGAGGAATGCGCTCTATTCTAGTTTTAAATGTGGCAGTGATTATGTTTGTGGCATTATTTGAAAGGCAGAACTGCAGTGGATCATCACGAGCATTTGTTTTACACTATAAATTTACTTCTTCACTCTGCTGCACATATTGGTCTGTGCACCTTAGTCATGTGTGTGTACCGTTTATTTTCGTTATTTGTGTTGGTCCTTGTGTAACACCCGTGTGCTGTTGTTTGCTTTAGAGTTGTTGCCCCATGACACACTTTTTTTTTTCTTTTTTCTGATGGGCGTCTTGTTCATTTTGGAAGTGGTTTAATTCCCCTGATACATCTGTTACTATCTCTGTGCTTCTCTCAAATCATATTTAAAGTGCTTGTTTCATAGAAGTGTGACAGTGTGTTTTCATTGAGGGTTTTAGTGGGTGTGTGTGTGTGTGTGTGTTAGTCTTGTATAATGTTTAACACGTTGAAGTGAGATGTGTTTATTTTTGGTGGTTCCCCTACACAGCATCTTATCTTGACATTTGGAATTTCACTGTTGATGTTGTTTCCACCCTCAGGCACTTGTTGCTTTGTTGTCTACCAACCCACTGACAGAGTTGAAGGGGCAGAATAGAAAGTAGCTTTTTTTAATCAGCTGGAATCATTCACTTCTAACTTTTCAGTAATGTCAGTGTTTCTCTTTCGTAAAGAGAGGCCAGCAATTAATGTTTTTTGATGTTTACGTGTTTTATAAATAAATATACATCTTGTCTTGGTGTTATAACATACGTTAAATATACAGTCTAATGGAGAACATTACAGTATCTGTGATGAGCAAATCTCTTTCAGTGTCAGTCTGCGATAAATCATCATATATTAACACATCATGTTTAATTGAAAATGGCCTGAGTCTGATCTACACTACATGTTATCTTTAACATATATCTCCCTCTTCTTGTTCCCCTCTCAGGAGCCGTTGGGGCCCAGTCCCTATTCGCCATGCCTCGGCGGCCTGGCTATGGCACGATGGGGAAGCCCATCAAGCTGCTGGCCAACTGCTTCCAGGTGGAGATCCCCAAGATGGATGTCTACCTCTACGAGGTGGACATCAAGCCTGACAAGTGCCCACGGCGAGTCAACAGGTAGGCTGGACCCACTGAATAGTTTTATATCTTCTCACCTATTACATTTATAAATGTGCATTTAGCTGATGCCTAATATGGAGCATCTTGCAGTGAGCGAGCACACAGGGTTGTAGACTCCTGTTGAATAATAAATGGGTTGAATTTAAAGATTTGTTTGCCGATAACTGTTGATTTAACATTTTTTGAAGTCTTAAACATGTGTTTTGAACCTCAGTCTGTGTGTGTGTGTTGTGCAGGGAGGTGGTTGACTCGATGGTGCAGCACTTTAAGGTGACAATCTTTGGGGATCGGAGGCCAGTCTATGATGGAAAGAAGAGCCTCTACACAGCCAACCCACTGCCTGTGGCACCCACAGGGGTGAGCTGGGAAAAGACAAATACACACAATCCTAACAACCTCTCACTGAATGCATTCGCCTTGATCTCATCATTGCTGTCTTGTCTCACTCTCTACCTTTATTCACCCCCCCTCAGGTGGACCTGGATGTTACTCTACCAGGTGAGGGAGGGAAAGATCGCCCCTTTAAAGTTTCCATTAAGTTTGTGTCTCTGGTCAGCTGGCACATGCTCCATGAGGTGCTGACTGGCCGCAGCATGCCTGAGCCCCTGGAGCTGGATAAACCCATCAGCACCAACCCGGTGCACGCTGTGGATGTGGTGCTGCGACACCTGCCCTCCATGAAGTAAGCTCCAAAGAGTTACAGGCTACTGTCTTCACAATTTTCTCTGCGAGCTGGGGGTCAAAAGGTAGATCATTAATTGTTGTTATTAGATAATTGAGAGATGATGTTAGAGAATCCTAAGGTAGCAGTCTTATTTATCCTTACATCATCTTCAGTCAGCAAATAAAGCCTGAAAGATAAAGAACACATGACCCCTGTGATCCTCATGTAAATACTATATGTTTGTTTTGTCACAGCGGCACCATTATCAGCACTCTGATCCCAACGGAAATCAAACACAGCTTATGTGGGCTCTCTTGACCTCATACCATCTTCCACTCGCTATCACTTTCTTAAGCCTCGGCAAGAACCCAGTCGGACACAATATCACCACGACTTTATGAAACTGTCTTTCAAAGCATTATTAAAAAGTGGTGATATGGGCACCTTTCATTTTTCTCTGTTCGCAGCCAGCGAGGGAGCTGTGGTGCGGTGGCATCGTGACACAATGTCAGTCGAGGATTCGCCAAGAAAAATGTATCCCATGTGTAATTATTAATGCATCGCCTGAGCAGAGTAATAAGAGGACGCTGGGGCCCGGCGGTGTCACCACCTTCTCATTTCACCGATGTAGTTTCAGGCCATATTGAAGAGCAGCTGAATGTGACACTGTATAAACACATTTTGACCTACATTCTCAATGCAGGATGTGTCAACTAATCTTACATTTCCTGTCATCTTGTGTGCCTCCGTGTTCTCCTCATTCTCACCTTGTCCCTTTTTTCAGCACCTTTGACTTTTTTTCCCCCACATTATCTTTCCTGCCGTCAGCCGCTTTGCTTTATTCTCATAATTGCTGCTTTTTTTCCCCATCCAGGTACACTCCGGTGGGTCGATCCTTCTTCTCGGCTCCAGAGGGCTATGACCATCCCCTGGGAGGTGGGAGGGAGGTTTGGTTCGGCTTCCATCAATCTGTGCGCCCAGCCATGTGGAAAATGATGCTTAACATTGATGGTGAGAGCCACATTCTACCTTGTATTTATTTGGCTGTGCTGGCGCCTTGGGGCTTCAATATGGCTTCAGTGTAGATACAAAAGCTGTTGTTTGCTCGTGTTTGCTAATGCAGCTGTCCATGTTTTAAAAAAAAAAAATGATAAAAAGACTCACATTCGCAAGATTCACTATGTTTTCACAAAGAAAAACACACACAGAGAAATTGTTCATCTGTTCCTCTTTCCCAGCTGGGGAAATGAGATTTTAATAATTAAAAAGGTAGATTAGACTGAGATGGAGGCTCCATGATACATGCTATTTTTAGATATTTGTGCATGATCAGTTAGCCTTCAATGATGTTATGTTTGAGGAAATTTAATAGCTTTATTTAACATAAATCTAACTTGTCTAGCTGTCACACTGATGAGAAAGCTGCTTAATTGTCTTGCAGACCTGATTCAGCTCCATCTGAGGCTTTTTCTTCCTTGTGGTGCTTTTTTATGGGCTTTGGATTTTGGGTCTTTAGAAATCCCAACTTGAAGCTCTTCTTTCATTGCTTGTAAAGGCTGTTGAATGAGTTAAGCTTTACATGTGTGATGGCAGCACTCCCATCCTGACATCACGCATTATTGAGTTGTTGACCAGTTTGTCAGAACGGAGCCAAATCGGCTGGCTGAGAACCAGTTTTTCGGAAAACAAATGAAACGGTTCAAGATGCAGTTCGGTAATTGGCTTCTGCTCTTTGTCAGCAGGAAAAAAAGTCTGTTTGTTGACCTGGAATAGTGAGCTACGATTTCAGTCTGTCATTATTTGTGCAAAATAATAGGCGGAAAGTGTGGTGGAGAATGTGTTTGGCCATATGCACACCGCAGGAGGTTGTTGGAGACCCAAGGATCTTGGAGGAAGGTGGCTTCTTGGCTGGATGGGAACTGGCTAGTCGGTTGCTGTGGAGACGGAGGGCAACTAGTGTGTGTGTGTGTGTGTGTGTGTGTGTGTGTGAGCCTGCATGAGCCTGCATGAGTTAGACTGGTGGGTGTTGCTGGGGTCAGGAGGGTAGCTGTGTGGAGCATTTCCGTGAGACGGCTTTTGTTTTGCTCCGAGTGCTTGAAGCCTCTGTCTGTATTTGAACCTCTCCCTCTCCACTCTCTCATTCTCTCTTTGTCCCATTTTCCCGCCTTCTCATCCCTGGAAATCAATTGGCCGGCTCAAGTCTCTTGTCTGCCCTCCAACAACAAACTAGAACTCCCAAGTGCTTTCTATCTTCCGTATGGCATTGTGTGTAGGCAAAGCCAACTGTTGAGCCTGTTTGAATACATGTTTGTATTCAACAGCTTATTTGAGAACAGCTTTAGTATTGTGTGATTAGACAGGTATATATCAAATAATTGTAATGACAGAGAAATGAGGACATTCAATTTCTCATTTGCATGAGTGAGTCACACAATCTTCCAAAAACACTGACATTACATCACAATGCGTGGGGAGAACAATCAAAAGTGATGTCACCTCCTTTTCAAAGGTGATCCAGAGGTGTAAGAAAGTCACATTCATTCATCTGACATCTTGTTAGTCACCGCTCAAGGAGAAGCGTCCTACATCACAACAGCTGAGCCAGATTATTCTTAAATCCTGAACACGACACTGTCTTCATCTCTCAGTGTCCATTTTGCTTTGTGTTTTGTCGAACCTGTTCTTGTTTTGTCTCTGACGTCTTGCTTTTTTCTGCGTCACCTGTCATATTTTAAATGTCTCAGTGCCTCAGACCTTCCACTTATTAAGAAAACGTATCGTATCAGAGTAAAGGGAACTGTGCTTCATGAATTGCACTTCCTGTGTTTAATGAGTGACCACGACATTATTGAGCATGGTAATCTGATTACACAAACATGGTGTGACAAAGCCTCTACAAGAGCTCCATAATGGCTACATTGCTCTGTCAAGAACACATATTCCACACCTGTGTTACAGTTCAGCTGGTGTTCATGCTTTTCCTTTGTTAGCTGCACGTCACATAAAGTAGGTACCGTTCTGAACACTGGGTCTTCTGAACACGTTGTGAGGATGGTCTTTGATTTCTCTGCACACTGCCAGACAACGTGTCCATTAACCTAAAATGTCAGACAGAATTTTTATTCTTTTCAGGCAGACTCAAAATGAACACCATCCAATTTAAACTGATGTAACTGCACTCATTGGCTAAGAAAAACAAGTTATTAGCGTTTAGTGAAGTGTTATAGTAAATTGTTGCTGTTTTTTGTTTTTGTCTCAAATGTCTTTTGTCCTTGTTTCATCTTGCAGTGTCTGCCACTGCCTTCTACAAGGCCCAGCCAGTAATCCAGTTCATGTGTGAAGTGCTGGACATCCACAACATAGACGAGCAGCCTCGCCCTCTCACAGACTCACACCGGGTCAAATTCACCAAAGAAATCAAAGGTAAATACGGGGATGTAAAATGTGCCTGCATGTGAGATGGAGAGCTCAATCAGATGAATGCAAGTGTATTATGTGCGTGGGCCAGAGAGAGAGAGTCTGAGCAGGAACAAACGGCACTCATGTCGCAGCCATTCACACACAGACACATGCTTAGTGCTACTCCAACACTTTATGTTATTCACCAGGTTTGAAGGTGGAGGTGACGCACTGTGGAACCATGCGGAGGAAGTACCGTGTCTGCAATGTGACCCGTCGGCCTGCCAGCCATCAAACGTGAGTCAGCCTCGCGGCGGGCGAAGGAACAGGGCGGAGTGTGTGGATGGGATGGGGGCGGGGAACGCGGACCGCAGAGGATGCGATCACCAATTCGGCGCCTAACAAACCAGATAATGGCTGACTCATCTGGCAACCAAGCGGCCAATATTAGTCATCCGTTAGTGAAGAAGCCGTGGTGTGCGGCTGCTGATTATTTGTGTTTGAGATCCAGAGTTGAAAACCCTCCTGTGTGTTGTCCTTTACGCAAGGCATTTATATCAACATATGGCCTTCAAAATGTGCTACCTAGCAACACTGTGTGAGAATTAGAGCTGTGACGATTAATCAGTTTGTGATTAGTTGTCAGCTATTAAATTATTTGCCATCAACTCAGATTTTTGAGTCACTTTTAGTGAAGATGCCAAATTCTCAGATTCAGATTTCTTGTGAAATGTTCTGGTTTCTTTTCTCTGTTACAGCAGTAAACTGAATATCTTTTCGACATTTGAGAATATAATCCTTGGATTTGGGAAACACTGACATTTTTCAGATGTTTCTGTAATTTTTATAGACAAAACAACCATAAAATGATAAAAAAACAGACAAAAAAAACCAGAGTACTAAGGGTAAATACATCTGATGGTATTTTAGTTGAGGTTTGACTGAAGATTGCATTAATAACACTAAAGCGTCATTAATGCGCGCTATAGTTATGATTTCATATGTGGTGTCTGGCTAACTTTCAGTTTAATCAGTCTAATTTAATTGTCCTCATTTGCAGTCTAGTTTCTGACATCCCTCTGTCTCTGCAGGTTCCCTCTACAGTTGGAAAACGGTCAGACTGTAGAGCGTACTGTAGCCCAGTACTTCAGGGAGAAGTACAACCTGCAGCTTAAGTACCCACATTTGCCCTGTCTACAGGTGGGCCAGGAGCAAAAGCACACCTACCTGCCACTGGAGGTGAGAGAAAAGAACAAGTTGCTATTTTTCAGTTTTTCTTGGGTTTCAATTTAAACACAACTCCGAGGTATGAAATCTGCAGTATCTCGTCCACTGGGCAGCTCTCATATGTGCCTGTGTATCAACCATACAAACAAAAAGCAGAGCAGCTGCAGAATGTCCAAAACATTTCTTTGCTGGTTAAACAATGACAAAAAAAAAAAAAGATTATTGAAAAAAAAAAATTCAAGCTTTTGCCCTTCTGGTCTTCTTGCAGGTGTGTAACATTGTAGCTGGTCAACGATGCATCAAGAAGCTGACAGATAATCAGACCTCCACTATGATCAAAGCCACAGCTCGCTCTGCACCTGACAGGCAGGAGGAGATCAGCAGGCTGGTGAGTTAAAAGTTAATGATTTAAGTCAGCAGTCAAGAGACTGAGTTGACTTGCGTTTTGTCAGTCGAATCACACAGGAGCAGTTGCACGCTGTAAACTTTACAAACAGAGTCTCAAAATGACCACAAACCACTAAACTAACTATGATGATGTCAGGGAAGTTGGCTGAACCACTTTTGAACCAGGCAGCTGTACAACCTCCTCTTCTGTCGTCCACTGGATTGACTTGGCTGACAGCTCCGTCCACAGACCGGCAAGAGTGACGCATAATGGTGCGCTAAGATTTTATAACTGACCGGAGAGCAGGACAAACACATCATTACTCCGTCGGACTATGTGGAAATCTGACAATATGACAAAGAAATAACATGTATTACCTCAAATCTCAAATATTCATGTTAAACAGCCAAAGCCGACTTGACTGACAAAATGCAGAGTGAGGTACAGTCTTACAGTGAACAGATAGTATTTGTGCATAATATACTCACCAATTTTTCTTCTAAAATGTGTGTACAGGGCCCTGCGCATTGTCACTTCTTTTTAGGTTTAGGTTATAATATGAATGGTTAAAATGAAGATGGCTCAGTTCAGTGACAGAATCTACGACTTTTAGCATTTTAGATTTCTACAGGTACAGAGAATGATTATGTTGAATATTTCAGTCGACATCAGTTTATGCTGATTTCACCGTGTGACATTTGGATAGCCAATCAATTGGAGACCCAACAGCTTTATGAAATGCCCTTGTTGCTAAGCTTGTCAACACTCTGTTGCCATGCTGCTTGTCTTGATATTAAATTGCTTGTTTTGTAATCACCTCTCCCAGATTCTCATTTTATATTGTTAACGGAGGCATGTCTGCATGCTTGTCCATTGCGTTTGGGCTACCCAGGGTCATCAAAATGCCGGTCATAATGGCTTTAATGTGTGTGTGTGAGGCTGATACAATGTCTACAGCACATTGTTTATGGAAAGATTGACAGACTGTGCTCTCCCTCTGGCCACTATCAGATTAGCAAGGCACATTTAGTACCCATGGTTGCCTTATTAAACCATGTCTCTCTATCTTTTCACCCAGGAGCAAAATGACTGGACTTGCTTACAGGAAATCATTGTAGACATCACTGTGGTGGCGTTTTCATTAAGACGCACGGTTGCTTGAAACTGACGGAACAGTGTGGGTGGAAAAGCAGAGGTTGAGAGACAGAAAAGGACAAAACAAGCAGATAAGCGGTGTCTGTCAGAACTACATAATGACTTGTATAATAAATTTGGATATCATGCCAGCTGGACAGATCATGAACCGTGTGCTTGCAGTAATTTTGGATTTCTTGGCATGTCACCTTTTTTTTTCTATCTACCGACATCATCAAGTAAAATTCATATCTATACATATGCCAGCATGTACGGAAGCAGTGCCTCATTAGGGTAACAATCATAGACATAAGGTCTGTCTAAAACAATGCTGACATGAACACCAGGAAGAGAGGCAAGCATTACAATTGCTGCACTGTGGTTCGTTCAGACAAGTCTGAGCTGTCTACCGACCTACTGATGTTGCTTTCTACTGTACAACATCTGAGAAATAACTGTCAAAATCACAACAGCTCACTGATGAAAGTCAACTTCTATATTTAGCAGATGCTCTTAAAGTTACAGTTGGATGTTTTTGGGGGAAATATGCTTTTCTTTTTTGAGATTTAGATGAGAAGAACAATGTCACGCTCATATTTGTCCATTAAAGGGGCACTATGTAGTTTTGGAGAAGAATTTCAAACTATCATATTAATGAGGTAATAATACAAACTTAGAAATATGGTGGCAGGGTCCGCCACGTATAAACAACGTAAAACAGTTTGAACTGTGTTCTCCTTTAAGGTCAGTTTATGTATCCAGTCATGAAATGAAGAGAGTTTGTTTATTTAGTTTGTTTAGGCATAAAAAAGAAAATCAGTCAATGAAGTTTCTTCCCCAAAACTAAATGGTGCACCTATTTAATATTAAGTTACAGCCTCCAGCTGGTTAGCTTAGCTCTGCTTAGCATACAGACTGGAGATGGGGAGAAACGGCTAGCCTGACTCTGTCCAAAGGTAATAAAATCTGACTGTCATTGATCGATTAGTCGCCGCTAAGAATTCCACCTATTAAATATGTATTAATCGGCAATCATAGTTGGGCACAAATGCATCAAAAAGTATGTTAGATTAAAATACAAGGTCTTTCAAGATTCAAGATTGTTATTAAGTGTATCAATCAAGTAATTAGATGTGCACTTTATCTGTTCTTTTAACTTTTAATGTAGCCTATACTAATTGACACTGACATGATCTATGCTCTATTGTTCAGTCTCTTCTACTTGAAAAGACGTCCAACATATTTTTTTTTATCAATTAATGATTAACTGATAACTGATTGTTAAGGCATACGACTGTCGCTTCAAGGAACTAATACAAATTTGCATCCCTAGTCAGCACCTCTATATAAAAATGAGCAATTGTCGAACATTTCCTTGAACCAAAGTGGGCCACAGTGAGTGACTCGCTAATGGCAGAACCTGACTATGAGTTGTGATCTTTTTTCCTCTTCATCATCGTGCTGTCATTAACTGACCCTGTGTCACATTTCCCCACCCACCACTTTCCCCGCAGGTGCGCAGTGCCAACTACGAGGCAGACCCGTTTGTGCAGGAATTCCAGTTCAAGGTTCGCGACGAGATGGCCCACGTGACGGGGCGAGTGCTACCCGCCCCCATGCTGCAGTACGGCGGCAGGGTGAGCACAGAGCACTTTATGGTACCCTTCCTTTAAATCACGCCCATTCTCTCTGTTTGTCTGACACGCTCTCCCCTTCCTCAGCCTTTGTTGAACTGTCTCTGAGGGGAACTAACTCATTGGCTTCTGTTTGTACTTCATGGTGTCAGTCTTTTCTTGTGGTTGAGTCTCAGTAGTGCAAACTGTTATTCTCTGAGAGGGACAAATATGTCCCTGTATCTGCAAGAAGGAAAACTTAAATAATGTTTGCCAAACACTTTGCCAGAAATATTAATTTGGCCATTTGAAATGAAGAAGACGTCGATTGAAGAGGTTTCCAAGTATTGGATAAAGAAGCAACTTACTGAGACTCAACCACAGCGACAATTAACATCTGTCTGTTGATCCTCTGTGAGGAGACACCTTCACTATTATACATTTGATGTATTACCAAGAGTTATGACACCATTATGAACATTGTGCTGTTTGTGATACACATACCAAATTGCATCTAACCTAGTTTAGATGCATCGCACAACTTTTGCAATAAAATGTAAGGTCACATCAAAACCACTTGATGATATTTGTCATTTACTTTGGAAGTCAAATGTTCCTCTGGTTGAACTGCATGTTTCCTCTTTTTCAAATTGTGAATTGATGTACAAAAATGAGTGTTAATACATTTTGGTATGGATGAAGAGTGTGTGTGGGTTCTGTGGGTTTTCAGAAAGAAAGTCTGCGTTTGTGTGTACGTGCGTGCGTGCGCACACACTTGTGTTGCTGCCCTCTCAAGTGTGAGTGTGTATGAACAGTATGACTGTGAGTGTTTGCCCACACAATCATGAGTACATGTGGTGAGACTGCAATGTTGTTTCAGAACCGCACGGTAGCCACGCCCAGCCACGGAGTGTGGGACATGAGGGGGAAGCAGTTCCACACCGGGGTGGAGATCAAGATGTGGGCCATCGCCTGCTTCGCCACACAGAGGCAGTGTCGGGAGGAAATCCTCAAGTATGATTAATCACAAATGTTCTTCCTTCATGGTCCTTCTCTGAGATTCTTTTTTCTTTGTGCTTTTCTTTGCCCCCTAAAGTATATTCAGAATTGTTTTAAAATACATTTGTTAGATCACTATTTAAATCACTGATCTGTTTTGCCTTTTTAACTAATTTGAAAGGATGTTAGAGGTTATTTTATTTGTATAAAACTAGCTTGCACCAGAAAAGCAGTGCATATTCATAAAGAATAATGACAACTATATTAGAGGCAGTTGAAAGGATTGTTTAAATCTGTAGTGTTGCTGGAACATTAAAAATTTACTCTAAAAACTGCAAACTGCCTTATGCTGCACTGCAGAGATATTCTGCTAAAATTCTGATGCCTTCATGAAAAAAATCAATGAAACTTTTAAATTTGATTGTTTGCATTGTAGAATCATTAAAAACATGGTCTAAACATTTAATTTGAAATGTAAAATCTCTGCTTAAGATAACAGAATAATGCCTGCATTAGATTTTATTGCAGTTGAAGCCAACATCCTTCCCTCCTGCCTCTTCCTCATGTAGGGGTTTCACAGACCAGCTGCGTAAGATCTCCAAGGATGCCGGAATGCCCATCCAGGGCCAGCCATGTTTCTGTAAATACGCCCAGGGAGCGGACAGCGTGGAGCCCATGTTCAGACACCTGAAGAATACCTACGCCGGACTGCAGCTCATCATTGTCATTCTGCCGGGAAAGACTCCAGTTTATGGTTAGCAAACTGCTTAAAAATGAATATTGTATTTGAATCCAGAGATGTGCTTGTGGTTAGAGACTGTGTGTGAAGTCTAATGCTGTTCTGGGACTGAGTGATGGTGCAATATACTCTCCTCTTCAGCTTCTCAAATAAATGTCAGTGCACTCTCTCAATATGGTTCTTTCACTTTGACAAAATGTTCTTTCCATTGCATTTTTTTTCTTTTAAAATGTTTTGTCAGACTGTTTTTACCTCTGTTTGTTGGTGAATCTGAAGGTGTTTCCAGGGATTTTGAGAAGAGAAAAGAGATTTTTACTTTATTTTTTTAAGTACACTGTTTCTCTTTTTTCTAACCGCCCATAGCGGAGGTAAAGCGTGTGGGAGACACGCTCTTGGGCATGGCCACGCAGTGTGTCCAGGTGAAGAACGTAGTGAAGACGTCCCCTCAGACCCTCTCCAACCTCTGCCTCAAGATCAATGTGAAGCTGGGAGGCATCAACAACATCCTGGTGCCTCACCAACGGTCGGTCATCATTTCCTTCTCGACACTCTCCCGTAGCAGTGCTGGTTTTATATTGCTTCTCATAGCTTGGACGGCTGTATTTTAATGTTTTTCTCTTTGTTTTGTCTCCCAATGAACAGACCATCAGTGTTTCAGCAGCCTGTTATCTTCTTGGGAGCAGATGTTACACATCCACCTGCTGGAGATGGAAAGAAGCCTTCAATCGCAGCAGTGAGTGTCTTCCTCATTTTCCACCTGACCTGTTGCTAAAATCTATAAACTTATCATGCCTGTATTTGACATCCACTGTTGATCACTGCTCCTCCCCTCTCTCTTCCAGGTGGTAGGCAGTATGGATGCCCACCCCAGCAGGTACTGTGCCACTGTGCGGGTCCAGAGGCCAAGGCAGGAGGTTATCCAGGACCTGGCCTCCATGGTGCGGGAACTGCTCATCCAGTTCTACAAGTCAACCCGCTACAAACCCACCAGGATCATTTTCTACAGGGATGGAGTTTCAGAAGGCCAGTTCAGACAGGTGAGCTCCAAACTCCCGTTCAGTTTTATGGGTCATAATTTAGATATGTAGATTTATGCTGCATTCTAATGCTCCATGTATCCTCCCACTTCCCAAATAAGGAAGTGGATCAGTGTTTACCTGTGTCAAGTCGGTATGTAGGAGTGGCATAAACTAAATATTTGAAGCAAAATGTTTTCTCCTTCTTCCTCAGGTGCTGTATTATGAGCTGCTGGCCATTCGTGAGGCCTGTATAAGCCTGGAGAAGGAGTACCAGCCAGGTATCACCTACATTGTTGTGCAAAAACGCCACCATACACGCCTCTTCTGTGCCGACCGCAACGAGAGAGTGAGTCCCCACCACTCCACACATGCTCTGTGACACGGTGATGGTGCCCATTAAAATCAGTACAGTGTGTTATGTGCTAGTCCGTATTCTTTTTTTTTTTTATGCTCTGTGCCAGCGCGTTAAGTACTCGAAATGGGTCTCCTTAATTACCTTTTGTTGTCAATTGGACTGTTCACCCTCCTAACCCCTGTAATTAGCTTCGATTAAAGCATTAGGGCCCAATGCAAGCGGAGAGCTCTGGAGTGGCTCTCAAGGCCCCAAGAGTGAGGCTCGGCTAGTAACAACCTTATATGCAGTGCAGTCACACCCATACAGAGCATTAGGCTCTCTAGAGCATTACGCTTTTAATTGGTTGATTGGGAAGCAGTTGGTAAACCCTTGCCTGGGTTGGTCCATCAACTCTCTTTTTTCACTTAGTGCCTTAAAAGCTTTATTTTCTGCTGCTCTTTTCCTGCATCTTCCATTTTCTGTTATTATTGTTGTCATGGATAAAAAATAGAGGGGGGAAAAAATAGTCCATTGGTATTAGACTGATTTTAAACTTTGCTCTCGCCAGGTTGGACGCAGTGGAAACATTCCTGCTGGTACTACCGTGGATACCGACATCACGCATCCATACGAGTTTGACTTTTACCTCTGCAGTCACGCTGGAATACAGGTCAGACTAACCTCTCGTCTTCATCACACCCTCTCTCACTAAAATCTGAATGACATAAGATGTCTGCTTTTGTAAACCGGAATCAGAAAATAAAGGAGAAAGGAAAGGAAATGCTTCTACTTATATCGTTTCTCTTTTGTCGTTACTGGAGATCTGCCCCTGGCAAACTCATTTTCTGTTAACAGGCCACTCGGGCCACTTCTTTTACACCAGTATGCTTCACAAAAAGGGATATAATATTCTACGAGACTCTTACCTTCTAATGATTCATCTTTTTTGAGTATACTTCCTCCCTTCTTTAAAAATAAAGCACAGTGAGGTTCCGCAGCAGCACTTCCACAGAAGCGGGTTGCTGAAACTAAGAATCTTTGAGCCAAGAACCGACAAACAAGACAACAGAGAGCGAGGCTCCAGAGAGTGCATTTTATGTCTCAAGTGTTTTTCATGTTTTTTCGTGCCTACTGTAGGGGAGAGTGAGGTGAGGGGTGTTCAGTTGGTTCCAATCTGTGACCCCACCACTAGATGCTACTAAATCCTACACACTGGAGCTTAAACTCCTAAATCACTTTTCCCTTGTTGTTATTCTTATCCTGAGGCACTGCAGTGGAGCGTTTACAGTGATGCATATTATACTTAGTTGTTGAAGCCACGTGAATGGTTATGTTTATTTTTTCACACTAAGATATAATTGTTTGACTATTGTCATTTTTTTGTTTCTTTTTTTAGCTCTTCTTTTATGTCTCAGTGTGTCAGCGAGGTTTCCTTTTTCTCTAATGTACTGTATCCTTAATCTGAGTCTATTAATAACACAAGTGTGTCATTTGTTTCCCCTCACGCAGGGCACCAGTCGGCCCTCCCACTACCATGTACTGTGGGACGACAATTGTTTTACCGCTGACGAGTTCCAGCTGCTCACCTACCAGTTGTGCCACACCTACGTGCGCTGTACCCGCTCAGTCTCCATCCCTGCGCCAGCCTACTACGCCCACCTGGTGGCCTTCCGCGCCCGCTACCATCTGGTGGACAAAGAACACGACAGGTGGGAAAAGGAGAGGATTTTTTAATCAGGATGTAAAGGATTGCCCTGTAAACCTAGCAGAATGTTTACTCATGTAGTGTATAAGTGTAAGGTACATGTAGTATTTAAATCTCACGTCACTTTTTGAATGAAATGTTGTACTTATCCTCCACTACAATTATCTGACAGCTTTAACTACGTGCTGCTTTACAAGTGAAATTTTTTCATTCAAAACATATGAAAATGTACAAAGTATGAGATTATAAATTAAGTTATAAATTGATTGATGATAAAATAATTAGCAACTGTTTTATTAGAAGTTAATACTCCAGATTATACTCAGAAACTTTTGCTATCGGAATACTTCCTCCACCTCTGGTCATGTGTAGTAACTGGTCGTCTCCACTCTGCAGCGCTGAGGGCAGCCATGTGTCTGGTCAGAGTAACGGTCGGGACCCCCAGGCGCTGGCCAAAGCTGTTCAGATTCACCACGACACCCTGAGGACCATGTACTTCGCCTGATCTACACCAACCTTCCCCAACCAATGCCACCCTCAACACACACACAGAAGACACACACACAGACACATCCATGCACACCTGGCTCGCCAGTCAAGGAGTCCTCATATGTGCAAGTCCCCCCCGCCCCCACGCCTAGTCAATCCGGACCTGACACTGTGCAGAGGAAAGCAGGGAGGAGGGAGGGAAGGAGGCACCCCCACACTGGACTGAGGATGCAAACGCTGCTTTAAAAACAAACAAGAGAGAAACTCAGCACTATTATGCAATATTAAACCAGCCAACTAGTTTATTTTCACCCTTATCAGGCTCCCGTATGTTGCCCCTCCTCCTGTTCTCCCCTGTATGTCTCCTTTACTTGTGGCCTAGTTTGTTTTTACTTTGCCCTTCCTTTGGCACAGTCATTCTTTATAGTCTACTATCTGCTCCTTTGCCATCTACAGTACCTCAAGTTAAATTTGAGCAGCAGCACTTTTACATTCTGTCAATTTTACTGTAGTTTGTTGTTGATTCTCCCCAGTGTTAGAAATGGGGGGAGCGGAGAAGGAAGGTTCAGACTCTGGAGTGGGAAAAGAGTTATTTCATTGGACCAGAGGTCCTCCCAATTGCCACTTTTATTCTTCCTTTTTTTTCCTCTTGTGTCTTCTGTTCTGTCACTTTTCTCAAGTGTATGAAATCACCAGTTGCTTGTACGGAGCAACATGTTCTTTTGAGCACACTGCCACCTGTTGGCGACGAGGTATACAATAATGCCCCCTTAAAGTCACAACGCAGAGTTGTTGTCTTGTAAGGTTTCCGATCAGTTTTGATTTATCTTTAGCTGTCATATTTTAACAGGGGCAGTTTCTATTGGCTGATATATCATTTGCTTAACTGCAGCCATCTATGAATTTCATTTAAAGTATAACACTGTTATTTAATTCTGGTTGTTATTTTTCTTTCTACATTATGTGAAACATTTTATGATTCTGACTTTTTTTTTTTTTAATCATGTAATCTTATGTTTTTAATCTTAGTAGTCGTAGTGCATTCATTTCCCTCTGTGCTTTATCTCACATTTCCCTCTCTTGACATTAAGACGGTGGGTAAATCGAGATTACGTCGATGGTTTCCTCTAGTGCAATAATCAGTTGAAACGAAGGGAAGAGGATTTTTGGGGACTTAAAGAACGGTTACACATTTCTTTTGAAAGTGAGCGTCCTTGACAAGAGAGAAGTTTGCCACTTGTGCGGCACTTTTAGTTGTCGCTCCTCTGTGAGACGATCAGTCGGCATGTTTTACGAGTTTGCCCTTGCTGTCGGACAAATGATGGTGCAACTGCAGCGTTGGTGATTTTCGTGTTTTTACTTGAATTGAAGGATGTTATGCGCCTCTGTGGTTTGTGAACACTTCATCAGAATTCCTGATTATCAGTTTGCTAATGAGGCTGATTTTCGTCTGACCGCAGCAAAGTGGAGTACAAAGGCCATAAAGAGGTAGTATTCAAGTGCCTGGTGGAAGTGTTAGATGGTCCAAAGCTGCATCATGGGGATCCTATGTCAGTGGGGTAAAATAATCAAAGAAGCATATTCCAACTAATGGACAGCATAAGATGGTTGAAAGTGAGAAAGTTTCACCGGTTGCCTCTTATTCTTCTGAACAACTGTCTACTGACTTTTCTATACATCTCATTCAAATCATCTTAAGATCAGTATATTTATTGTGTTGCCTGTTCAGCAGTGTTAACTGTTGGCTTTGCTTCAGAGCAGCGTTGAAGCCAAGCAGGCAGAGTTGTCTTTTTTTTTTTGCTCAGTCTTCACCAGACATGGATCCAGCTGCTACAGTGTGTTGAAAGGGCCGTGTTCATGGGCATGGAGTCAGCATCCTCTTGACTAATTGTTTCAAAACACTATTTTAGAGAGGCACAGAATTGGATTTTTGACTATATCTGATAGGCTGAAAGTTTTCAACTCAATCTGGCTGAACGGTGGTTGAAGAAAAGTCTCCTCTGTACTGAAAATAATTCTATATTATCCCTACTTTCACGTGAGGCCCACTACCAGATGCAGACGTATGTTTTTCAAAATGTACACAATCAGTCTGAGAAACAAGAAAATTACTTAGTCAGCAGTTTGCATTTCACGTGCATAAATGAAGAGTCATCTGTCACTGTAAGTTGAATTCTGCCACCCCCCCCCCCTTTTTGTTTTTACAATTCTGACTTTTTTTCTCAGAATTTTGAGTTATTTTCTCTATTCCAATTTTTTTTCCTCCCTATAATTCTGACTTCCTCTTTTCCTCAGATTGCCCTTCAGAATACCAACCTTTTTTCTCAGAATTATGATTTATTTTCAAGAATTCTGATTTTTTTTTTTCAAAACACTAAAAGAATTTTTTTTTTTTTTTTTTGCAGTGGCCCAAATCTTTTTCTGTATCAGCAGATTCCAATGACGCTCCTATATTCCTTTGCATCCCTAAATTGATATGATTGAAAGAAGTTGGGACTATGTTCAATTCCATGTCTATGTAACCGGCCCAAAATTGCGACTGGCTTTCAGAACAGCACTGAGGAGTTAAGATAGTGACTCAAATTTGCAGTACCTGTACCAACTGACTGTAGCTCGGATATTCGTACAACAGTCGACACTTGGCTCCTTTGTGCCTCTGAAGCTCGTTCGGGAGGTGTTTGTTAAAAGTTATCTGCACTAAAAGAAGCTGTGTTTGGGGAGTAAACACAGGTGTGGTGCTACTCTGTCTGAATTAGAATCTGAAGCTGAACCTCTATATGAGACGCTAGACGAGCAGGTGGGGAAGGGTCGGAGAGAAAAAAAACAAAAAACTTTAACGGTAAACCTCACTCGCTTTAAGGACCGGAGAAGGTGCTGTGGCTGATGCGGGGGAGGGTACAGGGGTACAATGGCAGACGTTCCCTCGGACCTTGAGGTAACGTAGGGTCCTGCATCCGCTGCTGTACTTGCCTTTACGGCAGGCGAGCCCCTCCAGTGTGGAAGCCAGTGGGTTTGAGCCTTTGTGATTTCACTAGTGTCTGAAAGCCTTTTTAAAAGCCAGAACGAAAGTATATTTGTACATTTTAAATTATGTAATGCACACACCACTTATTTTTGCTAACAGAAAAAAAAAATAATGTAGTCTACTTATTAATAACCTTAGTAATAAATGTATCATGATAAGTAACGGTTAAAAAGATATAATAACAAAAGTTTTATTATTGCAATAGACTGTTGACTTGTTCCTGTGTCACTATAGTGTATGTGTGAACAGTGGTGGGGTCGTTGAATCTAGTGACGTGTGTTTGGACTGTCATACTGTTATTGATTAGGGACGTGGACTTAAACCGCCTCTTGCATTGATGTTCGGGAAAAAAAAAAGCTGCAAGATGTTGAATGCTTACTTCTCTCCTCTTTTTTTTGGTAGATGTTTGTACAGTCGGAGGTTTGTCGCCGAGAAGAGAGCAAGAGAAAAAAAAATATTTTGCCGTACTCCGAAAGGCTTCGTATTGAGACATCCCTGTTGTGGTGACAAGCGGTAGAATAGAAAGAGGAGTCGGCCAGATGTATTGAATGTTCTCAAGTGTTTCTCATCTGGTGCTGCTCCTTATCAAGAGCGAGAGAGTGTGAAGGAAGTGGTTTTGAAAGTGCCGTGGACCCATTTCAAGGACACGTGTGATCAGACAATATCGTGACGAGGGCTAGTAGTTCTCCATTCCCTTTGTGTTAAAGCCTCTTGGGATTTACGTGTAGGACTGCAACCTCTGTTGCTTTCTTTCCTCAGACTCTTCTCCTTAGCCGAGCCACTTCATGTGCTCGCAAATACAAAGGGTTGGCCTCCCGGTAAATCTGCGGCGTGACCAAGCCTGTAATCTTATTGTTGCTCTCTCTCCACATTTACTCCCCTGTGCCGGAGAACTACATTCTACGGCCGCACAATCCCATCCGACCCCCCCTCACCCCCCGGGAGGCGTGACGAAGATTAGAGCTGAAGGACGACGGTGGGGTCTGGTCAGTGAAAGATATCGCGGGTCGTGTGATTTGGATGGAATCAAAAGCTGATCATTTTTCGCGGCAGGTCGTGTTGAAAGTTAAACTGGAGGTTGATTGCATTTTCTAACTGGCTGTCTCTGCTGCCTGTAATGGATGTTCAGTGTGTGTGTGTATAGACTACACTCTTGGGCAGTTGAACACATGTTTACATAGCAGATGTGTTTGCCTCGCTTACAACTGAAATGCCATCAGCTCTGCTTTTGCAAATATTAGCTAGTAGAGAAGTGACCTAACATGAGCAAGACCAATTGGGGCCTGTGGAAGTGGGACGCCCAGAGAGATACGGAGATGTTATGTAGTCACTCAGTTTTTCCTCAGCAGACGTCAGGGGAATCAACGTGTTTGTCCTTCCTGTTGTTTTTAAAACGACTTGCATACAGAGCGCTCTCAGCTCTCAGCTGGCTGTGGCTCTCTATTAGGATTGTTAACGATATGCACAGAAGAACAGACATCTTACCCACAAAGTCTGGTTAGGAAAAAATCGCCAAATGAACCCAAAAAGGTCGGCGTCTCCCTTTCTCTAAACGGAAGAGAAAGGGTGGATTCCATTTTGAGTAATCGATCAATATCCCTGGTTTTGGTTTTTATTTGCAGTGGAAGGTAGCAAAGGAGTGAGAAGAAGACGTCCACAGAAAGTGCCTTTCCTCTTGATGGTGCTGTCAACTGAAAGATGAAAAAAATGTCAAATCAAACTTAACAGAATCTCCTTTTCAAGAACACATCGCAGCGCAGGCGCGGCTGCGTTTACACACAGTCACTGTACGCGTTCGTTTCGGTTGTTGTTTTTTATAGACGGCAAAATACAAACTCGTGTTTCATGTAGTTAGATATTAAGCCTATGTAGAAAAAGAATATATGCCAAGTATATGGTTGTGGTTGAGCTTTTTTGCTTCCTAGTGCATTTAGTGTCTTGGACCAATGGTGTCGTTGGTACCGTGGAATGTGCGTTTGGGTTGGAGGTTGGTGGGGTGATTGGGGGGGTGTGGGGTGGGGTGGGTGGGTTGGGTAATAGCTGACACTAGCGTGGTGTGACACAGCCCAGCCCACGTATGACGAACATCGCACTGCACTTTAGAGACTGCCACTCTCACTCAGACACAAAGCCAAGAGGTTTTCGATCTCTGTCCCCTCCAGTCGCCTTTCTTCTACCTCCCGACCATGGAGGAGGAGGAGGAGGAGGAGGAGGGGATCCAAACCTCAGTGCGAATGAGGAGTCGAAGGGATGCGTGTTACCAAACAAAGCAGTCAGTCATTTAAAAAAAAAAACAAACAAACAAAAAAGAAGTGTGCCTCATGCTCTTGTGACTTCGGCGACGGCGGCTCGGGGGAGTCGGCCTGCCCTCGGGTGTTGGTGGTTTGCCACTCGACTCTTTGTTACAGCTAGGGCTGGGCGTCGAAAACTAGGTCCCAGATTTTGGCGCCAGAATTTGAAAGCATCCCAAAAAAACAAGAACAGAAAAAAACTTTAGATTCTTGCACTGAGGAATCACGGGCATTTTTTTTACTAGAGAAATCAACATAAGTAGGATCTAAAATAAAAAAGGCATGAATGAAAGTAGTTTAGTCTGTTGCATAGTGAGGTATGCTATCATTCAAGTGTCATTTTTTACAGCAGGTGCAGAGAGATATCGGCAGAACCAGTGTCAGTATTGAAGCTTTTTTTCCCACGATGCCCAGCCCTGGTAGCAGCCCATGGCATTCTTTCATCCTCGTGCAATGCCCTGCCATGTGTCTTGTCCCCGATGGAGGGAAAATGTGTGCCCAGCAAGTATCCCTGTCTTGAGCCGGTAGGGTCACTCGACTGAAAAAAAACAAATAAAAAAAGAATAACCAAGGCTGGTCTTGTAGTTCTGCGGGTACCTTTTCAGTCCAGGGGGGCGGGGTGAAATCTTTCTATTACAAGAGATCTCGAAAAACACTGCACCTCACTTACCTTGGTATGCTGCATATGTTATACTACATGAAAGAAAAACTGCAAATTGCTTTTATTATGACATATAATGCTTGAGTAATGCCTGATTGCGATATTCTTATACAGTAACTATTTTAGAGTCAAAATAATTATAACTGTAAAAAAAAAAAAAAAGTGGAAAAAAAAATCTGTTTTGTCTTAACACTTATCCGATTTTGAGAAATTGTTCTTGAGCCGACTTTTATTTTGTTGTCCTATTTAAATGTGTCGTTCTTTAAATTTATATATGAAATATTATATGTGCGGAAATATTTTATGGTGTATTTATTGAGAGTGCGTTCAAGCGGCTGGAGTCTCCGCATCACATTTTGCAGCATGGTGGGGGCGGAGCCAGGAGGATGAGGCCTTTAGCCCCTCCCCCTCCATGTTGACGCCTTATCCTTCTAGACACGCAAGCACAACAATATGGAGGGGGGTGCGAGGTGGAGGAAAAGGGAGGAGGCGGGCTTGACCGGGCCGCGCAGAGCCGTGTATGGGGTTCTGGTCGGCGTTCGAGTCGGCTCCCCCGTCCTCCTTTTTTCTTTATAATCTTTTTCCCTCCACTCTTCTTTTTAACACCTTAGGAGGCCCAACGCCAACCCCCACATGTTGCAGCTCATCTCTGACGAAGGGAACCATTTCTGAACCACACTGACCTGAGTGTCGAATAGCTGAGTTTTTTTTTTGTTTGTTTTTTTTAAATTTCATCCCGAGCTGCTAAATTGGTACGTTAGCCATGAAACCCCCCCCCAAGTAAAGGGCAGGTGGGAGAGAACGTAAAATTTAAAAAAAAAAAAAAAATCTTTTTAAAGGCAGCGAAGGAAGGAGGGAAGGAAAGATGTCAGAAAAAAGGCAGAAATCTTCAGATCACGGTGAAAACTTAAGCATAGGTGTCGCTTCTTTCCTCTTGAATCGTCTCCTGTCGAGTTTTTATTTCCTTTCTTGTGCCAGACGCATTTTTTTTTTTTTTTTTACAGCAGGAACAGGTCTCATTCCACAAGAAAAGACTTGCCTCAGCCTTAAGTGTGTTCTTACATAATGGTCAGATTTCTATGTGACTCTGCAATGCCTGTGTTGGGTGGCCTACCAAGAAAAAAAAAAGAAAGAAAAACAAGCCTACGTACTTGATCTGCCCCGATTCTCCAACCGGCATCCTCATCTCTTCTTCATGTAAACCACTAACATTGCTGCAAAACTTGGTGAAGTCTGATGTACGAACAAGCGTAAGCTTTTCCAAAAAATATGCTTTGTTCCAATTTTTTAAGTGATGTCTGAACAGAAACCGGGATTCTGGGTCAAACTGCATGTGGAAGCAGCTCTTGAGTTTGATGAGCATCGTATAAATTCTGAATGACGTGAGAACGTTGTGCCAGTTCGACTTTTCTACACTGTGTTTGTGTAAACGTGCTGGTTGTCATTACGCTGTCGAAATGACGGTGCCTTCAGGTGCAGTTTGACCCGGGCCTCACTGGAGCCAGGAGGTTCCCCACAGTGCTGGATTACAGAGACCTGTGCCTGTATCATGAACCAAGGATGAGATGTGTTGTGATGAATTGCTGTTCTTTTCATTTGTTTCTTTTTTCGTTTTCGTTTTTTCACCTTTGTGTTGGTTGTCCCTCACCCCAGCGGAGGATCAGAGACATGGAGCTTTTGAGTGTTGTCAGTCCTGTTCCAAAGTAAACACGCCTTCTGTTCATTAAATCATGTTGGGTTTAATAAATGTTTACTCACATGCCTATCAAGATGTTTTCATCCCATTTGCATTCCAGTAAAGACTTTGAACCAAATATTGCGCAAGAGATTAGGCTCCTGATGCTGTACACACACACCCACCCACACACACACACGAACACACACACAGTGGTTTGACGACAGATATCCGACAGTGGCCAAGGATTTCAAGCGTTTTACTGTGTGCACCGATTGTCATTTCTTTTTTCGATGTAGCATCTCACTCTTGTGTCAGTTTTATTTCAATCTTAAAGACCTTGGGCTCTGATACCTCTGAGGGAGGCACCAGCAAACGGATGTACGCGTTGAATAGTGAACCTTCACCACCAGATGATCCATGTCTCCGTCTCTCTGTGTGTTGCAAAGTTGTACCAACAGCACTATTCCTTTCAGTTTTTAAATGTCTCTTTCTTTTGTAACTCTCTCTTATAGGTTTTAGTGTTGCTTTGCTTCAGTTTGAAGTGTATCTTTGACTAATACTTGCAATAAAATGCTTTGCTTTACCCTTGGTTGTCTCCGTGGGATGAGTGTGAGGAAGACGAATAATAAATGTTGTTTTGTGTGAGTATCAGGTTATAAGAAAAAATAAGCTTTAGGATTATAGTCATCAGCGGACACATACAGGCCTGTCCCAATTCAAATGACATTTTCATCTTTACAGAACAGTTTTCCTTGCACTTAATGCCAACAGCAGCATGCTGACAAGAACATTGTCAGATTTAGGACACTGATACTCCTTTAGCATTTACTATTTACTCCTTAGCACTGAGCACAATGTGCATCTGATAGGGATGTCGTTAGTTCTGCACTATTTGGTCATAATTAAAAAGTTACGAGACTGACCTCATGGTGGTGCTAGAGGACGAGTCAAGAAATCACCATGAGGATTCATCATCTGCAGACCACAAACACAGGTACAACATTTAGCCTCTTGAAACAAGCATGTGAAAAAATATAAGGTGCAATATGTTAAAATACATTTTAATGTGAGGAAAGAGTCCGTATACATTTAAAAATGTCTTGCCACTGTACTGTCAAAACCAACTGACTGAACTCAAGGAGCTCATTCAAGTGAACCATCAGATTATTTAAGAGATGCGGCTTTAAACATGACATTATGTAAAATCACAACTATTATATTTGTTACAGTCACACAAAGAGAGCAAGACAAGTTACAACAGACCGCAAATAGGAATGCACAAAAGAATAACACAAATGTAGATTTCTTTCTTTCTTTCTTTTAGTTTTGTTTTACTTTAGGAAGTTTCTATTGGTGATTTCATTATGTATGTAACTGGTTACACATGGGAACAGACAAATAGGGGGGCATGGATAATGTGGATTTTACTTTTTTATTTTAGGAGGTTTTTACAGCCTCCAACACCTGAACACAGCCAGCATGAGAAAAGTGAACAACAGAAGTTCAAAATGCCGATCTAAGTGGGATATTTAAACACATGAAAACAGAGATGGAGGCAAGATGTTAGGCAGTTCTTAGTTCATACATGCATCACTGATTGATTAATTTACAGTACTGGGCTGCTAATATTTGCAGCTCACTTCTGGCTCACTTCTAGCTATTGAGAGGCTCCACTATCCCAGATTGCTCACAAAAAATAGTCCATTGGAGTTAACAGAAATACAACTCTCTCCACTCAACAGACCACATGTATGCAGGCAAGCAGTAAAAGTATTCAGCGACTGACACACAGTTTCCACTAATGAGCTGAAGGTTTTACAGGTGTGATGTGTGAGGTGGAAGTGAGCTACTGTCAGCTCCATCACACTCCACACAGCCATGGTGTTTTCACTTACGCTGCCTGGTTTCGCTCTCTCTGACTGTGCCGGTGTGTAAAAAGCTATCATTGATCATTGCGTCCTTCGCTCCGCCACACAATACATTACACCTACACTATTCTTGTTTGTGCATAAAGCTTCTGAATAAAGCTCCACTCACACAGCATGAGTGTCACCGGAGGTCTGATCAGCCACAGTAACAGAGAACACCTGTGTGGGCGCATGGAGCTTTTTAGAATTTGCCTTGAAAGGAATGTAGAATAACAATAATGTTTAAATAATTGAAATCCCTTGAATATGTGCGCAGGAGTTTTATTAGCAAAATATTAATGTCAACGTTGGTGGATTGAGAAATTACAGCCCTTTGGTAATATCATGGAGGCCATGAACAATAGCTCCTTTCTTCGTTATACAGTAGGTTTCCCTTCAAGACAGAAGAATAGACCTTCCACCATGCTAATTAGGGAAATTCACCTTTCGAGGAAGGATCAGTTCTGCAATTCGTAGGTCTCTGACATTTATTCTACTTGTAAAAACCGCTACACTTTAAAACAAACCTGTAAAAATAAACAGAAACATTCCAGCAGCAGGGGGCGTCAACAGGAAGATACCGCAGCACGGTCGTTCTCTGTAATTAAAATACACCTTTTACCTTTAATTGCAAATTAGAGTCTGTAAATTCTTGTGGCCTAAATGTTTAATCAGTACAATGATAATATGAAAGGTATCTGTGTAAAGCTTAGAGTGAAGCCCGACCTAATGAAATGGCCCTGGTTGTCACGCATATGACTTTTTAGTACTTATCAAACTAAAATCCCAAAATGCAGAACCTGATTTGACATCACCGATTGGCCAGAAGTGTGGTTGTAATTAGAGACAGACGGAGCTTTGCGTTTTCTGTTCTGTGTGATTAAGAGTCGATTTAGCTTTTTAACAGCGGGTTTGGTCACAGCGCTGTTGCACCATCATGAGCGAGAGGCACTGGCAGCTGCATTCAGCCCCACAGAGGGAGGCCTGTCTGACTACACAGTGGCTCTCCCTCATTGAAATCATGTACAGAAATTAACTGCATCATTTTGTCAGTTGGGCGTCGCTGGGCGCTGGGGGACCGAGCTGTTTATGACAGTTAGGATGTGAAGATAATCAGTGTTGAGTCCCACCCTGCAGAGCGTCTGGTTTCTCACAGAGCATCCGTCACTCTGAGTTTTAAATGATGGAACATGTTTGCTGCTCGGGATGATAGTTTGCTGTTAGTTTTGATTCTTTCTTGACGGCATGCTGTAGATTAATACGGCACAAGTATCCTGCAAATTTTTCTAAAGTCACTTTAGAAAATCAAAACATAGGCAAACAAAAAGCTAGGTTTAATGCTGCTTTAATCAAGCTCATGAGTGAACTCATATTGATACAAGAGTGGCCATGAAGGCCACACTTTCAAGGGTTATTATGTCATTTTGGTGGAGATGTCTGAACTCAGAATGTTGATCTTTTCCATTACCAAATACGCAAGATGTATTTTTTTTTACTCAGTTTCACACATGACATCACATTATCTCTTTACAATGTTGTTTGTTCAAGAATCTGTTACTTTTCAAAAAATATTTTTTTTGAAAGATTCAATTACCTTTCCAAAAAGTATTTTTTTCAAAGAAAAAAAATGCTTGTTTTTAAAAGTCAGGTATTTTTCAAAAAGAAAGATGTTTAAACATCAGTTACTTTTCAAAAAGTGCTGATTAAAAAATCAGTTATTTTTCAAAATATGCATTTTTTGAAAAGTCAGTTGTTTTTGTTTCACAGAGCATCCGTCACTCTGAGTTTTAAATGATGGAACATGTTTGCTGCTCGGGATGATAGTTTGCTACTAGTTTTGATTCTTTCTTGACGGCGTGCTGTAGATTAATGCGGCACAAGTATCCTGCAAATTTTTCTAAAGTCACTTTAGAAAATCAAAACATAGGCAAACAAAAAGCTAGGTTTAATGCATTTTGAAAAAAGTCAGTTGTCTTTGTTTCAAAAATGCTTTTTTCAAATAATCAGTTATTTTTCAAAAATGCTTAGTTTCAAGGAATCAGTTATTTTTTAAAAAATGTCCTTTTAAAAAGTCAGCTATTTTTTCCCATAACTGCATTTTTTGAAAGTCAGTTATCTTTCAAAAATGCATTTTTTAAAAAGTCTGTTATTTTTTAAAAAGTCTGTTATTTTTTAAAACATGCATCCTTTAAAAGTCAGTTGGGTTTTTTTTTCAGAAAATGTTTTTTTTTTTTAAAATCACTTATTTTGCCTTCTTTAAAAAGTCCCAAAATGCATATTTTAGAAGTCAGTTGTTTTTTTCAAAAATGATTTTTTCAAAGAATCGGTTAACTTCAAAAAGTGCTTTTTTTCAAAGAATCAGTTAACTTCAAAGAGTGCTTTTTTTCAAGGAATGTTATTTTTAAAAAATGTTTTATTTTAAAGAATCATTTACTTTTCAAAAATGTTTTTTTTTAAAGTCAGTTATTTTTCCCATAACTGCATTTTTAAAGTCAGTTATTTTTCAAAAAATGCATCTTTTAAAAGTAAGTAGCTTTTTAAAAAAAAAAAAAAAAAAAAAAAAAAAAAAAAGCTTTAAAAAAAAAAAATATATTTGTTATTTTTCAAAAATGCCTTCTTTGAAAGGTCTGTTACCTTTCCCAAAATGCACATTTTAGAAGTCAGTTGTTTTTTCAAAATTTCAAAATTTTTTCAAAGAATCAGTTAACTTCAAAAAGTGCTTTTTTTCAAAGAATCAGTTATTTTTAAAAAATGTTTTATTTTAAAGAATCATTTACTTTTCAAAAATGATTTTTTAAAAAGTCAGTTATTTTTCCTGCATTAACGGCATTTGTAAAAAGTCAGTTATTTTTCAAAAAAAGCATTTTTCAAAAAGTCTGTTTTTTTTCAAAAAATGCATCTTTTAAAAGTCTGTTATTTTTCAAAAAATGCATCTTTTAAAAGTCAGATGTTTTTTCAAAAATGCTTTTTTCAAAGAATCAATTATTTTCAAAAATGATTGTATTCAAATGATCAGTCTTTGTTTTCTTTTCCACTTAATCTGTGAGGGTCGCGGAATGTTGCCGTTTCCCCCTAAGGGGTTGCGGGGCTTACTGGGGCCAAATCCAGTTTCACACAATGGGCACAGGCCAGGGTTCACCCTGGATGAGTTGCCAGCTCATCGCAGGACCAAATTATCAGTCATTTTTCAAAATGCTTTATTTAAAAGAATCAGTTACTTTTCAAAAATGATTTTTTAAAAGACAGTTATTTTTCCTGTAACTGCATTTTTAAAAAGTCAGTGATTTTTCAAAAAATCTTTTCAGTCAGTTGGTTTTTCAAAAATGCTTTCCCCCCCAAAGTATCATTTGCTTTAAAAAAATACCCTCTTTTAAAAGTCTGTTATTTTTCAAAAATGCTATTTTTCAAAGAATCAATTATTTTTCAAAAAAATGCTTTTTCAAAGAATTACTTATATTTCAAAAATGCTCGTAACTGCATTTTTAGACAGTCATTTTTTTGAAAAATACATCTTTTAAAAGTCAGTTGTGTTTTTTCAAAAAATGATATTTTTGAAAAAACATCAGTTATTTTTCTAAAAATGCTTTATTCAAAAAGTCTGTTACCTTTCTTGAAAATGCATAGTTTAGAATTCAGTTGTTTTTTTCAAAAAATGCTTTTTCAAAGAATCAATTATTTTCAAAAAGAATGGGTTATTTCTCAAAAATGCTTTATTTCAAATAATCACTTACTTTTCAAAAAAGATTTTTTAAAAAGTCAGTTATTTTTCCCGAAACTGCATTTTTAAAAAGTCAGTTATTTTTCAAAATGCATCTTTTAAATGTCAGTTGTTTATTCAAAAAAGGTTTTGTTTCAAAAAAATCACTTACTTTTCAAAGAATGCCTTCTTTAAAAAGTCTGTCATTTTTCAAAAATGCATCTTTTAAAAGTCAGTTGTTTTTTTTCGAAAAAGTGCTTTTTTCAAAGAATCAGTTACTTTTCAACAAATGCCTCTATTTTTCCCGTAACTGTATTTTTAAAAAAAAATCAGTTACTTTTCAAAAAATGCATTTCTTAAAAAGTCTATTTTTTAAAAATACATTTCTTAAAAGTCAGTTGTTTTTTCAAAAAATGATTTTGAAAAGATCTTTTATTTTTTAAAAAAATAATTTTTTTAAAAGTCAATTGTATTACAAAAAATGCACTTTTAAACATGTTCAGAGAATCAGTTACTTTTCAAAAAATTTTATTTTTAAAAGTCAGCTGTTTTTCAAAAAATGCTTTTTTCAAAGAATCACATTTTTAACAAGTTAGGTATTTTTAAAAAAAATGCTTGTTTTAAACATCAGTTACTTTTCAAAACTGCCTTTTTTAAACGTCAGTTACTTTTCAAAAAATGTTTACTTTTTCAAAGAATCAGTTATCTTTAAAAAAAATGCCTGTTTTAAAAGTCAGTTACTTAATGAAAACTGCTTGTTTTGAACATCAGTTACTTTTCAAAAAATGCTTCTTTCATAGAATCATTTACTTTTCAAAAAATGTTTTTTTTTGAAAAGTCAGTTATTTTTTTAAATGCTTTTTAAAACATCAGCCAATTTCAAAAAATGCTTTTTGTTTCTAAGAATCAGTTGTTTTTTTAAATGCTTCTTTGAAACATCAGTTAATTTCAAAAAATGTTTTTTAAAAGAATCAGTTTCTTCTCAAAAAATGCAATTTTTAAAACACGCCTCTAAATAATATATATTTTTTAAAAAAGTATAAAAAGTTTTTTTGTCCAAATTTTTATTTTTTTTTTAAACAACAAAACATACATAAATAATAAAATGTTTTAACTGGTGTCCTTTGGCAGGAATTTGTTCATTTTAAGACTGTCAGAGGTGTTAATTCATTCATGTCTGAGGCTGAGGTTTTTTTAAAAAAAAATTTTGGCAGGTTAATTTAAAAGTCTTTCAGTCAGCATGGGGGTGATCTGTCCTGTGTGTTGAAGAATTTGTCCCTTGCCACATTACACAATTTTGCAAAGTCAACTATTGATGCATTAGCTATTCAGGCAGCCAACACTTTATGATAATTACCAAAGCATGTACATAAATGATACTAATTAAAATGAATACCAGCTGAAAGTATGTATCAGTTAAAATACACCTCTGAATCACAGTTTTTATAAAATGAGGTTACAGGTGATTGAACGTACCAATAGGTCTGATAGCTGCTTTCTGAACACTCTTTCTATTCCCATGGTAAGTCTCAATTTTGAGCCAAAATTTAAACTTTAAGAAAAAATTAATAATCATCGGATAATAGCTGAAATTATGAGATAAAAATGAAAATTATAACATAGAAAGTTCAATTTATGAGAAAGATTTTTGACTTTTTAGCTCATAATTCTGATTCAAATATTATATTTATGACATTTTATTTCACAATTTGGACTTTGTATTTCATCATTATTACTGTTACTGTCATAATTACAGCAAGGTCCTATAATTATGATGTTTCAGTTTATCCATTTTTGTGTAATCCTGCTGATACAATAAGCCCAAACTTTTGCCACTTTAAGTACTTCTTCCACCACTGCTAACAACACTACAAATAGATTAAAATTGTTTAACACACAGCGGTCTCAATTATAAACCAAACCAAATATTATTCACAGTAAAACATTTGCAAAGTCTCTTAAAGTAACGCCTGAGTTTGTTTTGCCGGTCATTCTGTACTGATGTGAAATGTCCTGTTGGTTTTACAGCCATCACTGAGCTGTATTTACATATCCTCTGCAGTCTCACCTGTCACCAGCAGACGGTGCAACTCACCAAGAGAAGGTCTGGATCTAATAAGGATGGAGGAGGTGCTGCTTCAGGGCTCACTACAATAGGACATGGAGGGTGTGTGTGTGTTTTGAAAGATGAAGCTAGAGGTTGGGTCCCAGTGTGAAGGCCAGAACTGGAAACATAAGAAGAACAGAAGGATGTGTGCATGTGTTTGATGGAAACCTATGGAGAAGATTACACCTGATGGCACTTTTTTTTTTGTTTCCCATCACAGAATGTTGACGTCCATATTTTGATGCTGTATCTTGAGTGTGACATTTTTATTTTAACTTTAACCTCCAGCATTGATCCTGTCAGGAGGCTGGATGATGATATACAGGGAAAACAACTTGACTCACAGGCTGCACACCACTATCTCCTCTGTCCCACATATAACAAACGACTCTGTAGCGCAGGGAATTATCAGAGAAGGCCCAGAAGGCCATCCAAGTGCAGGACTTGGCGTCTGCTGGGCCCAGTCAGCAACAAATATTGACTAAATAATACCACAATCTTTGTGTATGTAAGCAGAGTTTGTGATTGACTGTCTGCTGAGTAAATATTTGGCTCTGTTGAAGTCTCTGGGAAAAGTGATGACGTTGTCTAACCCACATCTGTCTCGATGCACTTTGATTAAACTTCTTGAACATCTTTGTAAAAATTTAAGCGTAATGAGTATCGCTTAGGGAAGAGTGCGGCATTCTGGGAGTAGACTTACTCACTTTCTTGTCGAAAGTTAAATTAAAATAAACCACTCTTGTGGTCTGCAGCTGGCACTGCCAATACAGCTGATGGTTTTCCTCCTTTTTTTGATTGATATGTAAAAATTGTTTTAATCGGGCTGTTGAAATCATATTAAATCTTATGAAAGTTTACATTTGTTCATAAAAGTGAAGATCTTTTAATTTTTTAACATAATACTAAAATAAAAGGACTACAAGAGAAACTGTTGAATTATGGTGCATATTAATGGTAATATTTAAGACAAAGGCCATTTTTTAACAATTGAAGCTGGAGTACTATGTCCCAGCTGGTGGACACTGAACCCTTACTAGCCATTTCATTTAAAAATGTTATCTTTGTATCTCTTCACTATCACTATCTTCTATATCTCGTTGTCATTTTGAGATATGGCATCAAAAATTCAAAATGTTTGGAGGAAGACGAGATACACATAGATACAAGTCCTTTCTCTGGATTGGGTCAGGAAGAAACTAAATTAGATGTTAGACATTCTTTTGTCAACATGCTGTATTAATCCCTGAATGGAAATTAGGTCATCATAGCAGCAGGTACATTCGAGTACAAATACAATGCGCAAAAGGACATATTCTGCTTTTTTTAGATCAGCTTTTTTACACTTTAATAGTTTACTTTTATTGCGATATTAACAAGTCTTAAGATTGTATTGGAATATTAGCCCACTGCATGGATGGACAGATATATTTGAGTCATTTTTCTTTATTATGCTAAGCTAAGCTAACTATCTCTTGGCTGTGGCTGCATATTTACCGTACACATGAGAGTGTTGTCAGTCTTTCTTAACAGTTTCAATCTCGCTTGCTTAAGCTCATAACAACATGCTTAGATTATGAAATTCTGACTGTTAATAGCTGGTCACGTTTCGCTCTAATCATACCAAAACTGCCCATTCACCTTTTGTTATCCCCTCACTGGTTCCCCGTCTCTATAAGCATGAATACGTATAGTTCTGGAGAGGAAACCCAGCTGTGATAAGAGTAACTGGAATGCGCAGAGCGACGGTGAATAATTGCGGGTCAAGTGAGGGAAGACTGGACGCTGATGTTTCTCATGGATGTCTAATGGATCACTGCGGTACTTCTTATAGCTCCAGAGTACAATGCACCCCACAAACAACAATCTGAATCTATGACTCAGCTATTGTTTGTGTGTGTGTGTGTGTGTGTACACCACTGAAAGCAGAGATGGTGATAAGATAATATTGAGCTGTCAGGAATCAGCAGGCAGTCGTTTTTATTTTACGGACTGCATGAATTATAATAGACTATTCTCACAGCTTAGTTCACAGCCAGTCTCCAGTTATTGTAGTCAGTCCTCAGAGTCTGCGTCTGACTCGTTAATGAATCTGATTAGTTTACAGATAATTTTAATTGAGAAGTTGGGCTGGAAAAAGAATTAAGAATGTGAACTGCTTCGGTCTTTTCTCAAGCCAGAGTTAGCTAATATGGTGAGGAATTTAATGGATTGCAGTCAAACTTTGCATCTACAAATCCTAATAATTTTGGAGTTCCCATGATTTTTCATCTTGTGCCATCATCCAGGGGCTACTGAAAATCTTTGGGGGGCCACCAAAAGGCGGGGGCCCAGGGAAGGGTTTGTGGGAGGGTGTTGATAGTCAAAAGCTATTGGCTGGCTATGCATTTCTTATTTCTTAGTTTAATTATTGATTTACTGAAAATAAATAATATCTTAAATATCAGATACAAGTATTTTCAGTGATATTCCAAAGGGGCGATGCTAACGTCTGGGTAGACCTACAAAAATATGTCAGCACTACACCATTTTATAGATAATGTGTTAACTCAAAGCACCATTGTGTTTAGTACATCCTCACAGAGAAGCTGATGTGGCTGCAGACTCTTGGTCTTGTTTTCACACAAACAGTATCCTTGAGCAGGCTAATTTCTGAGTTGGATATTTTTGACCTTTTCTCTGCAGACAGCTGGTCAGGGCCACAATTCTCCACTCGGGCATGGGATGAGAATAATGCAGCTCTAACTTTTCGGGTAAACTGTTGACAGAACTTTTGTGGAAGAAAGTTCAACTGTAGACTTTAAATTCCAGGTTTCTGACTTTTTTCCATTAAAGGAAAAGGCTGTCAATATTCTATTCTGTTTGGTCTTTGTCAACAATTCCCCTGAAAGGACCAAAAGACAATGAGTATGTCTCTCGATAGATTCGGCACTCAGCCCCAAACACATTTCTTCTAACTGAAGATGAAAATCTCTTTGGGTTATCAAAATGTATACTTTCATGGGATGTGATTTCCTGATCGAGCTGGGCACAGTTGTTTTTTAAAAACATCTCAGATGGGAGTCAAGGCTGTATTTTAAGCTGGAACTCTGCTTTATGCCCAGTCTGGCCCTCTCTTTTTCCTTCGTCATCAGCATGAGGGCCCTCATATCGATAAACTTCGATGTGGAAAATCTTCTTTCTTTAAGAGAGTCAACAAAAACTTGTAGGCCAGAACTACTGAGTGACATGAGCAAGACCGTATGAACAAGTTCAGCTGCTGTAGGAAATAGCAGCACATAGCATGATTCCTTTGAGGCTAAACCATAAGGAGCATCCTCTGAAGACGATGTACTTGCCCTTGCTGCTCGACTCTTTTTTTTTTAACCCCAATTGTTTCTCTCTTTTAGCCTGGCAAGTCCGGTCAAGTTGCGATTGTCACAACGATTGGGTCAGGAAGAAACTAAATTAGATGTTAGAAATTCTTTTGTCAACATGCTTTATTAATCCCTGAATGGAAATTAGGTCGTCATAGCAGCAGGTACATTTGTGTACAAATACAATGCGCAAAAGGACATATTCTGCTTTTGAGATCGGCCTTTTTACACTTTGATAGTTTACTTTTATTGCGATATTAACAAGTCTTATGATTTTATTGGAATATTAGCCCACTGCATGGATGGACAGATATATTTGAGTCACTTTTCTTCGTTATGCCTCTTTGTCCATCGTCATCAGCATGAGGGCCCTCATATCGATAAACTTCGATGTGGAAAATCTTCTTTCTTTAAGAGAGTCAACAAAAACTTGTAGGCCAGAACTACTGAGTGACATGAGCAAGACCGCATGAACAAGTTCAGCTGCTGTAGGAAATAGCAGCTAACGCTAACGAAAGTTAACGCTAACTTTCTTGAGTTTTCCATTCATGCGGGGGATGAGTATCCCACAATCCCCTCCATGTAGTTAATTTTCAGAAAAAATGTTCATTTGCTGACCGAGCCAGCTAACTTCCAGTTTAGCAACAGTTTAACATGAATAGAGATAAAATAATTGAATCGTGTGACTCTTCTGGCTGGCTGCCACCTTTAGGGATCTGTTTTCTGAGCGGCCCAAGCGGCCCATAGTTGGACGGTCCCTCTGCCATTGGCCTAAATTCAAGATGGCTAATCCATCACTGGTCACTGGGAGAACATGTTTGAATCTAACGTTCCAGCAAACCAAAGATACGTCCAAACATGTGAGTCACAGGCTACAGACCATATTCAGATGTGTACAAAAGTGTCATGTGACAGTCACATCACATGGATTGTGGTTCTATCCGATTCCATACCTTGTGGAGGAGTAGTCAGTTTTTTTTTACCCCACGTTGACCCTTTGTCATCCATCTTGTGCCAGCTTCAGCTCCACATGATGGATGTGCCTCTCCTGCACCTCCATTTCCCCTGGAGTCTGATGGGGAGACACATGAGTGCGAGGGGAGCACAGGGTAAGACCGACAACATAGGGCGAGCAGTGCTAATGGGCTTGTGACAGGGGGATTTGCCTCACAATCTGCCCTCCTCTTACCTTATATTTTTCAAAAGTGCTCTTGAGAGCGATAATCTGAACACAGTGATGTATGGTTTAAGTATCGCCTATACTTGCAGCTTTACAGACTCACACAAAGCCGGGGAAACTATTTGAACTTGCAGGGAAACGTAGCAACAGTCTGACTCTGGCGGTGAGTGATCTGTATTCTGTGCTTATCACTCTACAGCTCTCATTCCCCTTTTTCATAATATTTCATCATTGTCTTTTCCACCTCGGGGTACAGCCTCAGGGAGCTCTAAGCTGCACCTACTGCTCTTGAATCAGTTTTAAAGTCTGGAAATACAGGACTTTTGTAGCAACAAATGGAGCTTCTTTTCTTTGATATATTTTGGGATTATAGCCGTAGAAAACGGAGAAGATCTTTGGCTAGAGCGCCCGGAAGGCACACCTAAACTTTCATGGCAGATGTTCAATTGCTTTTTCCTCCCACACTCGATATAACTTGTCCCGCGTTTGGCCTCTGGCTCTCTGGTCCCTGTTTCCTCCATGTGGTCCCACGTAGCTCCACACAGCACAACCATAACACCGCGGGGGGCTAAGGAGTTCATTTCTTGCGTGTCGTGACGGGTGTACTGTGAGAGCTAACCCTGCCAGGGGAAGATGATCCAGAGTTATGTTTTCACAAACAACTTGCAGTTTCTGGAGGAACACCAAGAACATTTTTAACAAAAAGGGAACAAAGAAAAGAAAAAAAAGAAAAAATAACAGAACTGAAATGAATCCCAGAAAATAAATACGCCACTGAAAACACTGAGGCTTGATCCACAGTTGGTCTGGACCATATTGAAGTGAAACTACGACACATAAAGCAATTTTGCTGGGCAACAAGTGATCAACATACAAGAGTTAAATTTGGCGTTTCATGCGCAGATTAACCTGAATTCACCAAGAGTATTATTATGGTGCTGTTAAAAATGGTCTGAACATCAAGAAATTGAATTTAGTGATACACTTCTAATCTTGCAGCGGTTTTGTATTCATTTATGCTCCTGGTGCATGTTTTTTATGCATGACTGTTTGATATGAACTTGGCTGAATTCACTGGCATCCAGAGAGAGACAAAACAAACAGAGCCGATTGTAACAAAGGCTATTTTCCTGAACATTTTGGGCGGAACTGAAAGGTTCAGCCACTGTGATCTTTTGTCAAGTAAATAAACAACTTATATTCTGTATCCTTTTCCTCAAACCATTCATTACATCACAACCTCCAAATCTAAATCCACGATAGAAAACGACTTGCAGCATCAAAGGTGGTGTCACGGCGTAGCAGTAGATAGCAGTAATTTTTTATTGGTCGTGATGCTTTTGCAAATTAATGACATTCAGTACTTTCTTTCCTGCGACCTTTAAATCAGCTCTTGTTATGGAGCTGGTGCGATGAGGAATCCTTGGGATGTCTAGTTTCTTTCTCACAACGTGGCTGATTTCACCATTAACTCTTCACCTGAACAGCGTATGGTGTTGATTATGTCATCACTGTCATCACCATTAAAACAAAGTGGTAGACGTCACCTTTTCTGTGTTATCATGTTCAGCTCAGGAGATGCGATGCAAAATGTACCTTGTAACCCTGCAAATACATAATTCAGTTATGGTGGAAAGCAAAATGGCTGCAACAAAGGATCCATATCTGATAATGTTCAGGCTCCCAAACAGTACCAGGTAGTTAAGATTTTAAGAAAAAGGGAGCAATTTTTCTCACATATCACCTGGAGTAGAACTGGATGCATCGCCTCTGGAGGGTGTTTGAACAATATCAGCAATATGTTGGATTAACTGCAAGCTTTTATTCTGCTATTACAGATATTTGTTTTCATCCAAAACAAAAGCCCGGGGCTTCTAAGACTCATACGTGCACAATGATTCATTTCCTCTCTTTAAGCTGTAGATATGACACGCCCAGTGAAGGCATACAGGCTTTTCTTTTTGGGTTCCTGATAACCAACTTAAATGGGCTTCAAACTAATGCATTTTTGGTTGAAATGCTCCGAACTGTTCGAGATAAGGTGCACAACTGCGATAGAACGTTTATAAGAGTCGACCGCTGACCCCAGTAAAGTCAGAAAGGTGGGTGACACGGTTTGATTTAAGGTAAAACCTCACTACCAGTTACTCTAAGTAAATATTTTGTTGTTTTACTTTAACATATTTGCTCATACTGCCGTTCTTCAGACTGAGCTGTCATATCTGTCAGCTTCTGCATTCCCTTAACATTATTTTCCAGGCGAAGCTAAATTCTCCATATTCATATAAGCTACTCTAAATCTTTACTGCAACTCTTCCGCATCAAATAAATCTTCACTTTCAAATAGTCTTGGTTATTCTGAAGAAGGAAAATGTGCAATTCCATTTGTATCTGGAGCCAAGGCGGCGCTTTGAGGGGCTGATTAATGGAAGTAGCACAAACATGCAGGTTTTGGCCCGGGACAGAAAGGGTTCTGAACCGACACTGGTGCTTCCAACAGTCTGTCAGATCTGTGACCAAACAAATAAAGATGTATTTCCATTTTCCAAATGCCCCTGTTGGACCATTGTAGCTGTTTTTCTTGATAGCAGTTAGCCAAGCGAGGAAACTACTAACCGTCTGAGGCTGATGTGCTCTGAATACAGTCGTCTTTAATGTTGTCACTTTTTGAGATGACTAGATTAACTACAGTGTTGTTCTTCTTTTGATATATAAATGTTCAGGCGGGGGATTCGATGTCTCTCCCAACAGGAGGGACTAATCGGACTAATGTGACAGCTATACTGTCCCTGTAATAATTCATTTTTTACAAGATAATTTAATTCTGTAGACGTTTTTTAATACCTGTCATTGAATCTATTATCCCGCTCCAACATTTACTCAAAGTGTTTGAGAAAAAAAGGCAGTGGGGATCATTATGAAAAAAGAAAAAGCCCTGTGGACACCATATTCATACGAAAAAATGTCTTTCACAACCTTTTGGTTAAAAAAGACATGTTTAAATAACCATGGAATCACTTTTGTTCCCCCGTCTGTGATGGGATTTTTATTAAGAAGGCAATACAGTATATTTCAATACAATACACAGTGATATAAAATGATTAATGCTTGTACAGTGTCAGGTGTGGTCCAGCAGGAGGCAGTGAAAAGACAGTGCTGACTCTTCACAGCTGAATATCCATTTTTAGATATTTTTTGTTTTCGTTTGCTGGCAAGCAGTTCACTCTTCACATTGTTCCAGTGTAAGGTCATACTGCTCACAGGACAGGAAGTGCAGGTCTGTTTCCCCCGATCTCCTCTCTGATACCTCTGAGTAACACAAGTGTATCTTAGACCTTTTTGTTTTTTTTCAGATGGCATCCAAGTGCTCATGCAGCCTCTCTCCTCTGTTGCTGTGTCTGCGCCTCCTGAAAACAAGAAAAACCCAGTGTCCAATTTAGATCAAACGGCGGTGACAGACCCAGAAACAGGCTCGAGTAAACGTGACAATTGTTTTGTCAGCAGACACACACCTCGGCCTGTCATCCCTCATGTGAATCACTCCTCACGTGGGAGGATGCTAGCTGTGTAGCTGTTTTCACTGTAGGTTGTTTTTTTTTTGTCTCGTAGAGCAGCTACTACCAGTGTCTTATTTTCTCTCGGCGAATGGCTTTTATCATCAGAGCGTAGCCTGAAATGAGATTTGTGTCTGTGCCTGTCTGTGTGCATGCGCGTTACTGTACCTCCACAGAAGAAATGCCAGCACTCCTCCGAACAGCAGCAGGAAGATGAGACACACCACGGCAGCTGTTGTCCCTCTCCCCCCTGTCTCACAAGGTGCTGTCAACCAGGGAAGAGACACCCAATGAGGGGGAAAGAAACACAAGTCATGTGACACGGCTGACCCTGAAAGGCCACAAAGGTCCACTGTACCACATCTAGCACAGTCACTTAACTGACTGGAACAGCAAGAGCCAACAGGAGGAATCCTAAAAATACCTCGTCTGTCTCTGGATCATCAGGCCGCCTGGCAGATACGAAGAATTGCATTCGTCTCGCCTGTTTAGCAGCAGCGGCAGTCGTGGCGGTAGTGATTTATTGATCGCACCGTGGAAAATCCTTTATCACTGAAACACCACCAGTGATACAATACACCGAACAAAGAGCAATCAGGACACGGCTCGAGATAGACACAAGGCGTGATGTGACGGAGTTTGATTTCTGAATATCGATGACACGACACAGCGAGCTGACTATAAATGAGATGTGAACAGGCGTAGCCGCATTTTTTATCCAGTCAACCATCTTAGACAAATAAAGATTAAGATGAGCTCATAATCTCTGTAATGAATTCAGTGTTTAGTGCAGCAGTCTTAAAGACTTTACAGGTCAAAGTTTCATATTCAGATATTTTACTTAAAGGCCTAAAGTCACATAATCTAGATTGTTTTGGTGTGAGTTGCTGAGTTTAGGAGATTTATTCTGGTGTTCCCTCTGTCTAAAATAAACTCAACAGCAATGTCTTCTTCCAGAAATCCTCACCCGGTTACTTAAGTTTCAAGCAGAAACTGTTTTCTTTCAATATCACCATGCAGAAGGAAGCACGCAACCACTCATATGCACAAAAGGCTAGCTAACTAAACTAGCTGCTCGCTTCCTTCTGTAGGGTTCGACAGAAAGACAATAATCCCAACCTGAAACTGCCCACAACTGGGTCATAATCTCTGGAAAGAGACATTGTTTCCTCAAATGTTTTTTTTTGGCACTTTGAGTGCCAAAAGCCGACCGAGAAGTAACAGTTCCTGTTTACACTGAGAAGACGTGGAGCAACATCAGTATTGATTTGATTTCTGGCCACGTGGAAAATTTAAATCCAACGTTTATTTTTTTTTCTTTAAGCTCTTTTGGGTCTCCACCAGCTCCTGAGGGGGATATGATTCTCTTTAGCTGCTGAATGTGGCTTTACGCTCACCAGCTGGTGGCTAACGAAGCTACGAGAGGGAAATTTGTGGGATATAAACTAAAAACAACAAAACAATTAGCTGAAATATGCTCTGTATCTGGTTTATTATGCAAAATTGGACTCTAGCCATACTGAGAACAGTGTTATACAAGAAGAAGAGAGAAACAAAATGGTGTCAGCTTCTACCTGCAGTGTAGGTGGCGGAGCTGTAGCCCAGTTTGTTGCTGACCATGCAGGTGAAGTGGCCACAGAAGGGACTCTTGGTCACAATCAGAGTCGTTCCGTCCTTGGAGACTGTCCCCACGGTGTTGGTGATGGCGATCTGCTCGTGGAGCCAGCTGAAGTGGGGGTCCGTCCCCCAGGCCTCGCCGCAAACCAGCGAGGAGTGAGACACGTTGATGCTGACTGAGACGTGGTGCACCGGCTCTGTAAAGACAGACAAAAGATGGAGAGGATTAAAAAAGAAAATGAAAAGAGGTGATAAGAATGGTGGTTACAAAAAGGGATAGAAACAAGATATGAAATGCTCAGCCGTGGGCATCTATCTGTTGTAAAAATAAGAATAATGGCACATGGCTGTCCAAGAGGGTTCTAACACAAAGAATCATGAGAGACGTTTAATGCTGTCAGGAGAAACTGGCTGCGTTTCAGAGACAATAATGAGACCGGAGAGTGAGGCATAATGTCGGAAAATGAGATGATGGAAAACCCTGAAAGCTGAGCGAGCAGATGTAGAGAGGAGCGGGGCTGATGAATTGATACTGTTAGAGCAGACGGATGAGAGTAAAGGGAAAGCAGCTCTGACACGTAACGAGAGAGCCGCGACGAGAGCGGAATGGTCTAGAAGCTCAGAAACAAAAGGAAAAGAGCCAGACAGTAAATCCTATATGCAAATGTTAACTTCGAGCGCTTTGTTCTGAAATGAGACACGAAAAGAAACAATGCAGACCGGCGTGAAATTAAAACACATTGATTAACTGTTGGGGTAAATAATAGAAAGGCCAGGATGTAGTCAGCAGTATTTCTTCTGCTTTCATATCATCACTCAGAGATTTATATATGAATACATTTCTGCATAAACTGCCTCTGTAAGGAAGACATATGTTTTCAGATGTCGATTAGTTGGCAGCCTGCAAACATCCAGTGATCTTTCTAACCTATAGCCTGCAGATAGTGGAGGATGCAATTATCTATAATTAGGGGCCGCAACTAATGATCCTCTGCATTATCTCTCGGTTTATCAGCTTGTTTGTGCATTTGATCAATTGTTTAGTCAACAGAATATCAGAAAATGAGGACAAACGCAAAACCCAGGTTCACAAGACTCATGCTGCCTTTCAGTTGGTTGTTTTTTAAAAAGCCAAAAGGACTCGATTAACTTTCACCCTCAACTTTTTAAGCCAACGTGGATGAAATCCGCTCGGAAAAACTTGAAATTTGAAAATCAACAATGTCCGGACAACCGATGAGGGTCTAAAATTAACTTCTTTTGTCCACAGGCTAAATGGCTGGTGCATGTTAAATTGTTTTCCCCCTCCCAGCATCCTGGTTTGTTGGCTGGTGAAAGAAGCAGATCTACCAGCCACTTGCATATTTTTTTCTGGTGCCCAATGTTAGTTTTACATCCTTACTGCCAAACTCCATCTGTTAATAAACCAAAGTGAGTATGAATCAAAAATACTCCATTTCTTCTAAATGTTGTTGACTTATGTACTCTATCATTAAAGGTCCAACATGATTTATGAGTCCCAACTTGGACGCTTTGGGTTGGTGGGTTGGTGGCTGGCCCGATCCACCAATCCAGACCCAGGTTTTCGTCACTACTGAGAAGTTGAGAATGAGACTCGACGACCAACTTTTGTACATGGCGGACCTTCAACATCCTCGCAAATGTTCAAAACCATATGCAGAAGTTTATGCAACGGTGCATTTCATCTGGTCGCCTGAGAGTCAGAGAGCGGGTGAGGAAATTGGTGAGCGTGACTAAACTTAACAGGAATATAACTTTTACACACTTCCTCGTACGTGAACATTTATGCCTGAGTCACATTTTCATTTGCAGCGCTGCTTGTTTAATGAAAAAGACAACAACACCAATCATCCAGCTCTACTTGCATCTTTTGTTTCATTTTGATTTACTCAAAAGGAAGCGAGCAGCGTTTGATGAAAGACAATTCAAACAGTATTAAAAATGTTTTTCACCTTTGAGGACAGTTTGTCTATTCAGAATTCAGGCTAGAAGATTAATAAATGAAGATGTTTCACCTCCCCAAAACGACATAGTGCACCTTGAACTTCAGGGGTGGATCATCACTGCAGTGAATCGTGCTTTAGTTCCAGATCATGCTGCCAACCATATTGAAGTCTATGAGAGATGCACGGAGAAAAACACTCAAACCCAACATATCCACGTCGTGTAACCTCTGATGGAGAAACGCCTCCACAAAATAAAAGCTCGTACTTCAGAGAGTCGTCTAACCCCTGATTTCTCTCCTTTTTTTTTTATCGACATGTTTTTTTGTCCCTCGGCTTCGTGTTGGAAAGGCTCCTGTTTGCAGCGTAATTACAGTCTCATCAGCAAAAATCAATCATCTGCCCCGTTTGGTCACAATATTATCAACCCTGTCAATCATGTGGAAGAAAAATCTGTCATTAACCTACCCTCTGAAGTGTGCTCTTTCATTTCCTGGCAAAATTTCTTCATCACGAGTCAAATGAAGTAGATACGTTGGGTCTCTGTGTGTTTCTCTATGCATCTCCCCATAGACTTCAGTAACAAACTGGCACCAAAGCAAGCTTCAGTGATGTAATGACCCCTTTTTCCCTCCTTTTTTAGGTTCCTTGTTTTTAAAAGTTAAAGTAACTTCTGTTGTAATGGGACCAGGATCAGCTCACAGTGCTCCACATTTCCTGCTGCAGCATTATCTATAATTCAAACTGAATCCTCCACATGCAGCGAGTCATACTCTACCGTAGATCCTGACGATGCACTGTGCACTGGTGTTGACTCCTTTGTGATCCTTCACGGTCAGAATGTACACTCCGCTGTCCTCGTCGCTGTACGCTTTGATCTCAAGGGTCGCCTCCTTCTCGGCCACGTTCACGTAGACATTCGGCCTCGTACCAACACACTTGATGCTCCTGCCGACGCACGTGGCCAGTGTCACTCTCTTGGGGTCGGGCCCGGTTTCGAGCTCCCGTTCCCAGGTTAGTACGGAGATGCTCTCCAGGGGCCCCTGCTCGACGCGAGCTTTCAGAACCAGATCGGAGCCGGGGATGACATGCACGGGCTCCCTGTTGATGATGTGCACCGACATACACTGGAGCCCACATGGCGCTGAGGACAGATTGGACCGCTTGTTACTGCACGCTCGTCAAAACTTCAGCTTGCCTCATTTGTATTTCGATTCAGGTGACCAGCGTTGACCTTTTCGGCTTTCGGGAAGGAGTTTAGCATTGTTTGGGCAGAAGGAGAAGCTAATCAAACAAACATTGGCGTAATGCTTCATCTCTGTCCTCAGAATGCACTTTATGAATATGTATGCCTGCGTACTGTCAAACAATGTCAAGCAGTGATTTATAGCGCATGACAGCAGTGCCTAATGTGATATCCATCAAACCACATCAATACCCTAAAAAAAAAAAAATCTGTGTCATAACTCCACTGGACCTGGTAAGCCTCCCTGCGTTCACCACGAGGAGTATTAATCAGGCGGCTTAACTTGATAGGTAAAGGGACTGAGGGGATGTAAATAATGCAGGTGTGGGCATTAATGCAAAATGCCTGAGTTTGTTTGCGTTTGCGTCGGGGTGCATCACTGCGCCGCCGCTGTGATCTTTCTTTGTGTTTGCAGAGAATGAAAGGCTGCTGCAGTCTTATCTCGCTCACAGGAACACATTAAAGATGAAGGGGGAGAGAATGTGAAATGATATTTTTTGTTTTTCTTCCTGCTTTTTTTTTTTTTTTTTCCTAAAGCTGAAATCAAGATCAGGGTGGTGGTTTGAAACAAACAACAACAACAACAACAACAACAACAAAAGGCCTTACTCACACAAGAGAAGCAGCAGGGCAACTCTCCAGCACAGGAAACACTGTAGATCCATAACACCTGCTGATGCAGAGAGAGAACACAGAGAGGAATTTGTCCGTGACCTCAGAAAGGCAGCACACCATTTCCTCTGTACTCGTGCGGCAGGGGCGCCACTACAGCAAAGAATAATAACACCACCTCCAGAGAAAATGTGAAATTAAAACGAGAGCAAAAAAAAAACAACAAAAAAAAACCCCCCACAACAAAACAATTAAAGAAGCCTGTCCCTCTATTAGAAAAATGTAATCCAAATTATTTATTTATTTATTTATTTATTCTCAATTTGTTTGTGGAGTATCCAAAGAACAACAGCATTGGCACCGCAGACCGCACTAGAATCAGAACTTGGAACCAAATAGGGTCGAGTCTGCTGCCAGAACTAAAATGAACCCCCTGAAGCACAGCTGCTACAACAAAAACACAGAGAGGGGGGGAAGCACTGATAACAGCGCGAGAGCACAGTCCAACCTGCGCGCATTTTAATACAACCTGCAGTTCCCATTACTGTTTTCCCTCGAGGTTATCCGCATCAGCCCTCCCCAGCCCCATGCAAGCCTCCTCCTCCTCCTCCTCCTCCTGGAGTGGGATTCACCTACCTCTCCAAAGTCGAGACAAACAACAGGGGCCGCTCTTGCCAGTCCACCGTTAACTTTCTCTGAGGTTAAGGTGCAGCGCAACTCACTCTGCTGGGTAGATTTATGGCCCAATATAAAACAATATCTTCAAAGCGGTTGCCATCGCATTGTGAGAAAATAATCTGGTTAGAGGTGACACTCCCTTGATCTACAGCTGTTAGAGCAAACAGCATTCAATGGAAGTAAAGCCAGAGAGTTTCAGCGCTTCCTTCTGCCCCTGCGCTCTCTTCTCGTCGGCGAGTCACGTATACTGTAAGGCGTCACCCTGTTTTTAAGCTGCTTCCTCCCCTCCGACTCCCACCCCTCTTTCCTGTCCACTACACGCTTTAGATAAGTGAACTTTCCATTGTAAAGTCCCAAAGTCTTATTTCCAACATCCCCCCCCCTCCTCCTCCTTTTCTGGCCTGTGTCCAAAGACATGCTTGCTCGACAATACAGCATGTTCGATTTTGGGGGGTTTTTCACGCCACTGTTTGTAAACACAGATAAAATGCAATGGTATTCTTTTGAAACCAGTGACAATGTTGGAACTCGGTCTTATGAAATAGGCTTTGTACTGCGGGCTCCTTATCCTCTGTGAACACTATTTGCCCCGCGGACGCAAAACATTGTCTCGGCTTTTGGGATTGCAAAGAGGAGGCAAGACATGAATTACCCCATTCTTATTTTTTATTCCCAAATAATTGTCTCTCGCATGCAACCGAGAAACACCTTCAAGCGTGTGGGGTGGGGGGAGTGGGGAGAAATGCAGACATTTTTTTTTGTTTTTGTTCCCGCTACCCTGGGAAAGTTCAGTCGGAGAAAAAAAACAAAAAAAAAAACCTTGAATCCAAACTTCACAGACATTAAACAGGCTGCTGATTCAGTGGAGTCACATTCAAATTAAGTTCACTTTTTCACAACACATGAATCAGAGCTGAAGCCTCAGCTAGTTGCAGGATCTCACAGAGAAACCCCCCTCCCACCCCCCCAAAAAAACCCTCCGTCAAACAAGGCGGGGGTAATGTGATCAAAAGCTCCAGAACAGCTACTAAATAGACCTCGAGATGAGATTGTTTTGTCAGCGGCACGCGTCTTTTACACTGGAACATAATGACATCACTTATTCGGGGGTTAGCGCTGCGGTTTCTCACTTTATGAAATGCATCCTGGGGCACAGATGCGACAAGTGAATAATTTTTTTTTTTTTCTAAACTGATTATAAATCCATTTGTATTTGCTGAGGGTTTTATGAATAATCATGGGAATCACAGCTGTGGAGGCTCTTTGTCTGCAAAGGACTGCTGTTAGCTGGGATTAACCAGCGGGTGGCACTGATACATCGGCTGAGAAATATCAACACTTGGCCTCTCACTCGCGCCTCCTTCTCCTCAACAGACATCATCCTGTGCTCCTGGTTCCATGTGCAAGATCACTCATGTCTGCTTTTGCTCCACATTAATCCACATCATCGCATAAGTGAGTAGATTAGGCAAAGAACTGAAAGTATAAGGGTGTTATTACCCCGCATAATTTCATCAGCCACTCCAGTGCTGCCATGTAATGCTGTAACCAGGGCGGATAAAAATGACCTTCAGTCGTCAATGTTAACAGGAAACAATCAGCATGTTGAGAAAATAATTGCATCCTCTGAAAAGTGTAGAGACGATCTCTGCAAAAGTACTTCAAAGCTACAACAAGGAGTCTTTAAGTGGTTATGAAACAGTCTCAATGTAATACTGACGCCTCTATATGACCTTCACCAAGAACATTTTCTTAAAATTCTATTTAGTTTTTCTAATAGCCTCAAAATCGGGTCTGCGTGCAGTCTGTAAGAGCCTGTGTTTACATTTCCTATCAGCCTGTGTTTACAGTGAGTCGTATGTTAGCCAGTTAAAAAGAAGCAGGAGGAGATTTTTCTTTAGACTGATTTCTGACGTTCTATTTTGTGGTTTTTGGAGGTGGTGACGTGCCTACTTTTGTCCAGAGAGGCCTCCAAAATCAACAAAATAGCAAAGTTACATGTAGTCGCTTTAAGTGAGGCACTGTATCCCCATGTGTGAAGTAATATGAAAACTCTTCAAAAAAGGAAACAACACTAAATCCTGCGTCCTCAACAGGGGGTTAGCGACCCCGAGGGGTCCTCAGAGTTACTGCAGGGAACACATCAGCATGAATCCAACATATTATTACCAAGAATAAATGTGTGAAAAAAGTGTAAAGGGGCTCTATGTAACAATTTGTAGTAATTATATGTATTAATTATTTCTTTTTGGCCATGTGTGAGTGGATTGTAACATTAGACCTTCTCCGTCTCTCTGAATTGTCTATACAAGTCTGTTGAAAGTCTAAAATATGTGACTTTATAGACATTCCCTGTACGCTTCTTGTCAGTATGTCTCTCTGCTACTCTAACACAGAGCAACAGTAGCTAACGTCAGCTTAGAAATGGAGTCCGCTAACACAAACTAACGACCGGCCTCCAGCGCAACACACAAGTTCCACGGAGCCACTTTAATTTAAACAGCATCGATGACGGTCTGCCCATGATCCTTTGAGCAATCATGTGAGAAAGCTAACCTGCAACTGTGCGGCACTTGTCCATACAGTGCATATTTGCCAGTTATCTGTATCATTATTAAGTGTGCAGTCTTCCCTCTGAGCCACAGTGGGTTGTTCTGTCACTTATCAAGGAGGAGAACCCGACATGCCCTCCACCTCAGAAAACACCAGAGAAACTGCAGAGGACGAAATATCTTGTAGAGTAGCTTAGGCTGCAAAACCTTTAAGATCCCTGCTGCACCAGCGTTGTAGTCAAGACCACCTCAACCGAGACCAGAAGTCATTCTAAAGACCACAGAGTATCCAGACCAAATCAAGACCAAGATCAATGCAAGTCATGCAGAGCGGGACTAATGCTGAAATATGGAGCATGTAAATCCCAGACACTCTTCAATTGAATCCAGAATATCCACATTGCCATTTCCATCCAGCTAACGGTACACTTTTTTTTTTTTTTTTTGTGCATGCACCAACTTTCCAGGTGATTCCTCTCTTCCAATACAAACCATAAAGTACAGAATGTATGAAGCAAACAAAAATCAATACAGTGACATCTGTGAAATGTGGTCTTGACTAGTCTTGAAATAAAGCCCTCTTTGTCTGAGAGCAAGACAAGGCCGAGTGAAAATGCTGTCAAGTCCTGGATGAGACTGATCTGGAGTGCTACAACACCACCCTGCACTAATATTCCCTGCTGCTCTTTGATTGTGTCTTTGTTGTGTGTGGAAATGTACTTTTCCCTCTGGTATTTGCTCCTTGATTCATTCAAGCAGTCATGAAAAGAAATAACACACGTTTATTCAAAAGTTGTGCTTGAATAAAGCTTTGAGGAACTTGTAGCTGTGTATTGTTTTATATTCAATACATTTCACTCCGTCACATTTATAAAGTTGAGATTAACTCTTTATACACTTGTGATGGTAGGCTATTACATTAACTCATCATTATGAAGTAAATGTTCATTGTAGAAGGTGATGCTATAGAATAACGACGTCATGGGTGCTTTAGATTGGTTCCCTATAAGCCTCATTTTTACTGAGCTGTTCTGTCTACCACCAGCCACAAAGTCTCCCGGGAAAACAAATGCTGGCAGCCTGGCAACATTTCTATTTGCTTCCACATTTCCATTATTGACTAAATGAATAAACTCCGATTTTGTCCTGTTGGCTGTTTAATACCTCTTGGAATTGCTAGGGGGGGAAATGTGTATGTTTCGACTCTAAAGGTTAACTCCACCAAAGTAGTATAAATCCTTTTGTGGCTCCAGAGGAAGCTGCAACTAATCTGGGACACTGCCTCCAGTGATGTCACTAAGTGTTTGTTGCATTGTGGGTACTGGAGGTGGCAGGTTTTGTACCCTTGTGTCACTGTTGGACTCAAAAACCCTAGTGCCTACATTACCCACAATGCAACTTAACCATTGAGTGACATCACTGGAAGCAATTTATGAGATTACACACAGCTTCTTGTGGAGCCACAAAAATACTACTTTTTTCCACATATGCAGTAGCACTCCCTAAGACCTGTAAACCCACTCTAATGTGTGAAGTTGGTGGATTTACCCTTTAAGGAAAAGTACAACGTGATAAAAATAAAAGTCCTGCATTCAAAACCAGAGTTGAAGCACAGAAGTATTAGTGGCAGATAAATTACTCCTAAGAATTATCATCATCATGCCATTTATATTATTATACGATTATATATTCAATTTTTTTCTGATGATCAATAATTAACAAAAATAATCAATTTTCCGCAAAGTAACTAAAGTTATTAAATAAAAATAAAGGAGTGGAAGCATAAAGTAGCAGAAAATGTAAATACTTAAGTACAGTTACCTTAAAAAAGTATACTTACGTGCAGTACTTGAGTAAATGTACTTGGTTACAGTCCGTCACTGCTGATTAGTCCCTTGCAGATAATTGAGTGCGGGCCCTTTAAGAAAACAGGTGCATCCTGGACAGGTAACAGTGGAGAAACAGGAAGTAGACTCAGTTGTGGGCAAACACAAACCGACAAGGAGCTTTATTTTTTAGCCCCAAACTGAACATGAGGGCCGGAGGAGAATACTTTGGTGAGTTTTTATACACTTAACTCCTCTTGTCGATCCTCAAAAGAGCGTTCATCGTCGCTTCAATCAAAAAATCCGACTGTAATTGAACTACACACGGCACAGTGCTACCAGCTACACATCTGTACAGCTTTTCTTTGTGGAGCTAGTCTGTTTAAAGTGTTAAAATGTTTCCTACAGAAGTCACTTTGAGCACTAAAGAGTTGAATCTCTCCGCAGACCGGCCTGACTGACGACATGAGACGACCTTTGCTTCTTATCAGTCTGTTCCTGGCAGGTAACAAAAAAACAAACACACACACACACACACACCGCCTGTTTCCTCTCCCGACGTTCAACAGCTCACTAACATAAGGAGAGAGCAGAGTCTCGTCTGAAGCCTTACTGTGGGAAAGAACAACAGAGGAGGGCAGAGGAGCTGTGGTATTCCAGGCACGTCTGTGAAAAAACAAATGCATTCGAGGCAGAGAGCTTCGTCTTAACCGCCCTTAAACCTGCGCGGCCGCATTCCGCCTGTGCTCCGACTGCTGAGCGGCGTGGTGCCTTCACGGCCCTCCTCCCAGGCTCCTGCATCCGAGCTCTCAGGATGAGTCAGGCTGACAGGCTGACTCAGTGGTGATTGTGTCTGTGTGCCATTCGGTATTTGGGATGGGCGAGTGTGCAGGGTTTTTTTTTTTTTGTGTGTGTGTTGTTGAATGCAGTAATAATAGGCTACGTGGTTGTTGTTGATGCGCGAACAATGGGCTTCCTCGCGATGCTGATTCTCGACTATTGTTTACGGAAATGGGACTTTGAAAATATTGTTGTTGGGATTTAACTCCAGGCCAGCCTGCTTTTGATTGGTAGAGACCCCAGCAGCCATCATGACTTGCCTTTATAATAACATAATGAACACGAGCAAAATGGCAAAAACAATGATAACGTGACACTTTTAAGACTTTTTAATCGCAATTACACGACAAATAAAAGTCCTGCATTCAAAACCCCACCAAGAGTCAAAGCACAGAAGTATTATTATTCTTATTATGCCACTTATATGATCATTACTATAATTCATTCACTATTTTCAGATAGTTTATTGTAGTTGAATATTATATATAATTAAATGTTTTGCTTGAAATATACCTCTAAAAAGTACTTCAGAACAATTCAGTTCTCAACACTTCAGAACCTTCCACTACTGGTTTGAAGGTTAATTGTTGAGTAAAAGTCTTAAAGTATGTGGTAATAAATGTAGTTAATTAAAAGTAAAAGTAAATTAAATATTTACGATGATTGACGGCTTTAAATACTGTATATCATTAATATTATTATTTACACCAGGTCAGTCCTTGGCTTTGTGGTGAAAAAATGAAAATGTCAACAACAGTGATAACAAACCACTTTTTTTAATCAGTGTAATTCGCAATAAACATCAGAAAATGGTCCCCTCATTGGCACAGCATGCACAAGTTAAAGAACAAGTCTGATGATACTCTGTTTTTTTTTTTTTTTTAATCATTGTTAACAAATCCCATGAAAAGAAATAAAACCAACAATGATTTGATCCTGCTAACAAGTATTATCTGTGTCTCTAAAGCCTGTAGCTTATTCCTTTGTGCCACATTCAGTGTCATCCAAAAACAATTAAGAACATAAAATTGAAACACGCTGTGGACACAGTTTATTGTGAATCCATCCCACAAACATCTGCCGTAATAAACACCCGTAAGAAAAACTAGTGTGTACTGGGGCTGCACAGTGTTGGAAAAAGCTGACATTGTGATATTTAGATTTTCTACAAAATATATTGCAATATGGAAACTAAAGGAAGCTTCAGCAGATAACTTGGACAGCTATATTTGGAAAATGATTTATCATTATAGAAAGACCGAGGGTGTGTCAGAGAAACAAAGCGGGCCCTGCTTTGTTTGATAAACCGATCAGGAGTGATTGTGATTGATGGGTCGCTGAGCATTCAGAGTTCTGCATGTCGCTCTCAAGCAACAGACTACCGTGTAGCCAGAAAACCCTTAAACTGGATACTTTGTGGAGCCCTGATGTGTCCTGTCACTCCGCAGATTAAAATAGCTCCCCATCAATGCACTACTTACACCTGTTTGAGAATCATTTGCTAAAAACTACAACGAACAGCTGTTGGAAATTGCCCAGCTCCTTCCAAAATAAATAAATGACTGACTGATGGAGTGAATTAATAAGAACTGTGCCTGTTAACAGTAACAACAAATGGGCTTGTTGCTGAGTGCCAAAGATAGACAGACTTACTCATTTCTGGTTTTGGTCTTTAAAAAGAAAATTCCACTATTTTTTGTAAACCCAGTCGTCCATTAGACCCAGTCGTCCAGCCTCAGCTGGCAGCAGTGACTCAGCTGCACTGGCTGCAGCGTAATCCTCAGGGACAACTACAACCATCAAAGTTCGGTCCAATAAAAGTGCTTGTTTTTGCCACTGACAGGCTGAGGATTGTTTCCATAATGTTGTCAGATACTTACAATCCACAGCCTGTCAGTGGCAAAAAAACAAGTAGCCTCCTTTTTTATTAGGTCGGAGTTGCCCCACAGGATTACGTTGCAGATGTGTCGAGGCGGCCAGCTGAGGCGATCCACAAGACCGCTTCCAAAACATTTGGTAGAAATGAATCATGTACACATCAGAACATTTACATAAAAGGTCCAGTTTAAAAAAAACAAACAAACTCTGGAACACTGGGTTTCTAATTGTCAAGATCTTTCACCATGTGTACCAAATGAGTAGTGTGTCTGTCTGTGGTATCAATTCATCCAATCCAGAGATTACAGATTTTTACTCCAAACAGAAAAGATCGACTCTAGGTTTCTTTTTGTTGCTGCAGTAATATGAAAATGGAAAATTAGCAGCAAGAATGTAAATTATATTCTAATTTGTTCATTAAGGGTTGCTGTTCATGCATGAAAGATAATAATTTAAATCATCATCAGCTTTATTCTCATATAATAATTAATTTTGCTGCTATCTATCGGCAGCTGATATTGCGTATTATTAGTGATTCAACCTACGGAGTTCACTTTGATTTTTAAAAAATACATTCTCTGCTGTTTGCTGGATGTGTCTCGGACAAATGTCCTTGGCTGCACAAGAAGAAGTGATTTATTTTTTTTAAGAAACTGTGTGAAGGTTGAAATAAATACCCATTAGACCCTCCTGTAGAAACCTAAAGTTCAGCAACTGACAGTGAAAACTTTCCTGGCTGCTGGTTAATCTCTGTGGTTCACAGTGTTACTCCAGGTGTTGTCGTGACCTCTGAGCTCTCTGCTGGTGTTCATTCAAGTTACATATCTGCGAGCTCGTGTTCCGGCCTCGTAGAGACAATCCCTCATCGATACTGTGCTGCGTCACTCATGGGTGTTTCTCCCAGTCTGACTCATGGCTCTTTATCTCAATGTCTCTACTGAAAAGGCAGCAAGGCGGTTGGCATTTTCAATCGGGTGGCGAAACACTTTCGTTGCCTTTAACTATTCAGCGTGGGAACCCTCAATCCTTCCCGCCGTCAGCTCTTGTCATTTTATACTCTGCTCCCCGGTGAAAATCGTGTCGAGGCAGTCCAGCGAGACTGATCAGGTCCATATTGATTTGATTCAGTATAATTCATTGGCCAGACCGTTCTTGCGTGCTGGCTTTATATGCCAATAAAAGAGCATTGGCAATGCAGCCTGGGTTTTCCTGCCTGCATCTACACAATATCGACACCAACAAGAGGGAAGACTGGCAGCCGAATACAAAAAACACAGCTCACTTTTCTTTTTTCTTTTTTTTCCATCTTTACTCACAAATGGGCAAACAGTGTACAACTGTTAAATGCCTGAATGTGTAAAATCAATTCTTCTTTACAACAATTGTTGTTTTTTTTTTTTTTTAAATTGCCTATGCACCACTGAGTCTTGAGGAGAGAGACAGACGGCAAATCTGATTTGGACATGGCTTAAGTTTAAGTCAGGCTAACAAAAACACAAAATAGATGTTTAGCTTGGGATCACTTACAATCCAAAAAAACATGCTTTGAAATCTAGGAGGGAGGAAAAGAGTGTGTACCTTGCTAATGGGTTTTTACCCCCTGAGCCCATTCTGTGTGTATCTATAGATTTTGTTCTGTGCAGTGGTGAAAGAGGTATTCAGACCCTTTGCTTAAGGAAAAAGTACCAATACATTAACTTAAAAATACTCCATCACAAGTCAAAGTCCTGCATTGAAAGCTACACAGGTATCATTAAAAAATTGTACTTGAATTATCAAAATTAAAAGCAATCTTTCCGCAGAAGTGTGTCATTTTCCTGTTGTAGCGAGTCCTGGTGGAGCTAGATGTCACTAGTTTTTATCCAGTAAAGTAGTTTTGTCCAGTGGTTCCCAACTAACGTGTTTGGCCCCATTCAGTAGGTCACAAGATGAATCTTTGAGGTCGAAAGATGATTAATTGCAACAATAATATTGGATAATTTGACCTCTTTGGGCCTTTGACAGTTATTTAAATAAAGCCATCTGATAAGTTGAGCGGAAATTGTGGAACGGCTAACTTTAAACTGACATTTCAATCGCAATAAGGGGTCCCAACAAGCTGAATGATAAAAGCCAAGTTGTATTTCATCAGCTTATGTGTTTTTAATCATGGTAGTGGCGTGGATGGATGGGGATGTTGGTCTGCTGGTTGGTTGCCTTGAATTTTATTGTGAGCATTCATGTTCCTCTCATGATGAATTGTGTATGACTTCAGTAATCCATTAACCTTTCAACTTTATCCACCATCTCATAGAATTTTTTTTAATGACTAAAATACTTGAACATCCACAACATTTCCACCAGTCCCAGTTGTACTAGTGCTTATTATCAGATTAATAAACATGATTAACGTGGTAGCCTAAACATTTTAGCGACTTTGTTGAGCTTCTTTACTTGCGTTCCTATGCTTGGTTAAATTGGAGCACAGTGTCACAGGTAATGTCTGTTTTTCTTGTGGATCTGATCAGGTGGTTTATGAGCTGTAGTTTTGTGTGTAAACGCACCGATCTCTTCGGCCTCTCTCAGTCCCTGTTGTCTGCTGCTCCTCTTGAGGTCGCTCATCCTCTGGAGCCGCTCATGGCTGAGAGAAGGTCTATGGGGTTTGTTAGGTAGAACTGACGGGCCGTCTGTCTGCAGGGTGTGCTGCCCCTGGGCTACCTCACATCCAGTCTGCAACCTGGCAGGTTGTCTCTACCAACCGAGCCCAGAGACACTGCAGTTGCGTCAGGTATAGTGTTCTGTGAGTTTACTAGGGAAATAATGGCGCACAATCTGCTGCATCAGCTTCGCCGCTGGCTGTTTGTTTTACAAATCAACCATGAGAAAAAACATAAGGACGACCCATTAACACAAGATAATCACGGTAAATACAGTTAATATACAGGGAGAGACCCATCCTCTATCCAGATTTTTTGGAAATCTGATTTTTTGTGCAATCCTGCTGACAAACTGATGTCTACTGAAGTTAGCATGCTAACCGGCTGGCCCTGACAATCAGCTGAAGAAGTATTGTATGTTATGTAGATGTACACAGATAACAAGTGTTTTCTCTCTCTTTTTCTTCTCTGTGTAGTCCTTCTCTTTGCCCATGTGCTGGCTCAGGGCCCGGTACAGATCCAGTTCCAGACAGACCCGGTGCTGGTTCAAACTGGCACTGAGATAGTGTTCACGGTGCAGACAGTGTCTGAGGTCCTGTCCATGACATGGCTGTATGAAGGAGTCACTCTGGGTCTCTGGGTCGGAGGAGCCCCGTCGGTTAACCCGGTGCCCCAGTTCCAGGGCCGGGTCACCATCTCTGCCACCCAGCTCAGAATCGGTGGTGCCCAGCTCAGAGATGCGGGGAGCTACGCGGTGCAGGTGACCCCTCTCGCTACAACAGGCCTGGCCCCGAACTCCAGATCGATACAGCTGAGAGTGTTCGGTAAGATAAAGGAGTGTGCCTGTGACTTCACTTAAGAGAGAAGGCGAGGAGGACGAGGGAAGGGAAGGTGGGAGGGTGGTGAAGTGTGCGGGAAGAGGGGAGAGATAATGGTAAGGAGGAACAGGAGGGAGTAAAGAGAGGAGAGGGAGGATTTGGGGAGTAAGAGAATTAGTCTGGGAGGTATAATGAAATTAGTGACCCATAGTAGGCGAGGTAAAATTAATGAAAAAGGAGGAGGGGATGGGATGAAGCTAGTGGCTCAGGGCTTTATGCTAATTAAAACTCATTTGATATGCAGTGCTCTTGCGCTTAGATGTTTGATAGTGTGGCAGTCTAAATGTAGCGTCACAGCTATGTACAGTACATAACGGCATTTGCATTCATTTATATTCAGCCCAGTAATGGATTCAGAACAGCTGAGTGTGTCTCTTTTATTTTCAGTCATCAGCCCACGGTGGATGGATGACGTACAGTCTTCCTCATCCCTCTTACCGCCCGGCGCTAATGGGGTGGCAGGGTGACCAAACTGTTAGAAGCTCTGGTCTATTATTGCCGAAAAGGTCACATCCTCCAAACTCGCAACCAGCTCGATCGTGTCACGGAACATCCGCGTCCTTGAGCACGACTCCCAACCTCCTACTTAGTCGCATAACTTACTCTGGAAATGAGAGCCAGTTAAAATCCTTAAAAAACAAAATCCTTCTGTTGAGTCACAGGCAAAGGCGGAAAGTGTGCAGAAATGGAAATGATTAGAGCTGTTTGGTAGACGCTCAAATGTTTTTGTTTGTTTGCCGTCGCTGCCGTGATTCTCTGTTAGTCACTGCCTCCTCAGCTCGCACGCCCCCCTCTTCTCCCTCTCCAATTATTTAACTTAGGCTGCCCGCCAAGAGGCATCTAGGCTACCACTCATACCGTCTGCCCCCTTATTCACCATCTGTGCCTCTATCTGAATCCTGTCCCTTCTCAGCTCTCACTTGCTTTGATTACAGCAAATTATCCTCAACAGAAACGTAAAAAACTGCCCTCCATTGTTCTGTCACTCCAACTTTTGAAGTGAGCTCTTTCACAGTCTAATGTTCCATACCTACAGTAATGGTGCCTTTAGAAATCTTTTCGAGGGTAATTCTTCTTTTGCAGCTCTTTGACAAAATATGTTTTACTCTTCCTGTAGATGCGGTGGCTGGGGTGACTCTAGTTGTTCCCACAATAGCAGTGGAGGGGAGAAATGTGTCTCTGAGGTGTACGTGGACTGCCGGGACGGACATTTCGGTCCAGTGGGGCAAAGGAGGTGCAGCCGTCATCGCCAACTCCAGGATCACCATCTCTGGCGGCTCTCTGGTCATCAACCCAGCCAGACGGGGCGATGCCGGGGAGTACACATGTACCGTCAGCAACCCTGTCAGCGCCCAAACTGCCACACGGAGCCTCACTGTCTTCTGTGAGTTTGAGCTGATCAAGGAAAGTGGCAGCTAATCTGCTGTAGCCACTGCAAATAGCAGCAGCTTATCTTTTATCCACATTGCACTGCACACTGTGTGCTGAAATGCACTCACATTACACAGGACATTCACCCATAATCTTATTATACTGCTTCCAGCTCTGTCTTGATCGCATCCTCATTTCTGATGTGACAGTCTCACAGTAATGTCCCAACGTGCCCAATCACCCCAGCGGCACACTGAAATGGTTCCACGTCGTTGTCCTCTAACATCGAACAGACGATGGAAAACACATCGGATTGTATATATCAGGGTTATTCATACCTAAAGCGCTTATAAGTGAGTCAGTCTAGTCGATTTCCAGTGCGCTTCCTGTGCCCACAGAAGTGTTAATCCAAGACACCTTTAATTAGTTCATATAGTGGAATCTGTGATATCACAGTCATAGAAGGAAGCTGCAGTTCCTGCTTTCTGATTGAAGCTCATAAAAACCAGAGGTACAGCTAAAGATTATTGAGTCATCTCTTCTTTTCAATTATATTTTCCAGTCTGTGAATTATCATAAAGTGGTGGATAATACCTCTCAGTTTCTCGGAAGCTAAGGTGACATTTTGAAATGGCACGTTTATGTCTGACCAACAGTCTAAAGATCCTCTTTCCAAGAAAGTTGGGATGCTGACTGTCATTAGATAAAAACAGGATGCTCTCATCTGCAGAGAAACTGTATTTGTGAAGAGAGTCTGAGCCCGTGCACTAATATACTTTATACGATCATGTGGTGAACCTCGCTTGCCCCATCCTCCCTCGTGAATGTCGGAGCTTTTTTGAGGATGCTCTTTCATACCCAATCATGAGGTCATCACCTGTTTCCAGCTAACCTGTTTACCTGTGGAAAGATCCAAACAGGTGTTTTTGGAACGTTCCACAATCTTCCTCAGTCCAAGTCCCAACTTGTTTGAAACATGTTGCTGGTATAAAATACAGAATAAGTGTATATTTACAAAAAATCTATAAAGGTAATGAGGTAAAACATCAAATATTGGCATCTATGTAAAAAAGGATTAGCAAATTATCACCCTCTGTCGTACAATGACATAAAAACAAAAGAAGCCACAAATCCTCACGTTTGAGAGCAAGAATCTGCAAATAATTCTTGCATGATAAGTTACTTAAACAAATAATTCAACATCAAAATGAATGTTGACTTAATATTTGTGGATCAAGACAGTTAAACATTTTGGCTTACGTTCTTAATACCTCAGTACCTCTTAATATAGGTTAATACTGCTTATATTTGTCAAGTAAACATGAAGCTGGAACCAGCAGCCAGTTAGCTTTGCTAACCGTAGGGTGGCAGTTCAGCTGACTTTTTCCAAAGGTTACTAAATCTGCCTGGCAGCTCCTGTAGAGCTCACATTTTATCATGTTATTTCTTGTTTGTGCAGAATCCAACAATCGGTTTTACACTGGGCTGTGTGTTGGACTATCTCTTGTAGTAAACTGACAATGCTTTTTTTGAAAAAGGACAGTACTGTATGTATGTCAAGTGATAGACTCGCCAGCAGCAAACTGTGCTGAACAGCCGGCTGCAGTAAAGTCTGTCTCCACATTCTGCAGCACGTTCTTCCCCAGAATCTGTGCAGGATTTTTAAATGCACAATGAATGCCTCCCGCCCACCAGCAGGATTCTACCGTAAATATGACCTGTTGAGGCACATCGTGACTCAAGAGGTGGCGGCCATAGCGATTTTAGATTTATCATCCAGCCAGAAAGTGCACAGCTCCTTCATTAGCTGAGTAATATGCTGACAAGGCCAGAGAGGGCTCATCAAAATGTTTTTCACCAGGGGAGGCGACTTAAACCCAAAATTGACAAAATGATGAACATTTCAGCAGCATATATAATCCGTACATTTGAGTCAGATGCTTTGGAATACAGATTTTCCTCGCAGACCAAAATGTTTTTGAGGCTGATAATGATGTCCTCTGATCATCACTAAACCAGATGGCCCCGACACACCTGTGCTGACCAAGGACACCCCGAAAGAGTGTGTTGGCGGAGGCGATGTGTTGGTGGGACAGACGGTGCGTCTCACCTGCATGTCTGACTCGCTGCCCCCTGCCCTCTTCGCGTGGACATTTGATGGACAGCCGGTTGCATCAGGCCAGCCGGACAGCGGGGTGCTCAGCCTTCAGACTTTCTCGACCGATGAAAGCGGCCGGTACGTCTGCACGGCCAGAAACGCCATTACCGAAGGCACGTCGGAGCAGGGGACAGTCTTGGCCATCGTAGGTGAGTTATGGTAGTTGCTGACCTCTCAGTGACTGATAATGATGACAGTTGGTTTTGGACGGCGTCCCTGTATCTGTCTTCTCGACAGGAGAGGGACAGAAAGTATCCTGGGAGATTGATCTGGTGAGAATGTGGTCAAAGTCATTCAGTGACTTTCACACATACTTTCTCCTCCCTTTATTTTCATTTCTTTCTCTCCCCGCCGCACTCTCTCTCTGTCTCTCTCTCTCTCAGCTATTACTTTATCATCCTTTTTTAGAATCTCGCCCTCCCCTCCTCCTATTTTCTTCTTTCGTTTCCTTCTCTTCTCTGTCTGAGCTCCAGACTCATTATCTTTATTAATTCTCCCCCTTTGACACCATTCTCTCTCTTTCAGACACGTGTCTAAATGTCGGGGAAGTGGTGGGGATTGTGATTGGCTGTTTGCTGCTGATCATAATCATTGCGCTCCTCATTGTGCTCATTATCTTTCTTGTGCGAAAGAGGAGGGGTAAGTCATGGAGATACTGTTTGTCCTCTCATTTTCATTTTACTGTGTTATGTTAAGACAAACACTTTGTTAAAGGTTTTCTATATGATCTCTATGTCAATGCACTACAGCTCAGGTGTTTTCTTGCACCAAAGTGATATATTTGTTATTACAGCGCAACAGAGACAAGGCAATAATGTGTTTGTGCAGAAGACCAACCCAAATCCCAGGCCTATAGTAAGCTACATTTAAGTTTGTATGTGATTCACTATTGATTTTGTGTTTATCTTGCCCATGTGATGGTGCTAAAGGGCTTTTCACAAATTAACCCTCTCATTTCATCTTTCTGTTGCTGTCTCTTCTCTCCCTCCTCTCATTTTTCATCCGGTCCCATTAAGCCTCCAGATCCACAACCTAATGGTCCAAGGGATTTGGGCCAAGGTCCCCATCCCCCCCTCTACACACACGCGCGCAACTCTGATCGCTTATACACAACCTTGCAGGAAAACCGTGGCAACCCACAGACACTGCTGCCGAACGGCCTGCATGACTCTGAAACACATCAGCACAATGCTCGCACCCACACAAATAGACTCCTACACAATTCTATTCACAACACCAATTCATACCCTCACAATGGCATTGACAACCCTGCTTTCACACACGCTGAAGCTCAGACTGCAAACACCCTCCCAAACACACAGCAGCAAAATCCGAACATTTTCATACATGCTGGCACTGCCCAGGGCGGCACTCAGCCGCCGGCGGTCCACGTCAGCCTTAACGCTCCGCCGCAAACCGCCCAGCAGAACAACAATGCACAACTGCCCGCCATCCATGTCAACCTTAACTCGTACCCAACCAATGGCCAACAGACTCAGCAGGACACATCACTTCCACTCACCAGTACAGCCAACAATAACGCTTCACAAATCCAACATGCAGCGGAGTTAGATCACAGAATGCAAAATGGGCAGCCCTATCATGGTGACCCCTGGCATAATGATCACATGGAAGCGGCTCACCATGATCGGGCTAGACTTATCCCCACTGGCTACACACACCATAACAGTAATAACACTTCTCAGCGAAATGCCAACACACAGACGTACCAGCGGGAGCCAGAACGTCACAGCAGGTCTGATAGAAACTCAAGTAGACATGATGCCACTGCCAGCGCCTCCCGTCAACAGTTGCCATGGGATCGCCTCCGAGGGACACCAGCGTATCCTTCTGGTACACTTCAAAGGGGACAGACATCGCCTGAGTACACTTCTGACAGTACAGACTACACTAACCATCGGCCCGTACGAGAGGAAAGAACAACAAACAGATCTCAGCCTCGATCTCAGAGCCGAACCACTTCCCGGAGCAGAGCTCCATCCAGACAAGATGTGCCATCACTGGACAGACAGACACGGAGTCGTTCAGCTGATCTTCGAGTCCCAAACACTAGTAGTGTAGCACAGTTTATGGCTTCATACCACAAAGAGAGAAGTCCCCACACACAAAGGAATAGTGCTCAGCAAGACATCAGAGATTCGCCTGGTAGCCAGAATGCCCCCAGGCAGGAAGCCACACACAGCAATAACCCCGAGGCTAGGCCTGTCATGAGCCAGCAGGCCTCTGTAGGCCGCTCTGTGGTGTCACAAGGACCTACAACACAACAGGGCCCGACTGCACTGCAGGGTGCAGATACAAGAGCTTTGGCTGATCCTAATCACCTTCCACAGGCACACATGGCCCAGCAACATAGAGCAGCACCGGTCCAAAAAACACCACAAGGTCTGGGCACACAGACACAGCCTGTCATACAGGGTGCCAATCAACCCCGCCAAGGAGGCACCGCTCCAGTCCCACACTCCTCTGCCCAGCCTCATCCCAGTAACCTAACCCAGGCTACGCTCAGAGCCCACACGGAGAGGAGTCAGACATTTCAGAACCGGAAACAACAGACCCAGGCCGCCCTGCTTCACCCTGGGCCACAGGCGCGAGCTCCTGCTGCTGCCGGGGCTCCACACCCACCAGTTCCTCCTCCTGTTATCCCCCTTGCAGAATTTCAGACCCTCCCCAAGAAGAGCATCCAGCACAAATCCCCGTCTAGAGGTCCTCAGCCTCCCCGACCTCCTGCTAACATACCAGTGGCTCAACGACACCAAATACGACAGCATCCCAATGTGCATCAACATCCCGCCACAATGCCCGCAAACCGTCACCACCATCCTGGAAACGGCCACGTGCATGTCAGTGGACACAGGCATGCCCATACTCATACCCATGGCCACGGGCATCCTGCCCACTTCACTCAGCCACGGCAGGTGAGTAAGACACAACATGATTTCATTTTGAAACTGCAGCCAACAGATGCCATATGTTTATGATATTACAGATTTCCAGTGCATGGTTCTGTCTCAGATGAGCACTTACTGCTGTCATATCATGTCATACTTCCTGTTCACTTTTAAATGCGCAGTGCTATGTGCCTGCGTCTACCTGCACTGTCTCCTCTACAGTTTGTGCTTTTTGGCTGTCATGTGCATTTCCTGAAGGATGCTTGACGGCACTTAGATTCCTTCGATTGACAGGCCTCTCAGTGCCATAAAAATGTATTTAGTCTTGAGTGTTCGTGACACTGTGGCAGTTTTTTAAAAGTAGCATTGCGTGTCAGAGGTTCTGCCTCTTCTGCATGACATGTTGGCAATGAAGGGTTTGTTGTGTCTTTCCAGCAACAGGCTCACAGAGGGAGACCAAGATGATGACAGATGTCAGCAGACTGCACTCCACAATGTCCCGCATCCACTGACACAAACAAACAGCTGACAGATGTGATCCAATATACCACCAAGCAAGACTGACTGCACAAGGTTCTGCACTCAAAAAAGCTGTCATACCCTGGTATGCTCAGTGCTAAAGTCAGTTTTCTTTATAAAAGAAATGAACATGTCTCCCATGGGGATGAAAAAAAATGTTACTTTTGGGAATAGAGCCCTGCTTTCCTAGAAAGAACTGACAAATTATACCAAAGAAGGAGACTTGATACAGCTTTTTAAAAGAAAAATTACTAAGATAAATAAGCTATAATAAATAAAATGCTCCTCATTAAACTCCATCTCTCTCTCTCACACACACACACACGCACACACACTGACGCCCGCACTCACATGTATTGTACTGTTTTGACTCCTGAAGCAGCGGTCATGCATCAAACTTTGCCGAGATCCTGCTCAGAGTAGACAGACTCAGTGATCCATAGCTCTTGACCAAAATTACATCTCCTCATCGATACATCATCAAAACTGAAACAACACTACCTTGACAAAATGCTTCCGTGCTGCTTGCATGTTGAGCCCTGTGTATCTGACAATTAAGAGAGATCTTCAAATGAGCAAACGAGAAACTCTGCACAAGACAGACTCGCCCCCCTGGGAACAGCGACAATTACGGAAGAAGAAATGAGCCACGGGGATGATCTTGATATACATGGAACTATTTATTTTATGCGTTCTGTTTACAGATGCCTCTCATGACACTTCTCAATTAAGAGGTTTCGCCTCAGCGGCACTCAGACGTAATGCTCAGCTAACTATGAAGGGGATCCCACGAATGGATGGGCTGCTTATTAATTAAATGCTTTTATGCGACTTAAATGACTTGGAAAATAATCACGCCCGCGCATGAATGAGGTCAGCACAAAAAGACCTGATGCTGCCTTCTGCTGAAAAAGCAGAGTGAAATGATTCACTGCCTGCACCGGGTCACAGACAGCTAAAAACAATGGGATTTCATTATGACTTTTATGTATTTATTGATTTATGTTTGTGGGTTTTTTTAAACTCAGGGAAAATTGATTATTTAACTTGCACTGTCTGATTCAAGTATGACTAAATTAATAAGGAATTTCAAGGATACGGCTGGTGGTATTCTGTAATTGTCTTATTGTCATGCAAAGCCAATGACAAGACCAAAACCAACCATGAAGTGGAAGAATTCTGTGTGTAGCCAAATGTTTTATAAGTCATTTCTCTCACTGACATCGCTACAAGTCATATAAAAGTAGGCGATTTGTCAAATGGTTAATAGATAAATCAGTAGTTTAATCTGGAGGGACATTGGATCATATTTCAAGGTAAAACCAAGTTTGATAAATGATTAGCTGCCATTAGACAACAGCTAACGTTAGCATTCAGCCACATTCTAGCTAATGTTACTGTTTGGTACAATGCTGTTTTGATGTGAAACAATTGGGAAAGGTGTCCATGAATTCAGAAATGTATACAAACGTTTTTGGGACATTTGTCTAAACCTAAAAACATAAAGGCCTCAACACGTGCCCCCAGACTTGTTCTTTTCAGCTGCTGATCAATTGTGAAGCTGTGAAATGACAACAATCTGTCAGATTACTTACGTTTATACAACACCAATATTACATTCTCCCCTGCATTCAGATGTCCCACCCTGAGTGTGATGTTCGAGGGAAATGGTCGTGAAGGTGAATAAGGTCCGTAGAGCTCCATTGTCACTGAAAAATAGATCAATCAATGAGCCAGGCAGTTCCACTGGGTGACATGGTCCATCAGCACCTTATGTGTGTCCATCCCCAGGTGAAAATAGTCCCAAACAAATGCACTATTTACTGCTGTTCGAGCAACATTTGCCAAAAGCTACAGTATCCAGGCATTGCAGGAAATTATTGAATCGTTTTGAAAACAAAATCATGTATTTGAGACCCTGAGAACAAATAACAGGGGAAGGAAGTCAAACGTCCTCGGAGACGTTCACGTGCTTGGTGTTTTTTCCAATGTTGTTCTTCAGAATAAAGATACATAAACTCGACCCCCGAATTTGAAAACCACCATGAACAAATACAAAGCACACATTCTGGCTCCAAAACAAACATTTGAAGCATATGATTTACTACACTGCCTTGAAAATTACTGTTATTTTTGGGGAAAATTAGTGCTTGTAAATAGTTTATACAGATATTAAATATCCTCAGGAAGGATTTGTATGTTGTCTGCGGTTTATAAATTGTTCCAAGATCATTTGATGAATGACAATAAAGATTATTTTTTGTGGTAATGTGTGTTTGCTTGGAACTGGGGTGAAGCCCACTGAGCGAAAATGAAAAGAACTTTTTAAATCCGGCACATTGTTTGTCTTATTTCCATCACAGTGGAAGTCACTTGTCTAGTCTATTCACAGCAGAATGCACAATCATGACTTACTTTGCCTCCTTTTTCAAAAGCGAACGCATTCTTCCAAACATAAGAATGTTTTGATTTTCAGTACAAAATACCTCCTCATGCCTGTTGACAGTAAGTCAGACAACAAAAGCACCTATTTATTCTGCCATTCCTCTGAATCACAGAGCTGTTTGCAGCATATTTCTGCTCGCTGTGTCTATAGTGCTAATTATGCATGGCGCCTGTGCACACAGAGCACCGTTGTTGATTCTCCTCAGAGGGAATCTGTTCCTTGGGCTTGGTTGTTGGAGATGCAGCGCGTGTGTTTGGATCACGGCTTCATCACTCTCCCAATCCCCTGCTCCCACTTGCACGTCACCTCAGATGAACAGTCCTGCTGCTCACTATTGGAGACACTTCACGGTAGTCTAGCACCGTAATGAGTGGAGATGGAGTGCGTTTGAGTACCTGGTACTAGAAAAGGTTACAGCGTTGCCTACGAGTTCCAGATGAAAGCTTTGATTTATGAAAAAAAGTTTGGAGCGGTTTTACAAATGCAGCACTTTGTGTATTATACTTCTCCCTGCTGTCTTTTGGAGTGAAGTGGGTTGTTTATGGCCTAAACAGCTGAAATTACAAGACACTCTGTAGTCTCGCAACACGCAACGCAGTAAACCCCCGAGCACTGATGTGGCCACCTTCCCCGGGCCAATTTGCATGTAAATCTGCTCGCGTTGTTTTAGTACACTGATTTACCGTGATTTACTGTGACTGCTGCAAGTAATTGTAATTGTTTACGCATCCCTTTGGAGGGCATAAATTAAAGGCAAACATAACTCAAGTGCAGTGTGTGCAAATAGGGCATTTTTTAGCACTGATGAATGCTCGTTTTGGTCTGTGTCAGGCTGCAGCAGAGAGCGCTTCCTGTCTCAAGTCTGTCGAGGGGCTGCTGTTGATCTCGCTCAGGAGACTGCAGTAGACTTGAGCAGGGAAAAACTTAATACCACAAGATGGCCAATACAATCCTAATCCACTTTTAATTTAAATTCAGTCTTGCTCAGCAGGCGCACATATTTTTGCAGATTTGATGACATTTTATAGTTTGAAATAACATAAGGCCCAGACGGGGTTCAGTCCAATTATCTACCATCTCCGAGTGAATAAAAATTCATGATGCCGCCTTTTTTGTGTGTGTGTGTGTGTTCGCTGCAGTGATGGTGATGTGTCTTCACCGCCAGAGAAAAGAAAGAGGTCAGGCATGATAGTCCTCATAAGTCCATATCACCGCTGAAATGAAGTGGTAAGTCCTCCGAGAACCATGTGTCCATCCCTGTCAGGGCGTCCTTGAGCAAGACACTGAACCTCTGCCTCTGTGCACTGACCCCCTTTAGTGAAATGTCACATGAATACGAGTCCCAGAGGAATATGAAATGAAACAAATTCATCATTAAACTTTGCACACCGGGGCGGCTGCAGAAAAACTCAATATTTTAAAGTGGCGGCATGACCCTGAATTTATCGCTCCGGTCTGTGCCACATTGAGTCAAAATGTCCTTGAGCAGGACAGCGAATCCCCCACAGTTCACTAACTGTAAATCGCTCTACATGGTGGTGTCTTAAAATGTAAATCATGCACCGAAAAACTGCACTGTGGCAGCCACGGACTCCATGCCTCATCATCCCACCAGGGGGAGCCATGTGAGAGGAGTGTAGAGGTTATCTATTGATCACTTTCCACCCTCTCTCTCCTCGAGGCCTTCGCCATCTGTGCGGCTTTGATGGTGAATGCCGAAATTAAAAAAACAAGCCATAGGCAAAGTTATTCTCGTCTGTAGTCCAGCACACACACACACACACACACACACACAAAAAGGCACAGGAAGGAAACACGGTCATGTGCAGCAACGAGGAAATCCTCAGTTGTCACCAGCTTGTTTTGTAGATGCTTAAAGGTGAAGTGCTGCCCTCAGGGATACATATCAAACACAATCACTTCAAAGAGTTCTGTGTTTTATCGTACTCTTTTGTTGATCCAACCGAGCATATCATGTTGCGTTTCGTATCACATCGCCACCATGCTTTCGCTTTCAAATAAAGACGGGCACTTTAACTGATGTTTCTCTGTAAAGTGAAACAGAAACAAACCTGAGAAGTCTCGGTAGAGATTTTGCATTATAAAGCTCTTTAAAGAGAGAGAGAGAGAGAGAAAAAAAAGATCTTTGATTTCCTTTGGGGCATGAAAATACAACAATGAAAAAATCAATTTGTCATAGATACTGTAGTTTAGATACACAATGCACTGCAGCGAAAGAAGGACTGAAAAACAAACAAACAAACTGCACCACCAGCACATATCTCACACCTCTCACACCCATAACACCCACAGGCTGGACGAAACAGAGGCTCACGGTTCACAAACTGAAGTCACAGACAGGAAGTGGCCGGATGACAACGCACATGACGTCTTCTGTTAGGAGTTCAAAGAATGAGCCGATGTCTTCGAAATGCAGATAGCTCTGCCTGTAATTAAGCCATGTGTTGCAGCGAAAAAAAAAATCCAAAGTCAGCAGAAGAAGAGAAAGATGATTGTACAAAACAGAGCAGATGCACGAGTCATTAAAAATATATGTGAGTGAGAAGAGAAATGGAAGCATCATAGTCAGAGGGAGGGTGCTTAACAGAATGGGATGCATGATGGTGGATTTCATATTGTATCTAATGCTTCTTGATCCAGTTTTACAGCTCTGTCCTTTACGTATTTTCAGGTTTATGACCTTAATGAAGGCTTAACACACGTTCAACATTTTGCGAGGAGTTTGTCACAAGATTCCCGTTAAAAAAACAAGTTGATGGACGTTACTCTTCTGGTAGATCTTCATTCAAAGCAAGATCACCAGCAACTTGGACAATGACTGATTGTAATTGCTAAAATGTAGTGTGCTGGTGCAAAGTGAGTGAAAAAGTCACAGCCGGTGGTCGAACCCGACCAAGTGAAGCTGCAGCAGCAAAAATCCAGCCCGGCGCCCAGGAAATGTTAGCAGTCAATATTTCTGCGAATCAGCGACGTATCATTCAATCTGTACGTGTCAAAGGCTACTTATCACAATGACATGTCTTCAAAATGTGTCATATAATTTTCTCATCACATGGTTATTACACAACTGTTATTTCAGTAAGTGGTGGGGACAGTGGTCGAGTCAGAGGTGACAAGACTGCCAAGCATGTAAGAGCGAAACCACTGGATATCTTTGATGAGTGACTGGGGTGTTTCAACATTTGTAAGAGTGACATTTCTGGACGTCTTTCAGGAGACCTTGGAACAATCTTCTTCTGTGTACGTGGCAACACAGGGGCCATCTGTAGGCCCCATTCACGGCGACCAAAACAGATATTTTAAGCCGACATTGAACCTAATGAAACATAGAGGTTTAAATTTGTCTTTGGTTTTGCAAAAATGTACTTTGCCACCATTTATCCTGGTAAATGGGTTGCAAAAACCCCTGAGTGTACCCACTAGAAGAACAGCATGTTATATGAGAGCCAGAGGGGCATAAGTGACATTTTGGGTGAAATTTACTAATGTTCTGTGTTTCAAATGAATAACTCTCCACTGCAAAAAGGGCAAATGTGTATTCTGAACCAGTCCGGTGTTATTAATCAAAAACCAAAAGACCTAACTCTGAACTATGTGGTGCTAAATGGATTGAGGTGCAGTTGCGTATATAAAAAATACATATTTTTAAATAAATGTCATCATACAATGTCATCCGCATGTTTATGAGGTGCAAATATCAAAGTTTAAAATATGGGCAATTTTTTGTTTTGGCTTTCCTGACAAGTTGGTCAAATGTCACCGACACCCCGATAGTTCTGCAGACATCACAACAGGCCAGTGAACTGACCAACACACCTGAAAGTAGACAAGAGATCAAGATATCCCAACATACCAGCAGCGATCAGTGGATGAATCCAGTCGTGGGGAGTGCGGGACCGACAGCTCAGAGGAGTTTCGAGTTCACCCTGCAGATAAACTGTGGAAGAAGAAGAAGCTAAAGTGAGACTCGAGATCGCCTCTGACGGTGTCGCGGTGAGGTTTGGTCCTCTGAGCAGTCGGAAACTGATAAAACAAGCAGGCCGCTCTCTGTCCTACATGCCATGCCCGCAGTGAAGACCCACATACCTTTTATTATAAGGCTGTCAGCGGTTCTTTAAATACCCTGCAGGACACAGGCTACACTCTGCTGTTAGCTTGACTTGTACTGTATAACATTTCATCTACCCGCTTGACTGGTTGAGCAAACACAATCAAAAACAGTTCTTCATCCTAGGCCAGATGCCAGATTCAGGATACATTTGTAAAACCGTTCACTCTGTAGGTGTTTGTTAAGGCCTGACCAAAACAGAAAGAGCAGGGTTCCCTCTGATTTGCTTATCAGAGAGCCATGACAGAGATATAGTGTATGTGCTGAAGGCAGGGTGTTTTACAGCTGAACTGCTGTATAACTGCATCAATATCTACACAGCTGCAGCTGCTGATACGCCGCTCCACAACTCCCGTGCTGCAGAGCATTGTAAAACCACGGAGTCTGCTGAACAATAATAAGGCCACTGTTTCTAAATTGCCTCATGCGCACTCGCTGCACTGTGTACAGTATGTCAGCCATCATCCATGCCAACACATTAATCAGTAACCTGTTATCAGCTGATAGTCTGGGTCAGCCTCCTGTTTACATCCCAGCATTCTCATTAAGTGCAGTCTGTGGCCCCCGTGTGTGTGGCTGTGTGTTATTTGATATGGATGTGTTGCCCTACTTATTGGGGGCTCGGCAGCTCAGCCTGACTACTTGTAAAAAATTCTAAATATATCTCTTACGCCCAGGAGGAGCCGAGAATGGATTTGAATGACGGTTTTGTCAACCGTTATGAATTTATCTCGATCTCAGCAACTCATTAAACGTTTCAGATTGCAGTGTAAACTCCAGTCACATTTGTTTACATTGTCAGAGTTACAGTCTAAGAAGAACTGTAGGGTTTGGAAACAATGATTTAAAATATATATATTGTAATTTTTTAATGTCTAATATTATATTCTCTCAAATATACACAAACCTAATTTTCACCTTCTTTTTTTTTTTTTTTTCCATGTATAAGCACTATAAACACTTAAAGATCATGACTGAAAAGGAATGTTGAATTGATGTTTCCAATCATATACCATGTGGTTAAACTAAGCAGAAAAATTGTCAGTTCATTAAGAACATTTATTAATGAAGTATCTGTTTATGTATCCGACTAATTCAGCTGCATGGAGGCCAGTTTTGAAAATGTTTTTAAAAAGCTTTGAACCCAACTGTCAATGATTTCAGCATCAACAGAAGGTTTAAAAAGTTTTACACATTATAGTGTGTTTATAAAGCATTTATTTAAAATGCTTTTAAATCACACCTGTACAGATGAGCATAATGTATTTTCAATTTCAATCTCACTTTTTAATCTTACTCTTTTATATTTTATCTCTGGTTTATATTTCTTGTTTACTGCTCTCTGCACCTGTACTGCATCTGAGTTTATTACATTTTATGTGCTTACTTTGTCTTCCTTGTACTGTATGCTATTATATTCTGCGAGGCACCTTGTAACTTTGGTTTTCAAAGTTTATTATTGTGATTTGGCCCACCAGATGTTTCTAGTGAAAACAAATACAAATTGATTTATAACACGATGACCGAAATTGCTTTAAATGCACTTTAGATATGCAGATTGTTCTTTATGTGTCAAAACGATCCTAGTACCATTGTGCACCTTAACAGTACAATAGGTATTTGCTTTTGGGCCCTGATCCACCATCACGTTTTCCTTTTGGCCTTCCAAGCGAATCAGTTTGGCCAATCGAGCGTGCAGAATCTGCGGCCGCTCGTCGGCAAGCAATTGGCTGTTCAGATAAGCAGATCAGTGCAGGAGAAAGTGAGAGCCTGTCGCCATCGTATCCTTGATTTCACACATTTAGCACAGTTTCTCCTTAATTCGTCTCCTCTGCCTGTCTGCCGGTGCCATTTGCAACTTTCATCAGACATACTCTCCATTAGATGAGCCTATATTAGTGAGAGTGTTGTCAAAAAGAAACAGTTTGATGAAAACAATGGATTGTGTGTATCCGTAGAGTGGTATTTCCTGTCATGCAGGCGCAGAGCGAACAAACCTGACCGCCGGCTGCAGACTTTGTGGTTTGTTCAGGCGCAGCTTTTTGGCTGAGACACGGGAGATGTGAGGAACTGCAACAGTTTGCCTTCATCGCAGCTGGTTCTCTGATGTCAGTGTGGTGTGTCAGGGCCTTAAGTGTTTGTATGCTGCTAATAAAAGTTGAATAAGGTCACTATGAAGTCTTGAAAACTTGATATACTGCACATCTAAGGGCCTGAAACCGCCTGTACTGGATGTTTCTTCAAGGCTGCTTGTAGGATGGTGGAAGAGCTTGAACCCCCCGCTGCTCCTACACCTCTCCGACGGAGGCGCTCACATTCTAATGTCTAACATTCACACCAGCTCCACCCACACAGTCACAGTGCCGACTGTGCAGAGGTGAGAAAGTAGCTCTCTTTTGATAGTCTTTTTTTTTTTTTTTTTAATGTCAACAAGCGAATGCAACACAATGAAAGCCCTCCAGGAGAGACAGTCTAAAGCTGTGTGCTGTTCTTTCTCCACAGACACAATATAATAAATGATATCATGACTCTCCTCTCTCTGTGACAGCAGGGTTTTTTTTTTTTTTTCACTCCTCATAGATCTGTGAACAAGAGGTCACGATAAGAAAGTCTGACCCTCGGAGAGAGCAAACATCTGCAAGGGGACACTGCTGCTGTTCAGGGGTACGTTAAAGTTCTGAGTCATCTACAAACGTCTCTTTAGTCTGTACTAACCTGTGAAAGGAATTTGTAATTGCTTCTGGATTGATCAGAAACAATATATAACTGATCAATATTAGTTGAAGACCGTTTGAGCACCGACAAGTTCCTGTTTATTTTTTTACTCTCTGTTGTAAAATGTGGCCCACAGACCGTTTGAGTATCTCTGCCCTCCAAAATGCCACTGCTCCGCCACGTGACCGCGTATTTAACATGCCTTTGGGGGAGTAAACGGTGACATTTACACTTTTTTATTTTTTATTTTGGTAGGATTCACTCATATAGAAATTGCTCACTATCATATATTTTTGAACAGCTTTTGATAAGGACAGTATTTTCTGAGGGGACGTTGAAGGTCTTTAGGAAATGACATTTCTGCTGACCTATAAAAGGTGCTGTTTGTCCTATCAGCCTGTAATGTGCCTTCGCACAGGGAGCTGAGTAAGCGAAGCCTGAAACACTGTAATGTACATTATTTTTTATTCATCTTTTCATTCTGCGGAGGCAGGTTTGATAGCTTGTATAAAGAAACCCTAAAAGCCTGACTTTTTACAAGGGACTATAGTGTATAATGTGTGTATGGAATCAATTATTAATGCATTTTCACTTGTCAATACTAATATTTCCATATGAATGCTTTGACTTAGGAGTAATCAGTGCAGCTATTCAAAGCTTCAAAGCTTCTCTGATCTTTGATTTGAGACCAGAAACATACAAGTGTCAGGGTCGAACGTGAACACATCATTTTCTGGTAGTTATGACAAATTAGGTTATTTCTCATGAGAGATTTCTGTATTTTTTGCCCCATTTTTGTTTCTGTCTGTGCTCTTCTCACCATTGTGAGGTGGGTGGGGCTTAGCTGGGTATGATGTGATAGTTGTAGTTTAGATACATTTACACATGTGATTGGGTCGCCAACACTGTCAGTCAAACCAGATGAAAACACAGCTACACAGCCCAGGTGAGGGAGATTAGCCAAGTTGTTGAGTGTTTCTAATTAAAATCAATAGCTATTCAATTGCATTCAATTAATTGTTGTAAATTACCTCCCTGTGTAGTCGTTCTCATTGTTACTGTTCCTGCAGTGGACTCGAACGGCCTTCACAGATGGGACGGGATGTACTATTGATATCCTTTATTATAATTTTCCCGGTTTTAACATCAACAAATAACTTGAGGTAAGGGTAACTCCTAAATAGTGTGAACATTTTGATATTGAACCTTTAAACCTTGGTTGGATTATGGCACACAGGAAGTGTGTCTGCCATTGCGCAACCAAAGCAGAGAGAATTTCTCTTTCTGTTTTGGTTGCACAACGGCAATGGTTTTGTCCAGTGGAACAAGTGGAATAACTGTGAAAACTGCACTTCAAAAGAAGCACGCTGATGGAGGAGGCAAAGCAGGCGAAGAGGGGCAGTGATAGAAAACCGAGGTAAAACAAGAGTGATGGGACGGTCTGTTCACCCTGGCAGGACTTGAGACGGTTCAAAACCAGCATTCCTTCTACGAGATCAGTAAGTAACAAAACCTGCTGACTTCTTAACGGGGTGTTTCACTCTGCCCTTTGTCAGAGCACTGAGCTCAAGGCAACTATCTAGCTAGAACAACACTGAGACACACATTAAACTGCCGTCCATTTTATTCCTCTTGAATATATTTTTGAAAGTGTTTCATCTCTAAATTCGCTCTCCAGAAATGGCCACGCCGCCCACTTGCTCAGCAATGAATCACAGCCCACAGATGGTCCAGATCTGCGCGCCAGAACAGAGGCTACATCTGGCATTGGCCGTGACAACTCAGCCAACTGTACGTAAGAAGACCAAATGCTCTTTTACTCCACCATCTGATTTATTAGATGACAGAGATGGCGAAAGTACGCCCATTCTTCACTCACATAGAAGTACTGATTCAACTTGATGATGGGTCGAAATCGGACTTGTTGTAATTGGCCTGTGATGGCCATGTAGAAAAGTACAAAAATGTACAATAGAGGGAGGAAAAGTAAATATTCAAGTAAAGTACAGATACCTGAAAAATGGTCCACATTGATGTACATCTGAATGTGCTGCAGGGCTCACGACTCACAGCAGGTCGACGCCTTCTAATAACAGCAGCGACGATCCTTCGCCCCCTCTCCTCGGCAGCATATCGCACCGCGTGCCCACACTCAGGTGATCAAAGTGGAAGATTAAAGCAGTGTGAGTGGGTCACAGTGCGGATCCATCACAGGTTCTCTCCTACCAGCTGTCCCGTCGTCGACCTGAGGTTTGGCTTCAGAGGAAGAGATGTTTGATGTGCTGAGCAATCAATTTATCTCATATTCTCGCTCACACCTCTGCAGAATGGTTTACAGCTTATATCTGTCTGTCAGGTCTGGCTCAACAGATGGCCAGAGTGAGGCCAGGTGTAGTTGTAGAGTTTGCTGAGAATCTAGCGATTATTAGAGCTATTTCACAGAGGAGGGTTGGTGTCGGGCCATCAGCGGCTAACTTCCTCGACTAAACGCTCCCAAATTGTGGTCATTAAAATTTCACCTGAACGCCGAAAGCCCGGTTGTTTTCTTGCCATCGCGCTGCTAAAGATATTAAAGAGGTGTATTTTGTGCATCTATAGAGCAATTTTACCCTCTAATCAGAAGAGTCGTGACTTTCAAGTTTCATCGACCTCTCGGTATGAGTGCGATGCTGCCGTCTCGCGGCTCTGGTCCAGTCGGGGGCTCCTTTTATCTCGCCAATCACCCCACTGTTTGACAAAACCATTGATTCAACTCTCTTTTACTCCCATAATGAGATGCATTTCAAGTACTGTGCTTTTTGATCTTTCAAGACATTTATATCTCCGCGATCCGAGCCCGTGGTTTGAGGATCAGCAGCCTTAAAACATCTAGGCTTCTCCATCAGTTCAGTTCAGTGTATTTTTCAGTCTCTGCACTTGTACTGATGAATGATAAAAACTAAACTCTCTTTATCGGCTCTGGACTGACTAAAAGCATTTTCCGTTCAAGACCTTGAATCGTGGCTGATTAAGTGAGACGGGTTTTTGTGTGAAAGCCGCGACTGGAAATATTAGTAATCAAGGATCTAATTGTACTGTAAATAAAAAACAGACAAACAATAGAGGCCGGTTTTCAAACAAAAGGTGTAATAATAGATCGGCGGGTGCCGAGCAAAGTTCAGTGAGCCCTGTAAACAATCAACAAGCAGTCTCCTTTCCTGCATATTCATCATTTTCAGGCTCTTAGTCAACGGGCGGATGACGCGCGAGCATTATTACCCAGGAACCTCAAACATTAGCGGCGTGCGCGTCCGTGATCTCTGACCACTTTTCCGAACACATCCATACATCCAGCAGCCGCGGTATCAGCTTTGCTTTTACAACCACTTTGTGAGATCCCGGCAACGGCGCATAACCCAATAAACGCCCACGATGTGTATTCATTGTACAGGTGTGTGACTTGGCCTCATTCCCAGTCCTGAGAGAAGTTTGAAAAATGTGCACATTGATCACGAGCTTACAAAGTTACACGGAAAACGACTCTTGGTTTCTGTGTTTACAAGACTGACACAAAGCGGGGTATCACCACATGTTGTTGGCTGAAATATTAATTGCGCATGTTGGCAATGAGAGAGAACTGCACAGCTCTTTGAAATGGGACTACGGGAAAGTTTCCCTTTTGGTACGCCTCTATAAAAGGAATTGATGTGATCATTATAAAGCTGATTAGTCGAAATGGGCGGGGAGCCAAGGGGCTGAAAATCTATTTTGCCTCCGGGGCTTTCACACTGTCGTCTATTTTTCCTCACAGATTTCTGTCCTCCAACAGTTGTTCCTTGGACTTAGGTCACACTTGATAAGGCTCGCAGCCAAATGTAAAAGATTATCTCTTCGACATAGCGGGCTTTATTTTATGAATGTGTCACTGGGAAATAAAATGAGTCCGGGTATGTTGGATGCAAAGTCACTCTTCAAATAGCAATATGGTGGCTTAGCAGGCACTGAACTCTTCTGTCGGGACGGGAGAATTATGTTGTTATTTTTTTTCTCCTTTGCCGAAAATATAAGGAAGCTTATAGGTTCATGCTCTGGGTATTAACAGAGGGATTAGCGTGGAGGCTTCCGGGACGCTCGAGTCCATGAAGCACGGATCCGAAATCTCCCCATTGTTGGGATATCTACTTGATTTAACGCAATTAACTATTTATTCCCAATGCGCTGAGGTCTTACAAAGGAAAAGATGGGAGCAGATTTCAGTGGCAATCATTCTCAATCATGTGTCGCGCCTCACCTGTTGTGGCCCGTGTGAGACAGCGGCTCCTCTCCTCTGTTCCAGACCAAAACAAATTTGCTGATAAGATGAGTCTGCCGCCGCAAGATGCTGGACAGATAAAGTGTGAAATTGGACAAATTAGCTGCACGAGCTAGCGAGCCTGGCTCTGTCTACCATGGAGTACGATAGTGTGGCTAATGTACAGCTGATTGTCAACAACATACTGTAATTGATACAGACCATTAGGCTCCAGATCAATGAAATGCAAGTGCTGTTCGTAAGTATAACTCTGCTGCACTTTGCACTTCACTTTAGATTTTCCATTATGTGCTGCTTCATAGTTCTACTCCACAACAATGCAGCATGAAACTTTACATTTAAGGTTTAGTAATTTTAAATATAACAATGCACTGACAATGACTATACCAGTGGTCAAAACTATTATTTTGATAAAGCCACTATGATCGGTAAAAACAGCAATTTCTAGTTGATAACTTGTCCTAAAGAAGAGACAAAGGGCCTGTAATAAGTAGACACTGCGATGCTGCTGGTTGCCTGAGTTGGTTCAACCTGCAAACCTTTTAAGTACCGATGAGAGAGCCACTGTAGTCACATTCAGTCATTGTATCCGTCTCCAGTTTCCAGCATTGTTAGGAACAACTATGGGGGACGACATCAACTCTCTGTAAGTGTTGCTCCAAACATGACCGGTCCAAAGAAAACTGTTGCGCCATTTTGGGTCCATGGTAAAAATCTGGTGCTTAGTCTCTTGTTGACAAATAAGAACAAGGGACACTGGCTCAGGCTTTTTAAAATGGCAATCATAAGCGGTTGTAAGTTGGTCCTCCGCTTGGCTTGGCTCCGCCATTGTCCTCCACCAGCACATTGCTGGTGCCGCTCTGGAACCAGTTCTCCTGACCGAGATCCAGTTCTTTGGCTGTCAAAATCCAAAGAAGTGGTTCCAGAGAAGGCGCTGGCTCCAAACCTGCACATGAACCGCTTTGGTCGAACAAAGGAGTAACAGAGGGTTTTTCAATTGTTTCAACTGTTCGAGTCCCAAAAAGGCAAAGATTATTAGAAATGTGTGAGAGAATTTTGTTTAGCATAACTTATTTTTTCCTGTGTCTCCTCTCCCATTAATCATTTCATGATCCCTCAGATTAATCTTGCGATCCTTTGGGGCGGGCCCGACCCCTAGGAAGCACTGAATTAAACTACCTTACTGTAGAGTAGTTAAAATTAGCTCCAGCTCGAGCAGCTGCAACAATAAAACACAGCTCAGTACTAAGAGTCTAACAATATATCCAGTAAAAGCCGTTTTTTCTGCAGAATGACTGGTCTAAGAATTACACGTTGGAGTATATTTCACTAATAATAGTATTTAAACGTTATACTGGAACTCCTACTCAAGTAAAGGGGCTTGAGTGCTTCTTCTGATGGATGATAATGTCTCTCAGTACAGCAGCAGAACCGCAGATGATGAGAAAATGGAAGGTCCAGTGTCGGGTTTCTTCAGACGTGTACGCAGTTGCACTTTTTTTTTTAAGTTCCTTCCTCTTTCTCATAAGACCTCAGGCAGCCACGCTTTTTTTATTTGTATTTACCTCATTTACAATAAATCAAGAAGAGGAAGTACGCAGTCACGTCCACTTAGTCTCACACTCGATCATCTCCAGCCTCCTCTCCCCCCCCTTGTATCTGGTCTTTATAGTGCTTTTGACCACATTCAGAGCAGCTCTCGTCTACGCTGCCTGTGTTTGTGCACTCGAACAACACAAGCACTGTGACACTTTGCTCATAACAGCCATGTCAATTGAACTTCAAAGTAGCCTTTCCCAGCAAGCACAAGGACACGCTGACGGACGGCCGGCTTATTTTCCAGAGTAATATCACGCTACGGTACACCGCTTGGATTCTGAAGGCCACTTATTGTCATATTCTTTTAATTAACGATATTAGTTTGTTATTAATTAATACGAGAACAATTTGCTGTTTCCCACACATTTTATTTTTGATGAAATATTCACAAAACTCCCCCACGGGAAGCTAGAAAGATTCCTTTTAAAATACCCACTAATGTAATTCGTTTATAGTTTAGCGGCCCCATTAAGCATTATTGCCCACCCTCTCTATTTAGCCTCTGGGATTCTTAACAGGAATCAGTGAGAGCAATAAACTGCATCTATTTTGGTAAAGTAAAATATTAATCTACAAAAATGTAAAACTGAAGGAGAGAGAGAGAAAAAAAATCGGTAATGTTCTAATGGATTGTCTCGATGAGGAGAGAGAAACCCGCATAAATTTGTTTCTGATATTCGGGGGACCTGATACGCCGGCGCGCTAATAAATCTTGCTCCTCGCTTGTGTACTGTATAATTCTGTTTCCTGCTGCTTCAGTGACCACACACGCCGCCGCCGCCGCTCTGGAGGCTTTTCTCCGTGCAACAACACGGTGCATCTGAGCCGTGTCCTTGTTCTGTTTTGTACGCTCTTACACAAATATCATCCTGTTGCATCAGCTTTTGTCTGACTTCAATTCGCAGTGTCCCAAAAAACTGAAAAGCACCGCAGGGTCGTGGTTTCTGCTGCTGCCGCTCAAGACCTGTTTTCACACCACTCAACCACCTGTCTGACGCTGCTGGGAAAATCCCTGTTTGCTAACACATGCCTGCAACACCTGATCAGGACCTGCATCGTAACACATCAGGAATGAAAGAATCCGATGTGTTGGACGTCACATCTCGAACCTCTGTCATTCGTAAAAGCCCTCCCCTGTTTAATGCTGTGACGGTGCTATTGTTTTGATGGGTTTCAGTGCAAAAAAACAATTTTATGCTTTAAAAAAAAAAACAGTTTCCAGAAAATGTGGAAAAGAGCAGCAGCCTCTGGTGTTACAGTTTGAACTGTTGTTAACCTTCCTTCCCCCAGCAACAGCGCCGTGCTTTGAAGCCAATTGACATGGCGGCCAGACCGTGTAATTCAATGTCACGTGACGCCCACTGGCCCCCCCAAAAATAAGACTTTTTCATAAGCTTACACTGTAAAAGAAGTGGCTGTCAAAATCCCAGCAAAATGGCCAAAATTTCATTTTCAGAATTTGATCAGTTCCGTCTGACAACATTTGAGATTGAAATTGTTTTGTTCTCACATCTCAAGTTAAAGGAGTGCTAAACCTGCAGGCCGCTTCAGTCGAACTTTTCAGGCTGAGCAGCTTTATAACCGGCGCTCCACTGCTGATGCTGTGTCCAGATTTCCCTTATCGGATCCATCCATTGTTTTGTCATTTCACTATAATAAAATGGCGTTTGGGGAGGATCTGCTGTTACTGCGTCCTTCTTCCTGAGCAACATGGCCTCGCTCCCGACTCGTCAAACGCGGCAGCTTGTGTGCAGCCTGTGATGTCTTTCTTACCCCTCTGGCATTAAGGGCTCTCTGCCAGGTTAGCAATAACAAATATGCAATGTCTGGTTGTTGACAAACATTTAGCATATGATGACTTTCCGACTGTCGTCATTATCAGACCCGCTCTACTGACTGACTCCTGCTGTATGTTCCTGGAGTTAGCTCTTCTCTTACTGCTTTAATTTAAGCTCACCTGCCTCTTGAACAGAATACATCAGCTTGTTTAAATCAATACTTTTCTACCTTTTGGCCATTTTACAAATTTGATGTCAAACCTTCCTGTAGCCTCCTTGTAAAAAAAAAATCTGATAACAATACAACAATAGTTTTAAGAGGCCTTTACCCTCCAGTTGTGTGACTATTGTGTATATCTCCTTGTCGATACATTCTTCTTATGTTATAATGATCTTTTCAGTTTAAACTGTTTGAGTTGATCTACTGAATGTTGTGAAATGGTTGTAGATTTTAGGTGTTACACACCAAAACCACTTGGTTAAGTTTAGGAAAAGACTGGTTTGTCTTAAAATAAGAACTTAAGTTCACCTTTGGATGTGGACTTTACTCACTCTCTTTACTGCTACACACCACAGCCCAGTCTGAAGCACTGGGCCGCTGACTAAGCTGTGTCATATGCGATGCGTTGGAAGTGAGGACAGTCTGCTTTCACTCCTCCTCAGGGTGGTAATCATTACTCTGAACAATGAGGTCATGTGGGGGATTTTTAGCAGCCTGGGGGACTGTTGTATATATTCTATAATTAAAAATATTTGGTGGATATTCCCTATTTATCTTTCACTACTTTTACATTTACGCATTTAGCGGACGCTTTTGTCCAAAGTGACTTACAGTAGTTCATACACTGATGGTCAGTGTGTATCAGTGTGGTAATTTGTTGAGGGGACCTCATTTCTAAAATCCTGGCTACAGCCTTACTCCACCTCTTCCTTCTTCCCTGTGTTACACCGACAATAATTCCTGCAGTTAAACCTATTAACTAAATGGGGAAAAAGCTCAGCGATCCGACCTTACATGCCTTACATTACACATTCAGCCCCATGGAAACGACTCTCCTTTGGCAGTGGAGACAACTTTAATAGACTAATGTGAAAAATAATATTCTGCCTCTGATATCATTTTTCAGAAGATAAGAAAAAAAAGTAAAATATGGAATGTGAAAAAGTGCAAAATCGGGACCCTGTCTGTGTTTCCTCCTTGATTTGCTCTTCTGTCTCGCGCCAAGAGGGGGAACTTGTCTCCAGCTAATTACTGAAGCGGGTTGTCCTGCGGTGATGAAATATCAGCGAGCGCTACAGTGAAGTTTGTGCTCAAACAGCATCTTAGAAAACCGCCTGATGTCATTCCGCAGAAAACAAGTTGTCACAGTGGAACAAACCAGCTTGCATAAAACATTGTGAGCGTTGATGGTTTTCAGATGGGAGCAGATGTCTGAAAGTCAGACACTTTTCTCTGCCTGTGTCTCGGGTGTGGAGGGGTGGGGGAAGTTAAAAGGAGGTTTTTCGAACAAGATCAATAGGTGGGGTAGGAGGCGACGGACTGACAAAAGTGCAATAAGGAGCAAAGTCAGACAGAAACTCACACATTAGAATCAAGTGTTTAAAGACCGAGCTCGACCGAAAGTGTCTCAGAGTGATTTACATACATTAAGCAACATCAAAAGGATTCTTTCTACACCTCTGAGTCAATATTACTTCAAAAGCTCTTTTCTATCACTTCATGAAATTAAGCGCCAGCACCTTCACCTGTTTCACCTGAAACTTGACCCTGCTGTAGTGATATGACGAGGTAAATACAAAAGAGAGCACCAATACCTTTTTGCTGTAGACAGAAATAAATGACCCTAGACTCAACTTCCACTTAAAAGTTAAAGACGTGTCACTTAACTTGAGACGTGATGACTTGAATGTTTAATTGATGTCCACACACGCAGGAGTTAAAGCAATGTCGGTTGAATGTTGAGTCAGATCTCCCGGTGGTCACACAGTGTACTATGGCTCTGGGTTTGTTACAACCACCTAAAGCGTCAGTGTTTGTTTTTCTCTCCACAAAGCAGCACATTGCGGCATAGAGAGCCCTGAATGTGTTCATAGCAGGAACAGCAGAAGCAACCAAGTCCCTGGAAAATAATGATGGGAAAGTACATTAATGCAAATCAGGGTTATGTTGAAACTTTACTTTTCTTTATGTTGCAACTTAAGGTTTCTTTAAAGTTTCATTTTCACTTGTGATAGTGCTGTGTTTATGGTCTGGTTAGATTAAGGCACAAAGACACTCGGTCATGTTTAGGCCTTAAACGATCGCTCTGGTCGCCACAAACACACCTGGAGATGTCGTGAGGTCTCCAGCGATGAAATGTAACTAAGTACAGTTACTCAAAAGGATTCATTAGGTATTTGTGTTTGAGTTATTTCCATTTTTGGCTATTTGAAACTTCCACTTCACTAAATACTTTTTGCCTGACAACATTTATTTAATCATTTTAGTCACTAGTCACGTCAAAGTAATTGAAATTTAAAATTAAAAAATCACTGTTCACCTTTTATCCCGCTGAATTGGATCAGACGATAATCGGCTGATCTACAGAATAGCACATCATATATACATGCCTTTAAATACATGTATTATTTACTTTTACCTTTGATATTTAAGTACATTCAACATGAGACGCTTTAAGACTTTTACTCAAGTTTTATTTGTATGACTAACTTTCATTTCTACCCACAAAATCTTGACCTTTGGGTACTTTTCACAACACCGCGCACACCTTGTCTTTTTTTAAAAGACTGTATGCTGCAGTTCACAGTGACATGACACAGGACATGACTTGCTTTAACTAAAGATTCTCCACCCTTGACTTTCCCTGAAAAAAAACAACAAAAAACTGGGTCTTGCATTAGCCTTGGACCCAATGACCGGAGTCACATGTCCGGCTCCGGATATATAAAGAAGAAAGATGTCTCATCCATCCTCTCTGAATAAACCACACGTCATGATTTTTCTTTTTCTTTTTTTTTTTTTAAATCATGTTTGTGTGCAATAGCTAACAGAGGCCCTCTGTTTGGAAAAAACCCATAGAGCTGGCCCTGCTGCCCCCACCACTTGTCGTGAAAGGGAGGGACTGCTCCGACGACAGGTCATCTGCTTTGTGTCAAATGCCTTTTTTTCCTCTCCTCCTCGCTGATGTCACAGTGCAGGAGCAGTGTGCGCGGATAACTAAATATGATTTAATAACCTGCGATCAGACAGGCTCGCGGAGGCCGTGTGCACCGCTCATATTGCAAAAAGGCCAGTTGTTGCCACGGAAACTGTATTTGCAGAGCGTGGGAGATAAATTGCTGCAGTAGCTCCCTAATAATAATTTCTATTATCTGCGCTGGATGTTTAGATTATCATGTAAATAGGGGGACGTGCCGGGCGACAGTAGGTAGGAGCTGAAGGGCTGCTGAATAGAGGAGATCAAATAAACCAGTTGAGCAATCACCACATGTGGGTGTGCCGAGGAACACGCAGTGGAATAAGGTGAGCCACAATTTGCTTTTCAAAAACGTTCATATTTGAGGCTGGAGGGCTGACAGACCACAGCCCCACACAAAAGAGGAAGTCTGAAAGTCGTTTGGCACTTCTTTGGTTTCGTCACATTCCTTTGCAAGAAGAGTAACAAGAAAAACTTCCCCTGCTTTGTCACTGGACTGTCAGGACTATAAGAGCCGAACCTCTGTCACACATGTTCACTTTGATGTGATGCAGCTCATTACACTGAGGGTAAGAAAACTGGCTTTTTAATTTAATATCACAAATTCCTTTATCAATACTTACTCCTGTTATTTTATTTTTTTTTGTCAGAATCTACTAATTTACTTCAGTCTTTATTTTCTGTATTTATTTCACAAAAAGATGCAGGGGTAAGATGCAGACACATTGTTTTGGTGACAAAAGCCTGTTGTGAGGCTTCAAGAGACTCATTTCCTCGCTGTAGTTAAGTCATTATGTTTATGAGGGTCATCATTTTCCCAACATGTCCAGTATTTGTGCTTATACGGAGAACAGGGGCTGGAAGTTAATGATAAAAGCATCAATGTTCTGTATTTACGACGGGGGGAGGAAGCAATAACACAGTATTACGGTTTGTATATGAACCTGTGTGCCAGACCAAAACACTGGCTCCTCATTAAGAGATAATTCAGCTCCGCAATAAACTCTGAAGTAGGGATATAGAAAGAAATTAAGAGGGAATATAGAAAAAAAAGGGAGGGGAGTTTATCTCTGGCTTCTTGCGGCTTGTAGGCTAAAATTTAATGTGTAAAAAGTGTAACCGCCTTAAACCAAGAGTCAAACGGACACTAGGTCGACGCGCTGTGCCGTGCAGTGTGGTAATCTCTTTCCATTCTCTCTTATCAGCAGAGCTCAAAGCCCTCGAGGAAACGATGAGCGTCGGTTTATCGGTGGGGACAGGAAAACCACGCTGTCTCACCGGGTTTGTTCCAGGCCGCTGACCCAATAAGAAGACGTCGTCTCCTGCCTGACGGATCAAACCTCTCTGTGCTGCGGTGTATTCACTCCCTTTCAGAGTCAAGGACGTTACGTGAGACATCTCGATCTCTTGACTGACTGACTTCCACAGAGGCCACCATGCAGCAGTGCCACACCGGGCTGTGCCTGTCCGTCTACATCATCACCTTTGTCCTGGGCTTCCCGGCCAACATCCTGGCCTTCTACACGTTCTGCAGGAAAGTGAGGCAGAAATCGACACCGATCGACATCCTGCTCCTGAACCTGACCATCTCCGACCTCCTCTTTCTCCTCTTCCTGCCCTTCAAGATGCAGGAGGTGATGAACGGCATGGTCTGGGACATGCCCTATGCCCTCTGTCCACTGTCCGGGTTCATCTTCTACATGACCATCTACAACAGCACCTTCTTCCTCACCGCCGTCAGCGTGGAGCGCTACCTCGGCGTGGCCTTCCCCATCCAACACACCCTGAAGCGCCGACCTGTGTACGCAGTCGCCGCCAGCATCTTCTTCTGGATTTTCTCCTTCATCAACCTGAGCATCGTCTTCATTGTGCCCTTTATCGGCAATGAAGACCCTTCGACTCCAACCCCTAGCCACAATTCCTCCGCCAACTATGACACTGTCAAAAAACAGAGGGAAGTGTGTTACGAGAATTTCACTGAGGCCCAGCTGAACGTCCTCCTGCCTGTGCGTCTGGAGCTCTGCATTGTACTTTTCTGCATCCCTTTCCTCATTTGCAGCTACTGCTACATCAACTTCATCAGAATTCTGTCCAAGCTGCATCACATCGACCGGCGCCGGCGAATGAGGGCCATTGGCATGGCTTTGGGTACGCTGCTCGTGTTCGCTCTATGTTTCGGCCCCTATAACGTCTCGCACATTGTCGGCTTCATTACATGGAGAAGTCCCTACTGGAGAGACAAGGCCCTGCTCTGCAGCACCTTCAACGCCTGTCTGGACCCTCTTATTTTCTACCTCTCCTCCTCTGCCGTGAGAGGGACCGTGGGCAGCGTGATGGAAGGGGTTAAGAGTCGCCTACAAAGGTGCCTGTCCTGTCACGTGTTCCAGGCCTTGTGGGGGGGAAGTAACAAGACTGCGAAAGATAAGGAGCGCAAACAAGAGGAGACCAATACTATCTAAGCTGAGCGAGAGGAAACTGTGAGCAGCTGCCTTTACTCATTTGTTATATCTTCATTCCTGGAAGCAGGAAATTAACAGTGTGTTTATGTTTTTACACATAAGACTTACTGTAAACGGTGCAGCGTGACTTTGTTTGTCCCTCCGATGGAAACAAAGAGGAAAACCTCTGTCAGACTTAATGTGCACAGCCACGGCGACGGGCCTCTTTGTACTGTCACGTGCAAATGAAATATTCATACAGAACAGCAGGATTTCAGATCTTCATTAACGCAGCTGCAGGTGTTGCGCTGCGGCAGAAAGGACAACAGCATCAATATCTTAGCAACAGCTTCGGACGCCATCTTTGAGCAATAAGAGATAAAGCTTTGCTACCGGCATTTGTAACAACAGGATCGCTCGTTGTCACACATCGTGATAGGAAAAAAACAGAGAACTAGTGTGAAGTGTGAAAACGAGAAGGAAGCCGGAAGTGTGCTGAAATGTATTTGTGTCACAAAAAAAAAAACCAGATTGTATGCAGGTCACACACACAGGTTTCCGTGTCAGAATGTATTTGTGTGCCTATTTTGCACCCTCCTTCAGATCGTAGCTTACACAGTTTTGTATTTATATCATTTGATTAGAGGCCTTGTCGCTATGTGGTACTAAAGTTGTCAACATGTATGAAATTATGTACGAATGAATGTAATATATTGCCTGAAAGCTTTATGACAGGGGCTGTAATTATGAGTAAAAGAATCAATATTTTCATATGCAAATAATTTAAACATTTGTGTGCGTGTGTGTGTGTGTGTGTGTGTGTGTGGGGTGTTTATACATGTGTGAACGTTCATGAGAGAGGGAGACAAGGCAGCACCAGGCCACAGATGCTCTTCTTTCATAAACATGTCATATAATAACACGTTTATGTTGTTTACGATTGGGATTGTTTTGCATGGATGGCAGTCAGGTACGAGGAAATTGTGTGTGTGCGTGTGTGTGCACGCCTGTGTGTGTGTGGAAGAGGAGAGATAAGGACTAATTTGTTTTTGAAAGAGTGAGTGATGAGCGCCGCATGTAAATATCCGCTGTGCTACATGGATTCAGATGTGATCACCAGATCAGCGGTCATGTTGTGTGGAGACGTGGAGAAGTGGTTTCAAATAAAAAAAAAAAAAAAAAGAGGATTAAAAAGCGAGTCAAAGCAAGTTTATTGAGCAGAAAATGCCTGTTTATGACTAATATGGTTACACGTCACATTCATCACCCGGCTCCAAATTTATCGGTCATTTTTACTGGCAGCACTCGCGCTGTCGGCTGCGTGGGCAGCCCCCTAAATTTAAACCAAACTTCCTCCTAACACGTGTATCAAGATCTCGCCCCACACACACACACTGCACACATACTACACACTTAGACAATGCTATCGCACAAGCGAGTGCTGGCGTCGGGCTGTAATCCTGTTCTGTGAGGATTAGGCCCGCGCGGAGGTTGAGCTGATCACTGTATCAGTTTGACAGGTGGATCATGCATGAAGCATTCATCTTGACATGCAGACCTGAGTGAAATGACTAAGACGTGCGGTACTTCCAGCTACCGACACAAAGAGCAAATAAAAACAAAAACAAAAAGCAAGAAACAGAACAAACAAACACACGAGTCAGCATGCCGCAGAGATAACGAGTCACAGAGATAAACAGCTTCGATGTTGCAAAAGCAGATCGGGATTGCATCAATAATACAGAGCGAGAGGTTTAAAAAACAGCAGGACTTTCAAAAGAGGGATGCACATTGACTTTATATAGCATCGAGTGAACTGTTTGGTCAGAATGAGTTCTCGTTTTTCTTTTTTTCAGCTGCGACTCTCTTGATCTGTGTGATGCTGTTTGTCAAAGGTTGGCCGTCCGAGATGAGCCGCACTGAACACCCGGCGGTCCTCTTTTTGTTTCCCCTCCTATTTCACCCTGTGTTTCCTGGAAGACAATAATTGGTCCTTGCGTCAGTGTTGACTTTCTCCTAACAACGTGTGATAGGTTACAAGGATAAGGCAATAAGAAAAACAGCCCCGTGCATGTGTGTGTACGTGATGTGTTTGCCAAAGGCAGAGCAGAATATTGTACTCACATGGCCCGACATCATTTTCCCTGCAGGCAGAAATGTTTGGCCGCTGTGGAGTGCGAGATCACGTAAATAAAAATATCGTTCTTTTGAACGACTTCCTGTAATTCTTGCTCGGAGGTTTACACACTCACCTTCCACTAACAACAACACCGTCATCGCAGAGAGGAAGCACATCTTGAGGATATTCAACTGCAAAATCAGCTCGTTAGGGGAGGCATCTGGAAAGTGGAGCAGAATGGGGTGAAATAAAGGCAAACAGTGATTAGCGCCGACTTATCACGTTATTGAGCGCGACAGAATTAAATCACGAAGGTTGAACTGGCTTTGGCTGATGGACGTTTGCCTCCTCCCTGGGAGGAGAGGCGTTTAAACATTGATCGAGAAAAATCATTAATTTGTTCAAGTATGCAGTATTGCAGGCAATCTGCTGCCTTGGAATGATCAATGTTTGACCCACATAACAGTCAAGTAGCGCCAACACCGAACAAATGACCTGTGGTATGTGGGGTCCTGTCTCCCTGCTCCCCGTGTCGGTACAGACGGGGTTATTTGGAAGGTAAGTTTCCTGCAGACACGGCACAGACGGCGCAAGGTGTTCTGGGTTTCCAGAGATCAAGAATTGCTTTTGATGCACTTCCAAAGCTTGAATGACACATAACAAGCCAGCATCCTTAACTGCAGCGCACGCAGTCACACTGAGACAGAAAAGGGCTTAAAATTAGCACGTCACGTTTTTAATCACAGCTGATCAGAGGCGGAGCTGGTAACACTGCTGCAGTGTCAGATGATGCAGGAGTGAATGCCGACTGAAGCAACTCACAGTCAACACAAAAGCCGGTGTTTGCCCAGTGTGAAAGGGGATTCTGACTCGTCATTTTCTGTATTTTCCCAGAAGTTATAGCGACAGGTGGCCAAATGAAATATAAATAAAACAAAATACATAACAAATGTCTTGTGTTAGTTATACATTAAAATGGTAAATTAGGGGAAATGTACTTCAGTTCATGAAGTGGACTTTCTCGTGAGTGCCAAACACACACACTGTCGGTACTTAATGTTGCCTGCTAACTTACAGCTAATGTACAGATACCAAGACGAATAAACACTGATGCAAGAAATGCAAATAAACACAGATTATCCTTCACTGGTGGTGAACTTGCCATTAAACAACCATGACTGCTGAGGAAAAATCTGACCTGACGCAGGCCCTAATGTTCGCACAAGGTTATGTATTAAAGCATTTTTCACTTTATGTTTAGTCTCACTCATCGACTTCCGTCCTCACTCTCTGACTCTGTCCCACGACTTATAGCAGCAGGCAACCAACTGAAACGCACCGTTTTGTGTGAACTTGTGGATTTCTCCATTTTTGGACGCTGTTAGAAACATTAGGGGGAATTTCATCAAGCACAAACACGGCAGATAGTCAAACTCGCCGACAATTAGTGAGCTTAGGGTTTTAGCAAGTCGAGAGCTCCCTCCCTAAAATAAGATCAATAATTGGATTTGCATTTGTCAGGTCTGCTCGACTTCAAATGAACGCTAGCTTTGCTCCGTAACTACTGGATGTCTAAATCAGCAACTTTTGCAAGCAAATGTTAACTTTTAAAGTTAGTAATAAAATCTTTCATTGTAGATTTCAGGGGAAAGTCAGCTTCCAAGGTGTGTTTTTGTTCAAGCTAACAGCAGGTGGAAGCTAAAGGTTCACCTGATGATGCATTCAGCAGTTTGAGTCACTTGAGTTGAGCTCAGATTCTAGGTCAGTGTTAGTGTTGTTCACTAACTAGGTGCAATGTTTTTTTTTTTTCTTTTCAAATAGCAATGACATGTGCATTACATATATCACAGCAGTGATTCATACCTCTGACAGACTCTCTCCTCAGAAGCACACAGTGTGAATCATAATATTTGGAGCCATCTGGCAAACCAAATTGACTGAAGAGAAACATGATTTCTCTTAAGCAAAGTTAAATGATCAAAACTGATGGGTGTAATTTTCATGTTGGAAAACATTTAGGATATAATTAAAAGAAAACTTCCAGCTGGGAATTTAAACTGAGAAAAAAAAATAAATCCACAGAGGCACCGTGCCTCCAAGATGACTCCCTAATGTACAAGATTAATTTATTTGGGAAAATGACTTTTATTTATTTACCCCAAGTGAAGGAGGCAGTCAGAGCCGTGCTCATGGCGGGGTGGTCCTGCACACCACATGTGAAGGTGATCCCTGTGTCCAAAGATTGTTTCATTGGGAGGACAAACACGCTGAAGAGGAACACTTCCTGGCTGCGGCTGTCCATCACCTGGAAACACCGTGGCCGGCTCGGAGGCGCCGAGTCCAACAACCAATCTGAGGACAGCAGGGATCCGTCAGCAGGGTGTTCAGAGAGGTTACCGTCAGGGCTGACTGCAGGAAGGGTGCAATTGGTGACTGACAGGTGATCGATATTGACCGCTGTGCTCTGGTAGGTCCACGTGAGGGTTAGCTCGCTGGGTCTGAACCCCCCGGTGAGACAGAGGAGAGCCCACCGGCCGGTCTGTGGGTCCGGGGGAATCTGGAGGTATATTCTGGGAGCAGAGGGAGGTGCTGAAGGAGTCAGACACAGAGTAAACACATCAGGATAATTCAGACTGGGTAAATTAGGTCATTGCAGCGGCAAATAATAACATTCAGCAACAAAAGTAGGACAGAATTAAAGAAAAAATCAAATGTAAGCTCCAAAAAAAAAAAAAGCCCAAAATCAATGATCAGTATTTTAATTACATGAACATCTTCTCTGTCCAGTTCTATTACATGTGTTTAATGTAAAGGGAACACTTTTCTATCATGTCGACTCAATGTGAATAAATTAAATTACTCAGTCTGATTAAATCAAATTAATTCAGACTCTTACATAAACACCATGTGTTTATTCAGTAAAAAGTTACATGAAAAGTTAAGAGAAACTTCCACATAAACATAATTAGCTTCTCAAGTGTTTATTATTCTCCTCTGATAAATCACACATCTAGTTATTTAATTCATTTGACTCGACATTTAACGCGACCCTTTACACTGAACTTATATGATGGAATTTGCAAAATGACAAACTTGAAAGTTTATTAATAATATTAATAATAATGATGCAGCCATGTATTTAACAAACAAGGATGAATTAAGTTTAAGAATAAAGAAATCAAAGCAAAAACTGCTCAAGCCCCAGTCACCAGAATGAATCAACGTTTCTGCAAACCACAGGTAAGTGAAAACTTTATGTTTCTTTATAGCTGGTTTTCAATTTTATGTTGTGATAATGCTTTACTGATGGCCTGGTTAGGTTTAGGCAGAAGGTAATTATCAATTGTCTGATTAAAAATACTTGTTTTTTGGCAGGAAATTGTCGTAAATTAAAATAACTTTTTTTTTTTTCCATTCATGGCCTCAGACAGCCTGTCAGCTGTCTCAGCCTGCTGTACCTGTACTATCAAACACATTGTAGAAGTGTCGCTACGGCATGAACGAAACACATAAACTTAACGTGCTGTGGTTTGCAGAAATGTACAATGCCAACATTAAGACATAATAAAAAAAATGATATCCAACAGAACACGCAGCACAAAAAAGACATCTGCATAACTGGAGAATCTTTTTCTAAATTGCTACTCTGAATCATCCCTCAGTTAAGACTACTATTTCTTATTCTACTTCGTCTATTATCTATAATTACCATTTGCCCTGTGTGGGCTTAATTTAAGACAGACGTTACAAGATTTGCCTACAACAAAAAAAAGCCATTATTATAACATGAATCGTGAAAGAAATATTGAAACAGTGTAAAACAGACTAAGTCCGTAATAAAACTGTTAAACGATGATCAAATGGGTAAAAACACGAAATGTCAATTGTTATTTAGTGGACCTAACTTTGCATCAAGAGAAAAGTCCAAAGGTAGCGTTTTTTCCACATGAAGGATTTCCACATAATAATTTGACCATCCCTCCCTGCCTTGTTTTCTGGTGAGTTTCAATTCCCTGGGCAAAATCGATACAAGGCACTGCGCGTGGTGCCGGGGTGATTATTTCTAGATCTGTCATGAAACTGTTCAGGCAAAAAGATGAACTCAGAGGGAATTTCACATGACTTGAATTTTTTATAGATCCATCCCGGCCCGTTTCTTTTATGGTGATGGTCCAACACCGGCGCTCGTATCGAGCTGCCTCACACTAAACTCTGGTGCATGAGAGATACAAGTGAGATATAATTGCCAACAGGGCAATTTAACCCAAGTGTGAATATCTGTAATAAAAACATTTGTCTCTCACCCAGGACGACCAGCTCGGTGCCGTTGCCCCACTCCGGCTCTTTCTGCAGGACGTTCACCTCGCAGTAATACCACCCAGAATCCTCCGGTGCTACCTCTGTGATCACCAGGGAGGAGGTTTGATTCTTCTCCACCACGCTCTGCCTGGCTGACTTTGCGATGAGCTGCTTCTCCGACTTCATTTTGAACCACTGAACCCCGTACTTGAGGGATTCGACTTCGAAATGACAGGACAGGGTTGCCGTTTCACCCCGCATCACACTGAGAGAGGGAGGGTACTGTCTAACCCTCAGTCCCCCCGGGGTCGCTGTCAGGGCTAAAGACAGAGCCATTAATACAATGTGTCATACAAAGGAACTTTCGGAAAGTCCAGCACGGACCTGCAGGTCAACGACAAACACTTTAAACGTGTGTTCGGTACGCTCGGGTTGACAGCCGAGAGCGAGGTTTGCCAGACAAAGACAATCAGACAGAGAACTCAACCACCAGAATGACAAAACAGAAAGTCTTGCTTAGCATAATTTCACAATTCACCGAACATTCATTTGAATGGCTCCCGATGAGACGAACTTTCGCTCGACGACAAACGCTGTTTTGACAAACTCTTAACGCAGACACACTCGAGTACAAAAAAGATTTGAAAAGCTTTGGAATAATCTGTGTGATTGTGGTGACTTGCTTGTCTGGCTGAGTGTGATGAAGTGATTATTAAGTGCGATGATGAAATGCTGCAGATAAGATAAGCAAAACACTCAGTCGCTCGCAATTGGAGCGCGGGCGACAAAGAAGACCGGCGAGCACTGAAATGATGGTCTAAAACAAAAAAAAAAGAAAACAGGCTGCATCTCTCTCCCGTCTACTTTTAGTCATTAAAGGAAGTCACAAAGCCAGAGTCTTACACTAATTAATTCAGTTTTTCATCTTTGGAGGCAGTGTGTTAATTAAAGTTGTGTCTCACTGCATCAACACCGATTATTGTCACAGATGGTACATCTTTAACAATTTATCATGTAAATATATACATATGGAAATATATTCTTTGGTTCTGGAAGGACAAATCAGATGTTTGAAATGCATACTGACAGAAATTAAAGGCAACACGAGTGAATAAATGCTTATAAATGAACCTTTGGCGTGGGTTAATAAAAAATGCCAACACACCACAAGCATCACGACCGACTCGTATTCACACTGACCTGGTGGCCGGCCTGCAAACAGAAGAAGCAAACACAGTCGAGGCAGTTCTGCCATGTTCGCCGCTGCACCCCACTCCCGACCTCGAGTGGTGATATCGTTTCTCAGGCACTCTTTAAGTCTGAGGCTCGCCGCGCTTAGAAAATGTGACGGTGTCAGCGTCTTCTTTTGCTGCACTCTATGGTTAGAGGTGATGGTTCATTAATAGGTCATTCTTCAACAGAAACCTGAAGCTCACAGACTACTGGGGTGAACAAAAAAACTTTCAGTATCTCGGGGAAAAAAAACAAAACAAAACCCTAAAAAACGATGCACTCTGTCTGCTGGCTGAAAGAAAAACCACAGTGCACAGTAAGCAGTAAGTTCCTCTACAGTCGTGCCAAGACTCTTTAAATCATTCAGACAGTTGATTTGTAAGATTGGGGGTTCATTTTGTAAGTCATTACATATTACTAAAGGAGTGTACTTTTTCAAAGAGGCTTCTTTTTATGGCCTGTATTCTCAAACGTACTGCAAATAACTTTTAACAGGTGAAATGCTCTCAATTTAACGTGGATTTATATAGCAATTTGTTGCAATTTTCTCGTATTAATCACTTTTCTGTTGGCCATATGTGAGCAGATTGTAACGCGACGTGAAAAATGAGACCTTCCCCGTCTCTCTTGGCCGTCTGCACAAGCCTGTGGACGGTTTGTTTCAGTTGTGTAATGCTGCTCGACCGTGAATGTCTTTGTGAAGGACCCGGCTCGGGTTTTCAGGGACAGTCCAAAAGATGTGACTTTGAGTTCCTCTCTCTGCTACCTGCTAACAGAGGGCAACAGCAGCTTATGTTTTAGACTCGTCCATGTCCATAGACATAAAGTAATCACCGGCCTCCAGCACAGCACAGAAGTTTAGCAGAACCCCGTTAATCCTGACGCCTCTATGTGATCAATATTAGCAAACAAAACCACCAGGACAGAAAACTTACTGCTAACTTTTTCATTATAGTTACTCTTGATGCCTGTCATTGGGTCGGATTTTGATCAGATATGCTAAGAATTTAAACAACTTATTATGGTGGTATATTTCTGCAATAAAACAAAGTTTATTTAGTTTCATCATCGTCATATTTATCTTTATATCCTGCAAACTGTGTTGAAGGTGCAATATGCAAGAACTAACCATCTGTCAAACTAGGCGGTGGTGATCACACCGCAGTTCCTTGTTCCTTGCTTTAAGTAATCACACATCACTACAGGAATTAATGTTTCTGTATTTACAGCCACTTATCTGAGAAACAAGTGCTTATTAAAACAGCGACAGACAACATTTCCACCTCTTGCATTCCCAAGTGCTATTACTGTTTAATAATATGAGTTCAACTTGAGATGAAAAGTCACCCTTAATTGAAAGCTACATGAGATCCTCTTTGTGAAACACTTTGATTGCAGTACCTTAAAGGAAGAATTACCTAAGGCACTATTTTGCTTTTGCAACAGAAGGAAGTTTAAGGAAGTTGTGACCCAACTTTAACGGTCAGGCTGCTTTTTTTTTTTTTGACAGAAAATGGTTTTAAATGAGATTGAAACACTTGGCTTTAGATAAAAATGTCAAGCCTCAGTGAAGAAATCATCTCATTGCAATTTCAGTTTAAGGTTGTCCTTTAGAGCGATAATACTTAACAGTACCGGTAAAGGTCACTGTCACCCTTTCAAACCCCATTATCCACTGAATACACTCCTTTGTTGTTCAGCGGCCTTGTCATATAGCATATTTAAAGTAGCTGCATGGTCTTGTGTTATTGAATCCTCAGTAAGTGTAGTGCATTGAGAACATTGTGTACACAGAGTTACTAAAAAGAAGGACAAAAAGTGTCGATCTCCGAGTGCGTTAGCGATCCCCGAGTGTGACCTAACAGGAAGCGGTCCACCTTCCTGTTAGGTCACACTCGGGGATCGCTAACGTGAGTTGTTGAAAAACCTTCTGTTTTAGTAAACTCTGTGTACACAGACAATGTTCTCAATGCTGGTGTTCATGTGTAGAGACCCTGGTGATACTACGAGCAAAGTTTCATGTTGTGTGGACCCTTCTTAGTGTTTTAAAAATAGCGAATTTGATGCTGACGTAAAAGTGCCTCTTTCGTTGTAATTATGCTTTTACGCGAAACTTTGACTCATATTCAATCACGGTTGCTTTTTGGCGAGAGTTTCACTTTAATATTCTCATCAGAATTATTACAAACTATATGTACTGATACGTAATTTCACACAAATTGAAAAAGAATACAAACTTGATAGCTTTTTTCTGTCTCGACTAAATAAATTCATCCTCCCTGGATGGACTTTTAACAAAAGTGAATTCTGGTTTGTTATCGCATTTAATTGGAGCAGATTGACTCTAAAAATCCATTATCACTTTGTTTGACAGTAAACGACACAACATGTGTGAGGCTGCATTGAATCTGAGGACGAGGAGACACAGATGGTAGTCATTGACAAGAGGAGGACGAGTGGAGGGTTTCCTCTTGTCGAGCTACAACCCAGCTTAAAAAAATTAATCAAAACGAACCCTGACAAACTAGTTAAAAATGACTAATTTCCATATTAATGGTTCGTAATGACTGCAGATCATTTCTAATATGAAGCTATCACCCGCTAATAACATTAATAGCGTTTGTTGGCAAGTGATTTGATATGAACCATTTAGTCTGACAGAGTCTCATCAAACCAAACATGCAGACGTTTTAATAAAAACAACAACAACAAAAAAAAAACTCCTCTAAGATGCAACCTGCAAACACAACAAAAGCAGAGGCTCTTTGCTCAGCAGGAAGCAAACAGCAACTCGCCTGACCTCGCCTCCTTTCCAACCGCAGGGGCCGCCGGCGAGAGAGAGAGAGACAGAGAGAGACAGAGAGAGAGAGACAGAGAGAGAGAGAGAGAGAGAGAGAGAGACAGAGAGAGACAGAGAGAGAGAGAGAGACAGAGAGAGACAGAGAGAGAGAGAGAGAGAGAGAGACAGAGAGAGAGAGACAGAGAGAGAGAGAGAGACAGAGAGAGAGAGAGAGAGAGAGAGAGAGAGAGAGAGAGAGAGAGAGACAGAGAGAGACAGAGAGAGAGAGAGAGACAGAGAGAGACAGAGAGAGACAGAGAGAGAGAGAGAGACAGAGAGAGAGAGACAGAGAGAGAGAGACAGAGAGAGACAGAGAGAGAGAGACAGAGAGAGAGAGAGACAGAGAGAGACAGAGAGAGAGAGACAGAGACAGAGAGAGACAGAGAGAGAGAGAGAGAGACAGAGAGACCCGCTTCCAGCAACAAACCACACACAGTGAGTTCTGTTAAAAACAAAACTGATTTTTATTTTTTTGTCTCCCTCCACTTGATATGATTTTCAACTCCACTTCATGGATTTTGAAAAAAAAAAAGAAAAAGAAAAAGAAAAAAAAAAAAAGAAAAGTCCAGACGAACAACCAGACGAATCAAAAAAAAAAAAAAAAGAAAGTACAATCATCGCTTCACAGCACTGAGCATCTGTCAGGGCAGGAGACAAATGTTTTGTTCCTCTAGTCTTACTTTTCTTTTCTTTTCTTTTTTTCTCATGTGTTTACATTGATGAGATCTTGAAGAAAACGTTAACAACAGCCTGTAGTTCAGGTCTGTCGTGAGTGAGTGAATACACACAAAGCCAGCTCAGACAGCAAACACACGCTCGCACTCACAGATGCACGTTAGATGCTAGAATATGAAGCCCCCTTTTGAATTACTCATGCTCGTTACAGAGCTCGACACACTCTCGCATACTCTCGCAAGAATGAGAGAGAGAGAGAGAGAGAGAGAGAGAGAGAGCGATGGGTTCCTCATTCGACACTAACCTAAGCCAACTCATTCCCTCAATTATACACGGTGGGTTCTCTTCTGGTAAAATTTGTTATTAGTTTCCAAATGAGACATTTTCCATTACTCTGCAGCAAAGGGCTCCTGCAGTCTGTTCACTCTTATGGCCCTCTTGAGGCACACAGCACACGACCGGCCCCCTATCAAACATCCTGTCATGTATCCCAGCCTGCAGCGCACCGCACGCCGTAATAAGACACTCGTATCCCGCGTCGGTGACTTCACTGCAGCCCCGCCATCCCCGCTGCCTCATAACTGCAATATAAATCAGCGCAAAAACACCGGTTGGTGCTGTCACATGTGAAAGAAATCCAAGTTTCTCCTGTCAGCTCTCAACACCACAACCAATATTTACCCCTCGTGTGATTGACAGGGAAAATGCCAGGCGTGGGCTGGTGATTCAGAGAGGCCAAGTAATGGGACTCTTTCTATGTTGGAGATGTGAGGGTGGGCGACTTAATGACTAGGGGAGACGTGGTGGGCGAGATGCCTCCATTGTGCTTTGCCTGGTCTGCGCGAACGTTGCCGCTGCTCGACGGACGGAGTGCGACACGCTGTTAATTAGCCAGACGCTCAGTTTCTCGGAGAGGTGAGTGATTGACAAGGCGCCATCTGTGGTCGCGGTGAGGAAGAGGGCGAGGCTGTGGCCCGACATCTTTGACGCAGGCTGAGGTTTTAATAAAACACATAACACCTGGATCTATCTATCTATCTATCTATCTATCTATCTATCTATCTATCTATCTATCTATCTATCTATCTATCTATCTATCTATCTATCTATCTATCTACCTACCTACCTACCTACAGCAATTAAAGCACTAACCTTGATCTAGACCTACATGCAAAACACAGATTTCCCCCCAAAAGTTGGGGACCTGTGCAATTCTAAAACAGCATGAAGACAACATTTTTAAACCTCATGTACTTTCATACCAAATCTCCTTGAGGAGGGGATGATGGTGGCGGTAGAATGCTGCCAAGCCAATGACCACTTTTCAAGACAGCGTTTCAACATTAGTAAGGGTCATACCCCTGGGTAGTTTTAATGGGGAAAAAAAGAGACATTTTCCTTCCTGTGTTTGTGGCAACTTAACGGGATACATCTGACAAGATGACGGGATGTTTCCAGTCGTGTCTATGTTGACAAAACCAGATATTTTTGAGCCATAACCTGACATTTTTCTAACCTTAACCAAGCTGTTTTTGTGCCTAAACTGAACAAGACCACAAGCACGGCGTTGTCACAACACGAAATTGAAATTCGAACCTGAAGAAGTGTAAAGTTTTGACATAATGAAATGTAAAGTTTCCGTATCTGTGGTTTGCAGAAACTTACACTGCCAACATTTACTTTGGTGATTGGGTTAAACATTATTACTACCTGGGCTTGTGTAACTGTTCTCGGTAAACACAGTTCCTTCGCGAATGTTTGCGTTCTGTTTTGATCCAACTTTTAAACGGCGGCTCAACTTGTACAGTTACATCGTGCAACTGTCAGATGACTTTTTAATTAACAATGCTTCACACACCTGAAGTGTGCTGCTGCTCAGATGGAGACTTTTCCCCATCACGCTCCTGTCCAGCACGCTGTATACTAATGCACTCATTAGCGGTGGTAATGGAAAAGTACCGGGCCTTAATAGACTTGCAACATTGACTTTGCCCAAGAGAACTGAATGAGCCTGTAGATAGTTGGTAAACAATGGATAATTAGGATAATGTATGGGAATTAGGCATGCTTTGCCGTAAAGGACGTGAGCAGGGGATTCAGAACAATGACAATCATTCATATGTAATTGTCACTTGTGTAGCATATCCTTTTGGTATACTGACTCTGCGCTGCTCCATCTGCATGTCTCTGTCTCACACTATTAAATTTTAATCCGTCAAATATAATTTCATATAATATTACACTGCAGCCCCACACCTTATCTTTGTGTACTTTACACCCAGATATAAGCCTCTAGATACACAGTGTCAATAGCTGCTGACGCTGGCAACGAGCGAAATGATCCTGGTTACATCTCTGTCATTACTAATAAAATGAAATAAAACATTATGGCACTCAGCGAGTTGTGTGTCTTGGAAGCAGGTTTGGTTAACACTATATATTTTGCAGCAAGGCAAACACCAACAAGGACTGACGGAAAGAAAAACAAGCGATTAATTCTTTATTCGCTGGATCTGTACCGCAGCTCTGAACACATAGTTTACTGGGCTGACATTACAGCTTGCCCAAATAGTTTCAGAGAAGGGCTTAAAATCGATGTGCAATTAGGGGTGTCTTGTATCAGGCATGATGAATTATGCTCTCTGTTCTAAGGCTGGTCTATAGACACTTGATCAATTCAGCTTCTGGGGACCTGGTAAGGCAGGCCCGGGGAGCAATTGCTCTATTCCAAAGCCATTCAGTCGAAGGTATTGATTAACCATTCCATTCTGAATTGAAAGTCTGTCCGGGATCTGTTCTATGGCGGGAGGGTGTCGCAAGAAGGACTACAGCCTGAGCCTGCCACGTATAAAACAAGGTGAGCAGTACATTCAAACCTTCTTTGGACTAACTGTACACTTCTTCTGCTATTCTACAGTCTTGACTTGAAGCACCATGTTTATTCACCATGTCACAGCATCAGTTCAGGAGCGATGTGTCTGTCCTGACTAACTGAAGAGCTCCATTACATGACTCTTCTCAGCAAAAGGCACAGTGCACCGAAACAGTGAACGTATCGTAGGAACCCTAGTTCTACATCGGTTTACCTCCTCTCCAGTTATGTAAACCCCATTAATTAAATCTTAATTCAAAGTGACAAACAAAAGCACAGCTATTAAAGTGCAACGCGATGCTTTGTCCTGTAATCTACGTGCTGGATTTTGCGAGCTCGGAAACACAAACTTCATGGCACCTTATCAACGAAGATTCTGTAAACAGATCATCATAACCTCCAGCTACAGGAGCCAATCAACAGTTTTCTCATCAGGGCGCGCCGAATGTAATTAGGGGCCGAGCAAACGTCTTGTTTATATCACTGTAAACTCATTGAACCCCAGCTGGGGCGTTATTTATACACTTGAAGTAGGCCAGACTCTGTTTGTGATCAAGGCTATGGTAATACTCTTCATATTACATAGTGAAACCATAAATAGTGTGCGGTACACTTTCCTCCCCCGGGAGCGGCAAAGTTTGGAAATGCAATATGAGCGCCTGTCTGTCTTCTCTTCCCCTAAATGGAGAGTTCACTGTCTGGTTAGTGTCATCCCATCTCCCTCCGGCTCGCAGCTTTTTGGATTTGCATTGTCAGGGTATCCTCCCTCAGGACCGGGTGCTCTCTCAACAGCATCCTCATCTACCCTCCGACTGTGCACCCAAGGGGGGGTGGATCTGCTGCCTCCTTGCCCACACCCTCTCTCCTCTCACAGCTAGAAGTATGACACATTCACATACATCATGACTCATAAAAACATGTTCTTTTGCTGTTTGTTTGTCTGTACAAATGCCCATATTTTTCTTTTTTTCTTCCCATCACCACTCCATGATCACTCGAGTCATATTGCCCCTCCATCTGGACCCTTTTCACCCAGAAATCTGAACACAACATACAATGTTTGCTTGTTTTTTCTTTTTTTTTCTTTTTTCTTTTTTCAAAATCCACCCTTACACGAACATTGACGTGCTTTTTTCAAACCCACATTGAGAAACATGACAGTGTGTTATTTTTTTGTCCGTGTTTTGTTTTTTTTTTGTTTTTTTTTATGTTTTCATCTGTTTTTTTGTTCTTTTTCTTCATCAAGGACAGATTATGTACATACAGATGTTATATGCCACTGACAAACCCAGTGGGACGCTGACATTGAACGGCGTACAAGATGTGAGCGGGAAACTGAAAAGATAAAGATTAAAAAAAAACCCCAAAATCTGAAAGACAGATGCTGAGAGGATGGAAATGTGATGGAGAAAGAGAAAAAATAAGCACTGACCAAACGACCTGCTCTTGTGCTTGAAATGGAATCCGTCATTATTTCTGGAGCGACGAGATGCATGCACAAACAGTGTGTGTGTTCTGTCACACAGAAAAAACCCAACTACACCGCGGATGGCAAGACTTTTTTTCAGTACAACATGTAGTGTTTTTAGAGTAAGGGCCATTTAAACAGAGCGTCACAATCATTTCATAGTACTGTACACAGTAAAAGTACAACAACAGACTTATTTGATATACCTTGTTAATGGTAAATTTTTCAGATATTACACCACAGCTTTAACCATATCTGATACCTCTTGCACAGTAGAGTTAGGGGTTATTGCTGGTTTGAACAAAATCAAACAAAACACATTCAGACACTTGATTCAATACGGAGTCATTCCCCTTTTAAGGTCGCAGTAGTCAAGGGTTCAGCCGGGGTAAACTCATCTCTCCGTGCAGGCTCGTTATGGCAAATTTGCATATAGTCGCTGCATGTGAGTGGAACAGTGTTTCAGCGGAGAAACGAGTGCCACCGTATTGAAACATGGGCTTACCTCCCACTGTTTGTGCTGTGCAGGGGAACTGGATGGATAATTGTGCCATGGGGGTTTTGTAGTGCCCATGCCTGCATGTCACAGGTACACATTGGAGGCAGCACTGGCGCACCAAGGCGAAGGTTGTCCTTGAAGAGGATTCCTGTCAGTGGCAGGATTGAGCTTGATTTATGGGGGCCATCACCAGCTGGCAGGAGGGACAGGTGGAGCCCGGGCTCCTTCACTTAGCCAGCCACAGGTAATGGCTAATTACATCTTTATCTCCCTGCGGTCTGGCCGAACAAGAACCGACTCACGGCCACGACCAGAGACTGACATGGATCCAAATCATTTATCTAGCTGGTCGGAGGGAGACACACACTATGATAAGTGGACAAATATGCTGTAAATGTGTGTGTGTGTGTGTGTGTGTGTGTGTGTGTGATGTGGATAACAGCGTGAGAAAAAAAAAAAAGAGTCCAATACATAAACTGTTACAAATTATAAATTACATCATCATTCACTGCCTCTGGACTCAGATGAAATAATCCCTCAGACTGTTTCAAATGCATTTTTAAAAAGCTTGTCATGGCAAAATAGAGCACATCACTTCGAAAAACTTTACATCTTTTTTTTTTTTTGTTTGTTTGTTTTTTTTTTTCCATTGTTCAATGTGTGTGTGACTTCTCAGAGTAAAGTACAAAAATTATTTTCCCCACGCACGGCTCATTACCATCAGATTTTGTTCATTTTTTTTTCTCACATGGAATTACTATTCATAGTTATTCAAATACTTATTAACATCATCATCATCTGTACTATTATTAACACCAAAAAAGTAAAAGCAGGTAACCTTGCAGAGTAAAACAGACACAGTGCGGGGAGGGGAGGGGAGGGGAGGCGAGGGGAGGGGAGGGGGTATGGACTCACGACAGGAACATTTCTAACCGGTACATGCTATCAACAAGCGACAAAGAGGATGGAGCTGCAGCTTTGAAACAGAAAGATTTTGTTTTGTCACCGGGACAGTCCCTTTGCTGCTTCAGAAAACTGGAGCGTAGTCGAGGCTGGTGGGGGATGTCGTTCGGCGCTGGGCAACTGGAGGTCGCCTGGCGAAGCCTCTGTACTGCATATATTTACACTGGGGAGGAAGACGGTGGGAGTAGAGGGGGTGGGGGGGTGACACGGAGCAGAGAACACTATAGCGATGCGAGAGGGGGACTAGACAGAGCACATTGAACAGAGGGACGGTGGGCGAAGAGGGGCAGGGGGGGCTGAAAAAGGTTTGGGTAGTGAGGGTGTCCACATGCGAAAGCTCAGTATAAACCCCCCAAATTACATAAAGGGGTAGTTAAGACCGACGCCATCACCACCCACCCTTTTTTTTTTTTAAATACATTTTGACATCATTCATAGCAGCTTCACTGCTACACAGTTAAAATTAAAAATCCATACGTGTGTGTGTGTGTGTGTGTGTGTGTGTGGGTGTGTGATCAACGGGCGACGCTTCACACGGTCACCAATCAGACAATTTCCAAAAGGTCACACGACCACCAGTACCACATCATAACTATAATTTCCATAAATATCCACCTTAATATTGTGACTTTATCATTTCCATAAGGCAAACATTGTAGGTGAGTCATTAGTCTATGTAGTATATTACATAAATGATCGTCCAGTTGTTAGATTATCTATTTTCTCATTGATCACCAGCACAATAATCATTAATATACACTCTCTATCAACATCAGCCAAGTGGTGATAATGATGAGGGGGAAACGAGGAGAGGAGGAGTGGGGGAAGTACCAAGTCAGACAAATCTGCAAGGCATTCTGGGAGACGAAAAGAGAGACTGTGTGTGTGTGTGTGTGTGTATGAGAGAGAGAAGAAGAGATAATGACGATGATTTGACCTCGAAATTGAATTGAGGGTGCTGAGGTTGTGGAAGGGGAACGATGCGGTTGTGTGTTTTATGTGATGATTCAATGGCTCCTGGATTAATGCATATTATTTTTGTTCACAGTGATGGGTTCGTAATTAAAGAATTTCATTTCCTTCTTCCTTTTCCGTAGAGGGGAGGAGGGGGGTGGGAAGGCGGGGCTTTTTTTTCTTCCGGGGTGGGGGGCGTTCAGGGACGATTCCAGGTGGATGTCTACACCTTCAGCAGGAAAAACGCAGAGAGGGAAACCCAGACAGACAGGCCGACGCTCATTCCTGCATGTAAAGCAGTCCCTCGCCCCTGTATAGCCCCCGGTCCTGGAACACAGAATGACCACAGTAAGAGAGGATGAAGAGGGGGGAAGGGAAAATATGCACAGTTAAATACACACAAGATGCTGGAAGTAAGGTGTCTCTGTATGTGATGGCTTGTAGTCACAATTCACCAGTTTAATTCTGAAACCTTGGCATAAATACTGTAAACACTTAACACATCAGTCTGTGTTTTTACCACAGTGATATAGTGTCTACACTTCCTTTATTCCAACAGCCTTACACTCATCGCAGCATCTGAAGCCTTGTATCTTTTCATATGAGTCAGGACCCTTTTCAAGCAGCGTACTCATAAAAGATAAATATAGAAGGCTGTAACATAGGTAAAAGTCGAGTCTTCTCATAATACTAAGCTGTCTATTCAGTAGAAAGACTTCAATATTCTGGAAATCGGTGCTACGTGAAGAGGGAAAAGAGGGAGAAAATGGCTGTGGTATTCCATTTTGCTCAAAAGCAACCAGAAACCACTGCGCCGCGGCGTTACGTGCTGCGATCAGGGCAATGCCTGGTTTTGGCTCATCCACTTTGAAATTGGAAATAATATGGTTACTCATGATGCAGCTGAACAGTAAAATGTGTTTTTGAGAACATTTGCGATGAGAAACAGGCAATGCAGTAACAGAGTCTTGTTTCATATTTGATCAGCATCGCTTCGTTTTACAGTCTGATGTAAGTTCGGTGAGACGGCTCGTAACACTTTACAGCAAGGAACAGGAATGTGTGTGGAGCAGGAACGACTTGATAATTACTGAATCTATGATGAGTAATTCCTGAATAACTGTGATTCAAGGAATATATAGTAAATATTAATGAGTTACTGGAGAACAGATTGGGAGTTACTGTCTTAATAAATGAAGTACAAACTAGTAATGAATGATTAATTACTAATAACTAATCATATTTTTGCATCTTCAAGTAAAGCAAAACATAACAATTATTGCTTATTACTTAATTATAATTCATTTTAACTACTTTTGTAATAAATAAGTAATTAGTAATTATTAAGTCTACTCAACTAATTACTCAATATTATGTTTCCCTTCATTTTAAGGTGCACAGAAAGAGTAATTAATTATTAAGTAATTAGAAATTATGAGTCTACTTGCTAACTACCCAGTATCATGTTTTCCATTTACATGAAGATACATAAAAAGTGTAACTAATCGTTAAGTAATTAGTAATTATGAGTTGGGCTCTCTTGATCCAACTTTTTAAAATCTTTGTGTCCGTGGAGGAGCAGAAATACAAAACTGCAGAAGCACAATCAATAGTTCAAACAACAGCAAAACCAAAATTCTGGTTGATTGTGTGAACTGTGTCCCTTGGTGGACAGTTGTTGGCCAGCGAGAGGGGCTTTCTGCTCACAGGCAACAGTGAGGGAAGTTTACCATTGTTAATTCGCATGTACTGCCCACATAATAAGGGATACCAAAGAAAGTTTCCCTTCAACATGTTGTAAACCTTTAACACTGGTCAAACTAATAACATTCATGATGGCTCCATTCCAGGTACATGTGCCAGAATTCAAAGCCACTGGACCTTAGAACTGGAAAACCAAAATGGAACTGAACGTATATCGATGCATCAGTAGTAGTTACACTTGACAAGTCCAAATGTCCACTGTGAGAAGTCTTCAGAACAATATGATTCAGAATGTTAACTTGGTAAATCTCAGGTTACAGAAAGCCATTAAATGCTGTAGTGATAACTTGAGAATTGTTCTGCCGAGAGCTAAACAAAACTCAACGTCATTCAATACACAATCAAGAATATTGTATTTGGGACACAAAATTACACTATGATTGAAAGGACAATTGCAAGAAAACCCTTAAAAAAGCCCCTCTCTCTTGCTGTTTGGTGCCATTATGCAGTCTAGTAGATTTCCAAAATCTAACCTGGTGGCTCATAATGTGACAGTGTAGTACAGGCTGCCAATGGTCTCAGTAATGGCCTCGTTGGTAGAGGGTAATTACAATAATAAGCCAATTTTGATGTGATAGTGGGTTGTTGATGTTAAAATGCTACATGTGGCACCTTTTAAAATGGTGAACAAAGGCGGTACAAAAGCAGGGAAACAAAGTCAGGGGAGGCAATGACAGTGAGGGACGGCGTTTGAATAGAAACGCCACAAAAGTATCCGATTATGAGCCGATTTTTCGTGCCTGGTCCAGAACAGAAAGGGGGTTTGTTGTGTTCTAATGATGGCAGTAGGAGATTAGGAGGGAAAGAGGAGGCAGAAGGACAGATGATGGAGAGATAGGCTGACAGAGGAGGCAGCGGTGGTGGGAAAAAAAAAAGAGAGCAGGAAGATGTATGGGTCTGACTGGGGAGTGAGTCATTGAAGGGAGACTGGCCGAGATAATGGGTAAAGGAATGGAAGAAGAAAGGGGATAGATGAAGGACTCACTTAAGATGGTAATGCCGAATGCACTAAAAGGGGGAGGGGGGGGTGACGGGAAATGGAAGGGTAGGAAATCGCTCATTGGGGACAGTTAATGTGAATTGGGCTTGGAGTGAAATGACAACTTCTTGCGTAACGGGACAGAGCGGAGCAACGGTCTGTGTGTGTGCATGCAGCAATGTGTATGGACGAGAGATGGAGGGTGAGAGCGCAGACGAACGAGGGAGAGAGAAAGAGAGAGAGAAGCGGTAATGTAGGCAAGCAAAGCTTTAATGGGGCGCAGAATAACGAAAATGGGGAGAGGGAAGGAGGGAGGAGAGGGCTGAGGAAAAAAAATGCTGTGCTGTGTGCAGAGCAGAAATGAGATTGGGGGGAAAGAGGGAGAAGTGGTGTGTCAGTGCATATGCATCGTTTTGTGTTGGTGTGTCACATCTGTTCAAACTCACACACGCTGATTGATAGCCATGTGGGATGAAAGTGAGCGTACTTTGTGAAAGCCCGCGTTTTGCGTACAAGTGTAAACTGTGCATTGTGTGCATGCACCTGCATGTACTTCTGTATTAACTTACGAAACAGCAGCATGCTAGCGTTGGAAGCCCCCAGACGGTTCGAGGCAAAGCAGGTGTAGTTGCCAAAGTGCTTCTCTGTCACATTAGTGAAGAGCAACAGCGAGCGCGTCTTCTCGTTTTTGATCCTCAGGGTGTTGTCACTCTCTACCGGCCTGGGTGGTGTAAAAGCGGAGGAAGGAAGTGGGGAGGAAAAGAGAAGAGGAGAGTGAAAAAAAAAAAAAAAGATAACATCACACCTGGTGACTCAGCCTGAATAAGAGCTGTTTTTTTTTCAATGTCCCTCCGGAGACAACCACGCAACACAGTCCCCCCTCCACACATCAGCTCTGTCTCACCTTGTACTAATAGTGAAATCTAACAGTCCATAAATAAGAGAGACCTCCTGCTGGGGCCCATTATACTCTATTAACAGCTATCTCTGGCTGGCAAAAGCTTGTCTAAGTACTTGTGCGTCTTGCTTTGCCTGATGCCAAATCACCCTCACTCCGCTACGCTCTCTGGGACCTTTTACAAACTTGGAAGGACAGATTATGTGTAGGTAATAGAGAGCAAATAGACTTCCAACAAGCCAATATTTCTCCAGAGATGGCAAAAACATACATGATTATCTTAAACCAATACACGTGTCAGAGGTCAGGCAAATGGATGGCGGCCAAGACTGCGTCTGCTGTATGCCGGCTGAATCTAAAAATGCTGTTCATGTGCAAAAAAAAACATTAAAAAAAATGACTTGAGCTTTTTGGGATAATTTTCTTTTAAAGATATCTGTTCACACTGAAATGCCAAAACAATAATCTCCTCCTCGTCCTCTTTTGGTTGGCAAACAACAAATTATCCAAGAAGAGGGATGCTTAATCTGCTGAGCCTCAGCTGGTTAAAGCTCTGCTCCCTTCATTTCGCTGTGATTATCACCTGCTGTATGCGGTGTTTTAATAACACTGAACTTACAATTTAACTGTTCTCATTAACATAATGTGTTGTTGTTGTCTGACAAAAAAACTGATCTGACTGATGCTTTTAAATGCTACATGTTAACCAGGCACACTGTTATTTCCGCGCTGCTGCATTGAAATGCTAAACAATAAATGTCAATGTCGCATATCAAAATTACCGGTTAATGCCAGCACCTATGTGATCGGCTCGACTGACATTTAAAATGACTGGGTTAGAAGAAGAATTGCATTCTACAGTTAAACACTACAGCCTCCAACTGTGTCTAAGGGGATTTACACGATTGCTTCAAAAGCTCAGTTTTCAACATCAACGCTGATGATGGTTTTTTTGGGCATCTATAGAGAAAAACCTTCACTCCAAGTGTAAAAAAAGTCTTTGTTGGTCTCACCTGTGGTCGTCTCTGTACCACTCGAAGGAAGCTGGTGGGACCGCCATGGCTTCACAGCGCAGGATGGCTGTCTTACCCAAATGGGCCGGCATGTTTTTCATGTCTGTGATCATGGGAGGGTCTGACAGAGAAAAACGAGGGAGGAAAGTATGGACAAAGAGAAGGGGAAAATCCAGCAATTAGTACACATCTTTCTCTACCGAGGAGTCGAGTCAGGTCAGCCCAGAGTTGCAGACAAGGTTGAATCCCCCGCCCCCACCTTCCTGGAGAAAACAAAATTAAGATGCATGAATTCATACATAATAATGCATCTACAGTATCATTAATGCATCGCTGTGCTGTAACACGGGAGGTATGGTGTGAGTTGAATTATAACCCTCGAGCTGGTGTTGGGTGCAGAGAGGAGTACTTACAGTTGACCGTGACCTTGACCTTGCGCTGATCAGGCGGAGCCACTCCATTGTTGGTGATGCATTCATAGTCCTCGGCCTGCTGCCTCTTAATCTCTGTGATGTCGAGGAACTCCCCTTCACTCACCAGCCCATCTATTGACATAAGGCAGATGTCATGGTTCACTGTATATCAAATGCGAGGACACTCAGGCTGCTGATTTAAGGATGACCACTTGAGATTCAGCTGTAGCTGTACCGACACTCACCTTATGAGAAATTGGACAATTACCTTTTGCAAGACAAACAATGAGCAGGCCACGTGTTTGTGAATACTTTCCATGCCATCAAGAGGCGTTATGATATAACGTTAACAGAGCGGAGCGGCGGTCTGCAGTAACAGACCAGCTGACATCCGCTAACAAGCCAGGAAAACACACCGCAGCAATCAACATGTTAAACAAACTCTGGGAACAATAAAACAGACTAAGCACCAAATTTTCCCAATATCATATGTTCCCAAGGTCCCATTCTGTCAGAGTCCTAGGGCAATACATTCCCATGGTCCTATGATCCAAGGGTCTTATGTTCCCATGGTCCTATGTTCCCAGGGACCCTATTTTCCACAAGTCCTTTGTTCCCAAGGCAATACATTCCACAAGTCCTATGTTCCCAGGGCAATACGTTCCCAAGGACCTATTGTTGCCCAGGTCCTATGTTCCCATAGTCCTATGTTCCCCAGGTCCTATGTTCCCAGAGTACTATCTTCCCAGGGCTTGTATGTTTTGGATGTCAGGTAGAAGACACAATAGCCTCAGTGACCAGTCCAAGCACTGTTGGCGTCATTGGTCTATGGCATTACATTATGCAATCAACACAAACTTATCTATTACCAGTTTACCACAGCCTAAACTAGTTACTTCAGTAAAATAACGGGTAAGTAGGTGAATGTTTGTATAGATGCAAAGTGAGTAAACATGATTTGACAGCAGTGACACCATTACTTTCACAGCGTCGGGGGAAATTGTAAGCTTTCCTTTCAAGCAGTAGATACACCAGGGGGTGACGGCTTGCTCACTACATTTCGTAGTGAGAAGAATATTTGGCTGTTATTTGATGTTGACAAACTCCCAGGTGCCCCCAAAACCAAATTAGTCAGTCTCACACTTTTCGTTTTTTTTCCGCAGGCGACAAACAGCCACAGAATCGCTTCAGAGCGGAGTCGTAGGAACGGGCTACAAGTTATTGCTCCTTCATGTGAGGGAATGGATGTTGGGGGTATTATTGGATCGACAGAGAGAGAGAGAAAGAGAGAGAGAGAGAAAGAGAGAGAGAGAGAGAGAGAAAGAGAGAGAGAGAGAAAGAGAGAGAGAGCAGAGAGAGAAGAGAGAGAAGAAGAAGAATGAGAGTGCACCCCCTCCTCCCTGTAAGTCTTAGCAGCCAGCTGTCTCACAGCCTCCAAAACCATTAGGCCTTTTTTTTCTCCCCTTTACCCCATTAAAGAAGTCAGACAGTGGAACACGACATAATATATAATCTCACCACTAACAAGGAAATCCAGCTCTTAAATTGCAGCTCACTTTTCCCTTTCAAAGCCCCCCAAACATCCACATAACCACTGTCAATCAGTGGACCTTTACTTCCCCTCACAAACACACAGACGGCTCCTGAGCACATTTGTGAGCAACACCGACGCAAACACACACACACACACAAAAAGACACTAAACGCCGTGATTATTTCTGTCAGAGATTAGCGCGGCGGTTCTAATTGAAGATTATACTGGAGGATTATTAGTGCGGCTACTGAGCTGGAGACGATTATTTGCAGCTGCTGCGGCAGAGGCTGAGCAGCGAGCGACAAGCGCGGTGATGGCTGCCTGTGCCACCCGAGCGAGTGCGGGCGGGCGCCGGGTGATGGGGTGGGGTGGGTGCGATGTTATTCACTCATTCCATTAGTCTAATAAATACAGCTCTCTTGTGACATCTCTGTCTAGCAGGCAGAGCACCCAACTTTGCCAGAGGTGGGGGAGGAAGCTGTGAAGGCGCAGAGGGGGAAAAGGGTAGTAGAGTAAAAAGATAGAATCAGACAACTGCCACTGCAGAAATTACACACACCGCTGTAACAGATGACTTCCAAGAAATAAAAAAAAAAACGAGGGCAAGTGAGTGAGAGAAAGCGCATTACAGACACAGAGAGCGGTAATTTGTAAGAGATACTGAGCAGGAGAGTGAAAGAGATACACAGATATAAAGATAGAGGAAACAGAGAGAAACAGCAACATAAAGAGGGAAACGCAGAGATGTCAAGTGGGGTATTTGATGTGTGTCGGTTCTTTCATGGACTTTTCATCCCCAGCACCTGGGTGTGATGTAATATGACAGTGCGAAGCAGCCCTCTCACTCACTCTTTTTTTCCCTCGCTCGCCATCCCTAGAGATCTCTGGACCAGCATCGCACACCTCTCTCTACTTTGGTGGAAGATCATATCTGACTGGAGCCGGCCCCTGGCACTCCTACAATGGCCTGTAAAATACAGCTCCATCAACCACTTATGGCTTTTGAAGGAGCCTGACTCCTGACCACCAGAGATAGTTGGATTGCACCTGAGAGGAGACGGGGGTGTATGAATAAAAGGGGGAAAAGGGATCAGGGGTTCTAGCCTGCCCTACAGTGAAACCATGCTCTATTTCCCTGGCAACACTTTGAGCTTGACTAGATCACCAGGGCATGATTTTCTCAGCGCCTTTTATCCATTTCCATTACAAAAAACTACCATCAAGGCAGAGAGGTCTGATGCTGGGTTAAAATGGAAGAATGGACAGGCTGAATGACTGGAAAACCTGTCATTTGAAAGAGTAAAGGTCTGAAATGTGTGTTAGTTGAGCTAAATGAACAACGGAATGTTAACAGGGAGGCTGATGTGCCCCTGGTGATCACACATACCTTAAATTACTCCATTTATCCAAGGAATTTCTTTCACATTCTTTGGGGCCTGACCAATACCTGACTTTGAGAGTGATACCTATACATCAAATACTGTGATATATTACATGTTCTAATGGTCAAAAAGAAAAATAAAGAATTTATCCTTATAATATTGATATATCTTATGTTTTGTTCCTCAAATCTTATCTTCCCAAATTTGTATATTCCCAGGGTCTTGTGTTCCCAGTTCCCAATGTTCCAAAGGCTCAATGTTCCTCCATCCTGTATTCCAAAGACCTTATGTTTCCAGGTTCCAATGTTCCCAGTGTACTAAGGCCCCTTGTTTCCATGTTCTTATGTTCCCAAAGTCCTATGTTTCAAGGGTCCTATGTTCCCAATTTCCTCTGTTCCCAAGATCCAATGTTCCCAAGATGAACATTCTGATAGCATGCATTAACCCTCCTACTATGTTCCCTAACCACAGAGCTTGGCAACATAGGACTTTGGGAACATAGGATCCTGGTAGGGCACATATGTAGAACTGTGAAACGTGGGACCCTGGGAACATATGTATCTTTGCTATGAAATCACATAGTTCCAGGGTCCTATGTTCCCAGCATCTTATGTTTAAAGACCATATGTTCCCAATGTCCTCTGATGCTTAGCTCTCATGTTCCCAGGTTCCTGCCCTCCCCAGTTCAACATTTAACCTCTTATTGTGTTCAGGTGAAATGGCCCTAATCCTAGAGATGGGGAACTTTGGGAACAAAATATGTAAAACTGGGAAATATGGAACCCTGGGAACATAGAATTATTTATTATGTCACCATTACATGCAATATACATCTGGGGAACACAGGGATGAATCTTTATTTTCATGCAGTCCCATGTACGTTGTCCTGCTGATGTAACTACTCACTAATGTGTCTTAATCCATAGCTGAATAAAGTCCCAGGCAAATATGACATTTGCTTGATGCTACACTGCCAAACGGTTACAGGATGATATTTACTGTATAATCAGGCCCAGCTCTTTAAGAGTTATGTCTTCTGTATGAACACATGGGTTTGGTGCTGAGAACAAAGAGGGAATAACAACAAAGATATGGAATATTGCCCACCTTAACCTCAAACATAAGCACATATAAGAATTGCTTACTGAGCGGGACATTATACAGTTGAAAAATAAATCGTCAGTGTCTTTGGCAACACTGCTTCTCCACCTGTTGACCGGATGCCTTCACACTTTCCTGCCTTTTCCAATCATCTGATTTCCACACCCAACCTGCACACCTGCTGTTTGCTCTCTCATCGAGTCACACCTGTCCCTCATCAGCCCCACACAGTATTAAGTACAGCCACACACAAACACGCGTCCTCTGCCAGATCATCCCTGCCAGCTTCTGGTCCTTAATGCTCATGATTTCTTGTTTTTTGCCTGCCTGTTTCCTTTTTGGATTTGTTTGCATACACGGTTCACCTGTTGCCAACTCTTGCTTTCCCTTTTTCAGTTTTACCTGCTCTGTTTTTTTGAGTTCAGCTTCTGGATCCACACAAAACGTACCAGTAATGTGACAACTCCCAAAGCATTTAAACAATCTCAAACCTCCTGTCGAATGTGTGTGCGCTTATCATCGTATGACTTTTTTTTTTTTTTTTTGTGAAATCACATTCCCCTTCCTTCCCAGAATCACTGGCATCCATTCATTCACGCTTAGCCTGTGCGCCTCTGTGTGTTTTTTAACGGATGGGATGTCAAATGATAAGGCTCTGATGCGCCGGCGTATTTAACTGAATGAGATACAGCGCCTGTATGTCTCTGAGTGGGTCAACTGATGGATGCCAGTGACGGTGAATGGGTGCGACAGATTGTATCTTTGCCATGGTGAAGATGAAGGAGGCAGCACCATTGCTATCTGTTTGTGAGTGGGGACTCTGGTCACTATGTGGACCAGTTGCACAGGGGTCTAAGACTTCTAACAGATTCCTGTCTGCTGCATCTCCTCCTATCCCGCCGCCTCCTGACGCACACACACATTTTCCACGTACACTCTCCTCCTCAGCCCCCTCCCTGCAGTTTCTCTATGCAGTTTCTGAGTAATGGGGACAGATGGCTGGCAGCTTCTTGCTGTTTCTTTGGGCTCGTCCAACCTCCCCCTCCCACTTTCTCCGCCGCCCCTGGTCTCCTGCAACTGATGGCTCGGTTGCAGAGACTCCAACGGAATAGCAATGCGGCCCCTATCTCTCTCTCTCTCTCTGTCCCTCCCCCTCTGCAAGCTGAGGGGTTATGAGGGGAGAGAGGGGGGAGGCAGTGTGAGACGGCGGGGGCGGTTAGAGAGGGAGGATTACTGCTGACAGAGGAGAAATGCTGTAGGCTTGCAAGTGAGGACGACTGCACAGAGTTTGGGATATAAGGTTGTGTGTGTGTGAGTGTGTGTGTGTGTGTGTGTTTGCTGCAGGTGTGCGTTCATGCATGCTTTCCTCTGCTCCTCTCCTGCCCGTCCCTGCCCGAGGTACTGTACCGCCTGGACTCACAAACACAAACTGCGCAGAGAAGGACACTGCATGTACAGCAGGCTAACCCAGGGACATACAGAGGAGAGACAAGGAGGAACAGACCTCTGAGCAAGCCTAAAGCTGTCTGTAAGTACAGCAGCACAATATACAGTAAGGTTGCGCATTTATTGGCCTAACAGTATAATTACATCATGTTGAGTGGTTGTTCACACTGACCTATTTATTAACGCTGTCTCCGCTATGCATCTGATTTCCGCTGCTGCCGCCACCGCTGCAGTCGGGCTACAGCTGAGCCGATACTGTTGTGTGAGCGAAATGCTCTCACCGTGACTTCACTGACACCGACTCAATGCCAGCCTCACAAAGAGCCCATTATCCGACTTTCAAAACACTTTGAAGTCTTAAAGAAAAGACAATCCTCGCTCTGTTACATCTCTGTGAAAAAGATCGACCTAAGATATTTTGGAACTTCTTGGCACGCTCATCCCCCACATCACACACAACTAGCAAGGTTGATGTTTCACCAACAAATTCACAAACTGTAAAAGCTGCCAAAGTGACTTTACTTTAAAAAAAAAAAAAAAAAAAAGCAAAGAGGGAAGTGATTAGCTCATAATTACCAAGTAAAATAGATGACAAATTCTGAGTTAATAGGTTTCCTGACTTTTGTTTTTTATAGCAAAGTCAACTTTTTAAAATCAACAGTGCAGATTTCCTGCAGTGTGCACGCAATTTATCCCTGTCAGTGGAAAAAAAACAACAAAAAAAAATCACTCCCATTGTCTTCCAGATCACAATATCACACGATATAGACAATACACTAACCTGTCTCTGAAACAAAGCAGCTTGCACCTGTATTCAGTGTTGCTATTGTAGTAGAAAACAGGGCAAGTTGAAAGAGACATTCTCTGCTTAAATGCCAAACATTAATGTATTAAAGCACACTTAGGAATATTGAGTCATAGCACAGTGCATGGCAATTTTCTCTTACGTGCCACCCAGATGACACGACACTACCATTACAGCCCTAATAAAACTTAAAACCATGCAGTCCCCAGAGGCCACGTAACGGTTATTTGGCTGACTTTGGACATCAGTGCTGACAAAAATGGGAACGGATAGGGAATAAATGCCGTGCTGATCAAATCATGTTTTTGATTCCATCCATCAGGCTGTGTAACCCGACCACCGCGAACCAGTTCTGATTCAACGCACCGACGGAAGCTAAAAATAGCTGATTTAATGCCGAAAGTGGCTGTTAGGCGTCAGTTGGCATCGTGATGCCTGTTGACAGGGTGGATGAAGACAGATGCTGATGATTACAGGTGGCGCAGTGGGGATAATTATGCATAATGTGTGGTTATTTGGGACAAAACATTGGGACATAGGGAAAATACGGGACCATGAATTTAAGATGGGGACGGACTAAACAGCTGGGCTTAAGAATGATGACACGGGGATGGGGGATAAAGACGTGGACATGAGGTGAATGCTGATAAGCCTTTAGGATGGACGGAGGGAAGGGAAAAAAAAACAAACACCGAACAGGCTTGGGGATGAATGTGAAGACAGGGTAGATAAAGGTGAGGCTGTGAACACGAGATCTCCGGATCAGAAGACAAGCAAACACGAAGGGGTAGCTTACATTTCTGGTCTTTCCAGGTGACGGTGGGCTCAGGCCGACCCACCGCGAGACAGTAGAGGTTCACATTCTCCCCCTCGTTCACCGACACGTTTTTGGAGATGTTGACGATTCTGGCCGGCACTAGAAAAAAAAAAAAAAGATCATGCTATTAAAATATGACCTCAAAATCTCCTTTTTTTCATTTCATGAATTATTGATGAGGTACGACCATACAGCCTATTAAGGTGTTTAAAGTATGATGCAAATCCCTGCACCTAAGACAGACAGGCAATCAGTTGATTAATGATCTGTGCCCAAGTGCTTACTGGACTGTGCAACAATATGCTTGACCATCTACTTAAAATGCACTGAATTCTAAACGGCTGCAAATGGGCATTAAAATCTTCATCTCCTGACATCTAATCTAATTTGATCTTTAGAAAAAAAAACAGGACATCTGTTGAAGCAGTAATCTGAATTTCTCCTTCTACTTTGGAAAGTGAAGGACCACCCTTGAACAATGTTTTTGCCCCAAACTCAGAAAGTATTGGAGCTATGCATGTAGTTAGTTTGATAACAAGATGGCCCTTGAATTTAAATGGCCCATTATCATTGTTTTTAATGAGCTTGGCCCTGAGATGGCTTTTTTTTTTTTTTTTCGTGAGACATCTTCTGAGGATCCTATTTTTCTCTATCTTGCTGGAGTTGAATACTCGCAGCGATAAAGCACAGATTGGAGTGGCGGTGGAGCTGCGCCGGCTTGATGCACTGACTTGAGGGTGTAATTATTTTGTGTGATATCAAGCTAGGGCTGAAATTGCAGGCAACTTGGAATTAGGTATGTATGGTCATCTGTGCCAAGCTTTGGACCCTGCAGACAAAGAGTGTTTGTTTGGCTGCAGCATGATGTGAAAACTCTGTTAGTAAGCCACTGGCGTTGTCTCTGCCACCTGTGAGCCGCGAGCCAGGCCTCGAGTTTTCGTTCCAGCAGAATGTACCTAATACATCCTGTTAAAAGTTTTTCAGTTTCGCTTCGCCGGTGATGAATAACTTAAATCTGCGCCACACGCCATCCAAAAAAATATGCATAAAAATTGACACGTGCAGGAGGGAAACAAGGTCTGAGATTCATCCTCTGGGCAGTCCTGCGCCAATACACCGTGTCACTCAGGATCAGTCAGACTCTCACTCACTTAGCTGCTGACTTGATGACTGAGCCGCAGTCCCGGTCCTGCACTGTCAGTTATTTAGTCAGCCAGTTGGACAGCCCCCCTGTGTGCCTCCATCTCTTCCACACACATCCTCATCCGTCTGATCTGCCCGACTTTCTGTTTTTTTCAAGACAGGGTTTGGACTGCGCCTTTTATTCCTTTTGCTGCGACCGACTCTCTGGTTGTCTGTCACCTGCACTCGGCTTGTTTATACAAATGAGCCAAATGAGCGTTCAAGACACAGTCAGGTAACATCATTTTTTTTTTTTTTTTTTTTTTTGATGTCACCATAAATACCGACTTTAAATGCTCAAACATAAACATTAACCACAGAGTTGTCTATCATATATTCAAGCATATGTTTAAGCACAATTTAACAGAAAAGAAACGTCACCGTAGAGAATCTTAAACACTTCCTCTGATGTCAAACCTCAATCACTCCTAATAGACAGCACTAGACTTCAGTAAATGACGAAATGCATAATTAAGCCATTAAGCGGATGTTTTTATCCGAGGCTGCTTACAGTTTTTACGGCAGTGGCAATCAAATCTGCAGACTCTGGGTATATTAAGGAAATGAGACAGCAGTGGCTTCAGTAAACACAGCAGATCTGTGCTCGTTCTCAGCTCGGCAGCTCACCTTGAACGATGAGGTAGACGTGGGCGATGCGCGGCTTGTTGTTGGCCTGGAAGGTGCAGGTGTAGGGCCCCTCGTCGGTCACCTGCACCTTGTCGATGTGGATGGAGAAGTCGCTGTTGTTGCTGTTGGCCAGCGTCACGCGCTTGTCCAGCGACCACTTGTCCGTCCCTGTGAACAGGATGTTGGATCGGTTCAGCCAGGCCTTGTGGGTCACCTCCTCGTCGATCCGACACCTGTGTGAAGACAGGAGGCCAAGATTAGAGTTGATCCTAAATACTCCTGATACTGGCACAGACAAGGCGTGCAAGATATATGGCCTTAAGATAATATTGTGATATCTTTTGGGGTATATATCTTCATCATATATAAATTATATGAATCTATGAAATCTCTTCAAAAGCGCTTCATAAATGAGAGAGTGGGCGGCAAAATTAAATATCAACATAATGAGATTTTTGATAAATAAATCATCAGTAATGTGGATATAATGACTCAGAAGAGGCTGTTGAGTTTAGAAAATGACATCACTTTACTGTAATGAAGCCTTTTAAACCAGTAAAAGACAACACTATCACATTAAAGATATAGTAGTGATATATCTCCCAGGCCTGGTGCAGATATCCAAATTGGTGACATATCACTGGAAAGACCAACATGAAGCGTCAAAGCACAGAACCCAGGACCCAGCAGAGAAGCCTCAGTCCACTCTGTTAGAGATTGTACGGGTCTCTTAACCTTTTATTTAGGGGATGAAACACCACGGTCGCTCTTTTGGGAACAAACATTTGTTGGTTCCTGCTTCTAAAATGAGAAGATTTGCTGCTTTTCATTTATTCATGAGAGTAAATGAAGAGTCTTTAGGGGGTTTGGCTGTTGATTGGGAAAAAAAAGCAATTTGAAGCCAATCCAGGCACTCCTAAAAAAATAAAATATCAAGGAAAAGGGGGAAGCTTTCACCTTTTTTACAGTGTTTTGGGGCATTAGATCACAGTATGTTATGTATATAGGCCTGTATTTTATATATTGTAATGATGTAAACATGTATCTCTTGTTAAATCATTGCTTCATTATCTTATATTTATTACAGCGGGTCGTTATCTGGGTCATGTGAATGCCTCCTGTTGGCTGTGGCCACTGTATCAGCGGGGCCACATGCTGTTGCATGTTTGGAGGCCTGATGGTTGAAACACATTGACTTTTTAACATTTCCTTCCTCATTTCTGGATATTCCTCTAGCGTCTGGATTTTAGATAAAATGTTAGATAAAAATGAATTGTGTTAAAAACATCTTTAAGCAATTTAAGCCTTTGGATTCCTGGATGGTAATGAACATTTTTCACAACTTTTTGACATGACATGAAAGCATTTGGCAGATGAATCAATAATGAAAACAGCCTGAAGTTGCTGCCCTACTCTACACTACTCTTTAATTCAGGCCTTTTCTTTATTTGTCACCTGCCTGTAACACTGTACAACCAACTATGTCATTCCTGTTACCAGAGGTGGGAAATAATGAAGTAAAAATAACAACATGGAGGAAGAAGGTGAACCAGGGAACGATGACACATCATATTCGGAGAAGCAAGACATTCCTCATCCATGGCCTTATTCAAGAGAACTTTTTGATGTTGTCAGCTCCAAGAATGATTCATGACAATGAATTCTCCGTCTAATTTGAAAGAACACGTACAGGTAAGGTGGAAAGCTGTAGCTCAGCGGGTAGAGCAGGTCGACTAGTGATTGGAAGGTCGCTGGTCCAAATCCCTGCTCCGGGCTGAGCTGAGCTGAATGTCGAGTGTCCTTGAGCAAGATATTGAACCCCAAATTGCTCCTGATGTGCAGTTGGCACCTTGTATGGCGGACTCTGCCATCATGGAGGGCCCTGTGATGAGCTGGCGACTTGTCCAGGGAGTACCCTGCCCTCGCCCAGAGACAGCTGGGATTGGCTCCAGCAAAACCCCCCCGCGACCCCATAAAAGGGATAAAGTGGTTACAGACACATGGATGGATGGACACACAGGTCAGGTGTAGTTTCAGTTGTTATGATTAGCTTATTTAACTTGCAGTGAACAGACTGTACCTCTGTACCAGCACTGTGCAGGTTGTTAATAAGAGCAAAATTATACCTGTTTTGTGTGCTGAGAACTTTTCGTTTTGTCGAGGCATCAAAAGAGGTATTGTGTTTCACTGGTGATTCATTTGTTTGAGTATTTTTTATACAAGTATCTAGACTTCTACTTAAGCACCAAATCTATGTAGTTTTACTACCTCTGCTTGTTACACAGCAGGAGAAAAAAAATGGGTCAAATCGTAGCTGCAGAGAACTCTGCGGCTTGCGAGAGAAGCGGGTCACTTTGTTGTTTGTCTGTCAGTAAATGAATGCAGTCTAAGATATATATGCTTCAAGTCAAGGTTTGTAAACTGGGCATTAAAACTGGCTGCAAACTTGCAAAGTAAATAGCACAACATGAGAAAATATGTACAGATTAGAGCCGGTATCAGAGAGCAAAATTCTATAATGGTGTGATGATTAAACAGCAGGTCGTCACAACTGTTGTTCCAAAAAGATGTGACACTTTTCAAACCATGGCCCCGAAGGTGTGATTCAGTTCTCGTCTTGGCCACTAGATGTCCTTGCCCTGCTTCATCTCGCTGTGAGGAAGTGCCTCTGTTGTCCTCATGTTTAATTGATATGACCTGGATAAATATCACTGTTGAGGTGGATCTCAGATCACCTGCCAAGTCAGTCGCAGTGACACCGCAAAGCATAACAAACCAGCTCGGGTAAGCTTGGAAGCCTTTAACAAATCGGCTACGAGGCACAAGGGCTGATGTTCAGCTTGACACATGACCTGAGGGCCAAACCTCTCCTGACAGCTCAGGAAACAAAGGAAAAGAAGAAGAGGAAGAACAAGAAAAGAAGTTAATTTTGATTGGGTTTGGTTTGTGGCTGGTGGGCTTAAATAAAGAGACATTATATAGAGAAATCCCACCACAAAAATTCATTATCTGTTTACAAACGCTCTATTAATCTATTTTTAAAATTAATCACTTCTGCACTGATGATGTTGCTACAGGACCGCGAGCCCAGAGGAAATGAGCACCATAATAGCATCAAATGTGCCTCGTCTTAATGGCCCGCATCAAAGACAGCACAACAGCCTTGTCTCCAGCATAACGCAAGTATTTGTGCCACTTGGGCAAAAGTGATTTTACATAAAAATGGAGTTTATTTATAAAGCTCTTTAGTCTTTTGTTTGTCAGCTGTGGGCCGTGGAGTGCAGACTAAACTTAAAAATCTGATTATGAAATACGCCGTCATATCTCTGCTGATGAAGTGATACAGGCAGCTCTGTGCCGTGAAATCACTCACAGAATAAAAAAGCAGACTGTAGCACAGTTTGAATCAGTGGTTTCCAGCCCGGGGATGGGGTGTCCCGAGCGGCTGCGATGCAAACCTGAGGGTTCGTGAGGTGGTGTTCAGACTTTAAAGGAAAAGTTCACCCAAAAATGAGGCTTGAGTCGATCAACAACTGACCCTCGTGCCGATGTGAGGGTCAGGTGACATTTTGTTGTGCACAAATAAGTTCTGGGGCTTCGCAGCAAAACAGCTGAGGTAGACTGGGAGTTCTAAAAAGTATAAAAAACAACCAAAACAATCCATAAAATGACTCCGTCCAGCTCTCCTAGCGTAATCGAAGTCTCTGGAAGCCCAGAGATCGCAAATTGATTTGAACTTTTAGACATTATTTACACCCTCGACTTGTGATTGATCTTTTAGTTAGCAGCTACAGAAAAGATTTTGGCTGCACAAGGGGTGCAAATAATTTTTTGGATCCCTGGGCTTAACATTCAAATAAAAGTCAGAGGGAATAATCAGCCTTTAGTTGAATTATCCAGCTACAAATAGTGGTCAACTTTTCATTTTGTTTGCACATACTGGTTTAAAGAGCTGAGCGGGATTATCAGTGAAAGGAACATTTTTAACCCAACAATCTGAGGATCCTGCTGAAATAAATCAGCAGACAAGCTAATTCTTAGTTCAGTTCGGTTTATTTAAACATCCGGTATAAGGCAACAACTAGCAATTATTTCTATTGTTGATTAATCTGCCTGTCATATAAACAGTGAAAAATGTTGTTGAGTGTTTCCCAAAGCCCAATATGACGTCCTCAAATCTCTTTATTTGTCCACAACGCAAAGATATTCTGTTCACTGTCGTAGAGGAGGAAATAAAACCGTAAAATATTCACATTTAAGAAGCAGGACTCAGGGAATTTCTAACTTTTGTTTTTCCTGAGAATGCTCAAACTCAGTGATTGATTTATCAAAATAGTTGGTGAAACATTTTATAGATGACAAGAAATGGATTAGTCAGTTTATTGTTGTTTATTGCAACTTCCATCCTGTCAGAGTCAGAGTGGTAAGTAGCAGAACCAAGAACCTGCACTGGACAGTGTGCAGGTGAATATATGCTGGTGTGTGTGCGAGTTGAGGGGGCAGACTGATATATAGCCAGGCGAGCTGGATTGAGCGTGGACGTGGGTGTGCAGAGATGGTTACGTCTGCTTATGATTAAATATGAACTGAGACTCCAGGCGCAAAGCTACATTTTCTTTGTTGGAACTGAGATCTTAAGACAACCACATGTTGAGATCCTGACTTCTGTTTCACATGTGAAATGGATCGAGCCTTGTGCAGTATCAACTCATACAAGCGCGAATCTAAAAAGTATAAAGAAGACCTCAACGTTAATATAGAATGATCATTATATTAAAACATATTAAATGTGATTATCTCAGGATCTAATGATCTATGTAAGTCATGAGAGCCACTGAGACAAGAAAGAGACGTTCGTAATGTAAAACTACTGTGCAGCTTTCCTCAAACTGTGAAAGAATAAAAGATGAAGCTGACAGCGCACATTTTTTTGTGTGCAGTTTTAGAGTTTTAGGTGTGAAAATGCACAAACAAATTCTGGAGATTTTCACGTCACAGGAGCATCAATGGAGCCGCTTCAGGCTACATGTCTTGATGACAAAGATCAGCATCTCGCCTCTTTGATTTTCCAACTTTGAGAGAGACGTGTTGACGTTAACAAATATTGACAGAACTGTACTTGACTTCTGGTAAAAAAAAACATGTTTGTTTCCACTCGTCTTTCAAGGGAAACAGGGACTAAAAGAGGAATTTGTTCAGCGATATGGAAAGGTGCAGGCTTAAAGCTGATGAAAGTTATGTTGACTTTTTTCTTTTTTTTGCACAGCACGTCCAGGTCACATCCACACAAGGGGGGAAAAAAAGGCAAGTCTGCTGTTTTTCTGCTTCGCTGGGGAAAACTATGATTTCTACTTTTATCACTCAGTTAAGCAGGTGCTGTTGGGAGGCAGAGGGAAAGTACACCCACCGGACCGACCTGTGCATCATGATTGTTACATCCAAGCTACAAAAAAAGGGTGAATTTAAGAAAGGTACAATTTCTGCTGATATCTAACACGCAGATATTTTCCTGCTCAGTTTTGGCTGATTGCTGATACTGACAGCGATATATGCACGTACCCTCCACCTACGAGAATTGTTTTTAATTTTATTTTAACGCCCTGTTCAGCTGACACCGATATTATCGTGCATCCCCAGGTGACTGCGGACAGACTCAGGCTACACCTGACAGGTATTATCATTCAATTAGTTTTAGGATAGATGGAGATGGAAAATATGGCACAATAATTGAAGTTATGTGATGGAGAATTGGCAATTAAAGCTGCATGGCAGGTGGAGGGGGACAAACAAACATGTTTTTTCATGTAATTAGTAGGTGCAGGTGTAGGATCAAGAGTTACCTCAAAATGACGCTTTCTCCTTCCAACACTGTAATGTTGTCCGGCAGGTGTCCGAATTCTGCTGCGTGCACGCTGGACCCTGCCAAGAGAGAAGACAGAGGAGACCAATGAGCATCCAGCGACGGTACCAGACGCCCCCATCGCTGTTCATCAATCTCAGGTCGCGTGCTCCGTGATCGACTGCCTCGCCGTATCGGCTCGGCCAGGGATGTGCTCTGCATCCCCGCTTACTTATTTTCTGAGGGGAAAGTAATAAATATACTCAACAAAAGAGTCACAACGTCTGCACTGACCCCCATACTTGAATAATGATTTGGTTTTACCCTGCATTCTGGTGAGGTGCGCGTTCATTGAACAGCACTGATAATGAGCCAAGGGAAGAGGATTCACGCGGAGCTGCCGGAGCGTGAAATGAAGGGACAGCAACGGTAACAGAAGGGATGCTCATCCTGCCTACCAATACACACACACACACACACACGCACGCACGACACACACTTGGAGAACAGAAGCACACGTTTATAAAAGCACAGACACATACAAGAACAGACACACGTCCTGAGAGCCATTAGCTGAAGAGGAAATACGAACACTGCTTCTGTGAGATGTGTTTGAGACAGTTGAGAAAAACAAAAAACAAAACAGTCAAAGTCATCTCTGTGAACTCGCTCGGACTGCAAACAAAGAAAATCGAAGACCTTATATGCTGCCAGTGATATTGCCCACTGAGGCAGACTGCTCCCCACTAAGACACCTGGCTCTGTCCATCTAAACTCTGCCAAATCACAGCACGACACCAGGTACCTCGGCTTGTGTCCTCCCTCTATCCCCAACAATCGCTTTCTCCCTCTCCCTGCAAGATGACCTCAATATCTCACTAGGCTTCTGCTGTGGTCTAGCCTTGAGGCTTAATAAATGGTGACTTTATGAAACGAAGGCAGCCGCAGCGAGGAGCTAAGAGGCACCTCTGGGTTTGTTAAATAACTTGCCGCGCAAAGTCAAAGACATGTTAGGCGAGCGGATGGGGAGTTTGCTTAGAGATGAGCCCCAAAACGACGGCAACGCGCCACTTAAAGGACACGGGGTGTGCCAGGAATTGTGGGTTTTTAAATTAAAGGGGAGCCTTTGTGGAATCATGGGTTGATTACAAAGAATAATGAGAGAGGCTTCAGAATTATAATGAACATCATGGATTGCTAATCAAAAGATTTCCGAGCTGCATAGCGGAAAGCCACGAGAAGTGCCAACCACACTAAAAAATAATTTATCATCTTTAAAATATAGACTAATTATGCCTGCTCTCTTTTTTCTTTTTGTATGTTTGTGAATCTAAGAGTGTTTGTGTGGATGTGCCACAGTAAATACAGGCTGTAATCACACTTTTGTATTCATTTATTCATGTATGTATTGTTGTGTGTGTGTGCAGAACTGCATGTGTTGTTCACGGTTGTGTGTATATAGGCAGTCACAGGATCTGGCCGTCTGTTGCTCCTGGGTGTGAAATGCGTCTGTTTGTTTGCTCGCATACCGGTGAAGAACAAGAAAAGAGGACAAACTAATGACGCCTCAAAAGAAAACTGGCCTTGAAAATCTCCCGCTAAAAGCTGTAATCGCATTAATGGGTGCTGCTGCCGCTGCTGCTGCTGCTGCTGCTGCGCTATCTAGGCCGGCCAAGGATCCCAGAACTGGCTCTATTTCTTTCTTACTCTAAGCCTTGGGGGAGGGGCATAGCACATTAACCATTGTGTCCAATGTTCAAAAACTGTCACAAGCTTTCATTTATCTGCGTTTCTTACCACGGAGTAATGCCGCATAGCAATCGCCGCGCTCATGCATCCTGTCTTAGACTCAGACAGTCCTCAGCTCAGGCCCTCAGCTGTTCCCTTTCAAGTGTTCTGTACTCCACACACTTTATTTAGGTTAATTCAATTCAGTTCCAGGGCTCGGGGCTCAGGGATGGGTGTGACATGCTGTCATAAATACACAGTACCCCACATATGCAATTAAAGAAACACACGTGGAGAAAAAGACGCTCCCCGTCACATAATGTAACAACAGGGACGCCAGCGCGACACACACATCTTGATTGAATGAATGATGAATGCATACTCCGAATGCTCCAAACAACATTGCGAAGGTTACAAACCAGCAGGGAGCTATTCCCATTTCCCTACTCAATTCCCATTTTCACAGCTCGATTGGCAACTCGCATTCTAAAACCTGTATCACCCTGCCTCTTCTCCTGGGCGCCGCACAACATGATAACCAGGTCAACACATGCAGCCCACACTTCCTCTCACACACCGAATCACAGGATCAATCGCACACGCAAACACACTCGTCGATGAGCCAAAACCAGCGGAGACGGTCCGCCTGAGTTGATTGTGACAGCAAACACTTCCACGTTCCTCGTGGAAATCACAAATGACTTCACCCAGACGAAGCACAAAGTCGGAGTGCGGACAATGCATCCGCTCATCTCCATTCATAACCCCTCCTGACCTCCGTCACTCACTTTGAATGATCAGCGTCCAATGAAAGTATTGCTTTGACCTTGGAACAGGTTGAGGTGATCACTAAAATGGAAAATGTCGAGTAAATCAAACGGGCCCAGCATCTGATTTGAGAAGAGGGAAACCCCCTGAGACAAACGTGCTGGTCTCCAGCAGCGCCTTACCATATGTTCTATTTATGGTCCTGTTATCGCATACAATGGCTGTAAGATTGTTGTCTTAATGTGTAGAACCAAAGAAGACAAGATTTGGACTTGATAATCTTATGGTCAGCAAAAAAAAAAAAAGTTTAATACCTTGAACATTTTATTACAGAACAAATTACAGACTAAGCAGACGTGCTTTCACACAAGTGTGGTATGTGTGCAGATGGAGCGAAGTTGTTTTTCAGAGCACACTGTGCACCTCTTTATGCTGCACACTTAAGGTCGAGCAACAGAAAAGGAAGCCTGCGGAGACTTCAAGTACCTCATAAAGACGTCCTGAGAATTTCACTTAGCAGACCAAGATGGAATAGTTCAAGTGAGATGTTTGTTGCTGCAGGAGTCAAGACTTTCCTAAGCTATTTTTTAAGAAATCTCATGTGTGAATTCATTTGCCTCTGAAAATGAAATCATCTTGGTTTTATCAAACACAAGGTTTAGCACTACAGGC